>NC_140944.1:16767543-17499418 GCF_014529385.1 Adiantum capillus-veneris
GTTTCTTGGTTTTATGGGGCAAATGGTTTGGTGTATGGGCACCTCAAACTTTTGGTAATATATTCGGCCCAGATTATGAATAAGGAATATGTATTTTTCACCCGTAGGTGGCCTTGAGACTAAGAGTACTAGTCATGGTTATTATGGTAAATATTTTTGGTTGACCGTACCCTATGAAGAAGAGGGGAATCTCTTAATGTTAACAGAGCATTCCAAAGAGACCTCAAAGCTTGAACGAAAAAGACTTGAACTCAAAACATGGAGAGGGGGTTGTGGGGATGGGTGGAGGTTAGCTACTCCATGGATGGTACCATAGCGTTAGCCATGTCATCATGGGGAGAACGGTGTGGGAGCTTGATATTCAAAATATTGGATACTCAACGTGAATGCCAAAAAGATAGGTTTTCTCTTGGCCACCCTAGCAACGCGCAAAATTATCATATTACTAGTTGTTCCTAATATGACGATAAAAAATTATCTTCTCTCTCAAAGTTTTAAACCACAAAATTGGTACCATATTTTAGGCCAACTAAAAACCTATTTCATTATATGCCAAAATGGTGCATGGTCAAAGCGTTTTAAGACCTCTCCCTATCTCTCCTTCTTTCCACCTCCCTACTAGCTCGCTCACATTTCTCTTCAAAAGTTGCATTCTTTTTGGCAACTAAGCTTAGATTATTGTACTAGCAATGTAAGAGGCATGTATAAGTTTGTAAGCAACATGCATGTAAAGTGTGATCTTTGTCCTAAGGTGTGAGTCAAGGAGAGGAGAGTGGATTTATCCCACATACTGTGGAGCAAGGCTGTAGAGCTACTTAAAGCTCATTTCTTGAATCAATAAACAACAACTCATTTTTGCACTACATGCTTGTCTATGGTGAGCTTGTGCTAAGCTAAGTCAATACTCAAGATTGTGTTTATGAGTCCAAGCTAATCCTATCTTGGAACCTAATTCACTTGAGTGATAACCTTGCTTACACACACTCACACACTTGCGCCATGTTTCTCTTTCATCCACCATAGCTAGCAAGATCCAAATCCTAACATTTGGTATCAGAGCTATGGTGTGATAGCTAGGATTTTCATTATGCATTAGTGTGTGTTAATCATTAGCATCTCAATTAGATCGATTTGCACTTCATTATCACGGCCCATTAACATTCTTGATGATTAGTTGCATCTCACTAATTAGGCCTTAATCTAGTTATGTGTGGGCATGTCCTTGGCACACCCAAGAGGCCACTACCCTCCATGTCTAGATAGGTTTGATTAGGGAGAAGATTAGCATTCAATTTTTGCATTTTTAAGCCATTCTTGTGTCAATTTTCTAGTGATTTGCACCTCCAACTAATATCTCCACCTTTGCAATCGCCTAACAACATTGACCTCATCTCAAAGTGCTTGACGCAAGCTCTCCGTAGAGCCTTCAAGCCCTGCAAACCGAGCTCAAAAGCTTCTCAAAGTCCATCTTCAAGATTGCCTATATTTAGGTGTGTGTGTGTGTGTGTGTGGGTTTGTGTGGGAAATTGCCTGCCGACTTCAGCTTAAGAATCTCTTTTTCGAAGCTTTTCCACAACCAAGTGTGTGAGTCTTGTTGGCTAGCCCAAAATAGCTCTTGCCAATATTGGCTTGGGGGTCCAAGGTTCAAATTTGGCCAACCCTAATTGGGCAACGTGGGCAGACCCGAAAATTGGACTTCAAATTGGTTTTTTGGAGGAAGCGCGTCTGCAAAGAGGGAGTCCCACCCCGGCTGCCCACAGGCGGACTTCAAATGAGGCGGTAATTTACAATCTAATCGACTGGCGTGTCCGCTGGAGAGCGCTCACGCGCAGATGCTTTTTCCTCCCGGCAAGCTGCCCTGGTGCCCCCGCCTGCCCGATCTCCTGCCCACCTGCCCGCGCTTGCCCGGTAGGTTCCCAGTAGGTGCCCGGCTTGCCCGACGTGCCCGCCTTGCCCATTGGCACTAGCCTAGCTTCCCGCGCCGCTCCAAGGAATTTCCAAGGGCTTTACTAAGCCCGTGCTCCCACGGTGCTGGCCAAGGCTGCATAAGCCCCATTCCCACGAGCTTGCTGCCTCAAATCTTTGAGAGGCTTTAAGAGCCTGCTCCCGCTTGCTGCTGCAGAAGTGACCGAAGCATCTTAAAAGCATTCCAAGGGCCTACAAGGCCAAGGGACTAGAGCTTGTGCTCACCGCAAAGCACCAAGTGCTCGTCCATTCAAGAAGCATAAAGCTCCAAGTGGAAGAAATAAGGCAACCGTTCTCTTTGATATTCAAAGGCGTCCTCAAGCACTAAAGAGGAAAGTAGAAGACCTTCATCAACCGCTTCTTCGAGAATACAAAACAAAGCATCTTCAAGCATTTAAAGAGGAGCTCCAAAGGTATTCTAAGCCAACTTCAAAGGCTCATTCCAATCACCAAAGAAAAACTCAAGGCTGTGAAGGGTGACTTCACCTCGAGTGAAGAGGTACTTCACATTTTATTAAGAAGACATTAAAATTGGAATCTTGCAGCCTGGCACAACAATTTTCTGCAATGTATGTAATTATATTTGTCTACATGGATGACATTATATGCTTTTGTAATGGGATAGACATTGGCATTGGAGAGTCTCCAAATTGCTAAAATCTCTCCACGTGTGAAGAATTTGTGACAAATTGTATGAGAAATTCCGCATGCTTGGGCTCTCGGAGTATAACCAAGATGGAAGAGAGCATTAATTTTTGCATAAACCTTTTCATAGGATATTGTTGCATGTCATTATGACGCATGGAATAAAGCCTGATTGTACCAAAAAAAAGGGGACAGAAGTACTCATTCGAGGGGAGGATACGAAGTCAGACCATGAAGCAGTTAAAAGCAACAGAAGAAACGAAGGCAAGAGACCTGACAGAGGATCAGCTCACATAGTAGAAGACAAAAAGAACGAAGACGAAGGTAGCGTTTGGGAAGACCCATTTTGAAGATGCAGACTCTCTACTTGTAGGGGAGGACTTTTTCGTGTGTGGATACCAACTTATCATCCTGTGTGGACATCACCATCCTTTGTGGACTTTATTTTCCTATGTGGATACCACCATCCTATGTGGATTTTGTTAGCCTGTGTGGATCGTGCATCTTCCTTATCTTGTCTTAGTCCAAACCTCAAGGGGAGGATTGTAAAGTGTGAGCTTTGTCCAAAGGTGTGAGTCAAGGAGAGGAGAGTGGATTTATCCCACATACTGTGGAGCAAGGCTGTAGAGCTACTTAAAGCTCATTTCTTGAATCAATAAACAACAACTCATTTTTGCACTACATGCTTGTCTATGGTGAGCTTGTGCTAAGCTAAGTCAATACTCAAGATTGTGTTTATGAGTCCAGGCTAATCCTATCTTGGAACCTAATTCACTTGAGTGATAACCTTGCTTACACACACTCACACACTTGCACCATGTTTCTCTTTCATCCACCATAGCTAGCACGATCCAAATCCTAACAATGCATAAGTTTATTGGGTACTAGCATGCATAAGTTTATGAGTAGCATGCTCTCCACACTCACATGTGCAAAACTCTCCCAATTCTTTCCAAATTGTACAATTGGCAAGTGGTCGATCACACACAACAACCAGATAGCACATGAGTGATAGAACAGTCACATCTAAGACAGTCCAAGCCGGTGGCAATGACAATTTTTCAGTTCCTTATAGAAGACACAAAAAAGCAGGGAAAAGCAGGTGATTGTTTGCTAAAGAATGTTTTTCAATATTGATTTCAATACTTGTTCTAATGAATTTTTTGCGTTGGACAATTAAAATGAACTCTTATCTTCAATATTGAAAGAAGGTGGTAGTGATTAAAGAAGAATGTGTGAGTGCGGGTGGTAAGTGGGGATTGACTAAGGTTGTCAATCATGGAAGGGTGGACCTGATTAGTCAAGTAACTATCCTTTTCCACGCACTAAAAATGTTAGAATATTTCTTCATTGGAAGAGGAGTCCACCGGTGGATGTGGCCTCACTTACATAGAGGAAAAAAAGCGTTGGTTGAGAATACCCTAGCCCATTTGTAGAAGTATTAGGGTCAAAAAAGTTTTTCAACTTTTAAGTTTTTGTATGGTTTTTGCTATGATAAAATCTAATATCTAACTAACCCAAATTATTTTCTCATATTAAACTGATCATTTAATGTGGAAGAATAAACGAGAAAAAGAGCTATATTATAGAAATGTGCTTATGGATCTATCTCAACATGGGACAAAAGTCAATGGGTCCAAATGAGGAATGGTCTATCAAAGAGCAATGCTAGCTAATGGATCTTGAAAGACCTTAGGGATAGCTTCATTAAAGACCTCAAAAGGTTAGTTTTAGAAGTCCTTAGACCTACGACCGGCAAGCTAGAGCTAAGATTGAGGTGTGAGCCTGACCCAAGCTTGAGGTGCTTGTCATGCTTGGTGATTAAGGTGCTTGAGGTGCTTGTCATTCTTGTTGACTAAGGTGCTTGACGTCCTTGCTGACTAAGGTGCTTGTCATGCTTGATGACTAAGGTGCTTAAGGTGCTTCTCACATGATTGATGATTAAGGTGCTTGAAATGCTTAAGGTACTTGGGGACCAAGATGCTTGAGGTACTTGAAGTAAAATCAAGGCCTACAAAGGAGGGGGAGAGCCCCAAGAGTAGGGGGTGGGGTTGAATGGTCTCTCCATAACCCAGGGACACCCATTGCTCAAAGAGGCAAATAGGACACATGTCAAGGCCCTAGCTAGGCTTCCCCCATAGTGTGCGTAAATAATATTGGATTTCTTTGAGAGAGGTTCAATTAAAATTTAGTCGAACTAATTAATTGTTTAACCTTTATTCAGGTGCTCTCTCCCAAAGGGGTAAGGAGGACACTTTTCCTAATGCTACCCTTGTGGTTGTTATACACAAAGCTTGTGATTAGTCAGTCTTGAGGAGGTCCAATGATCTTTTTCTAATGCTACCCTTGTTGGTTCTTATACACAAAGCTTGTGATTAGTCAGGCTTGAGGAGGTCCAATCACCTCCAAGCTAGATCTAAACGAGGGGGTCGAACCAAGCAAGGAGGGGGTGTGCTTGACCATATACCCTCTCTCATTCACTCACACACACTCTCATTCTTATAGTGTGTTGTTCAAGAACACCATATCCTTGTCCAAGCTTGAGAGTTGAGAGTCTACACCAACAGCTATTAACTATGGAATGCAAATCCAACCAAGAGCCATGCTTCAATGTTATGCTAGACATCTTATTCATCTCCATTATTATGCTACTATGCTATGCTAAGCTCTATGAGTAATGGTATGAGAGGACACTACTTATTTCTCGTAAGAATACTTCTTCTTCCTCTTCCCTACCCTCATTCCCTGCTAGCTTTTTCCACCTTTGAAGGTGTTTGAGGTCTTGAGACTGAGGTCGGAGAAAAGTTAATGCTTTCATTTAGCTAAGTTCTGGGCATAATTGTGGTGCATGAATCTCTCTATCTTCATTGCACCATCAAAGTCTCAAGGAACACAAAGATTGTATTGTACCAAGCCTCTCTTTATGGGAGAAGCTATAATACAAAAGCCTTTTGGAGGGGGGACGGACTCCACATAAATCCGGTCCTCAACTTTGTCAAGTTCTCTAATTCTATCTACTACAAAGTATCATTCATGCCAAGTTAAGTATAGTGGTTATATTGCTACTTCTAATCAAGTTCACCCTCTTTTTCCTCAAAGTATCCTCATACAAATTCTCATTACATTTTTATTAATTCTTCTATTCTCAATGTTCATAGTCTATTTCCATCACATTGGTATCAAAGCTATTGCTTTCTCTTTTCTTTCTTAAGAAGAGAGGCCCTTAAGTTGTCCATGAATGGTTGGACACGTTGATTGCAAGAGGGTAAGTGGGACAGGAATCTATTAAATTGGTTGAAAAGGACTTAGTTCGTGGTACACTGTTGGGAACTATATACTTAAAAATGGAGTCTTTCAGGGCTTGCCTTTGGCTCATTGCCTTTGGCTCAACCATTATTGAGCTACTAGCAAGCTCAACAAAAACCATAATCAATCGAGCAATGTTAGGCCCTCTCCATTTTTCTTTGCAATCAATAGTCTCTAAACCATGGGTATGGCTGCTTGAGAGCTAATTTTTAAAGGTAAAGAAGAGTAGCAACGAAGGTTTCTGAGGGTACCAAAGCACAAAATAGAATACACATAAGTTCAATTAGCATGGTCGACAATAATTAAGAGAGTAGCATATATTCACAACTTTGATTTTGCACATGAAGGTGCTACTGATGATGATGCCCCAATGTTTGTGAACTATCTTGTTACAGGTTGCAACAAGCTATGGTCAACCCTCTCTTGCAAACCAAATTTATTGAAAACAACTTCGTCCTTATGTCATTTCCCTGCCTCTCCAAGAAGAGAGAGAGCTTAGGAAGCCTCTTGTTGAGACTTCCAAAGAAGACTCTCTCCAATAAGAGAAGAGGAGGAATCCAATGAACGAGAAAGAAGTGAATCTCCAAATTCCTTTAAAGATGTGTCTCCAAAAATAATGTGGGCTCGATGATCCCCAACTTCTCCCAAGAGGAAAAGGTCATCCTATTGTCCTTATCCTCGTCACTCCGAAAGGAAAGAGATAAACCAAAGGAAGAAAAAGGCAAGAAGGAGGTCACCCTCTTCGCCTTCTTATGCACATTCCTCCTCTTCCAATGAAAGCATCGATTATTCTCCTAGAGAATACAAGAGCAGAGGAAATCGCAAATTCCTACCTGCTTGGGAAAGGTCCCAAAAGCTTAAGAAGTTCAAAGAGGGAGCAAAGAGTATCTCTTTTCTCACTTCTGATGACACCTTTGGTGCTACTAAAAATGGTGAGACCAAGTCAATGAAGAAGCTACTATGGACACCCCGGAAGTGGCCACCAGCTCGGTACACCTTGGTTTGGCTACCCTCAACTTTGTACCTTAAAAGAATTCTGCCTTGAGCATCAATCACCTTTTAGAAAATTGAATTGTACACCACACTACATCCAAGAATCCCCATTTGTGAATTACGAACACATCACATCCATAATACTCCGAGATAATGAACTTTGAAACACATCTTGTCCATAATCTAGCCAACAACAATGGATTGGCATGCAAATCTATAATGTTTTAGATAAGTATGATTGCTTCCCTGCTAGATGCATGTGCCTTGAACTCCACACCATGTGTTCAAGCATCGAAAACTTGAACTCCAACACAAGTATCTCAATTATTTATAGGGAGAATTTCTTGCCCCTCATTGCCATTCAGAAGCCTCTCTCTAGCTAAAGCTAGTGGTGGCAACTGCCTCGTGACTAAAAATCTAGCATCATGGCCACTGTGAGCTCCTGCTTTTGTCTTTGGATTCAATCCCAATCCAAACAAAGTGTCTTGTCACATTTATAGCAATAATTGTCAGATCTCATGGGTATCGATGCAACTAGTTGAGTATTGGTACTGCTGTCCCTGTCAAGCTTGCATTTGCCTTTTTTTTCTAGAGAACTTGTGCATTTGCTTTTGACTTTGAAATTTTGAGCCAAACAAATTGATGGTTTCCTTCAGAGCTTCACCCGTGCATAAGATGCTAATGGAGAATTGGTTGATCTGCTATCCATAGTGTTGATAGTTGGTGTTGTCATCAATGTCCGGACTGTCGAGCAAGGGGGTGCCATCTTCTCGGTTCAATCCTTGGCAAGCCGTGAACCTCCTCCTTGTGCTCCAAAGAAGATTCAAGAGTTTCCAAACCTTCTAGCTCCGAAGCCCTCAAAAGGGGTTTTATCATTGCAAGGAACCAAAAGAATCTCTCAAGGGTGCTTATCAAAGCTCTCATGCCGAGGGTACGCCATTTTCCCATAATTTGAGCTTTTTGTCCTCCTCCACTACATTTCAGAATGTTGTTGCACCACCCTCAAAGTAGTGTTTCAAGAAGCAAGCCCAAAATGTATGGTGAAAGCTTGTAGAATTGCAGACTAGCCGGCCATTGAAGTCATAGCGAGCTACACAGTCGCATGGTGCTCCTTAGCCTAGAGAGACTTTTAGCATATCAAAACATTGTAGTGAGGCTAGGTGTCATCTGCGAATACTTTACGCGGGTTCCCCTCCCTTGCTATCAATGAGCACATAGCTCTGATACCATGTCAAATTCGTCGATGCAAAAGCGTACATGCAAAAGTGTAGGAAGGAGATCCCATATATGAATGCACTAGTCTAAGGGCACATTTGCACGTGGGTTATAAACAAGTGGGTCATTTGACAAATTTCCTCCTATGCGTGCTACCCTTCCATCTTGAGTTGGTCGAAATACTACTATGAGAATGGCTTGTGAAGTACATAATCACCCAGCCTCATATTGATCAGGATACTATCATTGTTGATCTTTTTGCTGGCACGGACGGTGGCCGGCTTTATGTTGTATCACCATGTGATGTTTGAGAGGGATCAACATCTTTGTGAAAGATTGTTGGAAGCCACTTGTTGTGCAGGGTCACTTGAGCAACACAAGTGCTATTACACTCTCTTGATCTCTTATTGGCGTGCTTCTCCCATTGTGATGGATTATTTTGCACAAGGGGACGTTGTCGAAAGCATCATAAGATCTGAGAGTCAATCCAACAAAAGGGCTTAGATAGCTTAGAGCGATTGTCATGTGGTTTGGGCCACACATTTCTCTCCAATTATCTCCCCGCATCATTTGTGAAAATTGACCCGTTGAAGATTGCAATGTAATGGAATCAGAGTAGGTTTGCTATTGTGTATTCATTGTCTATACCTCTCTCACTCTATATATATAGGTATTATGAGGAATTCACGAATTCCCTCCACGAAAAACAACTACAGTCCATTATAAGTAGGGGACACAAATATGGTTACCTTGCATGATTTAGATGAGACTAGTTTACATGTATATGTATTGGGACTTTGCTTTTCTAGTAGTAGAGGTGGGTTGCTATGTGTGGCATAGTTTTGAGATTATTCATATATCTATTGAGCACTGCAAGTTCTTCTTGAAAGCATGGGGGGGGGCTCTGATATAATAATTAGGGGGGCAACATAATCAAATGTAATAAATTAAGAGCAAGTTCTTGTCAAGCTTGCATTTGCCTTTTTTTTCTAGAGAACTTGTGCATTTGCTTTTGACTTTGCAATTTTGAGCCAAACAAATTGATGGTTTCCTTCAGAGCTTCACCCGTGCATAAGATGGTAATGGAGAATCGGTTGATCTGCTATCCATAGTGTGGATAGTTGGTATTGTCATCAATGTCCGGACTGTCGAGCAAGGGGGTGGCATCTTCCCGGTTCAATCCTTGGCAAGCCGTGAACCTACTCCTTGTGCTCCAAAGAAGATTCAAGAGTTTCCAAACCTTCTAGCTCCGAAGCCTTGCAAAGGGATTTTATCATTGCAAGGAACCAAAAGAATCCCTCAAGGGTACTTATCAAAGCTCTCATGCCGAGGGTACCCCGTTTTCCCATAATTTGAGCTTTGTGTCCTCCTCCACTGCGTTTCAAAACGCTGTTGCAACACCCTCAAAGTAGTGTTTTAAGAAGCAAGATCAAAATGTATGGTGAAAGCTTGCAGCATTTTGAGATTGGCCGCCATCGAAGTCAAAGCCAGCTACACAGTCACAGTGCAATCCTTAGCCTAGATTTTAGCATCTCAAAACATTGTAGCAAGGCTAGGTGTCAACTGTTGCAATCAATGGCCTCTTCTTTGCGCGGGTTCCCCTCTCTTGCTATCAACGAGCACATAGCTTTGATACCATGTCAAAGTCGTCGATTCAAAAGCATACATGAAAAAGTGTAGGAACGAGAGCCCATATATGAATGCACTAGTCTAAGGGCACATTTGCACAGGGGTTATAAACAAGTGGGTCTTTTGACAAATTTCCTCCTATGCCTGCTCCCCTTCCATCTTGAGTTGGCCAAAATACTACTATGAGGATGGGTTGTGAAGTACATAATCACCCAGCCTCATATTGATCAGGATGCTATCGTTGTTGATCTTTTTGCTGGCACGGACGGTAGCCGGATTTATATTGTATCACCATGTGATGTTTGAGCGGGATCAACATCTTTGTGAAAGATTTCTGGAAGCCACTACTTCAAATAATCCCGCATATAATTGTTGCTATTGCTCGGTGAAGTCTATCTTTTGAAAGACAGTAGACTTGAGGTGTAAATACCAAAGCTTTTCCACATATTTGTGGATAGACTCATGGGAGAGAAGCTTCAAACTCTACCATTCGATAAACACTTTGTCCTTTGCATCACTTGCAAGGAATTGCTTCATGATGGAAACTCGTAGAGTTTTCCATGTCTTTGGGGCATTGCCGTTGGCATGAAAGGTAGCCCACCAAGACAAGTAGATTTCTAGAAGTGCATACCTACATGGTGTAGCTTGGAGGACTCCGTGAATCTCTCGTCTCCAAAGGACACATCAAATTGATGGAGGAAGGCCAATACTTTGTTTGAAGGTGCCATCATAAGTGAGAAAAGAGATACTCTTTCTTGCCTCTTTCAACTTCTTCAGTTTTTGTGACCTTTGCCATGCAAGGTAAGATTTACGATGTCCTTCCGTCTTGTATTCTCTAGGAGAATAGCTGCAGTTTTCATCAGAAGAGGAGGAAGGTGAAGAAGGGGATGACCTCTTTCTTACCCTTTCCTTCCTTTGTTTCCTCTCTTCCCTTTCGGAGTGACGAGGAGAAGGATTTTGGGTTGACCATTTTCTCTTGGGAGGAGTTGGCGATCGTCTATACCATTGTATTTATGGAACCACATCTTCAGAGGAGCTAGGGATTTTCTTCTTTCTCGTTCTTTGGATCCCTCCTCTCTTATGGGAGAGAGTCTTGTTTTAGGGTCTCATGAAGAGGCCTCCTAAGATCTCTCTCCTAATGAAGAGGAAGGGAAATCCCATAAGCATGAATTTTTTGAGTAACTTCGGCTTCCAAAGCAGGGTTGCCCATAGCTTGCTGCAACCTAGTAACAAGATAATTGATAAACATGGGGGAATCATCATTAGCACCTTCATGTGCAAAATAAAAGTTATCAATGTTCATTCGACTTTCTTGATTATTCTCAGCCATGCTAATTAAACTTATGTATAGATTACTTTGTGATTTGGTACCCTCAAAAACCTTAGTTGCTACTCTTCTTTACCTTTAAAAATTACACTTCAAGAAGCTAGACCCATGGTTTAGACTTTGTTGATCGCAAAGACTAGTGGAGAGGGTCTAATATTGCCTGGTTGATTATGGTTCCTATTGAGCATGCTCGTAGCTCAATAATGGTTAAGACAAAGGAAAGCCCCTAGAAGCTCCATTATTCAGACTATAGTTCCCAACGGTGTACCTCGAACTAAGTTCCTCTCAACCAAAATAATAGATCCCTGTCCCACTTACTCTATTGCAATAAATAGGCCCAACCTTCATGGACAACATAAGGTTCCCTCTTCTGAAGAAAGAAAAGAGAAACCAATAGCTCTGATACCAATGTAAAGAAAATGGCCCATTTTTGTGAGACTACTTTGAGAACATAGAGGGTGAACTTATCTAGTGGTAGAAAATTAGCCATAATACTTAATTAACTTAGCATGAATGATGCTTTTGCTTATCATACACAATAGCATAGTAATGAAGATGGAAAGCTTAAGCATTGGAGAATAGCTCTTGGTTGGATTTTCATTCCATAGCCAAGAGTGTTGGTGTAGGCTCTCAACTTCTCTACAAGCTTGGAGAAGGAGATGGAGCTCTTGAACATTGCAACTCACACAAACGAGAGAGAGAGAGAGAGAGAGAGAGAGAGAGAGAGAGAGAGAGAGAGAGAGAGAGAGAGAGAGAGAGAGAGAGAGAGAGAGAGAGAGAGAGAGAGAGAGAGAGAGAGAGGGAGAGAGTATACCCCACAAGCTAGCCCCCTCCTTGCTTTGGTCGACCCCCTCTTCTCGCACTAGCTTACACTTGATTGGACCTCCTCTAGCCTAGCCAATCACATGCTTAGTGCATATCAAGCAGGAAGGGTGGCCTTGGGACAAGTGTCCCCCGTTCCCCTTTGAGAGATAGGACCTGATAAATGCATAGATAATTAAATTAACTAAATTATCATTGGACCCCTTCGAAGGCCAACCAATAGGCTTTAGGCACACTATGAGTGCAACATGAGAGGAGCTTGATGGCAAGTGTCCTATTTTCTTTCTTTGTACCAAGCTTGCCTTGTGTGAGGGTGTGTGTGTTCTCTCTCTAGCTCCTACAAAGAGGGCTCGCCCCCTCATGAGTAGGGATATGCTTTGACTTTTAAACACCTCAACTCCTCAAGCACCTTAGCACCTTAGTCATTAAGCACCTCAAGCACCTTAGTCAGCAAGCACGACAAGCACCTCAAGCTTGGGCCGGGTTCCCACCTCAAGCACAGCCCTAGCTTGCCTAAGGTCAAAGGAATTTTAACACTAACCATTGGACGTCTTTAATGAATCTAAACCTAAGTTCTATAAGTTCCATTAGCTAGCCTTGCTCTTTGACATATCATATCTCATTTGGACCCCTTTACCATTGGTCTCGTGTCGAGATAGACTCATAAACACATGTCTGTATTCTAGCCCTTGTTCCCATCTATTCTCCCACATTGAATGCTCATTTTGATATAAGAAAATCATTTGGGTCAGTTACATATTAGATTTTATGACAACCAAAAACTTGAACTCCAACACAAGGGTCCAAATTCTTGATAGGGAGCATTTCTAGCCCTCTCTGCCACTCACAAGCCTCTCTCTGGCTAAAGCTAGTGGTGGTAACAACCTCATGACTAAAAGTCTCGCATCATGGCCACTGTGACGGCCACCACATGTGATATGCCAACCTCCTCTATCAAATCTTTATCACTATTATCTCTGTCCAACTTGCCTTTTCCTTTGTCTCTTTGTGAGATCCTGCTTTTCTCTTTGGCTTCAAACTCCCAAGCCAATCAAAGTGTCTTGTGACATTTATAGCAATGGTTATCGGATCTCATGGGTACTGAGGAAACTAGCTGAGTACTGGTGTACTACTATCCTTGGCAAGCTTGCCTTTTCCTTTGTCCTGTAGAGAACTTATGCATTTTCTTTTGACTTGAATATTTTGAATATTCAAAAATTGAATATTTTGGCTCCAAAGAATTGCGCGATAATGCTAGAGCTAACCATCTCTCCCTTTCTCACACTCACCTTTGGATAGTTTCTTCTATTGTTGTTGTGCAGAGTTATGGCCGCTGCAATTGGAGCCAACATTTTGTGTTGTGAGTTTTGCGACGGTGCTTCCGTTAATAAAAAATGCTTTGAAGAAGAGCTCCTTTATTGTGTTCTGCGCTCCACATCTCTTCATAGAAAGAGAGATTGTTGCCACCACTGTGTAAAAGCTTTCATATTATGCAATAAATGCAAGGATGCAGTCACTTGGGTTAATAAATGTGTGCAGTGTTTAGAAGAAGAGTGTGATCCTCTTTTGTTTCCTGCAGACTTGTCCATGTCGGACCACAATCTCTCTTTTGCTTACATATCATCATTAGTGACAAAGCGATTTGATGCCTTGCACAGGCCTATCTATTCAAATAACCATCATTTAATGCCTCAATATTATTTTTTTGACCATTTTTCTAAAAAATATCATGTTTTTAAATTTTTTGAAGTAAAATAGAAAGAAGTATCCAAATTTGCACCAACTTGAAAAACGGTAATATTAGCGATAATATAGGTGGTAATTAAAGCGGTGCAAAGTGAGACAATAGTTGTGGTAATATTTAACTTGCAAAAAAATTACTTCCCAACTCCCTCACTCTCCTTTGGCCACCCAATTTTAGATTTTGTCTCTCCACAAAACCTAGTAAAGGACCACGGTAAACATTTTGAAAGTTTTATAGTGCCAAAGTTGATGATGAGGAAGCATACACAAGTGGGGAGAATACACGAGACAGAGAAAGAGCGAGAAAGACTCTACTAAACCAGCCAACCCTGGCAATGAATTAATGATTATACAATGGGGACAAGGTGTACTTATGTAGTCCCCTTAGAAAATTTCCCTACCCAAGTTTGACAAATAAGTAAAATAAATACCTCAAAGCCAAACTAAATATTGGGGTAGTCCACTTGAGATTCCATAACTTTAACAACCCCTCTACAACTCATAGTGGACATAAATGGTGAGAAAAAATCAATGAAGAAGCTACTATGGAAACCGCAGAAGTGGCCACCAACTCAGTACACCTCGATTTTGCTACTTTCAACTTTGTACCTTAAAAGAATGCTACCTTGAGCATTAGTTGCCTTTTAGAAAATTAAATTGTATACCACACTACATCCAAGAATCCCCATTCGTGAATTGCAAACACACCACGTCCATAATACTCCAAGATAATGAACTTTGAAACACATCTTGTCTATAATCTAGGCAACAAAAATGGATTGGCATGCAAACCCATAGTGTTTTAGATACATATGATTGCTTCCCTGCCAGATGCATGTGCCTTGAGCTCCGCCCCATGTGTTCAAGCATCAAAAACTTGAACTCCAACACAAGGGTCTGAATTATTTATAGGGAGCATTTATTGCCCCTCTCTGCCACTCACAAGCCTCTCTCTAGCTGAAGCTAGTGGTGGCAACTGCATCACAACTAAAAATGTGGCACCTATGATGGCCACCACATGTGCCATGCCAATCTCCACTATCAAATCTTTATCACCGTTATCTCTATCCAACTTGCCTCTGCCTTTGTCTCTTTGTGAGCTCTTGCTTTTGTCTTTGTCTTCAATCCCAATCCTCACGACTAAAAATCTGGCATCATGGTCAGTGCGATAGCCACCACATGTGCTATGCCAATCTCCTCTATCAAATCTTTTTCACGGTTATCTCTGTCCAACTTGCCTTTTCCTTTGTCTCTTTGTGAGATCCCGCTTTTGTCTTTGGCTTCAAACTCCCAAGCCAAACAAAGTGTCTTGTGACATTTATAGCAATGGTTGTTGGATCTCATGGATATTGAGGCAACTAGCTGAGTACTGGTACTACTATCCTTGTCAAACTTGCCTTTTCCTTTGTCCTCTAGAGAGCTTATGCATGTTCTTTTGACTTGAATATTTTGAATATTCAAAATTTGAATATTTTGGCTCCAAGCGATAATGCTAGAGGTAATAGCAATGTTTAGAATCTCTCCCTTTCTCACATCCACCTTCGAATAGTTTCTTCCATTGTTGTGGTGTAGAGTTATGGTTGTTGCAACTGGAGCCAACATTTTGTGTTGTGAGTTGTGCGAGAGTGCTTTCGTTACGAAAGACTGCTTTGAAGAAGAGCTCCTTTATTGTGGTATGTGTTCAACATCTCTTCATAGCAAGAGAGCTGGTTGCCGCCACTGCGTAAAGCCTTTCAGATTATGCAATAAATGCAAGGATTCAGTCGCTTGGGTTAATAAATGCGTGCAAGGTTCAAGAGAAGAGTGTGATCCTCTTTTGTTTCCTGTAGAGTTGTCCATGTCGGACCACAATCCCTATCTTGCTTGCATACCATCATTAGTGACAAAGCGGTTTGATGCCTAGCACAAGCCTATCGATTCAAATAACCATCATTTAATGCCTCAATATTATTTTTTTGTCCATTTTTCTAAAAAATATCCTGTTTTTAAAGTTTGTTTGAAGTAAAATAGAAAGAAGTATCCAAATTTGCACCAACTTGAGAAACGATAATATTAGCGATAATGTACATGGTAATTAAAGCAGTGCAAAGTGCGACAATATTTGTGGTAATATATAACTTGCAAAAAAATTACTTCCCAACTCCCTCTCTCTCTCCTTTGGCCACCCAATTTAAGATTTTGTCTCTCCACAAAACTCGGCAAAGGACCGCGGTAAACATTTTTAAAGTTTTATAGTGTCCAAGTTGATGATGAGGAAGCATACACAAGCGAGGAGAATACACGAGACAGAGGAAGAGCGAGAGAGACTTTGCTAGACGAACCAACCCTAGTGGCAACGAATTAATGATTATACAATGGGGCCAAGGTGTACTTATATAGTCACCTTAGCAAATTGCCCTACCCAAATTTGACAAATAAGTAAATTAAATACCTAAAAGCCAAATTAAATATTGTGGCAGCTCAATTGAGATGCCATAACTTTAACACCCTCTCTACAACTCATAGTGGACATAAATGGTGAGACCAAGTCAATGAAGAAGCTACTATGGACACCCCATAAGTGGCCACCAACTCAGTACACCTTGGTTTTGCTACCCTCAACTTTGTCCCTTAAAAGAATGCTACCTTGAGCATCAATTGCCTTTTAGAAAATTGAATTGTACACCACACTACATCCAAGAATCCCCATTCGTGAATTGCGAACACATTACGTCCATAATACTCCAAGAAAATGAACTTTGAAACACATCTTGTCCATAATCTATCCAACAACAATGGATTGGCATGCAAATCCATAGTGTCTTAGATACGTATGATTGCTTCCCTGCCAGATGCATGTGCGTTGAACTCCACCCCATTTGTTCAAGCATCAAAAACTTGAACTCCAACACAAGGGTCTAAATTATTTATAGGGAGCATTTCTTGCCCCTCTCTACCACTCACAAGCCTCTCTCTAGCTGAACCTAGTGGTGGCAACTGCATCACAACTAAAAATGTGGCACCTATGATGGCCACCACATGTGCCATGCCAATCTCCACTATCAAATCTTTATCACCATTATCTCTATCCAACTTGCCTCTACCTTTGTCTCTTTGTGAGCTCTTGCTTTTGTCTTTGGCTTCAATCCCAAGCCAAACAAAGTGTCTTGTCACATTTATAGCAATGGTTGTCCGATCTCATGGGTACCGATGCAGCTAGTTGAGTATTAGTACTACTGTCCTTGTCAAGCTTGCATTTTCCTTTTTCCTCTAGAGAACTTGTGCATTTGCTTTTGACTTTGCAGTTTGAGCCAAACAAATTGATGGTTTCCTTGAGAGCTTCACCTGTGCATAAGTTGCTAATGGACAATTGGTTGATCTGCTATCCATAGTGTCGATAGTTGGTGTTGGTCATCCATGTCCGGACTCTCGAGCAACGGGGTGCCATCTTGCCGGTTCAAGCCTTGGCAAGCCGTGGACCTCCTCATTGTGCTCCAAAGAAGATTCAAGAGTTTCCAAACCTTCTAGCTCCGAAGCCCTCCAAAGGGGTTTTATCATTGCAAGGAACCAAAAGAATCCCTCAAGGGTGCCGGGTGCTTATCAAAGTTCTCATGCCGAGGGTACGCCATTTTACCATAATTTGAGCTTTGTGTCCTCCTCCACTACATTTCAGAACGTTGTTGCACCACCCTCAAAGTAGTGTTTCAAGAAGCAAGCCCAAAATGTATGGTGAAACCTTGTAGCATTACAGACTAGCCGGCTATTGAAGTCGTAGCCAGCTACACAGTCGCATTGTACTCCTTAGCCTACAACGAATTTTAGCATATCAAAACATTGTAGTGAGGCTAGGTGTCAACTGCGGCTACTTTACGCGAGTTCCCCTCCCTTGCTATCAATGAGCACATAGCTCTGATGCCATGTCAAATTCGTCGATGCAAAAGAATACATGCAAAAGTGTAGGAAGGAGATCCCATATATGAATGCACTAGTCTAAGGGCACATTTGCACGTGGGTTATAAACAAGTGGGTCATTTGACAAATTTCCTCCTATGCCTGCTACCCTTCCATCTTGAGTTGGTCGAAATACTACTATGAGAATGGATTGTGAAGTACATAATCACCCAGTCTCATATTGATCAAGATACTATTGTTGTTGATCTTTTGGCTGGCACGGACGGTGACCGGCTTTATGTTGTATCACCATGTGATGTTTGAGAGGGATCAACATCTTTGTGAAAGATTGCTGGAAGCCACTTGCTATGCAGGGTCACTTGAGCAACACAAGTGCTATTACACTCTCTTGATCCCTTATTGGTGTGCTTCTCCCATTGTGATGGATTATTTTGCACAAGGGGACGTTGTCGAAAGCATCATAAGATCTGAGAGTCAATCCAACAAAAGGGCTTAGGTAGCTTAGAGCGATTGTCATGTGATTTGGGCCACACATTTCTCTCCAATGATCTCCCCGCATCATTTGTGAAAATTGACCCGTTGAAGATTGCAATGTAATGGAATCAGAGTAGCTTTGCTATTGTGTATTCATTGTCTCTACCTCTCTCACTCTATATATATATGTGTTGTGAGGAATTCACGAATTCCCTCCATGAAAAACAGCTACAGTCCATTATAAGTAGGGGACACAAATATGGTTACCTTGCATGATTTAGATGAGACTAGTTTACATGTATATATATTGGGACTTTGCTTTTCTAGTAGTAGAGGTGGGTTGCTATGTGTGGCATAGTTTTGAGATTATTCATATATCTATTGAGCACTGCAAGTTCTTCTTGAAAGCATGGGGGGGGGGGGCTCTGATATAATAATTAGGGGGGCAGCATAATCAAATGTAATAAATTAAGAGCACACATAATCCTCTCATGATTAATTACGAGCACGCATAATCCTCTCTTGATTAATTAGAAGCACGCATAATCCTCTCTTGCATAAAAAATATACACAAGGTAGTCGTACACTTCACTGAGAGAAAATGTTGTTTTGATAGACGACAGCAGACTTGTTCACTCATTTTAGTATAATAGCTTTTCTGCAACAATAAGTGTTCAAACAATTGCAGAAGGGCTGGTTGCTGATTGACGAACCCAATTAATTAAGAAAGCATTAAGGCACCAAATTCTTTAATCATGATGATTTGTCTCGTAGTACAGAAAAAATTAGGGCTTTGTTACACCCATCCGCTAATTATTGATCTGTATAAGCTTATTAGGGCTTTGTTACACCCATCCGCTAATTAGGGCATGTGAGCTTAGAATTAGAGATTATACAGCGACATGCGTCAACAATAAGGGTGATGCAAAGAGGGCCACCTGTAATCACAGTGTTAAAGTTTTTCAAGCAGAAGCACCTGCTGGCCTATAATTGAAAGCCAAGTTTCTTTGCAAGAAGTGGCCGACGACGTGTTGCTAGGGGCCTTGCATGTCGGCAAACATTTGCGCGGAAGCAGCAGGAGGTGACTGCAAACAAGCAGCCGTGACGGCGGCGGGAGAGAAGTAGTGCTCATGGCCTCTTCATTTCCAAGTCGTCTGATTGAATAGATCTTTGAGATTTCATAGGATTTCTCTGGATATATCACAAAATTTTGATTTTCCTGTGTGTGTGTGTGTTTCTAGGAGAAGAACGTTTAACTAAGGCTCCTTTTCCATCCCTATGTTGGTAGATAGGATGGCATGTGATGCAATGAGGAAGATGGAATTTGACATAGTGCTACTGATGCAATTTGGCTCATTATTAGTGAAGAATTTTGAAAGTTGAATGCATTATATAGGGTCCCAAACATTTTGGAGCAATGCATCATTGAGGGTCATTGCCTAGTTTTTCAAAGTTGAATGCATCATACAGGGTCCCAAACATTTTGAAGCAACCAGTAGCCATTACAAAAGCTTAGGTGGAGGGAGGTTGAATGAATGCAAGGAACTTAAAATAGAACTTTAAAACAAAGGTTTATCGCAATGATGAGGTATGCAACACGAGCAAACTGTGAGTATTTATTAAGAAGGACACGGTAGAGAATAGTTTCGAATAGATTTGGTCAAGGTTAAGTTGTTAAGGGGGGGAAGACAAGAATGAATTCATCCCTAATGAACGCATTTTGCAATGTTTGGATGAATTTTTGCGTCACTCCCAAGGGTCTTTCTTATCCCTACACTAATTAGAGCCGGGTTACAAGATTTGAAGTCTCCTATATCATCATATGAGAAACACGTTCAAGATGCTTCTGTATGGATTAATGAGATCCTTACTAGAGATCTTTGCCTACATCGTGGAAAAACTTTGTAACATTCATCCAAAGAGTCTTTATTCAGCCTAGGGTAGTAGCTGATAACAATCCCACATCAAGCATCCTGAAGAAATCCCACTTACGACGATTTATCTGATAAAGTAAAGGAGAGTGTTAAGTCATTTTGGATTGAGCATACTGCGTACATGTCTGCGAATTACAAGATAATTGTTGGAAATGAATTGGCACAAAAGATTATCTCAACCATTTTGTGCACTTGATGAATGTAAGAAATGGAAAGTTTTCATTCTTTTTATCATAATTTCTATGTACCATTTACAAGTATTATAGCACAAAACTTTTGCGAAAAAAAAGTAATGCTGCATGTCTTGAAATTCAAAAGAATCTAGAACAACAAAGAAACATATGGCCAAAAACTCATTATTATCTATTTTCCAATAATAAAAAAGGACACTGTGTGGGAGTTAAAAAGGCTACCATAGCAAAGCATCCACTACCCCAAAGGCAGTACCACCCCAAAGGTAGTACCACCATTTTCTTTATGAAACTCTAACCTTGAAGCAAGTACCAACCATCATAATAACTACTTGTCAATCATCCATGAGGACAATGACTATACTTTTGATCATAATAGGACTGACAATCCCACCAAATAGGAATAAAAACACACAACAAAATTAGCATGGTTTGCTACATTTCTTAATTCCCATATACTTGACTCATACTTCACTCCTTACGATGATACCACTAAACATTATGACATCCTACTTTGCATCCACTAGAATATTGTTTAACACTAGTTTGGTAACCTACCAGGACATACAAGTGTCCTTTTAGGATTTTGGAAAAAAATTAAATACTCATAGTAGATGTGTGAATTTTCCAAAATCCTTACATGAGATCCAAGCTAAGAACCCATTTCAATTTTGAAAAATAAGTAACATGCCTATCTCTTGATTTCTTTGTCATGACAAGCTTCCAAAGCCAAGGTAGTGCTACATTTTATCAAAAACCACATACTTTCATGGTTACCCCCATGGTACACCATATATAAAATTGTTCATGCTAAAAACCTATTTGAACTTGACTGGATTCCTAGTCTTAGGATATGACTACTATAGACAAAAAAATTCTCAAACTATGTGTGGAAATAGATTAAAAAAGTGGCATTTTTTGCATTCTACTGACCTATCCTGCGTGTTTGCTTTCCCACACTCATATTCTGCACTATATAACCTGTCTATTGATATAGCTTGATACTTCACCCTCATATTGACTGTCAGAACAAGGGCAAGGCCAGGGAGTCATGGATGGGCCAAGGGCCCAACTAGGCAATCTGGAAAGGGAATCCAACTAGGGCAAAGGGGCTAGGAGCTTGGCCTATATAGTGGGAGGTTGGGAGGTGTAATCCAGGCACTAGCCTCCCCTAGTCTTTACACTAGTGTCAAGAGCCAAGTTGCTTGTTTTTGGGAAAGGAGGGTGTGGTGTTTCTAAGCCACACAAAGCCTTTGCATGATCGCATGCTGTGGAGACTGTCTCTTGCTACGGGAGGACAACAAAGTCGAAACGCGTGTGCAGGCGGGCTTGGCAAGGGGCCGTCGGGTGAAGGTGCAGGAAAGCGACCACGGGCTGGCTCAACATGAGCGCCCCGAGATTTTGAGCAACTTTCGACACAGGGGCAAGGCCCGATTCTCATCATCTTGCTCCACCTCAACTTCTTACTACTCTCGCACTCTCTGCTCGACGGCCATGGCTTTTTGAAGCTTTGTGTTCACATATAAAAAGCCTAAGGCCCTTGGCCTTCGGACTTAAAGTACCCTAAGGGTGAGTACACACACCGCATCAAGCAAGAAGCATTGCAGCTTCGAACCCGGACACCGTGACCACATATTCGGCTATGATCGGTGAAGGGCCGGCAAGTAGATATTTTCTCTGCGTGCTTGCTGCAGAAAATAGCAAGTCGATAATTTTTTTCAAAGGGATTCATTGGCAACCGTATTCATCGAGTCGATTGCATTTGAAAGCAATAACAATTGCAATCGATCTGGCCACGACGTGTCCAAGTAGGGTACATGCACGACTGGATTTGTGGATTGATTACAACTTGGACAATCAACGTAATTAGCACGGCTAATTACCCTTTGCGGTGCCAATTACAACTATGGGATTAATTTTCCTCAACTCAAGGTATTTTTCCTTCTGTTCCTGTAAGGTCTCCACCTTTCTAGCTACAGAGGGATGAACTCAAAGTTTTAGGGGAAAGCATTGGACTTAGAAACAGACAAAGCACTATTCCAAAAGCAATTAAAAATGGTATTTTTGGAATCTTAAGCACAGCAAACCCTAGGCTAGAAATTTTTAGATTTAAATTCGAACAAAAAATTGACCCGGCTAGTCCTTCCGAAAGATTCAATGTAAACTAAATTATTAAGAAAAATTGAATGGTTGCAATAATCATTTAAGCATCGACTTTACTACAGGCCTCCCAGATATTTACCAATTAAGCAAAAACAGGTCAAAATATAGCAGAATTGATATTTTAAAGTTGGCAGGTAATGGGAGGGGTCTTCACTGACCTGCCAGGGACACAATTAGCAGTACAGGGCGCCATCTTGAGCTATAGGGATTCTTGAACTGCAAGAAACTACCATTTTCAGCTAATGAGAGCTTATGAGTGCCTATAAACCTATAAATAAGACCCCTTGCTTCACATTTTGGGCAGACTTGGAGTCCTAGACATTTCTCTCTCACCTAGAGAGATCTCTACTCAGAAATCACTAGAGAGAAAAACTCTACTTAGTTACTCCACGATAATTAGCACTAAACCTTTCTAATTAGCAAAATTTTACTGATCTACTTACATTTTCTTAATTAATCCAATTAATTAAGAAGATTAAACTTACTTACACTCTAAAATTCTCTCCTAATTTGTAGGTCTCTGTTGCTGATTATTGAGATTAAGCTTAGGCATACTAATTTAATTAATTATTATGTTATATTAGGACTAAGATTAATCATTTTAATCATAAATTAATGGTAATTATACTAATTAAACTTAGATTGAGATTAGATAATTATCAGAGCTGTATTAGACTATCAACATGCTAGAAAAATTATCTATTTATTTTTTGAATAATTTTTGTAGTTATTTAAACAGAATTACTATGTTTTTAAGAGAAAAGTAAAGGGGGAAACTAGAAAATTAAACTAAAAAGCTTTTTAGAGCTAAAATACATCTTAGGAAACCCGTGATAATTATCTTAACCACAGATAATTAGTTTAGCTAGTTATCTTAGTAGAAAAACATTGTTTGAAAGGGAACATGAAAGGGGAAAAATAGCAAAATACACTAAAAAGCTTTGAGATAATTTATAGAGGTAAAATACATTTTAGAAAAACCATGATAATTATCTTAACCACAAATAATTATTCTAGCTAATTATCTTAGTAGAAAAACACTATTTTTAGGGAAAAGTAAAGGTGGAAACTAGCAAATTAGACTAAAAAGTTTTGAGATAATTTTCAGAGTTAGAACATATCTTAAGACACCCATGATAATTATCTTAATCACAAATATTTAGTTTAGCTAAATATCTTAATAGAAAAATATTGTTTTTAAGGAAAAATTAAAGAGGGAAATTAATAAATCATGTCATATGATTACATGCTATTTATCAATGTTAGAATACATGATAAAAAGTCCATGATAATTATGTCAAGGCTAGAAAATTTGTGTAGATATTTATTTGAGTCAATGTATACTAATTTTAGATAAAAAGTATTAGGAGAAACTAGTAAATCATGTTAGATGACTACAGGCTATTTATCAGTGTTAGAATACATGATAAAAAGGCCGTGATAATTATTTCAAGGCTAGAAAATTAGTGTAGATATTTTTTTGAGTCAAGGTATATTAATTTTAGATAAAAAGTAAAGGGGGAAATTAGTAAATCATGTTAAATGATTACATGCTATTTATAAGAGTTAAATTACATGATCAAGAGGCCGTGAAAATTATGTCAAGGTTAGAAATTTAGTATAAATATTTATCTAACTGAAATTATATAAATTTTAGCTAAAAAGTAAAGAGGAAAATTAGTAAATCATGTTAGATGATTACATGCTATTTTTTCAGAGCTATATTATATCATAAAGGAGCTATGATAATTATGTCAAGGTTAGAAACTTAATATAGATATTTAGTTTAGTCAAATTATACTAATTCTAGCTGAAAACTAAAGAAGGAAATTAGTAAATCATGTTATATAATTACATTCTATTTATCAGAGTAAGATTACATGATAAAGAGGCTGTGATAGTTATGTCAAGGCTAGAAAATTAATATAGACATTTATCTTGGTCAAATTATACTAATTTTAGCTAAAAATTATGGATGGAAATTAGATAATTGAGTTAGAAAATTAAAAGATAATTACTAGAGGTCACAAACATTCTTATCTACTTTTGATAATTATACCATAGCTAATTAGTGAGTTTAGAAAATTATAACTAACCAAAAGTCCTATTTTTAGCAAAAGATTAATTAAAATAAATAGACTTTGGAGTCAAACGTTTCTAGGAAAATTATAGTAAGTGTAAACCTATGATATAAAGTTGAGGGAATAAAGTCTTTAAGAGAAAATAAATAGAAATAATATTAAGCTCAAAATAAGCAGATTCCAAGCTTAAAATTCAATGGGAAAATTGGGAAAAAGATATAAAAAATTATAAGAAAACTAGAAGAACTTAGTGTTAACCCTCACGGCTCACGGACACCCCATCACCTACGATGGACGCGTATTATGTATTTGGTAGAGTCAGGTACCGGGCTTGTCGGTCCAATAGGGAAAGGTAGAGTGATCGCCAATGAGAGGCGCACTTTAACTTGGACATTCAAGGGATTAGTTGGTTAAGCATGGGCGCCCAAGTGTGAATGGGGTGAGCTCCTATAAAAGCCAACTAAACCTAATTTTTACTCATTCTCTCATTTGTGCAATTGAAGAGTGCTCTTGCTCCATCTCCATCTTCTTCTTCTTCACCTCCTTGTGTGTGTGTGTGTGTGAGAGAGAGAGAGAGAGGGAGAGTGTGTGTGCGATCGAGCATTACGAAGGCACGACGGCGACGAAGCAGTTGAGCGCGGCACGACTGCAGCTTCTTCTTCATCGCGGCGAGGAATCCACTACGAAGGCGAGCGTAGAGCGGTGAGTGACACACCCTTTGTTTTCTTGAGCTTGCTAGTTTAGGCTTGTTGTGTGCTTGGAGCCGTTTGTGGCTCGCATACGGTGTATTGGCAAGTCCCTTGCTTCGACAGTGCGGCAAGGAGCGCACATTTTTGGCGCCGCTGCCGGGGATATGCCTTACACTAAGCTCGGTTAGCACTTTACGCTTCGTTGTGGTGCAATTTCTATCATAGGAAAGGCGGGGAAGGGGTGTGTGGAGATTTCTGTTTTTTGCGTTTTCTGCAATTGCTGTCAAATTTCAATTTCTGCTATTGTCTGTGTTTTTTCAATTTCTGCAATTTCTGCATTTTCAAGTTCGGCGTTTTCAATTTCTGCAATTTTCTGCAATTTCTGCGTTTTTGCTGCATTTTCTGCAATTTCTGCGTTTTTTCTGCATTTTCTGTCAATTTCTGCAGTTTTCTGCATTTCTGTCAATTTGCTGCAATTTCTGCGTTTTTTCTGCATTTTCTGCAATTTCTGCGTTTTTTTCAATTTCTGCGTTTTTCTGCATTAAAAAAAATAAAATAAAATAAAAAATTTTTGAAAAAAAAGTTTTTTGAGAAAAAAAAAAAAAATTGAAAAAAAAAAAATTTAAAGAAAAAAAAATCGGAAATTAAAAACGCGAGCGAGTGGGTGGCGAAATTTTTCGAAAATAAAAAACGTGACTCTTAAAACGGACGGGTTGGTTTGTATAAAAGATAGATCGGGATCATTTTCCCAAGCCCAAGCCCAAGCCCAGGCCCAGGCCTCAGTCCTCAGTCTTCTGATATATACTAGACTCACTCTTATATATATACCCTACTCCCTCAAGAGAGAATGAGAGCATGTGGGACAAGTCCTCCACTCTCCTCCTTTCTCTTCCCACTTGCACCCTTAGACTTTCTAGTTTGGGCCTAGTTCCCTACTGGAAATTGACAGTTTTAGGGATTCCGAGGGCATAGAGTGACCAAACGGAGGGCTGCAAAGCACGGCACGACCCTCTGACCGATACGCTCGTTTTGAGCTATCACACGGCCCATTCCACGACACGCTCTAAAAAATATAGCAAAAAAACAAACAAAAAACACGCTAAAAACTAGTCACAAGGCCTCCTAGAGCAGCTTTTTGACACCTTAGGGTATCAAAAGCACATGCACTTACGCTCTGGGCGGGTGCTAGAACACGAGCATATTGAGGGTGCCTCTGTTCATACGGACACCCATTACCCATCCACGATAAGCTCTAGACCCTCAGCGGGGACACAAGGTAGCACCACCCAAGACCCTAAAATAGCCGCTAGTGATTCCTCCTCCGACTCAGAAATCATGGAAGCATACCCTAACCAAAACACTGAGAGAGAAGGCCATGCACCTCCCGAAGCTCCACAGCCTAGTACTAGTATGTTTAGCCGTTTCATGGAAACATTAGGTAGAGCTACTCGCTCGGAACCTGATGCAGATGAAGCACGCGAAGGGGGTGGGGAAGTGGACTCTCCTTTCACATCGCACGTGGACCCCACACCCCCAAAGAGTGTCCATGTGGATATCCTACCAACTTCTTACCAAGAAGGCCCTGTTGAGCTGCCTCCTTCAGAAGTTCCCTCTAGAGTACCGTTGGTGGCAAGTAAAACCACGGGGAGCAACATTGCTTCTACCTCACAAGAAACCGTTAACACGTCGACTCTAGAAGGATTGTTCATTAATGATCATTGGACATACGACCTCCACACTGAGGTGTTGACGGATCTACACTCTGGCCACGCCTACCATGTAGGATGGATAGAGATTGTACAATCCACCTCTAGTGCCACGAGCATCGAAGATCAACAGAAAATGATCTGTAATGTTATCCATGGCATTATTCAATCAGAAAGGCAAAACCGAGGGGTAAATATACTCTCAACTGGCCCCATGAGATTTCTGGATACGAGCAAGGCTCAACAGCCTACTCTATCACAAATGGAGACTCCTCTAATGAGTCCCATGGACCCATCTTACGTCATTTCACCTGGGGTCTCTATGCAATCTGAGCCTCCGAGCAAAAACTGTAGCTTCCCTAACTTGGCTCAACCCTCTATCAAGGAAAACACAGTGCTTACTCCAGGGATAAGCCTGACAGAGAATGTACCGATGACATCTACGGTTAGCGCAGTGCCACTACCTAGTGTCGTAGTACCTAATATGAGGCCTCGACCATATGTACCTCTAGCCCCTTATGCACACATGGCCCCCACACCTCCAATTGTACCACTTGCTTATGCTCCTCGAGCGCCGCTCCCTAGCTCTTATCCGAGTGGACCTATGCCCGGTTATGTTCCATATCCTGCATCATCCACACATATGCCAAGACCGGTACCCGTTCCTCTCCCACATATGATTCCAAGAGTACCTCCACCGGCCCTGCCTCCTCACATAGGTGACTTGGCAGCGTTTGCTCAAACCATAGGTCGATCTATCGCGGAAAATATGCGTCACGCATCTGATAGAGAGCCTAGAAGTAAGGCAGTACAAATTGCCAAACTCACGCAAAAATTCAATGGGGACGAAGATGCTAGAAAACACATTGAAGTGTTTGAACAAGTATGTGATTCCTTAGGGGAACGCAACGAACTACATAAGTGCAATGCCTTAAGCTTGACATTAAGTGGGAAGGCTGGAGATTGGTATAGGACCCTAAGGGTGGACGAGAAAACAATCTACCCTACCCTTCGAAGGTTGTTTCTAAAGGAGTACATACAAGAAGGTGTGCTTTGGGGTGTAGCATCTCAGCTACTGAAGGCCGAACGTAAGGAAGGAGAGTCAGTAAGGGACTTCATTAGTCGTCTAAAGCACTTAAACTCTCGTTGCCCTGTAAATGAGCGCTTCAACAATAACCAACTGCTTGATCGATTCATTCGAGGGTTGAGGAATGAAGGAATCTATAATGGACTAGTGATTAGAGGTATCACAACCTGGGAAGATGTCACTGCCAATGCAATCCAATTAGAGGAAAACTTGATGATAGCAGGCATGAGGGTGTCTACTGACACGAGATCCACTAGCTCACAAGCCATTGAGTATGAACCCATGACTGCAAAGCCCATTGCCAATGATCCAAAGGTATTTGAGACATTCTTGACAGACCTCACCAAGGCAATCCAAGAGTCTCTTAAGGATAATCGACCCCCTCAAAATAGTCACATGTATCCAAGAAGGGAGCAACAATGGTGTTCCATTTGCTTAGGTCCACATAGCACTAGTGAGTGCCCTACGTTTAGAGTAAAATTTAATGGAACTTGCAACGCATGTGGTAGGTATGGTCACCAAGCTAAGGATTGTTTAATGATCAAACGTATGATGGCAAATAGACCACCTGTAGCCTGGACGGATGCACCTCGAGCTCCTGTATTGATGCCTACTCCACCTGTTGAGCAACTACCGCAACACATGGTCCCTAGATCTCAAAATGTTGTACAAGCTACACCGCTACCACCTCCTGTGCTAGGACCGCAGCCCCCGCATCCAAGAGTCGCCCCTATGAACCAAGTGGGTTGCGAGCCATCAAATGCTTATGCAGATGGTTGTGAGGAGGAAATAGACACTAGTATTGCCTACGGACTTGATACATTGGAAGAATGTCCTATATACTACATGGAAGATTGTTGGGGACAAGTCAAGCTGGTTTATCAAGCTGCTGCTCTCGCACCCAGAGGTCAAAATATCAACACCCAGGCTAGGAGGCCACCTCTTCAATGCTACGAGTGTGGTGGACCACATCGAGTAGCGGAGTGCCCTAT
The DNA here is from genome assembly GCF_014529385.1 of Adiantum capillus-veneris. Classification (NCBI taxonomy): domain Eukaryota; kingdom Viridiplantae; phylum Streptophyta; class Polypodiopsida; order Polypodiales; family Pteridaceae; genus Adiantum; species Adiantum capillus-veneris. The sequence goes on from NC_140944.1 coordinate 16,796,397, forward strand.
TAGGCTGCAAAAGAATGCTGCACAGATGCAACTGAATCAAGGGAGCACGTCTGCAATGCCAATACTCACATGTAATCGTTGCGGCATAGATCACTTGATTGCCCAATGCCCCTATAACCCAAATGCGCCTAAAATCACACCCCTAAATTTGGTCGAAATTGCTAGTGTGACATCGCCAATACCGACCGTCGCACCCGCTTATGCGATTACACGGTCCATGCTTCAAGGGCCAGGACATATCCTCGAAGAGAGAGATACCGCGTCAGTTATCCAAGCAAAGAAAAAGAAGACACGAAGGAAGAAGTCGCAGAATACGGAAAATTCAAAGCCAAGTTCCAAAACAAACATAGGAACAGGAGATGACCCCGTGTATATGAATGACCTCGAGGATGATTCAGATTCAGTCGAGACAATGGAGACTAGAACCAATACCACAAAGGGAAAGACCGACAAAGAAAACCGTAACATGGAACCAAATGAAAACCGAATAAGAGAAAACCATAAAGAGCCTCTGAAAACACCACAAGTGTTTCCAAATCCAATCCAAGACCCCCAAGATAAACCGCAGGGGCAAAAAGGAAAAAATCGTAAAAAGAAGATTGGGACGTACCCAAACCCAGTAGATGAGATTAAGCAGGTGAAACATCTAAGAGGTTTAGTGGAGGAGACTCAAAGGAAACTAGAACCAGAACCCATGCATATCAAAATTCATGACACAGTGTTTCCCACGCAAGTTCATCCACCCCACATGAACCATAGACCGTTAGCCATATCTAGTATCATCCAAGAAGGGAGTGAGGACGGGACATCAGAAAGTGAGCATACACCCTTCTTGTTGGAAAGGATGTTTAACGAAGGAATACATGATCCCATTGAGGAATATGAGATTCCATCCTCACCAGTTCTTAGTGAAGGACCTACACCTTGCAAAACGCCAATGAATGTTGCCAAACTAGTGGACTTCATGTCTTCTGAGGTCCGAACCACGATCATAGCAAAGCTGTATGGAGATCCTGAGTTATTCCTTGCACTTCGAGCATTCCTTAACGGAGAGCTACGAACGGGATTACCGCAGTTTGCGCAACCAAATAGGCCTGACTCGATTATGATTGATGAGGAAAATCATGTGCAATCACTTGACTTAGATGGACACGAGTCTGTGATCGAGATACCCATTAACGAATTAGGGCAGTATTTTGAAGGCGACGAGTCTAATGCGACCCTACCCATCACTACCAAGGGATTAACTATAAAGGGAATTCTTGATGGTGGTGCGGGAGTTAGCATCGTTACAAAAGATTGTTGGGAATCCATGGGAAAACCCCGCCTCAGTGTTACTAACATTGTGGTAAAGATGGCAAATGGTACCATAGCCAAACCTATGGGGATGCTCAAGGATCTTAAGATCAAAGTTCTAGGATACAAGGTGCGACATACGTTCATTGTAATGGATTTCTCTAAACACCTTATGTCATATGAAATGATTTTAGGACGACCATTCATGAGGGAAGCACAAATGGTTCACGATTGGTCTAAAAATCATGTCTATTTGCAATTCCAAGACTCTGTCCTTAGAGTAGATTTGGTGACTGGTAAGGTACACCCCTTGGGGAGTAAAACCATTATTGATCATCGCTCTGACACCACAGTTCACTCGGCCCCACTACAATATTGTTACACTTGTAAGAAGGATACAGACATTGGCCAAGATTCTCCTTACATGGATGTGTTACCGGGTATGACGGAATCAGACAATGTGGATTGGGTACACCTAGCTGCAACCATAGATACCTGGGGAAATAGAGGAACGACCTGGGTAACACCTGAGGGGGATGAAATGCCTATACCCTTAAATATGCTACAAGCAATGCATATCGCTTCCGACAAGACTCATCCTAAGGTAACGAAAAAAACATACAAGTGGGTCCCTAAAGCTTCTTTAGTGACCATAGCTAGTGCAAAAAAACGGAAACCTAGTAAGAACCGTACCACTCACTCCAAGAAAAGTAAGAAAATGTTGCAATGGATCCCTAAACGACTATTGGAAGCCCAAGGCTACTATCAAGGAAATGATCAAATCTGGGTGCCAAAACGTAGATTGTGCTCTTACCTGTCACCTGGCCCATGTAAACCCAATCCTGTGGCTCCAAAACAAATTGAAAATCGCGGAAAGGAAAAAATCATGGAATGTTACACACCCGTTCTAGAGCTAGTTTGGGTACCAAAGAAAGAACGATTTGTTCCACCTAGCTCAGGAACAGGGAAATCAAATGAAGCTTCTTGCTCTTCATGTAGTTCCTATATGCAAATAGAAGCTTCGACACAACCTCCACCTACCACTGTACATATCCATCCAAGCACGAAAGAGTTTGCACCTTCCGGGGTAAGTTCACCACCTACAACAACGTTGCAAATAAAATCCTGGGAGAGTACCTTACCACCCTTACAACTTGACGAGGCACCTAGGGTAATAGAAAACTACTGGCAAAAATCCTCACCTATTACCAACTGGAACAATTGGTTTCAAAGGGTGACAAGCTCATTTCAAACGGTATGATCTACCCAAGGAAGGGGGGAGTGTTTGCTGACAGTCATCATTCATTTGTTTCCCTCTCAACCTTTTTCCCTGACCTCTTAATCTCCGATCTTAGGGAATGTACATATAAAGCTTTATACTCACAAAAAAAAAAGAAGAGCAAGAGCAATTAGCAAACGAGTATGCACATTAAAGTCAAAACATTGACTCAGACCTACACATGTCACATCTGGTACAGTGAAACAGAAACCTATGCCATAAAACACCTTTGATCCTCATAACTTGAATGATGGAGGGTAGGTAAGATTAGTACGATAGGAGTGTTTTTGTTTTAGAGTTGAGTGATTAGCAAAGATCTCTTTTCCCACTGATGTGCCTCCTGGAGGTATTCCTTTTGTTTCCTAGTGTGTACAGGAGCGTGTTGCTATTGATAGGATTTGGACCTTCATGGAATCTTTATCTCGACTCACTCTTCAAATCAAGCGCGACCATCGACACAAACAGGTGTTTCTTGTCCATTAGCATTGCCCTTATCTTTTTTGCATCCATGTTTGTCTGCTTTGATTGTGATTGGTAGCATAATATTCAGTGCATTGGTTAGTATCAAACATTTAATTCAATGTAATGTTTTGTCATAATCACTTGTCTAGGTTTAAAAATCAAGCAGTCCGACTAAGCTAGTTTGACCAAGTTAGGTGTTAGAGATCTTCTCTTAATACCATGGGGAATGCCTTCCTAATAAGCAATGGTTACTTAGGTTCTTAATCCGATTTAGGCAGCGTTGTATGAAATGTACTAGGGCTTTCTAGTGGGCTTGACCCTATTGACCTTTAGCCTAAGTATTATAAAGGGAGTTTACTAATGTGATGAGCCTGGGGAGGGTAACAGTGTTATATGGCCCCCCAAAGTTACAAAATTAAAATGATGAAAATGAACAAGCAAAAAATTAAAGTGCCACGATGTAAAATTTTAAGCTGGAAGAGAAATCTCAGCTTGATTTGGTACTTCACTCACATGTATTGCCTATGGTACTAGAGCCCTAGAGGTTCCCAGCGTGGGCGCTTTTCCTTGCAAAGCAAAAAACCCAAGGCATACAAAATAAGCACACACATCATAATTGAATCAATGTGAAAAGACTTTGGGGGGTCAAAGAAAAAGTAATCAGTCAGGCGATGATTTCATGAGAAATTCCTTTTATGGTAGCTTAACTACAAAGTTTTCTAGATATAGCCTCTAGTCAGCCCTCGAACATGAATACTTGGCTCTCGCGATTAAACAACTTAATTGACCACAGAAAATTAAGAAGCTTACCCATGGTATTAATATTCGATCTCTAGTGCTTTTCGACCGTCAAATTAGCGACCCCAGACTTGTTTAATTTTCTACCTTTACATCTGTTTATGCATTTGATTACATTGCAATTTAATGTTCATTGCTAACAAATTGTTTGAAATTCTTTTACCAATCAATGTGTCTACCTAAAACTGCATATGCTTTTTAAGAGAATGCAATTACTGTGCCAATGTTGTTTGATTTTGCAGTGACTGAAGAAGGCTAAGGACATTCATCTCAAATGCTCTTCCACCTCGACGAACTAGCTTCAACTCAATAGCTTCCGAGGACGGAATCTACATCAAGAAGGGGGGCATGTTAACCCTCACGGCTCACGGACACCCCATCACCTACGATGGACGCGTATTATGTATTTGGTAGAGTCAGGTACCGGGCTTGTCGGTCCAATAGGGAAAGGTAGAGTGATCGCCAATGAGAGGCGCACTTTAACTTGGACATTCAAGGGATTAGTTGGTTAAGCATGGGCGCCCAAGTGTGAATGGGGTGAGCTCCTATAAAAGCCAACTAAACCTAATTTTTACTCATTCTCTCATTTGTGCAATTGAAGAGTGCTCTTGCTCCATCTCCATCTTCTTCTTCTTCACCTCCTTGTGTGTGTGTGTGAGAGAGAGAGAGAGAGAGGGAGAGTGTGTGTGCAATCGAGCATTACGAAGGCACGACGGCGGCAAAGCGGTTGAGCGCGGCACGAATGCAGCTTCTTCTTCATCGCGGCGAGGAATCCACTACGAAGGCGAGCGTAGAGCGGTGAGTGACACACCCTTTGTTTTCTTGAGCTTGCTAGTTTAGGCTTGTTGTGTGCTTGGAGCCGTTTGTGGCTCGCATACGGTGTATTGGCAAGTCCCTTGCTTCGACAGTGCGGCAAGGAGCGCACACTTAGAAAACCCTTAGGGAAGCTGTGGAAAAAGTTATCATGTCTATATAGGAAAATAAGAAATTACTAGGTCAAGAATTATCAATTAAGATTATAAATTTAACCTAGATTTAGGTAAAATTGGATACAAAGGTTAAGTTTAGCTTTTGGATAATTTACCTAATGATTAGATGTCCTTTTTATAAGGATAAGAAGTTATGGCACCTAAAAGGACTCAAGCCAATCCTACATCTGATGATGAGGGCAGAGCTCTAAAAATAACTAGGGCATCACACGACGATGAAGTTGGGCTTAGTAGTAGGCCTACGGAGGAGAGTCTTCAGGCGCCAGCGCAGCAACAGATGGCCGATCAGTCCCAAGTGGGTTTCCCATTATTCAATTAAATATTTAAATAGTTTACATTCTTTTATAAGTTAGCATTGCATACGTAAGGAGTAAATAAGAATCAGAAAAGGAATAATTGACCGAAAACGGAAGGTAGCTTCCAACGTGCAATTGTTTATAATGTAGGAAAGAATTGTTTGGGTTAAAACTGATTGAATTAGGAAAGATATGATTGATCATCTTGAAGACATCTTGTCTCAAGACACCCCCGACTCGTTGGTATAAATTGATCATAATGATGTCTTTACAGCCGCGAATAAGTCGGTTACCCCCAAGAATGATGAGTTTCTACTCCGTGTCATGTCTTGATGTTTCTACATAAGTTAGGATACCGTTTTTATCCTAGGGGAGCCGCCCGATTGTATGGACAATTAGTTTGGTGTATGGGCACCCGAAACCTTGAGTGGGGGTTTATCCACTCCGGATTGTGAATAAGGAATGGGTGCGGTTTCTTCACCCTTAAGTGGTCTTGAGACAAGAAGAGTACTGGTCATGGTTATTATGGACAATGTTTTGATTGACAGTACCCTGTCTTAAGTTTAAAGAGGTTTGTTTTCTAAAAGAGCGTTTTCAAGGGCTGTTTTAATGGAATTTGGTTATGAAGGATAGGAATTATTATTTTAATTGTGACAAGAATGTGGTAGTAATTACAAAACAAAAGAATCATGTGTGAGTGCGGGGTGGTAAGTGGGGATTGACTAAGGTTGTCAATCATGGACGGGTGGACCTGATTAGTCAGGTAACTATCCATCCCCGCGCACTAAAAAAGTTTAGAAAACATCTTCACTTGGAATAGGAATCCACCAGCAGCTGTGCCCTCACATATGTTAGGGGGGAAAAATGTTGGTTGAGGATACCTTAGCCCAGTTTGTGGAAGTTATAGGGCCAAAATAGTCTTTTTGGAGTTTTAATACGTTGTCCCCTTTTCGCTGCGAGACAGGACTAGGTCTTCCTCTAAGGCTATAGATCCTAGCCATTGTCAGTGGTAAAGGTCTATTCCTTGGATTTTTCTTGTTTAGAGACTAATTTTTATGTTACTTAGAGACCTGTCAAGGATCGCATCCTGATCTTGGTATTGGCGGGTTGGGGATCTCACAATTCCTTCCACTACACGGTGTTGCCATGGATTCAGATATTAATATGACTTTGATTTTGAGCATCAAAGGCCTGATCCTACCCGTGATGGCTCGCGGCCGGATGCTCTCACAGAGAGTGCCCGCGACGCTACGGTGGCTGACGACGCTTATGAACTGCTTGATATTCAAGAATTTCATGCACTTCAAACACACATATTAGTCATGGAAGGAAATTTTGTAGCTTTAAATAAAAACGTCACTAAATTATCTACATTAGTGATACAATTTACGCAGCAGCATGCCAAGGGCCCTATTTCCGCAGACATGCATGAGCACGTTGCTACACAGGGGCAAGGGCCTTTTGATCATGGACAAGGTCGTCCTCCAAATTCTTTGCACACTCTCACTGCAAAGGAGGTGGATGAGTTGTTGAAAAACACCAAACCACCATTTAAAGGAGAAGATCGAGATTGCAATAAGGATGCAGTGAATATCTTTCTCAGCAATTGGGATGGAATTCACGCCTTATGGCGTACTCCAAACGTAGTTAGAGCACTGCAAACAAGCTTAACTCTGGAAGGCAAGGCCTACAAGTGGTGGATGTCTCTCAAGGAGAAGAATATCATGCACAGAGTTGGGAAACTTTTGAGGCTATGTTTCGCAAAGAATTCTTGCCTACAAATGAGGCAAATTGGAAATGGATGGCTTGGGATACGTGTTCCATGCGCCAATACCCATCATTACTTGAATATATATCTCACTACTATCGGGATGCTATCCTCAAGTTGGAAGGACTAGACACCTTTCAGCAAGTACGTGGGTTTATCCGTGGTTTAACTCTAGAGCTTAAGAAGCACGTCAAGATTCAAGACCCTAAAATACTTGAGGAAGCTATAGTGAAAGCACACATTCATGATGATCTAGATGAAAAGAAATCACATAAAAATCACGTGCCTGCTAATACACATGGTAATACACGCACATCGTATGGGCACAATAAAAGGAAATTTATAGTAGCCAATTCTAAAGCATCTAAAAAACCCAAGGGGTCCAGAGGTCCTCTCTCTCCTGAGGACTTTGATAAAGCTAAGAAAGGGAAATTATGTTTTCAATGCTTAGGAAGCGGTCATGGCAAAAAGGGTTGTCCCAAGGGGAAATCTGTTGCTCATGGCAAGGAGAAAGCAGTGCACACGGTGCAAGTGCAACCTCTTGAGTCTTCCTCATGATTCAGTGAAAGTAACACACAACGAGGTGGTGCATGAAAGCTGTCACACAAATTCCATGTGGCAACAGACCTTCGGACCACATGAGTTAGTACGTATGCATGGATCTCTGCAAGGGCACAAGATGCACATCTTGGTAGATGACGGTGCTACTCACAATTTCATCAATCATGGATTGGTGAAAAAACTCAAATTGATTCAAACACCGAGTACCCACCACTACAAGGTATCACTGATGAATGGATATGATGCAAAAATATGGGATACTCAAGTCCGAGATGTATCAGTAGAAGTACAAAGCTATTCCACATCCTTGGATTTTCAGGTTATGAACATGGAGAGGGCAAACGTGGTCCTTGGTAGGGAATGGTTGCATAGCCTAGGACCATCACTGAAGCGTAGCTATGAGCATAACAGTTTGATGTTTGAATCCCATGGTGCACATGTGTTGTTGTTAGGGGAGAAGGATGTACCTTCTTCACCACCACTGATATGTACAGTTGAGCTTATACAGCTCGTTTTTGATAATGAAATAGATCAAGTTTTATTGTGTTACTCATTGTCTCATTTTCTCTCTAACATTGAATCTCTTGAACACTCCTCAACACCGCATGCTTCTCTCTCATCTCTTCCACCAATGGCTACTTCCCAACAAGCAAAGGTTGCTAGTGATTTAAAAAATTTATTAAAGGAATTACATGATATTTTTCCTAAATATTTACCATCAGGATTACTGTCGACACGATCTGTGCAACATAGCATCGATGTGGTTGCAGACAGTAAACCTATCAGTAAACCACCCTACCGCATGAGTTACTCTGAAGCTGCTGAGGTGGAACGTCAGCTTGCTGACTATCTTAGCAGAGAGTTTATCCAACCTAGTTCTTCACCATGGGCTTCTCCTATCCTATTAGTGAATAAAAAAGATGGCAATATGCGCATGTGCGTAGACTACCGTGGCTTAAATACGGTTACTGCTAAGAACAAGTACCCATTGCCATGCGTGGATGAGTTGTTCGACAAACTCACTCATGCTTGTAATTTTACAAAAATAGACTTGCGGTCAGGTTATCACCAAGTACGTATTTAACTTGCTGATATACCCAAAACTGCGTTGCAAATTCCAAACAAGGTTTGGACACTACGAGTTTTTGGTTATGCCTTCTGGGTTAACCAATGTGCCGGCAACATTCATGACACTTATGGATAGTGTCTTGAAGCCGTACTTGGGTAAGTTTATCATTTTTTTGATGACATTCTAGTATACAGTGCTTCTAAAGGAGAACACTTACAACATCTGAGGCAGGTGTTCAAATTGTTACGAAAAAATCATTTATATGTCAAGGAATCTGAGTGTGATTTTCTGAAGGAGGAAATTCACTATCTTGGGCATGTTATTTCAGCTACTAGCCTACATATGGATCAATCCAAAGTGGATACAATTCGGCAATGGCTTTCTCCTAAAAATCTGCAAGAGTTACAGATTTTTAAAGGATTTGTAGGTTTTTATCGCAAATTTGTTAAAAACTATGCCAATATTGTTGTTCCCATCACAGACCAACTAAAAGGCAAAGGCAAAGCTTTTCAGTGGGGACCCGCTCAACAACATAGTTTTGATACACTCAAGGATGCATTAGCTATAGCTCCAAGACTAGCTATTGTAGATCCTTTGAAACCATTCGTTTTGGAAACGGATGCTAGTGACCGTGCTTTTGGAGCAGTCCTGTTACAAGATGGGCGACCAATTGCATTTGAAAGGAAGAAGCTTGATGAAACACAACAGAACTACTCTGCTTATGAACGTGAACTCTACGCAATAGTGTTTGCCTTGAAAACATGGAGACATAATTTCTATGGTGCTCAGTTTGAGATTGTGTTTGACCATGAAAGCATCAAATGGTTTACACAACAGACCGATTTGAAGGGTTGGAAAGCTAGACGGGTTGAGATTCTTCAAAAACATGATTCCAAGCTCCGGTATCGTAAAGGACGATACCATGTGGTGGATGACGCTCTTAGTCGTATGCCAGAGATCAATTCTCTCTTGTTCACGGAACTTCGTAGTGAATTTTCAGATCCTCTAAAGGGAAAATATGAGCAAGATGACGCATATTCCAAAGTGTGGATCCATGTGCAAATGAGGGATCGTTCTCACTCCAATTATGGTAGTGTAGCGTTAACCTCCACACACCGTTCTCCTCTGTCGAGTGATGAACTATAGCAATGGAATAATTTTACCATCAACAATGGGTACCTACTCCATAAGGGGAGAGTTTATATACCGACGAACACAGACGTTCGGTGCCAAATTATTTATGAATGTCATGATAGTCCAAGTGCAAGGCACCCGGGTATTAGAAAGACTTATGCTCTCCTAGGATGATAATTTTACTGACAAGGTTTACATGGCTTTGCTCGAGGTTATGTCTTGCATTGCTAAAAATGTCAAGTTAACAAAGCAGAGTGCCTGAAAGCAGGAGGACTCTTACATCCTTTGGATATTCCCAATGGTAAATGGGAAAGTATCTCTATGGATTTTATTGTGGATTTACCAACCGCTGTACGAGGTCATGACTCAGTATGGGTGGTCGTAGGCCGGTTGACTAAACTCTGTAAGTTTATTTCAATCAAAGCAACGATTAAGACTCTAGAATCTGCCAAGGTATTTATGGACAACCTATACGAGTTATATGGTTTGTCAAGTAACATTGTCAGTGATTGTGATCCAAGGTTAACAATCATTTTTGGAGGGCTGTGTTTAAACGGTTGGGTACACAACTAAACCTCAGTACAGCCAATCATCCAAAAACAGATGGTCAGACTGAACGAGTTAACCAAGTGCTAGAGGATATGCTATGTGCATATGTTAGCAAGAAACAGTCAGAGTGGGAAGAGTATTTACCTCTTCTTGAGTTTGCTTACAATAGTGCTAAGCATGTCACGACTCGATTTAGTCCTTTCATGCTCATGTATGGTTTTCAACCTAAGTCACCTGTTATGGTGGGATTGGCAATTGAAAAACTCCAACAGGTTAATGATTTTCTCCAAGACCACATGGATATGCTGAAACTCGCTCGTCAGAATGTTCGACAAGCGCAGGATCGGTATAAGAAGTACGCTGATGAGAAACGTTAGCAAGTTACCTTTGAGGAAGGGGAGGAAGTATTTTTACGTGTGCCAGAGCATTCAGAAAGTTTGAAAATTGGGCCAACACCTAAATTATCTCCACGATATTGTGGGCCTTTCAAAATACTCAAGCAAGTGGGTGATCGAGGCTACAAATTATCGCTACCTACACATTCTCGTATTCATCCAGTGTTTCATGTAAGACGTTTACATAAGCGATTACATGGGACGACAACGTCATTCACCAACAGATTCTAGTCGATTTCATTGAACCTCCTACCTTACCGCATGAACCTGAACGAATTCTCGACTATCATGATTTACGTACATGTCATCATGTACGTCGACAAGCTGTAATCAAGTGGAAAGATCGACCTGAGGAAGGTGCCACTTGGGAAAACATTATTGTTCTTAAGAATAAGTTTCCCACTTTTGTTTTCGAGGAAGAAAACTCCTCCTTAAGGGGAGAGTAATGTCAGGACAAGGGCAACGCCAGGGAGTCATGGACGGGGGCCAAGGGACGGAGGAGGCAATGTGGAAAGGGAATCCAGCTAGGGCAAAGGGGCTAGGAGCTTGGACTATACAGTGGGAGGTGGATTCCAGGCACTAGTCTCCCCTAGTCTTTACACTGACACCCAAAAACTATCAAAGACATGTAAACATGTCTTATTATGACCATTCTAGACACAACCACAAGACACAAAAACTGCGAGAATGAAAAAACTACATTCCACATGGTGGCCATCCTAGCCTCCTTAAAAAATAGATACGTATACCCAATTTGGGTTTGTATGCTTAATTATGGACTTAAGCTAGAAGTTGACAATGTTCATTGAATGTAATGACCAATTTCAAAATGAGTGCGATTTTGGTAAAGTGGAATTTTCTTTTCGACTTTGTGTTTTTAGCTCTTTGGGGTATCAAGTTCCCCAAAACACATGAAAGAAGACTTACATAGTTATGAGGCTTTATGTACAATCAAAACTACCTTTGTAAAGCATAAACATATCCAAAAAATTCATGAAAGTGTAAAATTTCTACCTAAATCCACATGGCAAATTTTTAATAATTAGGCAATAACTTTGAATATTTATGCTTATCATGACTTAGAAGCATTGAAAAAACTTTAAAATGACAAAGACTAATTATGCAGCATTGTAGAGGATGTTCTAGGGAAGTCTATGGCCAATTTTATGGAAAATGGAAAAAAACAACACACTTTTTTGGGGACACTTTAGGTTGGAAAATCCTTGTCAAAGACAATGTTAGAGCCAAAATCAATAGCCCAAAAAAAATCCAAGTTTTTTTCAGCTCATAAGCTATCTTTGTGAATATTATACATTCAAAAGCCAAATTAGCATCTCCTACAATAATTTTAGGTAATTGCGTGGTTAACAAGACATAAAAGTATCCAAGGACATAAAAGTGTCATGTTACCAATCTATTGTTAAATTATGATGGTGTTGAGAATTTTGATACACACAAAACTAAAGACAAGATAGATTTATCCCCCACATTTTCTAAAATGCACGATGTTATCTAATCCCATCATTTTCTTTGCACTTAAAGTGTTGCTCCTAGTACAATCCAGGAACAAAAGTGGCCTCCTCTTAGGTATGCCCGCAACCAAAAGGTACAATGATATGGGTGTTTTGAGCATTTGAAGTTCCTAAATCTATGCAAAGTCACCAACAATACTTTTGTAAAATCACTTTAGTATGTTTGTGTTATGCTTTGTCATTGCAATGTTTAAAAGCTCCTTTTCAAAACACATGGTAATTTTGTGATTCTTGACAACTAGAATATTATATTTTATGAGTAAATTATATCTAGTTTGTTTCTTGATAATGGAACTGTCTTGATGAGTCTAAGGTGATCAAAGTAGAGATCATCAATGGAATAAAAACACTCCAAAATAGTGAAAGAGCAATGCTAGCTAATGGATCTTGAAAGACCTTAGGGATAGCTTCATTAAAGACCTCCAAAGGTTAGTGTTAAAAGTCCTTAGACCTACGACCGAAGGCAAGCTAGAGCTAAGATTGAGGTGGGAGCCCGACCCAAGCTTGAGGTGCTTGTCGTGCTTGGTGATTAAGGTGCTTGTCGTTCTTGTTGACTAAGGTTCTTGAGGTCCTTGTTGTGCTTGTCATGCTTGATGACTAAGGTGCTTAAGGTGCTTCTCATATGATTGATGATTTAGGTGCTTGAAATGCTTAAGGTACTTGGGGACCAAGATGCTTGAGGTAAATTTAGTTGAATTAATTAATTGTTTAACCTTTATTCAAGTGCTCTCTCCCAAAGGGGTAAGGAGGACACTTTTCCTAATGCTACCCTTGTTGGTTGTTATACACAAAGATTGTGATTAGTCAGTCTTGAGGAGGTCGAATCAAATTTTCCTAATGCTACCTTTGTTGGTTGTTATACACAAAGCTTGTGATTAGTTAGGCTTGAGGAGGTCCAATCATCTCCAAGCTAGATCTAGAAGAGGGGGTCGAACCTAGCAAGGAGGGGGTGTGCTTGACCATATACCCTCTTTCATTCACTCACACACACACTCTCATTCTTATAGTGTGTTGTTCAAGAACACTATCTCCTTCTCCAAGCTTGAGAAGTTGAGAGCCTACACCAAATATTATTGACTATGGAATGAAATCCAACCAAGAGCCATGCTTCAATGTTTTGCTAGCCATCTTATTCATCTCCATTATTATGCTACTATGCTATGCTAAGCTCTATGAATAATGGTATGGGAGGACATTACTTCTTTCTCGTAGGAATACTTCTTCTTCTCTTTCCTACCCTCATTCCCTGCTAGCTTTTTTCACCTTTGAAGGTGTTTGAGGTCTTGAGACTGAGGCCGGGGAGAAGTTAACACTTTCATTTAGCTAAGTTTTGGGCATAATTGTGGCGCATGATGCTCTCTATCTTCATTGCACCATCAAGGTCTCAAGGAGCACAAAGCTTGTATTGTACCAAGCCTCTCTTTATGGGAGAATCTATAATACAAAAGCCTTTTGGAGGGGGGACCGACTCCACATAAATCCAGTCCTCAACTATTGTCATGTTCTCTAATTCTATCTATTGCAAAGTATCATTCATGCCAAGTTAGGTATAATGGTTATATTGCTACCTCTAATCAAGTTCACCCTCTATTTTCTCAAAGTATTCTCATTACAATATTATTAATTATTCTATTCTCAATGTTCATAGTATATTTCCATTACATTGGTATCAAAGCTATTGCTTTCTCTTTTCTTTCTTAAGAAGAGAGGCCCTTAAGCTGTCCATGAATGGTTGGACCCATTCATTGCAAGAGGGTAAGTAGGACAGAGATCTATTAGCTTGGTTGAAAAGGACTTAGTTCACTATACACCATTGGGAACTATACACTTAATAATGGAGTCTTCGGGGTCCAATGGTGTACCCAATGCTTGGAAAAGGTCCCAAAATCTTAATAAGTTCAAAGAGGGAGGAAAGAGTATCTCTTTTCTCACTTATGATGACACCTTTGGTGCTACTAAAAAAGTATTGGCCTTCATCAAGCAATTCTATGTGTCCTTTGGAGACGAGGGCTTCACAAAGTCCTCCATGCTACACTGTGTAGCTTTTCACTTTAAAAAATTTAATCATCAATGGTGGGCAAGTCTCGGCAGGAATGTCAAAGCCCCAAGGACATGGAAAACTGTACGACTTTCCATATTGAATCAATTCCTTGGAAGCGATGCCAAGGACGACATTAGGGCCAAAAACGACTCAAAAAGGGTTGTGTAAGGAATTGGTTAACTTACTAATTAGCAGAGCCGTTTATGATCAAAATGGCTGCAAATTTTTTTGTTTTGGTTATTTAAAGCATATCTACACAATCTAAAGTGTATCTAGGTACATATCTCTAGATATTCAAAAAGATATCGTTTTCTTCACATTCCTTTGTGGATCACCTCGAAATTTGTTCTCATTTACTTCACTTGGCGGCAAATAGTTGTTTCCACTTTTGAATCACTCAATCTCTCTTTTTTCTCTCACCTTTCACGAGCTTTATCTCTTCTTCTTTGATGCACCTTGTTCTACTACTATGTTATTTCCATTATACTTTTTGTGTGTTCATTACTTACAATGAGTAATACATCTTCTTGTGATAACCGTGTAAGGTCTCCGACCCTGAGCTAAAAGAGCACCATTGTACCCTGGAATATACATAATGAAAAAAGTTTCTATTTTTAGCAGTTTTCCAAATTCTGTCAGTGCCATGATGTTTAGAATGTTATAAAGCTTCCAAAAGTGAATTAAAATATTTTTTGTGAAAATTTTCCAAAAATAGTAAGTTTTTGATCACTCGATCTGTCTCAAAAAACTGCACCCGTATCCCGAATTTGAAAAAAATGCATTTTTGGACGTGTGCTAAATATGGCAAGTACTCAAAAAGATACACCTTAGTTAGAGATAAGTATAGCAATTTTATGACATTAAATTCCGACTCGTATGGCCCGTTTTAGCCTAAAATCAAAATTTCCTAAGGTTGTGAGGGGAGGCATCGGGGCTCGAGGCTGTGTGGAAATAGGTCCCAGGCCACTCAGAGCTTGCTGTAGCAGCTAGGGGGCGCCCTCTCTTCTTTTGGGAGTTGTGGGAGATTTTCCAAGCTTGAGAGAGAGTGTGAGAGTCAGTTAGACTAGCTAACTAGACACTTGGTAGGCATGTAGCTAGACTTGCCATGCATGAAGTGAGTGCTCATTCAGATGCTTATAGCAGCATGGGTCGATTTTCAGCATGGAGAGGCCTATTTAAGAGTGTGCACACACACACACACAAACACACACAAACACACTGACACACCCACTCAGTATACACACTTACACACACACCTTGGGAAGGTGCTGCCGGCATACATAGTTTTTGGAGAAGAAGCAAAGGAGGGAACTGCTGCCGGATTCTCATCTCGAGAACTCCATTGGATCAGAATTTCGAGTAGATTTCAGCCCGTAATCACAATAACATCAATTTATTTTATGTTTTGCTGCAAATCTCTCTATCTCTTAATCTCGTAACTATTATGCTTAATCATAACTAAATTACTCAATAGCTGCTCTCCAGTTCTCCATATCATTCTTCTATTCCATAATCATCATTCAATAGTTAATTATGAAAGCCATTAATCTCTCCTAATCATAGATTAATGCATGATTAGTAAGCACAAATCTTCCGCTAGTCAACATAGTAATTAATTGTCAAGCCGGTAATGATGTGGATTTGGTCAATTTCATTCTACTACCACATAATATTGGAGTAACTAAGTTGGATTCAATTTATTCATAGATTAAGAAGTAATTAAGGAAAATTAATCCGTCATTAATCCACTGGGAAGGGAAAAGTATTCTCACCTATGCATATGGCAATTCTGCATTTTCTCTACTTACACTAGGAAGGGAATTGAGTATGTCTAATTCACTCTCTAGTAAATTGATCAAGTGAAATTTGAAAATTCTAATTACCTAAGCCAAGTGCTTAGCTTTGGAACCAACTTTAGAGACAATTCCCATAGAACAAGTAAGGTACTATCCATAAATTACTATGTCTTGAAGGAAATCTAACCCCCTCATATAAAAGGGATTGTTCAGTGATTCTAATTTGTCATCTTGATTGTTATGGTACTCTTGGACATTAGTTATTTTTCTCCAAGTTTGTCAATTAAGTAGTGAGTATAAAATGGCCCTAGTAAAGGGAACTCACTTCGGTGGTGTGCATGACCGCGAGGCTGGAACAAGCAACATTAACGGGAAAGGGAAAGCTCCCATGGACGACCAAGTACCGGCCATCTCACGAGCCAATGACAAGGAAATGGAGGAGGTACTTCACATGTTTAATTCAAGTTGACTAATTTAACATTGCATATAATAAGTTAGGAAAGAACATATCCCTAAACATGTTGGAGAAATCCGACGGAAACCTCGGCATTTGAATTCAATTGTATAATAAATTCTAAGTAGGAAAGAATGGTTGATGGATATACTGTTTGAAATAGGAAAGAATGTTTGCTAGGGAAAATTTAGCTCGGCATGTTCATTTCTATTTTCAATGTTGATACTAGTCCGAACCCCCTCCTGATCACAGGGGACAGAGTTCCTGGTTAAGGGCTCTTGAATCCACGTCTGCTGGTTAAGCGGTGGATACCCACGTCTGTTAGTAGTTAAGCGGTGGGAACCCACGTCTGCTGGTTAAGCGGTGGGAATGTCCATGTTGTGCTTTCTATGCGGTGGACATACCTAGTTATATAGGTAGATAGGCGACAACGATAGGAGTAAACTCTAGCTGGAGGGGGGATGTTGTACCTCCAGAACATTGAAATTTAAATGAATAAGTTTGAGTAGAATTTTTACTAGAATTACTGTCTTGCTGCCACTTTGCAATACTGGTTGAAGGGTTGTCTTAACGAACATTGTGAATCGGAATCTAATCAAGGAACTTATATGTTGAACAACTTTGTGGTAGTAATTAGGACACACAAGGAAGTGTGAGTGTGGGGGTGGAAAGTGGGGGCTTGGCTCAGGTTGCCAATGCCTATGAGAAGGGTGGTCCCGATTGGTCGGGAACTCTGCATCCCCATAGTGTTATAAGTCGACACTAGTAATACTCATTGCCCCTAGAGCGGCGAGGTCTCAAGTGTACGTGCCTCTCAAACATGGAAAAAAAGGCACTCGGAATTTCTCTCTTCTTAGAAGGTGGGTCTTAGGATCTCTAGATAGGTTAATCACGCTTCCCCTGCGAGGTGGAGCTAGATCTCATTACTAGCAGGCTTGAACTTGATTCAACTTGTGATGAGAGATCGTCCGCTAGATGAACCCTAAACTACTTTGTTTGCTTTCGCTATAGATCTAGTGGCCACCAGGTTTACCATCAGATCTGCCGTTTGAGACGGCGGGGTGGGGACCTCACCCCCTGTATCAGAGCTATAGGTTTACGAACTGGAAAATGATATTTTTTGAAATTTTAAAAAATAAGGGATAGTAGGATAGCTCGTACTCAAAGCTTGAGCATGATGTTTCCCAGAATAATGACATTGAATTTTTCTAGTGATTGTCTCCTGAGTGATGTTCAAGAGTTTTACTCGTTGAGCTTGTTGGGATTCAGTGGGTTCCACATGATGTTTTTTGAATTCGTTGGTGCGACTAGTGTTGCGGGCAGGTATCCTGTTGATGCACATAAAGTTATAAGTATGGATCAAAGCTCTCGAGTAAAGTTTTTACCATTATTTATCAGACAATTTTGGATGTATTCAATGGAATTTAAACTAATGGTGGAATGGTTAAATCCTTTGTGATAGCTGTACAGATTAAGTAGGCTGGTTAAGCCCAAAAAGTTAAATTTCTTCTTAAGTATGGAAAAGCCTAGATTCATTTGAGAAGAGTGTTATAGTAATGAGTTTTATACCATTGGATAGGTACCGTCTACTACGCTATATACTGCCGTTCAGGAGAAAAATCTTCTCCTTAAGCAAGCTCACCCTCCAACCTTTAAAGGCGAAGGGGTTAATGTGGAGAGAGATGCGGAAGTATGGATGGAGGCTATGGACAACTATTTCGAATCTGTGGAAAACCAACCCATGAATCAAACCATGCTTGCGATTTTCCGCTTGTCTGGAGATGCCAAGATGTGGTGGAAGCAACATTGCAGGGACTTGGATATCAAGGGATCTTCCCAGTCATGGGAAGACATCAAGGCTGCTGTGATGGAGAGATACTTACCACCCTCTCACAAATCCTTGAAGATGAATGAGTTTTTCTCACTTAGACAGTTGACTTCTTCCGTCAAAGAATACTACTCGAAGTTCATCACACTTCGGAGATATGCTCGGAACAGCAAGTAGCACGGTTCTGCCAAGGACTCATCGACCCCTTGAACAACCAACTAAAAGCTCTCAGGCTAGAAACTCTGCAAGATGTCTTACTAAGGCCCAAACCGTTATCTAAAGAGATTCAGAGGACTACCCAAGATAGTCAATACTATTTGTCAAAGAGGGCCAGGCCAGACAACTGGAGTAACAAACCAATCAACCCTACATACGACCATCGTCCGATAGTAGCTACTACGGTAGCTACCGAGTTTCCCAATATAAGATGCTTTGAGTGCCAAGAGTATGGATATTACAAAAGCCGATGTCCAGAAAGGATTTCCCAAACATTCAATGCTAATAATGTACCTCTGAACGTCAACGGGCGGGTCAACCAAATGGAAGAGGAGGCCGAGGAAGAGGAAATATAGGACAAGGAAACGGAGCTTTCGCTAATGCCGCAGTGAGACAACCAACTATGGGTGACGAAGCTGATGAGAGAGAAGCTCTATATGCTACAACTGCTAATCCTAGTGAGCAATAGCTCAAAGCACCAGGATTCATCAAAGTTCAACAGAATAAGACGCATAAAGCTAAAGACCATTCTATTATCGAAGGATGACCTTACTTTAGACAAAGGATATATGTACCTAAGTAGTTAGCATAGAGCTTATCCACATGTATTATTGAGATGAGGACATCTCAAATTCTTCACGTTGGGCAGGTTGTAAGGTCTCCGACCCCGAGCTAAAAGAGCACCATTGTACCCTGGAATATACATAATGGAAAAACTTTTTATTTTTAGCAATTTTCGAAATTCTGTCAGTGCCATGATGTTTATAATATTATAAAGCTTCCAAAAGTGAATTAAAATAATTTTTGTGAAAAAAACCAAAAATAGTAAGTTTTTGGTCACCCGATCCGTCTAGTTTTGACCATCTCGAAAAACTGCACCCGTACCCCGAATTTGAAAAAAATACATTTTCGAACCGCGAGGGCTGCTAAATACGGTAGGTACTCGGAAAGATACACCTTAATTAGAGCTTATCATAGCAATTTACGACATTAAATTCCGACTCGTATGGCTCGTTTTAGCCTAAAACCAAAATTTCCTAAGGTCGTGCGGGGAGGCACCGGGGCTCGTCGAGGCTGTGTGGGAACAGGTCCTAGGCCACTTAGAGCTTGCTTTAGCAGCTAGGGGACACCCTCTCTTCTTTTGGGAGTTGTGGGAGATTTGCCAAGCTTGAGAGAGAGTGGGAGAGTCAGTTAGACTAGCTAACTAGACACTTGGTAGGCATGTAACTAGACTTGCCAAGCATGAAGTGAGTGCTCATTCAGATGCTTATAGCAGCATGGGTCGATTTTCAACATGGAGAGGCCTATTTAAGAGTGTGCTCACACACACACACACACACATGCTCACACACCCACTCAATATACACACACACACACTTACACACACACCTTGGGGAGGTGCTGCCGGCACACATAGTTTTTGGATAAGAAGCAAAGGAGGGAAGTGCTGCCCGATTCTCATCTCGAGAACTCCATTGGATCAGAATTTTGAGTAGATTTCAGCCCCTAGTCACGGTAATATCAATTTATTTTATGCTTTGCTGCAAATCTCTCTATCATTCTCTTAATCTCGTAACTATTATGCTTAATCATAACTAAATTACTCAATAGCTGCTCTCCAGTTCTCCATATCATTATTCTATTACATAATCGTCATCCAATAGTTAATTATGCAAGACATTAATCCCTCCTAATCATAGATTAATGCATGATAAGTAAGCAAAAATCTTCCGCTAGTCAGCATAGTAATTAATTGTCAAGCCGGTTATGATGTGGATTTGGTCAATTTCATTCTATTACCACACAATATTGGAGTACTAAGGTGGATTCAATTTATTCATAGATTAAGAAGTAATTAAGGGAAATTAATCCATCATTAATGCACTAGGAAGGGAAAAGTCTTCTCACCTATGCATATGGCCATTCTGCATTTTCTCTACTTACACCAGGAAGGGAATTGAGTATGTCTAATTCACTCTCTAGTAAATTGATCAAGTGAAATCTGAAAATTCTAATTACTTAGGCTAAGTGCTTAACTTTAGAGCCAATTCACATAGAACAAGTAAGGTACTATCCATAAATTACTATGTCTTGAAGGAAATCTAACTCCCTCATGTAAAAGGGATTGTTTAGTGATTCTAATCTGTCATCTTGATTGTTATGGTACTCTCGGACATTAGTTATTTTTCTCCAAGTTTGTCAATTAAGTAGTGAGTATAAAATGGCCCCGGTAAAGAGAACTCGCTTCGGTGGTGCCCACGACCGCGAGGCTGGAACAAGCAACATTAACGAGAAAGGGAAAGCTCCCATGGACGACCAAGTACCGGCCATCTCATGTGCCAATGACGAGGAAATGGAGGAGGTAGGTCACATGTTTAATTCAAGTTGTTTAATTTAACATTGCATACGATAACTTAGGAAAGAACATATCCCTAAACGTGTTGGAGAAATCCGACGGAAACCTCGGCATTTGAATTCAATTGTATATTTAATTCTAAGTAGGAAAGAATGGTTGATGGATATACTGTTTGAAATAGGAAAGAATGTCTGCTAGGGAAAATTTAGCTCGGCGTGTTCATTTCTATTTCCAATGTTGATACTAGTCCGAACCCCCTCTTGATCACAGGGGGCTTAGTTCCTGGTTAAGGGCTCTTGAATCCACGTCTGCTGGTTAAGCGGTGGATACCCATGTCTGTTGGTTAAGCGGTGGGAACCCACGCCAGCTACCTTCCAAAGGTTAATGACGCACGCGTTCAAAGAATACCTGAGAATATTCTTATAAATATACATGGATGATCTTTGTGTACACTCGCTTCTACGAGAGGAAGATATTGACCATTTGCAAAAGGTATTTAAAAAATGCAGGGTATATCGAATCTGTCTTAACCCGGAAAAGTGTATTTTTATGGTTAAGCAAGGCCGGATCTTAGGACACATTGTCTCAAGAAATGGCATAACCACTGACCTAGACAAAGTCAAAGTCATAGTAAACCTACCCAGGCCTACTAATGCGAAACAAGTGCAATCCTTCATGGGACACTGCGGATATTATCGAAGATTCATATACATGTATGCGGTCATCGCACAACCTCTGTATCTTTTGCTAGTCAATTTTGATTGGACCAAGGAGTGTGAAACTTCATTTCAAAAGCTGAAGGAAAACCTTATATCAGCACCTATACTTAAAGCACCAGATTGGGAAAAGATATTCCATGTTCACATTGATGCTTCTGCATATGCAATGGGGAGTATTCTGGCTCAACCTGGAGACGGAACAATGGATTTTCCAGTTTGTTATGCAAGCCGACAATTAAACAGTGCAGAAAAAAACTACACAACCACTGAACGAGAAGGGTTGGGAATGCTTTATGCTGTAAAGAAATTTCGGCATTATTTGCTTGCAAACAAATTTGTGTTCTTCACAGATCATCAAGATCTTTTGTATCTGGTAAATAAACCATGCAATATAGGGAGAATTGTACGCTGGTTTACTATATTACTAGAGTTTGATTTCACAGTGGTGGTCAAAAAGGGCAAAACCCATCTACGAGCAGATCATCTTTCAAGGATACACAACGGGGAAGCTCCTGAAGGAGTAGATGACGACATACCAGATGCTTATCTTTTCAATATTGAAATAATACCCAAATGGTCTCAAGAAATTGTTATCATTCTTTCCTTTGGAAGTAGGTTTGATAATACGGAATACAGATCCAAACAACAAACAATTCGACAAACAAAAAACTTCCAGTTGATTGCACGACGGCTGTATCATCTAGGATCGGACCAAATCCTACGATTATGTATAAATCCGGAAGAATTTGAGTGTTTCCTTGAAGAAGCACATGTCTAGGACTGTGCATTTCATTGTTCAATAGTGAAAACACACCAGAAACTGAAACAGTTAGGGGTTTATTGGTCAACTATGTATGCGGACACACATTCTTATGTTACCAATTGTACTATATGTAGTGCCAAACGACCAATGGATCACGCGACATTGTTTCAGGTAAACATTGCACCTGCATGGAGTCAATGTATCATTGATTTCTTAACCACAAGGAGGTTTCCTGAGAACATAGCAAGAGTACGTAAAAGGGCTATAGAGCTGGAGGCTCGCGACTTCCAGTTAATTGGGAACCAACTCTATAAGCGAGGAAAGGACAATCAACTTAGAATCTGTGCAAGTGAAAGTGAATACCTGCTGATTCTAGAACATGCACATGGAGGAATAAGTGGAGGCCATTTTTCGGGCGATAAGATCGAAAAAATTGTCGTAACCGTAGGAATATGGTGGCCTACATTGCATATGGATGTTGAAGAGTTTGTAAAGCGTTGTGACGCATGTTAGCGCACGAAGGTGCCGATAAAGAGAGATGAGATGCCACTACGGCCAATGATGGGAGCAAGGGCATTTGCAAAATGGGGCATTGATTTTGTGGGACCTATTTCACCCCCTGCATATCGCACCCATACCCAATATATCATTGTGGCTACGGACTATCTCACAAAATGGGCGGAAGCCAAGGCAACGCAAAAAGCAGATGCACGGACCACTACGAAATTTTGGTATGAGAATGTTTTTGTACGATACGGTTTACCAATAGAAATTGTCAGTGATCATGGAACATATTTTCTTAATGAAGTCATTGAATATCTGTTGCTAGAGGAATTCATGGTCATACATAGGAAATCTACTCCATACCATCCACAGGTAAATGGACAAGCTGAGGTCACAAATAAAACACTATGCACGGTTCTCACTAAAATTGTGTCAGAGACAAGAACAGATTGGGATCAGCAACTACACTCAACACTATGGGCATACAGGGTAGCTTACAAAACATCGATAGGAACGACACCATATAACATGGTGTTTGGCCTAAATGCTATACTACCCATAGAGTTTTTAATTCCAACTCTACGAGTAGCAAAATTTTTAGAATGGACAAGGCATGAGCTCTCTTCAAGAATAGATGATCTTGAAAAGTTAGATGAACTCCGCTTGAGAGCTGTAGCTTAGATCTATGCTAAAAAGAGAAGACAAAAAGAGTTTTTTGACAAGCATGTGTGCACGAAAGAGTTCAAAACAGGTGATTATGTACTTGTTTATACTTTGAAGCAACATGCCAAGAAACTTAAAAAGCGAGGGATGGGACCCTTTGTGATTAGTGATCTATCACAAAGCGGAGCTGTCAAGCTTGCTACATTAGCAAGTGAAGAAATTCCCGATTGGATTAGTGGATATCGATTGAAGAAATATCATTTACCACTCACACAAGAGATACTTCAACAAATCCATCAGGGTGAAAGCATGTTAACGTGTCGCGCTTTTTGTGCTAGTTAGTAGTTTCAAGTTAGCACGTTTTAAAAAAGTTGGGCGTCTGGTAAAATTTTTACAACTCGTATCAAAATTTTTCGGAGGTTGTACATTTGGATTCCTTGTTTCAAGAGCTTTCTACTGATATATCATATGTCATAGATCTTGGAGATGTAGCTCATGTTATTGTACTAGTTAGCATATGTCAAAATTATGCTAGTTAGCATTGTCCGGGACACCAACAAGTTAACATTCTTATAGACATCAAGGAAAACAACGAATGCAGGAGAAATAGAGAGTACGAGAAGAAGCTCAAGCGGAAGCAAAAGAACGCATTGCAAAACGAAGACTTATACGACAACAACAACAAGGTGAAGCACCATTGCGAATCAATGCCATTCGACTAACGACGTTGGATGAAGACACAGTGGAGCCCATAATTGCAGTCAAAGTGGGGAGCAATCAAGTTGAATTGATGGAATTGCTTGATTCTAGAGCTCAAGCAAATTTGATCTCTTACGGATTATACCAATAGCTCAAGTCCAAAGGTCAACTTCATCCTACTCCTCAAATACTGGAAAGTACTACATCACACTCGTTGAAAACATTGGGCTGGACTATATTGAATGTACATTAAGTACAACAATATATTTACCTACACAAATTTTATGTAGTCGAGGATGAAAGCACACAACACACCCAATGTTGATGGGACAACCTTGGCAAAAAGAGTACAATGTGCAAATAGATTGGAATGCGAATGCAGTGAAAATTCAGCATGCACAAGAACAACAGGTAATAGCCTTTGTTCATCAATACCGGAATAATCAGCTGCCAACAATGCAATCACATGAAAAAGAGCCAAAAGCACGAGTGCCACTAAAGAACAACATGATACCCAAGGCTAATAAACAGGTAAAAGCCAACCAGGCTAACTACACACATACGAAGTCACTGACCACAGTGCAAAGATCTATGTTACCAAAACAAGGGAAACAAGTATGGATGCGGAAGGATAGAAATGACATGGCAATTCAAAAACAATGCAACGAAAGAATTCAATCGAAGCAGATAGCTCAACAAAAAACCAAGGGCATAAAACAGATATGGATCCCAAAGAAAATGCTCAGCAATAAATGTTACTTGCATTTGGCTACCGAAACAAAAGCACAAGGAACTCCCTTCAGTACAAGAAACATCAGACGGCAGACAGTAGCATTTGCAAAGAGACAACCGACTTATGTGGATGCCAATCAACAACAAAAAAATGGCAACACAGGAAGTAAAAAACACCTACAAAAACCGGCAAAAACAAGCTACCAATGGAAAGCAAAAGAAATACGGTCCACGGCCATTCCGGCCAAGCCAATCCTCTCCACCGAAACAACTACGGCTATATCAACAGTAGCGGCAAAGCCACTGCCTTTTGCAAGAAAGACAATTAAACAGAGAGCAGTAGAGTTACAACGGTTACTTACAAAGAAAACAGGAAACCTCGACAACGAATGCCAATAAGCATCTTGCTTATACCCTACTCTTGCACAACATTAATTTTTTCATGCATTGACCGAGTATGCATTAGGGCCACATTAATCGGCCGAGCATTAGCAAAAAAATTTCAACCTATACATGGCAGATACTCCGAGGCGATACCTGGTCGTCCGGGAGGACTCCGACTAGGAGGGGGAAAGGCATTCTCAAATGCGGAACCAATAGCAGGAAGAGCAAAAAAGGGCATGATTTTTGACTATTTTAAGGGTTGTTGTTTGATTGCGAAATTTTCTGACCCAGGTACATATGCCCTTATACAGCATGTATCTATAGGTATATGGGGCCAAACGCCAAATCAAGCCCTAGGTGTGTGAATATAAATAGAAATAGTCATTTTTCGGGCAAAATATTGGTGAAACGGAGAAATCGGGCCATAAAAATTGCATGTGAGTGTATATAATGTTTTGCGGTGCTGTTTGTGATTTATTATGATTTTTGGGGATTTTTTGGGTTTGATTTGCTATTTTCCTTTTAGTTTTGCTAATTTTCGTCAGAAAAAACTTCAAAAATACAAAAGCAAGTGAAAAACGATCGTAACAAAAAAACAAAAAATGTGGGATGATGAGTGACTATAGGACAATCTATGGTACAGTGGGGATGCAATTATGAGACTGGAGCGGAAAGCGTGTTTTGGCCAGATTTTGACCGAAATGCCAAATTTCTAGTAAACAGAGCAAATAGAGTCCAAATCAAGAAATTTTTGAGCTTAAACCGCATCTCACAAGAAGTTGGGAGCACATGTCAAATTTCATGAAAAGTGGTTCGGGGACCTCCATTAAAAGAAATTTTCACCTCATTTTTAGCTCATTTTCACTATTGACATTTGAGAGAGAGCTTCTGCCACCTACAGCGAGCGGAACTTCCAGCAGCTTCTACTACACGCACGACTACCCGACGGGCTTCAGACATGAGAGGTAGGCTCACCACCTTGAGCTTTTCGCGCATGTTTGTCGTTTTGTCGCGAAAACTAGCGTAGGGTTCACACACAAAGCGAGCAGTAGAGACCTACAAGTAGAAGCGGCCACCTAACGGCTAACCCAAAAGCAACGAGACTTCATCGGCAATTTACCCTAGTATAGGAGACCAGTCTTGGATATCCAAAGGCAATAGAAAACCATCGGGAAAAACCCTAATTCCTAGAATCCCGCAAGAGGCCACCAAATGGAAAATCGGTGAAAAGGCACCCAAATGCTACCAAAATTCATGGGTAGGAGCATCTTGACATGCTCAACAAGTCTATGTAGCCCACATGACCAAAAGGTGACCCAAAGCGGCACTAAACTTCAGAAACGGCATCCGACACACAAAGCGTCAAATAGCTCTCGCAGTCAAACCGCATGTCCGTTTGCCCCCAAACTTTACGAGCGGCTTTCCTAGACCATCAACAACCAAGTCCTATGGTGGTAGACCACCACAAATCATCGAAGACATGTAAATGCAACCACAGGTGCTTTTAGAGCGACAAATTGCCAAAGGAAGCTCCGGTGAAGCCAAAGTCGACAAAAACCATACTGCAAGGATCCCCAAGGGATCGGGGAGCTATGGAGACCAACATCAAGAAATTTCATCGCCAAAAAGCACTCCAAAAGTCAAAAGATGGCTCGGAGGCTTTGAAATCCACACAGGGAGTTACTTTCTATCCATTTTACTTTTTTGTTGAAATTAGACTATGGGAGAATGCTGTTGTTACCGCACAACATTACCGCATAAGAGTAGAGAGAGAGGTTTAAGAAAGAGAGAGATTGTATGTTGCAGCCCTGCTGGCAGGTTTTTTGATTTTTCCGCGATTATTACCGCATGTATTACCGCATGTATTACCGCGCATATAGCCGTGCAGATTACCGCAATAAAGAATCCACTTGGCCGGCCGCCCCCATTCCTCTCCCACATTTCCCTTTCTATAAATTCTATTCTATTTTGTTACTTTTCAGAAATTGGTACCCCATTTTTGCATGGAGTGTAAGAAATCCCATTCTCATTGGGATTTTTAGTGCCTCTCTTCTCTTTGCTTGCCTCATCTATTGGTATGATTCTCCTACTGGTATGATTCTCCTACTCTACTCATTTGTACTCCATGAGATTCTATATCAAAAAATATTTTTCCCTTTTTGCATGGAGTGTAAGAAATCCCATTCTCATTGGGATTTTTAGTGCCTCTCTTCTCTTTGCTTGCCTCATCTATTGGTATGATTCTCCTACTCTACTCATTTGTACTTCATGAAATTCTATATCAAAAAATATTTTGTTTCCACCTCAAAATCTTATGTCAACTATGCAGTCATATGGAAATGGCAAGCGAACGATGATCAAAATTATATTGTCTTGCGTTCATAAACAAATAGCCCTTTTGTACAGCATAAGTAGAGAAAGAAGACAAAATCCCAAAGATATTTATTGATTTTCATCCTCCAAGAGATCTCTACAAGTGCTTACATCCATGTCCAACCCCATGGTAGCTAAATCAACAAATAAATCTATTGATTCATCCTCTACAGCCTCTCCTATTGAATCATCATCATCTTCTCCATCCTCGTCCTCCTCCTCACTCTATGGTTGGATCTCCTCGACCTCAACTGCATCATCGTCATTGGTGTCTTCTTGAGATGGTATGGTGGGATCTACCAAAGTCTCTATGTTTGTATCTGCAAAGATAGATCTGCTCCGTGGTGTGACCGGAATAACATACCAAAGTCGTCTTCTATACATACAAGGCACATAAAACACCTGTAGGTCATAGAGCAAACAACAACATGAATGTAGTTTTATATGTATCATATAATGTTTTAGTGAGTTGCACATGGACTTTACCTGCTCACAACTACTAGGCTGCACCAAGTTGTCGGTTTTCCCACGATGAAATTTCCCGGAGTCTACCATATAAAGCCCATTGTCATGTCTCTTAACCTCACCCGCAAACCATCGGCAGTCAAAGAGATATTTGTGAAATGTTCTGAAATCCACTTTGATTATTCTCTCTATTGTTCCACATTCCCTCACCTCTTGTGTTGTCGTGTCAAAGTTTCCCATAACTCCACTATCGTGAGTGGTTCGACGCTCATCTATCTTGCGGGTTCGAAAATGACGTCCTTTGGACCACATAGAGTTGAATGTGAAGGCCTGCAAAAACCAATCAGGATAGATGAGAGAGAGAGAGAGAGAGAGAGAGAGAGAGAGAGAGAGAGAGATGACACACACACACACTAAACACATTGAGTATATTACCCTTGGTAGACATCCTCACGCGTACTCCCATTCTTTAGGGCTTATTTGTTCTCCTTGTGCCTTCGCCTTGGTCATGGCATTGTGTATCCACCCAAGTGGAATTAGATCACGGTATTTGGAAAGCTCTTTAGGAACGGGAGGTGCTCGCCTACCGCCATGCGGCCTCTTCCATGCTTCCCTCTCCCTTTCTCTCGTTGTACGCACCTCCACATACATATCCACCCATTTGCCCATGATGGGAGCATTGAGTAGACAATGGCTTGAAATTCCCTATACAAAATCAACAGAGAACCTTTCCCACTTGGAATGTTTGCGTGTTTTTTTGGATCCTCTTCCTCCATCTTTAAACGAGGCAATGATGGGTCTATTGTGAAAAGATATTGAGAGACATACACAAAAGACTCTTGTACAATACAACCCTCTGCCATGCTTGCTTGAACACATGAAACCATTAGTGATTAAAGTAACCAATAAAAAGCGTTGTGAATACAATCCAATC
Source organism: Adiantum capillus-veneris (assembly GCF_014529385.1). Classification (NCBI taxonomy): domain Eukaryota; kingdom Viridiplantae; phylum Streptophyta; class Polypodiopsida; order Polypodiales; family Pteridaceae; genus Adiantum; species Adiantum capillus-veneris. Next base: position 16,825,452 of record NC_140944.1, read on the forward strand.
CTAATAAGGTTTAAGGCTTAAGATTGATGAATACCTCTGGTTGTGATCGTAGCCTTACAAAGTCTTTCAAGGTCTTTAGGAACCTCTCAAGAAAGAACATCCACCTGGAGTGAACCACACCACAAATGGCTATCTCCTCAACAAGATGGAGCAATAGGTTAACTTGGCTAACAAGGATAGAACGTGGGAATGCATCCTCCATAGCACAAGTTGCTTCAATTGCTAGAAGTCGAGCTCTTGGAATGGCTGAAACTTCAATTTCTTTGGAACTCACAAACCTGTAACCAAAAAACCCTTCATAATCTTCATAGTAAAGTTAGTCTTCAAAGTAAAGTTTAGGAGGGAGGATCAAATGTGCTATACCTAACAACTTCTCCCACCTTGAATATTGCAGACTTTACCTTCGTATTCGCAAATCCACTAATGCTAATTGGAAGCACAAACTATTGCACAAACAAAAAGACTTATTAGTATCCAGAACCCTAAACCACATACACACACACTCACATACACACACAGATACACACACACATACACACACACACACACACACACACATACATTACCTAAAGAATCTTGTGCCAATCATGGGATTTGAGCCCATACAGTTGTGTGGATCCTCCTTTCTTAGTTTTAGTGAAGGCACCCTTGAGCGAACGCATATAACCTACTGGAGTATGGATGGATGCAATGACTTGTTTCATCCGCTCTTGATCCACCCTTGATAGAATCCAAGGTGCCTTTGGAAGAACCATCTTCCCCCGAGGCCCCATGCGAGGTGTGGCCGAAGCACTACAAGAGGCTATTCATATTAGCGACGCTCACACAGCGACGCTCAAAAAAAAAAATTCCCGACGTCGCTATGAGCGTCGCAAATTTACTTGTAAGTAAATTTGCGACGCTGGCTGGGCTAAAAAAAAATAACAGAGAGCACCCAAAAACTCTGATCTCAGATCTGAGTTTTTCGGTGCCCTCAAGCAAGGAGCGGGTAACGCTCTCCCTCTCTCTCTCTCTCTCTCTCTTTCTTCTCCACACACACACACACACACACACACACGAGGAGAGGAAGGAGAGCCAGGTATGCTCCTTCCCTCTCCTCACTCTCATGTTCCCTTCCCCTCTTTCTCTCTCCCTCTCTCTCTCTCTCTCTCTCTCACACACACACACACACCCACATAGTGTTTTTGAGAGAGAGAGAGAGAGAGAGAGAGAGAGAGAGAGAGAGAGACAGAGAGAGAAAAAGTACAAACATTAAAAAAAATGCACACACACATACATAAACAAAGAATGCACACACACATTGAGAGAGGAAAAGAGAGAGAGCATGCATAAACAAAAAACGCACACATTGAGAGAGGAAAAGAGAGAGAGAACATGCATAAACAAAAAACGCACACATTGAGAGAGGAAAAGAGAGAGAAAACATGCATAAACAAAAAAACGCACACACATTGAGAGAGAAAGAGAGAGAAACTAATTTAACGTCGTAGGAAACTAATTAAAATTAAAAGACCTAAAGATCTAGCCGACGAGGAGTTGAACTCAAGACCTATTATTCAAGAGGGAAATGGCATAACCAATCTATCATACTTGGCATGGGTGATAGAAAGGTTATACCATTTATCCCTTTTTATTGGCACACACATCCACACACGCGCACACACACAAGAAGAAGAGAGTTATAACGTCGTAGGAAACTATCCTAAAAGACGTTAAAGATTAGGTTAGATGTAGACTTACGTTAGATTAGATTTAGGTTTATTTAAGTTAAATTAGATTAGATTTAGGTTTATTTTTAGTTAGATTTACGTTTATTTACGCTAGATTTAGATTTACGTTATATTAGATTAGATTTAGGTCTCCATAGACTGCGATGCCTGCATGAAGCGGGTGAAGAAAGCCTTCAATGGAATATAGGGTATTGCTGCCTTCACTCATGGTGGGCTCCGTCGATCCAAAAGTACTGGTGAAATGTCTTCACAAGATAGGGAAGAAGGTGGATCTTTAGGGCGGCAAGAGTCACTACATCCCCGACAATGACCATCTAGACAACCTCTAGTCATTCAACAGCAACTTCAAAGTTAGTAACAAGAGCAAGAACGGTCCAAAGGGCCAATTGCTGTCGTCAGATGTGGATGGAGATGAGGCAGCGTCACCGCCGGAAGTTAACTCTCACATCTTTAGTGATGAGAATGCCAACTCTTGCCGAGTTATGTGAAAAATTATGTGTTAAATCAGTTTTAATGTTCTTATAATCCCTGTTAGTTTAGTTCTTTGTTTTTAATATAACATAATTTACGTTACATTTAGATTTATGTTATATTAGATTAGACTGAGGTTTATTTAGGTTTACCCACACACACACACACACACAAGAAGAAGAGAGTTTTAACGTCGTAGGAAACTATCCCAAAAGACGTTAAAGATTAGGTTAGATGTAGACTTACGTTAAATTAGATTTAGGTTTATTTTTAGTTAGATTTACGTTTATTTAGATTTACGCTTATTTACGTTAGATCGAGTCCACGCAAGAATTACTTACGGTTTAGGGTTTAGAGTTAGACGAACAGTGAAAAGATCTACTGTGAAAAGATGTTAAGATGCTGTGAAGTGCTACAGCTAGAGAAGAGGCAAAGGGGTTTTGTCCACTACATGCAGTATCATGTAGACGTGGGTCTGTAGATTTCTTGTACCCACAAATATAGGTATTGACCAATAAAGACGAGATTATAACCCGGTGGTTCTGATCTCCGTGCACCTCTAGACCAAGGTGTGCGGGGATTGGACATGACTAGAGAATGTGAGGTAGAGAGAGAGAGAGAGAGAGAGAGAGAGAGAGAGAGAGATAAGACGAAGAATGCCAATAGAATATTAAATTTGTTGTCTAGGTTATAAGATTTTTATCCTCATTATGAGTAGTGACGAGGATGTGGGACCGTCCAACCGAAACACCTATCTCTCAACGAGGGTCTTATGTCCTTGTAATCAATGCAAGCATGTTGTGGGACGGACAAGACGTGTTTCTTTGCAGCACGTTCGCGAATTTGGCGAGTTCGATCCATCTATTATAGATCGAGTTGTTGCCAATTATAACTCGTCGGACTCTGACGCTGGCCAACAAGCAGCAATCTTGAAACCCAATAGACGTGTTCGCAGGCGCTTTGGTCAAGCAGCATATGTGAGGCCACAAGATGTAGCCTCTGACAGCTCGGGGGATGATCATGCAGAGCACATTCCCAACGAGGCAATGTTTGAGCCCGAGATTGATGAAATGATCGAGACGATCATGGATTCAGAAAGGCTTATCTATGATGATATGAAAAGTGAAGCCGATACGCCATTGTATAATGGAGCACGTATGTCTAGATTGAAAGCACTCCTGGTTCTTCTCAACATGCAGACAAAGTTTGGATGGAGTGACACTAGGGTCACATCACTTTTCAGGTGATCTATTACAATTAGTTTACTTTAATAAAACTCTAAATGTATAATGATCTGATAGATTTTTACACGACTGTATCGTATTTTTATGTTGTGTAGATTTGTTAAAGAGCACATACTACCAGCTGACAATGTGATGCCAGATTCCCGAGATGAAGCAAGAAAGATTTTGCGAAACTTGGGGATGGATTACAATTCTATCCACGCTTGTCCTAATGACTGCATTCTTTTCATAGGGGAATACATAGACATGGAGAAGTGTCCGAAATGTGATTCCGAAAGATATCGAGTAGATCTCCACAGGACAAAAATTCCACAAAAGGTTTTGTGACATTTTCCTCTGCTTCCTCGCATCAAGCATTTCTTCGAATGTAAGTCCATGGCCGCCCTAGCATCATGGCATGAGGAGAATAAATCTTCGGATGGTGTGCTACGAATTCCTGCAGATTGCGCAGCCTGGAAACATATAGATGGAACATGGTCGGATTTTGCCAGGGAAGCTCAAAATTTGCGCTTAGGCCTGGCTATGGATGGCGTAAATCCATTTGGTCAAAGATCAACATCTTACAGTGTATGGCCCGTTGTCATCGTCAACTACAACATTCCCCCGTGGTTGACTACAAAGAAGGGGCACCTATGGCTAAGCTTGATTGTGCCAGGGCGATATAAAGTGGAGAATATGGATGTGTATCTTCGTCCACTATTGGAAGAGCTACAACAATTGTGGATTGGCATAGAGGTGGTGGATATGAGCCGACACACAGGACGACGGAATGCTTTGATTAGAGGCATTCTAATGTGGACCATGCATGACTATCCCAGGCTAAAAGAATGCTCAGGTGATCTATTGACACTCCTCACTCAGACACTGTAAATCTTGTTTTTTCCCATAGTTGATCTATTATCATGTGTATACATGCAGGGCTTCAAACAAGCGGATACAGAGCATGTGTCACATGTGGACCTAGACTGAATGCACGTAGGGCGCCCTCACTGAAGAAGAAAATCTACGAAGGTCATCAAGCGTATCTTCCAGAGAATCATGTGTTACGCGACGGCTTTTTGGGAAGAGAGCCACCAAGGATGTTTGCACAAGCATGGTTAGAGTAGAAGGAGATGTGCGATGACGGATTGCCTCCAGGGATGAAGAGACTATCTCTATGGTATGAGTTACCATACTGGCCCCGACTCATGATCAATCACTTGCTCGATCCAATGCACATATTCAAGAATGTGGGTAATCTACTATGGGACCATCTGATCGGCAAGAAAGATACTTTGGGAGCCAGAGTTGACCTTAGAAATGTGGATCGTATGGAGCAATATTGGCCGCAAATAGCGTCTGATGGATCGATAAAACTCCCTAAAGCACCATGGATTTTCACAGGAGCCCAAGAACGCAAAGTAAAAGAGACCATTCGATCTTTGCGGACCCCCACTGGCGTAATGCACTCGCTCCGAACGTGTTTTACTAAAGAAGGAAAGCTTACCGGTTTGAAGTCACACGATTGGCATAAAATGTGTCAGGTATGTTCATAGTGGACTTTAATATCATTGCATAAAATGTGGACTTTAATATCATTGATGCACATACTTTACAGTTTATTTTACCGGTTGCCATTGAGGGATGTTTGTCTCTCGACATCCGTAACACAATCTACAAACTTGCAAAGCTGGTGCAATGGATCTCACAAAAGGAGATCAACGTAGACTCCATACCATTCGCCAAACTAAATGCTGCGGAGCTTGTGTGCATGTTTGAGAAACATTTTCCTACTACCATGCTAACCATTCAGGTGCATCTTCTTGTTCACATAGTTGATGAGGTGGAAATAGCTGGCACAGTTCATTCCAGATGGATGCTCTTCTTAGAACGTTTCATGAAAACGCTTAAGGGATATGTGCGTCAAAAGGCACGTCCGGAGGGTAGCATGGCAGAAGGTTGGTTGGTATCAAAGTCCCTAGTGTACATTGGAGAGTGGCTAGACGGATTTGATAAAGCCCGGGACACGCTATGGCGAACCATAGATGATGAGCGCATATCTGGGATTGTCATATGCAATCTCGGTGTTGAGAAGAAGATGACGGAAGATCTAGAGGCTAAAATCAACCGATTTTGCATGCTTCACAATCCACTGATGCAAAAGTGGATTTCACAATATGAGGATGCAAAGCAAGAGCGACAAAGGGCACGAATCGAGTGGAGACGGGGAAGACGACCACCGATGCACTATCCGACGGTTCTGGAGAGCCTACCAACATTCATGAGCTTAAGATGGTTGCACAACCAATTGAAAAGCGCACAACAATGCGGTGACGAATTGACTGAGGAAGAGTGGGAGTACTCTCGGGGTTGCGCGACCAAGGTAAGTTTGCAATGTACGACTAGCTAGTGACTTTATTTTTAAACGTTTGAACGGCCACTCATAATCTTTGTTCGTTGTAGTATAAGTCATACACGGCAGCATGGTGCAAAGGTCAACATTTTAGGGTGGAACGGATCGACAAAAAGCGTTTTACTCAAGATTGTGGAATCATGGAAAAATTTGAACAGTCTAGTCGACGACGTTCCTCTGATGCACATCCTGTGGTGGCGGAACTTACTTACTTCGGCACGCTACAAGAGATTTTGAGGATCGATTACAGAGGATTTTTTGTCGACTTGTTCGACGTGCAATGATTCAAGATAATCATGGAGGGTCGCAACGCTACTGCGCGTAGAGGAGAGTCTGGTTTTCTTGAGGTGGATTCTACTAAGAAATGGACTGACCTAAGAGACACTTTCGTACTACCCGAGCATTGTGAACAAGTAAGTATGTAAATAGTTAACATCCCCATTTTACAAGTTGTGTGCTTGAAAGCTCTCATGTAAGTTATGTGGCTCTGGCAGGTAATATTTCATCCTACAAAGTCTACATCAAACTGGTGGTACGTCATAGAGGTAGCCCCTTGTAGTGCAAGGACGTATGAAGGCTACCATGTGCCAATCACAACGGCATCAATGGAGGAGATCAGAGAAGATGCTCAATTAGAAGCCGCTGCGGTGGTGCCAGACGAGCATCAAGATGCTACTACTCTATATGGGGTGCATGCAGAGGAGCTACAAAATGAAACAGAGGATATGTGTTTAAACGGAGAGCTCTATATAGATATAGGAAGTTATGCTGAGTTATGCGAGGATGAGAGAGAGATCTCTTAAAGCCACAAATATTGTATTTGAACAATTTTGCTCCGTGTTGTAAAAGCTCTGGCTCTCTAAGTACCTTCCATGGTGTATAACGCTCTTTTCTACTCGCGCTCACATCTTTTGATTGAAAATTCTGAGTTTTTGACTTGCCTCTTCTATCACTCAATTCATTGCGTCATTGTATTTATATGCGTCATTACGTCATTGTATTTAATGGTCTTTGCGTCATTGTCTACTCTATTCATTCAATATTAAGTTTAAATATTCGTGTGTTTAATGCAGGTATGGATGATGAGGAGTTTCTTTCTCCTTTGTCACCGCAGTAGAGACAGTGGTACGTGGAGCGTCATCGCTCTGGCGCATCATCGCGCGTTCCTACTCCATCCGCATCTCCCTCTCTTTCGGAGCATTCGGCGCGCTCCGAAGCTTCGGTGTCGTGCCACTAGGGTTGGTTGGTTTAGCAGAGTGTATCTCGCTTTTTTTCTGTCTCATGTATTCTCCCCGCTTGTGTACGCTTACTCATCATCAACTTTGACACTATAAAACTTTCAAAATGTTTACCACGGTCCTTTACAGTGTTTTATGGAGAGACAAAATCTAAAATTGGGTGGCCAAAAGAGAGAGAGGGAGTTGGGAAGCAATTTTTCTGCAAGTTAAATATTACCACAAATATTGTCGCACTTTTTACCTCTTTAATTACCACGTATATTATTGCTAATATTACCGCTTCTCAAGTTGGTGCAAATTTGGATACTTCTTTCTATATGAAGCTTTCCCTTTTCATTTCATCAGCTAGGTCAAAAGGAACACAAAGATTGTATTGTACCAAGTCTCTCTTGATGAAAAAATCTATAATACAAAAGCCTTTTGGAGGGGGGACCGGCCCCACATAAATTCGATCCTCAACCGTTGTCAGGTTCTCTAAACTCTCTCTCTCTCTCTCTCTCTCTCTCTCACAAAATTATTGTTCATGCTAAGTTAATTAAGTCTTGGAATCTATTTAGAAAATTAGACAAGTATAATTCTTCTTGATTCCTACCACTTTGTTTTGTTAAAACATTATGATCATTTAGAAACTCTTTAACAAAAATCATGTACGAGGAAACTAATCTTTTTATTGAGTTCTCAAAAGAAGGTGAATTTACAAATGGTATAGTAGGACCGGACTCATTAGCATCTATATAAATGCTCTTTTCCTTGTAGCTGTAGTAGATTCTCCTTTCAAGGAACTTCACGTTGGCAGCCATGCAATTGAACCATGGTGCCCCTAGGATAACATCTTCATGTTGGAGAAGAGAGATGAAAAAATCTTCTTTGTCGATGTAACTTTGGACATGAAGCCTCAACTTCCCAATCAAGGGAGCAACAAAGGCTTGATGTCCCTTGAAATCCCCATCGGTAGTTACAGTATCTCCCATCGCAAAAGCTTGTATGCCCAAAATTTGTGGTCAACTCCGTTGATATGAAGTGGTGAGTAGATCTAGGATCAAATAGGATGAAGGAATCAGGCTCCCTCACCTTCCCCCAAGCATATGAAAGGGATGATCCTTTGCAATGAGCATTGTCTTTTGGAGCCTCGACCGTGGAAGCTCTAGGAGTCATATTGCAGGCATTTCTTTTGGGACAAGAATGATAATCATTTCCTTGCTCCCCGCACTTAAAGCATTTGTGATCTTTACAAAAATTCTCTAACTCTTCAAGAGAGTTTTTTTAAACCTTTGTAAACTCCTTTCTCCTTGGTCTTCTTCTTGTTGTTGTTGGTGTCGTTGTTGTTGTTGTTGTTGTTGTTGTTGTTGTTGTTGTTGTTGTTGTCGTTGTTGTTGTTGTTGGAATTGCCTTGGGAAGAACTTTGAGCATTGTTCTTTGCCTTTGCATCATTTTGATCTTTGTTTTCCATGGGTTTGGTATTCCTTTTAGCCCCTTGTTGGAAATTATTAAGCGATGCAACCATAGTGTGGTGTATGACTTTGGTGATAGAACCGGGCTGTTGGGAGTTGACATACTCGGCCATTTCTTCAGGTTTTCCCGCACAAAAATTGTTGCTTTGGCTCGGTGAATTCTATCTTTTGAGAGACTATAGCTTTGAGATGTAAATCCCAAAACTTGTCTACATATTTGTGGATAGACTCGTGGGAGAGTAGCTTCAAGCTTCTCCATTCAGCAAGCACTTCATTAGGGCCAAAAATGACTCAAAAAGGGTTGTTTGTTAATCTAAGGATTAAGGAATAGTCCAATAGTCTTTTGACACGTATACAAAAGTATGGCACTCTTGTCTCCTCTATTTTGGGTCTTGGTGGTCTTATTTTGACTGATAACGGCTAAATGTCTTGATCATAAGGCTAAAACTGCTATATTTAGGTGCTTTTGACGAGTGAGCTCATTAAATTTGCGGCCCAAAGTAATAAAGTCTCATCTTTTATTCTATTTTATATTTCACAAAACCGTTGTCAAAAGATACGAAATCTATGTCAGAAGGCTCTCAAAACAAGGCCATTGATGACAAATCAGCTAATTTTTTCAAACGTATACCTTTTTCACTCTCTCTCTATTTTGTGAGAGGTTTAAGTCTTTCCGTCTCTATATTTTCTTTCTTCTTCTCTAACCTCTGAGTTTCCATGGTGCCTTTTTTACATCGCCCTTCACATAACATAACTTCTTGTGACTTTCATAACGTTAGAGAGGATGGTCTTTGGAAGCCCATATCTTTTCGTGTGAATGACTGGGTAACAATGCTTCCTTCATGCAAATGTCTACACAGAGTGAAGAGAACTAAATGTGATAAAGTAAAAAACCATTGGAAAGGTCATGTTCTTGCTTTCAAAGTGATCGACAATGGCTAGCTAGCTAAGGTTCAGTATGTGTACATGGCCAAGGATATGGTGATAGACTGGGAAGAACATCCCACACTCCATTCTTACTGTAAGTTAAAAAAAAAATTCTATTTGATACAATGAATTTTTCATTCTCCCATTGTTTTTTCTCATTTTATGATTCCATTCCAGATATATTTCCTTCAACAGCTATGGAATGGCAGCCTGTGGAGAGTCTAAGTGGGATGTTCAAAGCAATGCATAAAGGGATTGCATATGCTATGCATGCTGACAAGCCATCTTCCTTTTACAAAACAATGGATGTGTTTATCTATTCTGCAGAATACAAGGTTCCATCACGAGAAGGTGCATATGGAGAACTACGTCAGTTACCCATTCCCACCATAAGTTCACTTGACTGGGAAGCTCTTGATGCATATACTATATCAAGCTTTAAATCCAAGATCAAAGAAGACATCATTAAAGTTATATCTTCGGGTAGGATATCAAGAAGGATTAAAGTTCAATGGTTCTTGCCTATACATGTCTTTGTGGCATGTTTCAAAACTATGGACTTGTAGAGGACAAATACAATGTGGCTTAATAGAAGACTTTCTACAATTGAACTGGATAATGTACTTGGAGACAGATGGAGTACCAAAGAAACTTTCCATATTGGTGATAATATTAGTTGTAGAGTAAGCCCAAATTCTATGTCTATCTCATATCTACTATGTCGTCAATCATTAGTTCTGGGCTATGACTATAGGAGATGGAGAAGCAAATTAGGTAGTTGGGTTCCTCTCGACTCTGAGGAAAATTGTCTAGAGTTTGAACTAAAGGTCACAGTGCATCCACACACCGAGTATAGAAGCCATATAGTAACAACAAATTGGAGACTGCATGATGTTAGAGAATCTCTTGAGTTTCTTGATGAAACATTTCCTGAGTATAGATTCAAAGTGGATGAAATTGTGGTGAGCACAAGGATGGAGAATTCAACCTCTTGCATCCAATGCCTTCCCCCAAAAAGAGTTGTATTTGAGCCACTTGCAAGGACTTGAAAAAACAAGTTCAATATGGTAATCATTGCATTTTGCAAATATATTTATCTTTTGTCTACCTTATTGTGATCATTATGTATGTTGTTGTAAACTTACGTGACACCATGGTACACATTTAAGCATCGATAGTTGGTATTAAGTATTTGAAGTACAAAATTATGAATCACCAAAGGGTATATGTTCATATGGACAAAATGAACAAAAGTGTACATAGCTTTTGTGGAGTAATCAATCATGAGAATCCACTTTTCTTTTTGCCTGAGAGGATTCTGCATCCTCAAAGACCCTTTTTATTTTGTGTTCAGAAGGGGGTGAAAGTTCAAGAGTGGGTGGTGGTGACTTGGGCTCCTCAGGGCTTGGCAGGGGTTGGTGCTTTGGGCTCCTAAGGAGTGGTTGGCTTGGGTGACTTGGCAACCTTCTTTGGCGACATGAATGGTATCTTGAAAGGTGAGCTAGGTGCCTCCCCCTTACTGTTCTTAGATGTACAACGCTTTTGAACCTTGCATTTCAATGGTGAGTGGAATGGACGGCCCTTTGTATCTCCTCTTCTTTTTGCAGGGCTCTTCTTCTTGGTGGGACTCTTCCCCTTGGCAGGACTCTTAGTGGCATGGATCTTCGTTGTAGGACTCTTCTTCTTGTGATCCCTTTTCTTTGAAGGGATTTTCTTTGTATGGATCTTCTTTGCAGGACTCTTCTTCTTGTGATCCATTTTCTTTGCATCCAAACCCTTGGTGGCTCTACCTTTCTTTGGTGGCAAAGCCTAGATTCTGGATCATTTGGGACCCAAGGCTCTACATAGTCATGCAGCTGAAACAAATAGAAAAAGTAATTAAAGGACATGAGTACATACATACATAGTTAAGAAATCAAAATAAATCAATGGCACATGAGATACACACTTACAGTGAGTGTAGTCATCTTGCACCTTGACTCAAGATATCTCCATGCATTGGCAAGCACCCTCCATCCATAAGATGTTGAGTCTGTTTGTAAAGGCAATTTTTGATTGTAGTACTTGAAACCTTCTATATTGTAATCCTTATTTGTGGTACTCAAGTGACCAACAAGAAGTTTGGTAGTAGTGCAAGAAGACAATTAAAAAGCTATTAATAGAAAACAATGGGCCATCAAACATAGATCATACTTCATACTTACAGTTTACTTCTCCCATGGATACTTGACAATGAATTCATAAATATAATATCTTTCTCCAAAAGATTGGAGATAATAAGACTCCAATGTCCTCTACAAAAAATAACAATTAGATAGGAATACCATAAAAATTTTCTAATAACATGTTAGAAGTTATAAGATCAGTTACCCTTTAACATAGGGGTATATTATGTAATTGCAGGTCATCATGTTAAAATCTTCAAAAAAACTTGAAAGGTTTCCTTGCTTGTTAAAAGGGCACTGTGTCACTAGAGGATCAAGTATGGAAATTTGCATAGGTATAGCCTCTGGAAGATCCTTCATAGGACACCTGAAAAAAGAAAACACATACCCCAATGAGGCCCTTGTGCCTGCACATGCACTAATAATTAGCAAAGGTGCAACACATACTTGAGACAGATAAAGAGCACAGTATCACCAAGCTCAATGTTGGGGTTTACAAGCATATTTGTGTCTTGAGGGAATATGTCACAGTACACCTCATCATCCCCACACAAAGAGACATCCACCACCATTTGGCCTGTAACTTTTTCATAAAGGATAAAGTTGGATGCTCTTAAGATTTCTGCTTGCTCTGTAAGGATAGCATCCTCTGACATCATGTCTTGCTCCCTCTCAACCTCCTTGCATGGTTTGATATTCTGGGCCTTTCTTGTCAAGAAAGTTTTTGAGATATAGGGGTGACATGCCTAGAGATGTCATAAAATAAAAAACTGATTTAAATTTGACAATTTCTTGCACGAAAATATTTTTCTTGAATTTGGATCTCTTTAGAAAGGTTCGCTACAAAGTTTCAAAGTGAAGCATTAATCTCCATCTCTGGTTGAGCAGCATGGTTGTTTGATCTCATCCGTTGTAATTGCCTCCTATAGAACCAATTGAATAATTCCTTTAGTGCGTTGCTCCTTCTTTGTCCCCTTCCCTTTCTCGTACATTTGAAAAAATAAGTCCTCGCTTGACAGTGAGATTTTTCCATTCCCTGAGTATTCCATGTTGTAAGGGGTCCTTGTTTTGCAAAATGTAGTCCATGTAGGTACAGAATATGCTAAAAAATAAAAAAAAAGTTAGTTGAACTCATAGGATGCAATGTAAAATACTATCGAGACTTTAAAAAGTAATTGAATACTCACCAAGTAATATGTGATGTCTTTTTCTCCCCAAGCATCTGTAATAGCAGTTATTAAAAGCTTTATTTTCTTTTTAAAGTCGTCTGCATAAGTAACAGAGCTAACTTGTTGTCTCAAAACTTTCAAAAAATTGTCGAGCTTCTTCCACACTTCCATGCGTTTGTTGGCTACATTTTGTCTACTTTTGACATTGGTTGTTATTACACAAAGATCCTTCCAGCAATTCCACATAGCATCAACTTGTTTGTTGTCATGGTTACTCAAAAATCTTATGGCTTTTGCTCCACCCATTGAAACATCTTGCAAAACGTCACCCGTTCCTTTTGAAAGAGTAGGATCGTTTTTTAGATGCACTTGACCACCATGAAAACCCATTTGAGAGAGCAAAGCCTCGCATTTTTCTATGCACCCGTCTGCAAGTTTACTTGGCTTAATAGAATATGCATAATCAAGATGGTGTCGAAGCAATTTGTCCAAGACTCTAATCTTTGTATGCATTGTACATATATGTACATTTTTAAAATCTATTATTAGAATTGGATCCCAAATCATAGAAGACGATGGGTAGTCGATGACGTTCACACTATTTCTCGATGGTGGTTTTCCAACCTTGTGTTCTGCAAGCCATCCTTTTGTTCCAGTGCTTTCCATGCAATATAGACATGGATACTTGGTATTCGCACCTCCACATACACCAAACATGCACTTTAATGCTTTTAGGCCGTCACTCAAGTGCCATTCTACAATAAAGTCACCCATGCCATCTACATGGAGTTTTTCACGTGCATTTTGGTCATGTATAACAGAAGGAATATCGGTTTGCAAAAAGAGCCATTTCAATGTATCGTGATTTTCTAGTGGTATTTGAGCTGCTCCGATCCACCAAAGCTCCATTTCTGATTGAGTTTTGTGGTATAAGGAATCAAGCTTACCCTTGCTATATTCCAATGCTCTATTCATTAGGGATATGGATACTCTTTCCATTTTTTGACATTTTTGAATTTGAGATTCATCCCATTTCATAACAAATATAAGTTTTCCTTCACAATCTACTTCTTGCATGTTATAGTATCTCACCATAGCTGATTGAACTTTTTTTATACTCATCCAAATGTTATTAAAAACATTATACTCAAAAAAAGAATTTTTTTCTGTTTTTCATATGGCATCATTCCTTCTACATGATAGTACTCTCCAAAATGTTCGGGTATTTCTTTGTTTAATAGAGTCCTAACTTTCCCAACATTGTGAGGCCTAGGCAACCCAAAAGCTTTAATCTTGTAATACTTTAAAACCTAAAACCAGATTTTAGAGATGGCCCTGTAACCCCTTCTACTCACCCCCACTGTGTCACAAACTTCTTGCATTTTAGAAGGTTGGATCAGTAAATCCATATCTTTCAATAAAATTTTGAAATACCAATTTCTTATGAGTTTGATTTTCAGGAAGTTTCAAAAGTTTCAAAATGTCACTTTTGTTCATTACCTCATTCAAAAATCTCACCCTTTCTTGAACATTGGACAAATCAAATCCTAAAAGACTAGTCACATGTTCTCTAGTAATCTTTAATCTTTTTTTTCTTTGTCCAGAACCTTCTATTAAGTTTGCTACATCTCTCATTCGTTTCACTCATGCTCTTAATCCTATTGGAATTTCTTTTAAAGTCTGAAGCTGATGATTTTCTTGTTTTAGAGGTGTGTGAAAAGATGGATATCTTCCAATGCTAGGATCCGGTGGATACAAGCTCCCATCTGTCCACATATCAATGTGTTTCTTTCCCTCGTTGCAAACTTGTTGTGCTTCATTTGCAGTTGTAACTGGTCTTTGATAAACACTCCGCGTAGTAGCATATTCTTGGCTTAGCTAAATGTCCAAATGAAACTTGCGGTTTGTGAGGTCCCCACCCCGCCGTCTCAAACGACGGATCTGATGGTAAACCTGGTGGCCACTAGATCTATAGCGTAAGCAAACAAAGTGGTCCAGGGTTCATCTAGCGGCCGATCTCTCATCACAAAGTGAATCGAGTTCGAGCCTGCTAGCAAAAAGATCTAGCTCCACCTTGCAGGGGAAGCGTGATTAACCTATCTAGCGATCCTAAGGCCCACCTTCTAAGAGGAGAGAAATCCCAAGTGCCTTTTTTTCCATGTTTCAGAGGCACGTACACTTGAGACCTCGCCACTCTAGGGGCAATGAGTATTACTAGTGTCGAGTTATAACACTATGGGGACGGAGAATTCCCGACCAGTCGGGACCACCCTTCTCATAGGAATTGGCAACCTGAGCCAAGCCCCCACTTTCCAACCCCACACTCACACTTCCTTGTGTGTCCTAATTACTACCATGAAGTTGTTCAACATATAAGTTCCTTGATTAGATTCCGATTCACAATGTTCGCTAAGACAGTCCTTCAACCAGTATTGCAAAGGGGCACCAAGACAGTAATTCTAGTAGAAATTCTACTCAAACTTATTCATTTAAATTCCAATGTTTTGGAGGTACAACATTCCCCCTCCAGCGAGAGTTTACTCCCGTTAGTTTAGCCAATCACAAAACATGTACTTGAGCGGGTGGCTGCATTTACCTTTTTGAGGTTTACACACACTCGCAGTTTTTCGTTCTTTTTGGAAACTACCACAATGGGTGACACCCAATCTGTATGTTCAATTTCATAGATGAATTCAGCTTCCATCAGCTTATCAATCTCCTCTTTGATTCGTAGCAAATGTGTCATTATATGTATAAGGACGTTGTTTGCTAGGTTTTGCATCCGATTTCAAAGGAATTGTATGTTGGCATATCGATGGATCAACTCCTTTGAGGTCTTTATAGGACCATGCAAACACATCTTTATATTTCTTGAGAAGTTGTGTTAGCCGTTCTTCTTCTTCAGGCTCTAAATCGTTTGCTATATATACCGGCTGAGGCTTTTCACCTGGCTCCGTGAGGTCTATCTCTTTTTTGCATTTTTTGGCCCATCATAAGATTCTTGGTTGGTTCTTTCCCTGACTGGTGGTTTGATGATGATTTTTCTGTCCTGGATGGTAAATTTCCGATAGTGTGATGATACATTCATGTTTCCCATCTCTGACTCCCCTTTACCATCAATATCTTCTTCAGTAGTCCATATCTCACGTAAAGACCGTTTCAGTTCTTGGTATTTCTGTTTACGCTCTAGTTTGGTCCACTCTTGGTCTTTGTCGTTTCTTTGTTTGATTTTTGAGATTTTTGTGATTATGTTTCTGTTTAGCTTTTTGTAAATTTTTTATTTCCTCTCGTGTTCTTTCCCTTCGATCTTTTGAGAATCTTCCTGATATTTGATCTTTTACACAATCCTTTGCTTTTACAAGCATCAAATAGTGACTTTTACCGTTTATCATGGGCATCAGGTTCTCTCTCGCTTTGTTTCCTGCTCGTTTCCTCCTATAGCGTTCCTGGCGTCTAGGGTGCTGATTAGCAAAATCATAAAACTTGTTATTCTCTGTTTTCCCCTCACACTCACTTGAGTTGTCTGAACACTCATTATCTGCATCATTATTTACTTCCAGATGTTCAGAGGAGTTGTAAAACTCTTCTCTTTCCGGTGGTTCTATCATCTCATCTCCTCCTGGTATAATGCTTACCATGTAGTAGGGTAGCACATCATAGACATCCTTATTGCAAAATTTTGTAGTTGGACTATATGTGATGGTACAGAGATCCCAATGTTGCTAGTATGTGTTCCCTAGCGGAATCAAACTCTTCCACAGGTGTTGGTTCACATCCTTGTAACTATGGTCTTCTAGGTGTATTTTAGTTGTTGTCTCGCCATGTCTGAGGTATATGTGGTCGTAACCCCAATCTTGGGCCATCTTCAATTGTCGCATGAATGGTCTTCTCAAGATGATCTCATAATTGTTCTTTTTGTGAAAATCGACTATTGCAAATGTATGCTCATACTTGATTCCACACGAAGTGACAATCACTTTTTCTAAGAGTCCTAGAGGCTTTTCCATGAACCCATCTGCCAATTGCAATTTCATTCTGGTAGCTCTTAAAGCTGGTTTTCCCCATTTTTTCCAGATTTCCTTGGTGGCGATAGAAACTCCCGCTCCACTGTCAAGAATAGCTTTGGAAACTACTCCTTGGAATTCTACTGGTAGCGTGGTGTTTCCATCTTCTCCCTCGCAATACTCTCCAACCTTGTTTAATGGTACTGGCCTAGTGTTTAGTTGAGGCCTGTCCAATTCTCTGATCCCTTCCTGAAGCTTCGAGGTGGGGTCTTTCACTCCAAATTTTTATAGGAATTTACCTAGTGTGGTCCACATGTTTGGTCATAACCTTAGGAGTTCGGCTAATGTGATTGTGCATGCCACCGGGGTGGACAATAACTCAATCAACCCTTGTGAATCCATCACTCTGTTAGAAGAAAGTCTTTGAGATGGTATTTCTCTCACTTCAGACTTGGCTTCATACTCTCCTAGGTAAGAGGGTATAGTTTTCAGCGAGTCTGGTTGGCTGTGCCCCGAACTAATTGATCCCTGGTCTTCCCCTTGTGAATGTATCTCAAAGCTCATTTGTGACCTTGCCTCAAATTCTTCAATAGGAGGTACGATCACATTCTTCTCTTTTCTCATGCTATTCATGTGGTTACTCATCCTGTTAGCCTCGTTGGCCTCATGGATTTGCTTCCACAGATCGTCTAGACCCTTACAGTCCTTACCCATTTCTGTCAATGTTTTAGGCTGGAACCCGTCACTTGCCTCATCTATTGTATTTGGCACGATCATAGGCTCTCCTCTGGACTCATAGGCATTTGTGAGTCTTTCCTTCGTTTCTACTTGTTCCTCTAAAGTTGGTTGGATAGGGGTTGGAGCTGGTACTTCATGTCAATTTGTAGGTTTACCCAACGGGTCTTCCATCAATGATTGAGCTATTTCAATCATCTTTCTACACATTTCCAACATTTGTTTTTCTATTTTAGCATATGGATAAGTCATCCACCTTTGCTCCTGGGTTTGGTTCTTTTTGAGTCTGGCTTCATAAGCTTTTAGAAGTGCATCCAACTACTTAGTTACCTTGTCTTCCAGTACAGATCCTCCTGATCCTGCACTTTTGGGCTCTGCTATTTCCTTGGGTGCTATGGTTGTCGTGGTGTGTGAGCTTAAGCTAGCTAGATCCTCTAACCGCTCTAATCTATCCTTTGTATGTTTTAACTCCTCGGATAGAGCTGTTTGTTCTCGTTCTTTCTTGACTTTCATGCACGCCTTTCTAGCTTTCCAAGTGCTTCTCTCATTTTCGTTTCTGAACTTGGGGCATCGGTTTTTGGCTCTTCAATTACTGATTCGTTCGTCATTCTTTAAGATTCTCGAAATTGCGAAGCAAGGAGTCATATTTATAGGATTCTAGCACTCACAAGCTCTCATAGGCTGAAAAAGGCAGTTGCTTGCAGCTCAAATAGCTCCCACGCTCAAGATGGCATCCCCTACTACTAAATTTCTCCTGGGCAGGTTCATCACAGCTGCAAACAGCCCCCCTAGTTTCTAGAATCAATTTCTGCTATTTTTTCCTGATTTTTAATGATTAAACTTGGAAATATCTACAATTTCTAGAACCAGAGGATAAAAAGTCTTTGGCAATAATAATTACTGAAACCATTCAATTTTACTTAACTAATTAGATTCATAATGTAACCTTTCAGAGCGTGTAACTTTTCCAGATTTTATCGGAATTCGGTTCTGAAAAAATCTAACCCTAGCAAAGCTCTGGTTACGGTTCCAAAAATACCAATATTGGCCATAGTTGGATCATTCTACAGTTTTTTCTTAACAACCAAGTTAATTTCATCAGGCTTTGTACAATCTCTAAGGTTTCAGAAACTGGAAACCTTACAGAAACCTGCTTCTAACAACTTCCTCACCTCTTTGAGAAAGGCCTCGTGTTGAATTACTCCTAGCCGTTTGAGCTTCTGCACTACAAGTTTACTTCTCTCCTTGAGCTTGATGTGATGTTGAACTATTGTGATGCCACTGATTTTATCATATTCATCAATGAACAATGTGGTAGAATTACTTAGCATCAAAACATAATCTTCATGCTCTTTCCCACACAACTCACTAGAGAGCATTCGATGTAGCTTACTTGCTTGTACCACAGGTTGTATACCTGGTGGCTCCCCCTGGTTTGATGATGATGCATCAAGTTGCTCCATCTTCTTAGGGTCCTTGAGAATGACCCCCATCACCTCAATGCTACTGTTGCTTTCTTCGGTCATTGTTGACTCCTTCTCTGAAGTGGTTGAAGAGTCACTAGAAATCTCATCCTCAGAGGTTTCTAGATCCATGTCACGTTGTTGACCTATCTTCATGTCATTATGTATTGACTTCCCTTTTGCATCCTTCATCTGTATTATGATGGTATCCTAGTCTTGTTTAGCTTTCATAGCCATAAGCCAAGGCCTCCCTAGAATGATATGATAGCCTTGCCCTTTATGTGGCATGACAAGATGTCCACATTCACCTCAACGTTGAATGCCTTTACCCAAACTGCTTACACAATGCCAACACATTGAACTTTTACATTATTTGCCATTTTGACTCAACATGGTGCTGGCGTACTCACTTCTAAGCCTAAACGGTGCATCATTTTTTCATTCATGACACATATTTGTGCACCACCATCGATGTAGATACTGGAGATGTGTTGCCCTTTGATGTGAGCATCCATCACCAGTAGTATGTCATCTAGATTCCTCCCAGAGATAGCCTCAGCTATCTTTGGCTTTGGTCGTCTCGTGCTAACCATATTTGTCCATTGTCTCCTCACCCTAGGTGCAAGGTGAAGTAGTTGATTCCAAGTGATATTTGGGCCCTACATAGAGACATCTTGAGCCAAATCATACGGTTTAGAACATTCACCCAAAGAGAAATCTACAATGTCAATTTTATGTCGCGACTTGGACGGCTTTTTTCTAGATTCCCCCTTGGATTTTATATTTTCTTCCTTTTGGGAAGATTCACCATGCCTAGCGTGCTTTACCACCATGGCATCAACTCCTTTAACACTAGTTTGGTACCAAAACAGGACAATTAAAGGGTCCTTTTTTTAACAAATTTAAATTAAATGCTACTTACATTAAACGGTTTATTTAAGAAAACCCTCTTGATATGCTTAAATATGTTAGCTAGAGGGTCTTTTAAAAATATAACCTTGCATTTTAGAATCCATCATGATCAATAACTATACTCATCAAGTTCACCCTCGTAAGACTACGATTGACGCTTTGAAGAAATCGCCTTTATAAGCTCAAAAAAAAAATGAAGCGACCTTGTAGAAAATTTTAGGTGACTCTTCCACAATTTTGCTATAGGTAATTGAAAGTTTCATGTGCAAAAAAATTGACTTTGGAGTATATAAAATAATGGAAAGTTCCATGTGTTTGATATGTTCGTTTCAAGCATATCGTTGTATACACAAAAAAATACGTTTTTGATGTATTTGTGAGTTTTAGAAAGTGATACATTGCTTTCCCTTTTTCATTGAGCACTCAAGGTGGCAAGTAGAAGACCTTTGGTATGCAACAATTATTTGATCATTTTAAATATTCAAAACTACATAAGAGAAAAATTTCATATTTTCATTCTTGACACATAAGCATTCAAAACCTCAAATAATATCAAACTTTTCATGTAGATAAACTAGCTGTATCAAAATAAATGGTACATACACAATTGGGGTGCCTAAAACCTTGGTTTCAATGTTATTATGGAGAACTCAAGATTTTCAAGAGTTTTTACACGATAAAAATTTCAAGATAGAGTTCAAGCAACGAGATTTAATTGAGTTAGGGAGCCCAAAAAATATGTAGTTTTTTGGTTTAAACATCGCCTGAATAGGTATGATTGTTTCATTTTCTGACCCTCCACTAGAAGGTACTGTTTCTAGCATGTTCAAGGTAGTTTTTGCTCCTTTTCTCGGGTTTTTAGGGCAATCAGGAATCAGATGAGTAACTCCACACTCGGTGCCATATGCGTTGACTCTAATGATTTCATCATGAGGACAGTCGCTTAGCCAATGGTCTCCACCACACTTGTAGCAAGGTCCCTTGGGTTGTTGAGGTGCTCCTTGAGCTCCCCTTTGTTGGTATGCATGTCTCTGTCCGCCCATGCCTCCGTTGGCTATGAACAACAATGTTCGTTCATCTAAGATATATCTTCCTTCTCCTTGTGCCTGTGCAGCTGTTGGTGGTCCTGTACTTCTTATCATGCTCCATGGTTCAAGTATCGAGGGTTCTTCAAGTGGATAATATACATAGTTTTTTGCATATCCATTGGGATCTTCATAATATGCATGCATAGGCACCAAAGCCTTTTCCTCTGATTCGGTTACGGTTGTTGAGATGTAGAGAGAAAGAGAGAGAGAGACGAGACAAGAGACACACCATATACGCTCCCAAAGACTGATTCATATTGAGGACAAGATACAAATATATAGGTGAGACCAAGTTCAGTAGAGTGAGCCATATATAGCTCCAACACCCCCACTCAAACAAAGGTCTCTAGCTTTGGATGAAAAAACCCTTGGGGAGTTCCAGGGAAAAACCCAAGCCCCTATACAATGTGAAATATGAACCAGCGGTGATGATGTGAAAGTGAATTGTGCATCTATGTACAAATATTCAAGTGACTTAGATATCACAAGGTGCAAATGTGGAGTGTGCATAGTGCATGGTACCTAAAATGTTACAATGTCATATGTACAAAGCTATTACAATAGAAAAGAAGCTAATCTAGAAAGAGTGAGGCCGAAGCAACTCCAAGCTCCGAGCGCAAGAGGATGAAACGTGACTCATTGAGGCCTTTGGTCAAAATGTCTGCAATCATCTGGTCACTTGGACAGTGTTCAACCATAATGGTTCCCTTGCGTACTTCATACCTGACATAATGATAATGGACAGCAATGTGCTTTGACTTATTATGTTGAACATAGTCTTTTGCAAGACTAATAGCACTTTGGTTGTCACACCGCAAGGGTGTGCTAGAAAGAGGAGAGTGACCAATATCAACCAGCATTTGTCGAAGCCAAATCAACTCACGAGCTGCAAGTGATGCCGCAACATATTCTAACTCAGTCGTAGAAACTGCAACACAACGTTGTTTCTTGCTGGTCCAAGAAACAAGACAACCATTTATAAAGAAGCAATTTCCACTAGTAGATCGCATAGATAAATGTGAGCTTGCCCAGTCTGCATCTGTGTAACCCAAAAGAGAAAGAGATTGCATAGAATCCGATGTGAGTTGTCGTCGATAGACTAAACCAAAATCTGTAGTGCCTTTCAAGTATTTCAATACACGCTTTGCAGCAGACCAATGCTTAAGAGAAGGACATGCAAGATGTTGTCCAAGATAGTTAGCAGCAAACAGAATATCAAGACGAGTGTTCATGCCAACAAACTGAAGACATCCAATCAAGTTAGCATAAGGTTGATTTGTGACAAGTTGACCGCCATTGTCAGAAGTATTCTTCGTAGAGCTCGCAAGACAAGGTGTGTTGGCTGAATGTGCAGATTCCATACCAAATTTTTGAATAGTATCTGCAATAAACTTTGACTGTCAAAGGAATAAAATACCTTTTGTACGGTTTCGTTGGATTTGAATGCCAAGACAAGAGTGAATCTCTCCAAGATCCACCATATCGAATGCAGAAGACAATAACTTTTTCACTTGTTGAAGAAATCCCAAATCATTGGAAACAAGGATGGTATCATCCACATAAAGAGCAAGAATCACAAAACTGCTACCTTGGCGTTTTATGTATAAGTTGGGGTCTGACGAGTAAGAGATGAATCCTTTAGAGGTGAGAAAAAGATCAAATTTTGTATACCAGGCTCGCGAAGCTTGTTTGAGACCATATAGTGCCTTATGGAGTTGAGCAACAAGGTCTTCTTTACCTGGAATAACAAACCCTTCTGGTTGTTCCATATAAATTTCCTCTTCCAAGTCACCATTAAGAAAAGCAGTTCGCACATCCATTTGATGAGCTTCTAAATCAAATTGAACAGCAAATGCCAATAAAACTCGAACACTTGTAATGCGAACAACTGGTGAAAAAGTCTCTTGATAATAAACACCAGCTACTTGGGAGTAACCTTTTGCAACTAAACGCGCCTTGAACTTGTCAAAAGATCCATCTGCTTTTACTTTTGTTTTATACACCCACTTACATTTAATAGCTGTACGACTAGGAGGTAATTCAGTTAGTATCCATGTACCTTTAGAGATAAGAGAATCGTACTCTGCTTCCATAGCCTCTTGCCATTGATCCTTTTGTGGTGAAGAGATAGCTTCATCATAATTAACGGGATCTTCAGAAGTAGAAAAAGCATTATCAGCAATATCGTCATCATAAACATGACATGAGCCATGTTCAAAATCAATAGGCAGATCAACAAAAATATCAATATCATCATTGGCAACATTTGGAATGGATGGTTGTGAGGAGGAAAGTTGCTCTATAGGAAGAGTTTCATCTTCTGAAAGAAATGGAAAAGCCTGAAGCAATGATTTAGTATCATCAGAATCATCCAATAAAAATAACTTTAAGACCAGGAGCATCAAGCTTTGTTCGTGTTTCTTTGGGAACATGAATATAAGCAATACATCCAAAGGTTCGAAAATGAGATACAGAAGGAATGTCACCTGTCCATGCTGTGATGGGTATCTTACCAGAGGGTGCAGTAGTAGAAAGATGATTCTGAATAAATACTGCTGTCAAAGTAGCTTCAGCCCAAAAAAACACGAGATAAGCCAGAATGAATTAGCATACATCTTACAGCATTGAGAATAGTGCGATTCTTTCGTTCAGCAACACCATTCTGTTGAGGCGAATATGGAATAGTGTGTTCATGATGAATTCCACTATCAGCACAGTAACTCACAAACTCTCGAGAAACATATTCGCCTCCATTGTCACTACGAAGCTTCTTAAGGCGATGACCAGTTTGAAGTTCCGCAGCCTTGTGGAATTGTTTGAAAACAGATAAGGCTTCAAATTTTTGTCTAAGTAGAAATACAGTCGTATACCTTGAGAAATCATCAATGAAAGTAATGAAGTAGCGATATTGTGATCTCGAAGAAGGTAGAGGTCCACATATATCAGTATGAACAAGATCCAAGATGTCATGAGAATGAGTTGTATTTGAAAGAGGAAAGGGTTTACGATTGTGTTTCCCAAGAGCACAAAATTCACAAATTCCCATATGGGGATGGGCTTTAAGATCCATGCCATGAACAAGATCACGACGTTGAAGATCAAGGAGTTTTGAGAAATCAGCATGAACAAAACGGTGATGCCATACTTTGCAATCATGATCACCTGGAGCAGTGACAATATTTGCTACAGCATCGTTGAGAGAGAGTTCAAATAAATTACCGTTTCGAGGAGCAGTGGCTATAGTCTGTCCATCTTTCTCAATTCGGCATTTGGTATAATCAAATCCAACAAAAAGACCAAGATCAACAAGTCTAGCAACTGAAAGAAGATTACGTTGAAGATCTGGTACATGTAATACTCCTCGCAAAATTCGAGTGGAAGAAGATAAGGTACCAAGATATAAGTCTCCAATACCCTTTACTTGACAAGTAGTATCATCAGCAAGATAAACAACACGTTGAACTGGCAGTGGATGATAGTTATGGAGCCACTTAGACTGATATGTCATATTTCCTGTAGCACCAGAATCGACAATAAAAAGTGATCCATCATGTACATGAAGTATTCTGTCTGGAGCAACTGAACATAGGATGCAGCTTGTTTCTGGTACAATGTTGTTTCGATGTTCAGTAGCATATGCTCTATTCCGATCTGTGTCGAATCGACGCTTATAGCACATATGAGTGGGATGATCAGATCGTCCACAATATTCACAACAAGAAGAAGAAGAGTCTCTAGATAAACGTGGTTGTTTTGTGGTAATATTGTGTTCTTCATCATATTGACGTGCCCAACAATCATCTTCAGTATGGCCATTTCTGTTGCAGTAAGAACATTGCTTATTAGGAAATTTGAGACGAGAGAAAATATTACCGCGACGGCCACCTCTGCGGTTTCCTCGTTGAAATGGACGCCTTCGAGCATAAAAAGCACGTTCCATCTGTTGTGACTCAGTCTCCTCTTGTGAAATCATAGCTGTATCGTGACCAGCATTCCGACGTTCTTGACATTGAGAGTATTCAATTAAAGACATGCAAGCTTGGTCGAAATCAAGACCATCTTTATTAGAGAGAATAGTAACAATGTTATCATAAGAAGAGTCCTTCACCGTATCAAGGAGAAGTGTAATCAGTTGCTTTTGTGGAACAGGATCACCGGCAGCAGCAAGTTGATTAATAATAGATTTGAAAGACTCAATATGTCCCGTCATGGCAGTACCAACTTCATATTGTAACTTGTTAAGAAACCCTCTCAAATAAAGTATTTCTGTAACAGATTTCTTCTAAAAGTTTGCAATAAGGTACTTCCATACGTCATGGGAAGTAGGCAGTTCATACATATCAAGCAAAAGGGAATCAGTAAGAGCAGAAAGAATATACCGACGAGCTGCTTTATCACGTCGTTGCCAATCCGTATAGGCAACATTCCAATCTTCAAATATAGGTCCTTCAGTGATAAGCACGTTATCATTATCCGTATCAACAGGCTGAGGCGGACAAACACGATTTCCAAGAACAACATCGGAGAGTTCATCGCCTTCAAGAATTACCAACATCTTTGCTTTCCAGCCTGGAAATCCTTGACCTTGGAAAGGAGGAACAAAACGTTGGCCAGAAGGAAAGCCGTTGACGAGAATATTCATAGCATATCTTGTTGCGAGAAGACGTATAAGATAAGATCGCAGAATCTGCACACCAAGTTCAGTAGAGTGAGCCATATATAGCTCCAACAATGGTTGGTGTGTATCTTATACTGACTGGTCATAATCCTAGTAGGGGTGGTTGTTGCCCCAACATTGGTTGTGGTCTTTCTACACCTACAGGTCCCGGTAGGTTGCCTGCTTGATACCTAGGCATCGGTGGAACTTGAGGAGAAGCTACCTGAGCTTGGGGAGCGTAAGGTCTCTCTCTCACATACCCTTTGTTATAATAACATTCCTCTGTCTCATGGTTTGTCCATTTTTATTCAATAGCACACCACTTGGGTTGTTTAGCCTGGGGTTTGGCGTACAAGTTAATCTTTTTTAGCACTTCGTCTACAAGCAGCTCTTGGTTTACAGCCACTTCTCCTTTCGGTGTTGTCTTAAAAGACTTGCTTCCACTTTGTTGTGAAGATGAATCATTGTCAAGGTCCTTGAACTCCCCCTCTTTGTAGACCGCACAATTGTCCACAAGGTAAAGAGCCTCCTTGGTCAACTCATTCAACGTCGTGTTCCTCTTCATATGTAAGTCTTTCTGGAGATCCGCATTCCTTAGTCCTTGGATGAATATAAGCATAAGTCTGGACTGAGTTGGCAGTTCTTCCATAGGGCAGAACTTAACATATCTTTTTAGTCTTAGGACTGCCTTTCGTATAGATTCCCCATCTTTCTTTTTGAATTTATGGATTTGTGAGACGGTATTATGAGCTATCCCCCTTTGTGAGAATTCCTCGATAAACTCGTCAAACACTTCCTCCATAGACTCAAATTCTCTGCGCTCTACACAGTCAAACCAAGTAGCAGCGTCATCCTCTAGGGTTAGTCCAAACCCTGCAAATTAGAGCCTCTTCGAACTCGTTCTATGGGTGGTCCTCCAAGCTCTGTTGACCCTTGAGTCTTTGGCTTACTCTCTCCTTGATACCTTGAATAAAGTGGTGGTTCTTGCAAATCCCTTAGCCCTCATGCGGCTTGATAACCATCTCAGTTTCCGTCTTGTTCCAATGTTGCACTCTCTTGAAGCCATGCCTGCAATGATGGTTGAATTGTTGGTTGGTTTTGATTGTTGAACGTCTGCGGTCGGATAGAATGTGAGGTAGCACCATAATCTTCTGAAAAGGGATTTGTCGACTTGCTAGGGGTGTAGGTGGCTCTTGGCACTTCGTCTGGAGCATATGTTGATGCTCCTGGAACCATCGCCTTTTCTACCTCCTCTGGGAGAATACGTTGGTATTCTCGCCCGTATCTATCAACAAAAACTATACCCTTTCCCATAGCAGTTTCCTAAGAGAATAAGTAAAGAACCTTGTCCTTGCTTAACTCGTTTAAGTATGGTTCTTTGCAGTGAAAGTAAGCGACTATTCCCTCACTCTCATGCTTATAGATTCCCACATTCTCATTATTAGTTGAAACCCTGGTTGTTTTCTTATCATACATAAAAATTGCTCCAGGTCTATCAATGTTTGGTGGCGGTTCTTGAGCTTCTGAAACCATTTTCCCTTTCGCCACATTATCTCCATATCTGTTGTAATCTTCATGGTTACTTACTATCAGGTAATGGTTCCCCTTTTCGTCTCAGAATCTATCTCCATCATCATAGACTCAAATTATCTCCAATCTCTGAGCCGGCCTTTCTTCAATACAAATGCACTTGCGTCCTTGATAGTGAGAATAGACTAGGGCTCCCCTCGAGTTTGTTCCCTCCAAGAAGATCACAGTGATCTTGGAATCATTCAAAGGATTTAGGAAGATACTTCCTCCTGGCATTGGTCCGTCATAGGTGAAACCTCCTGCCTGTTGACTACCCATCATGAAGAAAGATTTGTCTGACGAAGTGTCAGTATCACTACCTTCCTCAATAATCAGTGTTTGTGGATCTAGCCTTGCCTGAGTTACACTCTCCTTGGTGGACACTAAGCTACCTTGGTCATTGCCACCTTCTGGTCTCTAAAAATGTATCTTCCTGATCTTAAATTCATCAAACTTATTAGTGCAATTTACCACAAATCCAACCACTCACTTGGCAAAGGATCAGTCTCCGCACAACTTCTTGCTTTGTTGAATCTACCTATACACAAGCGTTTAATTTCGGCAATCGAATCAAAGCATTTATCTGCTAGAGGTTATCTTAGTAATGATTGGTATAACTGGAGAGTTAATCTCAACCACTACTGTATTTTATACACTGCTGATGTTCTGGATTAGGTCTGCTAATCTAGAATTGATTAGGTCTGCTAATCTGGAACTGTACTTCCCTCGGATGTTGGTCAATTTATAATGTGGAAAAGTCTGAATTCAGTCTTTGCTCCGTCAAATGGACAAACAAGGTCCAAATTCACTTCTGAAAGAATTTCTGGAACCCTTAAGCCAAATGGAATCTCACTGTCTAAGCCCAATCAAATTTTCTCTTTAGTAGGCCCAAATAGACATCCTACACGTAGGATGTCTCCTGCTTTGTTTTGCTTGGATTTTTGCACTATGGATTCCCCTTGATGTGCTGAGTCCACATCTATTTTTTACTTTTTGATTTGGACACCTATAAGCTGGTCAATGGATCAGAAATCTATTCCGATAGCCTGTTGCTGATCTTGATCAGTCTAATCAACTCCAATTTGGACCAAAATTGACAAGGAGGCTTGCCTCAGGCTATACAACACCTTGCTATGCCCACTGTTAGTATCTGGCTTCAATTTCTTGCTTTAGATATCCTACGCGTAGGATGTCTTTTTTATCAGAATGGCTTCAAATTCAAAACACAGGCTCCCCTTGAGTTGCTGATCCCTTTGGTATACTCAAGATTAGGTTTGGAGTGCAAAATCACACAGAAGACATCCTACGTGTAAGATGTCTTTTTGGTCTATTTGACCCCAGACTTGACCCACAGTTTCCCCTTGATGTCAGCAACCCAGTTGTATGTTTAGATTTTGGTTTGGATTTCAAAAGTTCCCAATTTTAGCTGTTCTTGCCTTTTTTCAATCAAAAGTGCTAAAGTCATCTTTGAACCCAATTTTCTCACCCAAATGAGATGAGACCCCTCTCAGTCACTCAATATATCATGCAAATCATGCTCATGCAGCCATCATATGGTTTTGGTCTTAAAATAATGCTTTGATGTCTGGCAATTTCACTCTATTTGGCCTTATCCTGTCAAGATATGGTCAAATTTCCACTTTCCAGTTGAAAATAGGGTGAACCCCACCTTTTGAACACAATGGTCAACTCAAAATCCCAAAATTCCCACCAAATTAGCCTATAGACATCCTACGCGTAGGATGTCTCCTAGCTTGAAATTAAATTTTTTCCTGACAGAAATGCTCCTAATGCTCTGCAGCTCTATCAGAAACACTCACAATAACTTTTGGATTTCACTTCAACTTTCAAACACACTTTTGCGTCTTTTACAAACTTGTGATGAATTTACCAAGCAAGTATACATGCATGAAGTGCTCTAGATCCCGAATCATAATGTCCTACTTACTCTACTCCTACTCATCATGTGAAATGGTGATAATGGTGTTTTGGTTGCTCTCTGGCCTCTCCGGACTCTCAAGCTCTCCTCTCACCGCTTCTAAGGGGGGGTCGACCCAAGAAAGCTAGGGGGTTACTTAGGGGGTATAATCACCCACACACACTCACAAACACTCTCATTGTGTGCTATGCAAAGTGCAAGAGCTCCCTCTCCTTCTCCAACCAAGTAGAGGTTGAGAGCCTACACCAACACTCTTGGCTATGGAGTGCAAATCCAACCAAGAGCCATGATTCAATGCTTAAGCTTTCCATCTCCTTCTTCTTCATTACTATGCTATTATGTATGCTATCAACAAGAGTTATGATAAGTGAGGAACTAATTCTTTATCCTACGGAATGTTTCTTCTTCCTCTTCCCTACCCTCATTCCCTGCTAGCTCTCTCCACCTTCAAAGGTGTTTGAGGTCTTGGGACTGAGGCTTGGGATATTTAAAGATTTCTTCAAGTTTATGTTATGTTTGTGATGCATGAAGCTTTACATCTTCATTGAATCCCCTAGGTTACAAGGAACACAAAGATTGTATTGTAACGAGTCTCTCTTAGTGGGAGAAATCATAATACAAATGCCTATTGGAGGGGGGACCGGCTCCACATAAATCCGGTCCTCAACTATTGTCATGCTTTCTAAATTCTCTCTCTTGCAAAATTATTGTTCATGCCAAGTTAACTAATTGCTATTATTATGTTGCTATCTTCAATTATGTTCACCCGCTATGCTCACAAAGTCATTTCTCAAAAGTACTCTCATTAATTTCCGCCACTCTCAAATTAAATAGGCCAATTCCATTACATTGGTATCAGAGCATTTGGTTTTTCTTTTCTTGCTTAAGAAGATAGGTCCTTAAGTAGCCTATAAATGGTTGATGTTGTTAATTATATTAGGGTAAGTGGAACTAGGATCTATTATCGGTTTTGTTGAGCCCAGTATGTGGGGGATGGTGCACACCTCGGGAGCTTTGGACTTAATAATGGAGTCTTTTTATACTTGCCTACGGCTTTACCATTATTGATCCATAAGAGGTCCGAAAGGAGCTAGCCCTCGGCAACTCTGCTATGTTAGACCTACTCCTCTACTCTCTATAATTAACCACTTCAAGCCGTGGGTGTAGATACTTAAGAGCCGATTTTCAAAGGCTAAGAGGAGTGGCAACTAAGGTTTTGAATTGCCAAAGCATACACTAAGTACATTCATAAATTTTGTTAACGTGGCTGACAATAATCAAGAGAGTAGAATGAACATTGATAGCTTTGATTTTGCACATGAAGGTGCTAATGATGATGCTCCCATGTTTGTGAATTATCTCATCACTAGGTTGCAGCAAGATATAGGCAACCCTGCGTTGCAAGCCGAAGTTACTCAACAACTTCATGCTTATGGAATTTCCCTTCCTCTCCAAGAGGAGAGAGAGCTTAGGAGGCCTCTTGAAGAGACCCCCAAAAGAAGACTCTCTCCCATTCGAGAGGAGGAATCCAAAGAGCAAGAAAGCAATGAAAGTTTAAGTTCCTCTGAAGATGTGGCTCCACAAAGACGGCGGTCTAGACGATCGCCCACTCCTCCCAAGAGGAAAAGATCAACACATAGTCCTTCTCCTTATCACTCTGAAAGGCAAGAGAGGAAACAAAGGAAGAAATGGGCTAGGAAGAGGTCACCCTCTTCTCCTTCTTCTTCACCTTCCTCCTCTTTCGACAAAAGTTATGGTTATTCTCCTAGAGAATACAAGAGGGGAGGATATCGCAAGTCATTTCTTGCATGGCAAAGGTCAAAAAAGCTAAAGAAATTCAAGGAGGGAGGAAACAATATCTCTTTTCTCACCTATGATGGCACCTTTAGTGCTACCAACAAAGTGCTAGCCTTCATCCAGCAATTTGATGCGGCCTTTGGAGACGAGGGCTTCACAGAGTCCTCCAAGCTATTCCATGTAGCTATGCACTTCCAAAAATCATCTCATCAATGGTGGGCTAGCCTTCGTGGCAATGGTGAAGCCCCAAAGACATGGAAAACTCTACGAGTTTCTATCATGAAGCAATTCCTTGCAAGCGATGCAAAAGACAAAGTGCTTACTGAATGGTGAAGCTTGAAGATTCTCTCTCATAATTCTATCCGCAAGTACATAGATAAGTTTTGGGATTTACATCTCAAGGCTACTGTCTTTCAAAAGATAGACTTTTCCAAGTAACGGCAGCAATTATGTGCGGGATTACCTGAAGAGATGGCCGAATACATCAACTCTCAATGGCCTGGTACAATTAGCAAAGTAATCCATCACACCATGGTTGCTTCACGCATCAATTTCCATCAAGGGGCTAGACGTAATGTCAAGCCCATGGAAAACAAAGACAAAAATGATGCAAAGGGGAAAACCAATGTTCAAAATACTTCTCAAGTCACTTCCAACAACAACAACAATCGGTCCAAGGAGAAGGGAGTTTACAAAGGTAAAAACAAACTCTCTCCTGAAGAGCTTGAAGCTTCTCGCAAGGACCATAAGTGTTTCAAGTGTGGGGAGCAAGGACATGGCTATCGTTCTTGCCCCAAGAAGAATACTCGCAATGAGACTCCTAGGGCTTCCACCATCGAAGCTCCAAAAGAGGATGCTCATTGCAAAGGATCATCACTTTCCTATGCTTGGGGAAAGATAAGAGAGCATGAAGCCTTCATCTTGTTTGACCCTGGCTCTACTCTGAACTTCATATCAATGGAGTTGGCTGCCAAGTTCGGCATTCAAGATTTTGAGATGGGAGATATGGTAATGGCTGACGCAGGTTTCAAGGGACAACAAGCCTCCGCTACTCCCTTGATTGGGAAGTTGAGGCTTCATGTCCAAAGCTATGTCGACAAAGAAGACTTCTTCATCTCTCCTCTCCAACATGAGGATGCTATCCTAGGGACACCATGGTTTGATCGCATGGCTACCAACATGAAGTTCCCTGAAAGGAGTATCTACTTCACCTACAGGGGAAAGAACATGTATATAGATGCTGGTGAGCGTGGTCGCACTATTCCACTTGTAAATCCTCTTGCTTTTGATAAGTCAATGAAGAGCTCAATTTCTACGTATATGATTTTTGTCAAAGTGTCTCTAAACGATACTAATGCTTCATCAAATGTAAATGGTAGGAATCAAGAAGAGTTAGACATGTCTAATTTTCTAAAAGGATTCCAAGATGTGTTCATCGATGATATCCCCATGGACTTACCTCCAACACGAGGGGATGATGACCATTGCATTGAGCTCCTTCCAGGAAGCTCACCGCCTAACAAACCTCCTTATCGAGTCTCACAAGCTCAACAAGAGGAGATCATGAGGCAAGTACAGGAATTGGTAGACAAAGGTATGGTGAGGCCTAGTTCCTCTCCCTTTTGTTCTCCAATCCTTTTAGTGCAAAAGAAAGATGGTACATACCATATGTGTGTCGACTATCGAGCACTAAACCATATCACTATCAAAAACAGATTTCCCGTGCCTCGGGTAGAAGATATGTTTGATAAGCTACAAGGCTCTACCTACTTCAATAGGATTGACCTTAAGAGTGGCTAGCATCAAATAAGGATAGTGGATGAAGATATCTTAAAGACCGCGTTTCGCACAACGTTTGGTCTTTATGAATATCTAGTCATGCCTTTTGGCTTGACTAATGCACCAACTACGTTCAATTGTCTAATGGAGAAAATTTTCAGACCATACCGCAAATTCACTGGAGTGTTCTTTGATGATATCATCATCTACTTCAAGTCTTTGGAGGAACATAAGCAACATCTCCAAGTGATTTTTCAAGCATTGAGGGAGAACAAGATTTTTCTCAACCAAAAGAAAAGCGAATTCTTCCTTCGAGAGATTCAATACCTAGGTCATGTTATCTCTCATGATGGTATACGTATGGATCCATCAAAGTTAGAGGTAATAAAATCATGGCCTAACCCAAGAAATCTACATGAGCTAAAAAGCTTTAGTGGTATGTGCGCATACTATAGACGCTTCATAGAAAAATTTTCTCAAGTAGCAGGACCACTACACGACTTAACGAAGAAGAACGTTAAGTATGTATGGACTGCTAAGGAGCAAAATGCTTTTGATAAGCTCAAAGAGAAGCTTACTTCCCAACCAGTCCTCGTGCTTCTGGATCTCTCAAAGCCATTTGAGGTCCAATGTGATGCTTGTGGTGATTGCCTTGGAGCATTTTTGCTTCAAGAAGGGCTTGCCATAGCATATGAGAGCCGAAGGCTCAATACTGATGAACGAGTCTTGGGCATTTATGAGAAAGAGCTTTTAGCTATTCTACATGCCCTAGACACATGGAAGCACTACCTATTGGGGACTCCATTTATCGTATGAACCGACCACCAAAGTCTCAAGTATTTCATGATGCAAACCAAGATTTCTGACAAACAAATGAGCTGCACAAATTTTCTTTTGGAATTTAATTTCCATATTGCTCACATAGCTGGTAAGCACAATGAAGTGGCCGATGCACTTTCACGAAGACCAAAAGTTAATACGGTGTCTATAACTACTCACAAGGATCTATCCTCTATGATAGATGAGTATGCTACTGACCTGACTTTAGAGACATAATGTCAGCCCTCGCTTTGGGGAAGAAAGAGGAACCATTTACCTTTCAGGATGGTTATCTTGTCCACGGAACTAGGCTATGTGTTACTCATTCCCTTCGTGAAAAAGTTATGTATGAATCCCATGCTCCTCCATATGCGGGGCATAGAGGTATTCAACCTACTCTCCGAGGAGTAGAGACGTACTTCTATTGGCCTACCATGAAAGTGGACATACAAGAGTATGTTTCAAAATGTGTAGTATGCCAAAAGACCAAGTATGATAGAGGGAAGCAACCTGGATTACTCCATCCATTGCCTATACCGAATTCACCATGGGAGAGTATATCCATGGATTTCATCTTTGGATTACCCAAGTCTATCCATGGGAATACAAGAATATGGACAATAGTTGACAGGTTTATCAAGCAAGCACATTTTATTCATGTCAACAAAAAGTCTATTAAGGCACATCAAATGGAAACTCTCTTCATATCTCAGATTTTCAAGCACCATGGATTACCCACATCCATCGTGTCAGATAAAGATCCTAGAATGACCAGTAATTTTTGGAAAGATCTCTTTGAAAATCTAGGAACAAGATTGAATTTCTCTTCAGGCTATCACCCACAAACGGATGGCCAAAGTGAGATAGCCAATCTTATGATACTAGATCTACTCAAGACTTATGTTACCAAAGTAGATCAACGCTCACAATAGGAAAAAGTACTTACCTCTTGTAGAGTATGCCTACAATAATACTGTACGTACTTCTACAGGAAATTCACCTTTTGAGATCATTGAGGGAAGACCTAAAAGTCCCTTGCTACTCAAAGTACATGGGAAGATCTTCGCCGCCGATGAGTATAGCCGTAACCTACAAGAGTATTTTCAAAAGATTAAGCAGGCTATATCCATCTCTCAACAAAGGCAAAAAGCTGCTGCTGACACAGAAGAGCCTTAATGTTCAAAGAAAATGATTGGGTCTTACTCAAGTTTCCTAAGGCTCGATTAAGGCAAACGACGGGCAAAAATCCTACGGGCCATCAAAAGTATTATGCTAAACTATGGTCCTTTCCAAATCTTGAAGCCCATCAATGAGATGGCTTATTAACTCAAGCTGCCCAACCATTGGCTCATACACAATGCCTTTCATGTAAGCCTACTTAAGCCCTACAAAGGAGAGCCACCAACTGAACCAATTATTGAAGACCCTCCCAAAGTTGAAGACCAAGAAGAGGTGCTACAACCCAAAGCTATTCTTTGGCATGAAGACAAGGTACTACGACATGGTAAGATTATCCGACGGTATCTTATTAAGTTCAAAAATTATCCTTTGGAAGATGCTAGATGGATGCAAGGAATACAACTTAAGGATAGTATGAACCTTGTCAATGCTTACAATGCTACATTAGAGTAAGCAAATGTACAAATTTCTTTTAAATGACTCATGTTTTTTTCTTATAAGACTAGTCTTTTTTTTAATTGTGCACAAATTTAACTAGTATGCATGCTTAGAATCATGTTTGTGATGACCACGTCTCTCAAACACCAAGTAGAATTTGTAACTCTACTTTGGGAGAATGAAATGGACTAAAGAGCAGAGCTGCTTGCAGCAGCTATGTCTTCCAAGCACCAAATGGATTAGTCATCCATCTTGGAAAGATGTCTTAGGGTAAAAAGGGATCCTCTACCCGCTAAGTAAAATTGACTAATGGCTAAGGCTTTATCTCTTCTACCTCATAGTCGAGGAAAATAATGATTTCAAGAGAGAAGTAATGTCATAAAATATAATATCTAATATCTAACCAACGCAAATGATTCTCTCTTATTAAACTGATCACTTAATGTGGGAGAATAAACGGGAACAAGGGTTAAGATATAGACATGTGCTTATAGATCTATCTCAACACGGGGCCAATGGTAAAGGGGCTCAAATGAGAGGTGGTCTATCAAAGATCAAGGCTAATCAATGGAGCATAAGACCTTAGGGTGAGCTTCATTGAAGACCTCCAATAATGTCTGTAAAAGTCCTTTGAGGTGAGAACCCAGCCCAAGCTTAAAGTGCTTAAGAGACAAGCTTGTGGTGGGAATTTGGCCTATGCATGAGGGGCTTGAGGTGTAAAAAAGTCAAATATTCAATCCCTATGTAAGGAGGGGGCGAGCCCTACATGAGGGGGGATGAGAGAGAACACCGACACACTCACACAAGGCATGCATGGTACAAAGAAAGAAAAAGGGATACTTGTCAAGCTCCTCCTCATGTTTCCCTCATGGTGTGCCTGAAGCCTATTGGTTGGCCACCCAAGGGGTCCAATAATAATTTTGGAGATTTAATTAATTGATTTAGCATTTATCTAGCCCTCTCTCTCAAAGGAGAAAGGGGGACACTTGTCTCAAGACTACCTTTGCTGCTTGTAATGCCTCTGCTTATGATGGTTGGCTAGTCCTGGAGGGGTCCAATGAGCTTCAAGCATGAGCTACAAGGGGGGGTCAACCCAAGAAATCTAGGGGGCCGCTTAGGGGGTATACTCACCCATGCACACTCACAAACACTCTCATTGTGTGCTATGCAAAGTGCAAGAGCTCCCTGTCCTTCTCCAAGCAAGTAGAGGTTGAGAGCCTACACCAACACTCTTGGCTATGGAGTGCAAATCCAACCAAGAGCCATGCTTCAATGCTTAAGCTTTCCATCTCATTCTTCTTCATTACTATGCTATTATGTATGCTATCAACAAGAGTTATGATAAGTGAGGAACTAATTCTTTATCCTACGGAATGTTTCTTCTTCCTCTTCCCTACCCTCATTCCCTGCTAGCTCTCTCCAACTTCAAAGGTGTTTGAGGTCTTGGGACTGAGGCTTGGGATAGTTAAAGATTTCTTCAAGTTTATGTTATGTTTGTGATGCATGAAGCTTTCCATCGTCATTGAATCACCTAGATTACAAGGAACACAAAGATTGTATTGTAACGAGTCTCTCTTAATGGGAGAAATCATAATACAAATGCCTATTGGAGGGGGGACCGGCTCCATATATGTCATAATAATCAATATCTAATTCTCCTAAATGATTTTCTCATATTAAACTGATCATTCAATGTGGGGAAGTGCCAGGGGAGAAAAAGCAAGAATATTGACTAAGCTAGCAGACCGGCCACAGTAGGGATCCAAAGGAGGGAAAATAGGGATCCAAAGGGGAGGCCATCTGCAAAAGATCCATGTGCAACAATGGGATAAAAAGACC
Source organism: Adiantum capillus-veneris (assembly GCF_014529385.1). NCBI lineage: Eukaryota > Viridiplantae > Streptophyta > Polypodiopsida > Polypodiales > Pteridaceae > Adiantum > Adiantum capillus-veneris. The sequence goes on from NC_140944.1 coordinate 16,862,457, forward strand.
TTAAGGTTCAGCCCATTAAGACTTCCAAAATGCTAAGGTTCCAAAATTCAAAGGTTGTGTCCAAAGGTCAACCCTAGGGAAAATTGGATGTTTTGTGTGTGCCCTAAAAGTCTATGCACATCCCTACATGGGAGGGGGCAAGCCCTAAAGGTAGGGGATGAGAGAGAAAGACACACACACACACACACACAGGCTCCCTTTACACAAAGGGAATGAGGGACACATGTCAGCTCCCTAGGTCAGATGCCCACAAGGTGTGCCCAATTTCTATTGGATGACCCTTGAAGTGGACCAATGAGAATTAAGCTAGAGTAAATCTAGTTTAATTAATTTAAAAACATTTAATAAAAGAAACCAATGAGAATTAAGTCTCCTAGAAGACTATTAGGCAGTCTCCCAAGGGGTCCAATGAGCATTCAGGAGCCCCATGGCTTGCCTGATTCCTATTGGCCAGGAGGCAAAGGGGTCCAATGAGAGTTTAGTTTAATTATTTAATTACCTAAAGCTCTCACAAAAGGGGAAAGGGGGACACATGTCAGAAGGCTATCACTTATGCTGCTTAATTGTTATTGGCTTGACTTGGGGAGGGCCAATGAGGCTTCAGCAAGAGCAATTAGCAAGAGGGCTCGCCCAAGAGAGAGAGGGGGCTGATTTTTGCAAGGCATTATCACACACACACTCACACAAGCTCATGTGTGAAGAAAGAGAAGACTATCTCTTCCCAAGCTTTAATGGAGAACTCATCACCTACTCCAAGCTTGTGAGATAGAAGCCTACATCAATACTCTCTTGGCATGTGGATGCAAATCCAACCAAGAGCCAAGCTTCAATGCATGCTCATCTCGTCTACCAAGATAATTACTAAGCTAAGCTATGCTAATATGAGTGATTATGTGAGGAGATGTACATCTTTCTCGTAAGATACTCCTTCTTCCTCTCAGTCTACTCTCATACCCTGCTAGCTCTCACCATCTTCGAAGGTGTGTGAGGTCTTGGGTCTGAGAACGGGGATAATTCAAGTTGTGTTTGTTAAGTGTTTTGCTTAGTGCATGAAGTTTTCATCTTCATTGCACTAGCTAGTCTTGAAGGAACACAAAGAATTGTATTGTACAATGTCTCTCTTGATGGGAGAAGCCATAATACAAAGCCTTTTGGAGGGGGGACCGGCTCCATGCAAATCTGGTCCTCAACTGTTGTCAATAGCTTAATTTCTCCCTCTTTTGAAAGTATTGTCGATGCTATCTAACTAGGTGTTATGCTTTTTGTTTCTCTCTCTCCACCCAAGCACTCTTGTAATTCTCATTAGGAATCTATTCTAATGAAATGCCCACTATGTTCATGCTAATGTTCCGCTACACATAAGTTATTAGGCCATTAAATGTTACATTGGTATCAGAGCACAAGGTTTCTCTTTTCTTGCTCAAGAAGGGAGGTCCTCAAGCTAGCTACAAATGGTTGGTATTATTAATTGCCTGTGAGTAAGTAGAATAGGGACTTTTTCAGCCTTGCAGTGTGCCTGCCTTTGTGCAGTTAACGGGGCATCACCGTCGAGAGCTATGGTCTTAATAGTGGAGTCCTACGGGGCTTGCCTACGGCTTAACCACTATTGAGAAATTAGAATCTTGACAGGAGCTCGTGCTGTTTTGGTGTTGAAAGACCCTCTCTTCTATTCCTTGCAATTAATGGTATTCGAGCCGCGGGTACAGTAGCTTGAGTGCTTTTTCTAAAGGGGTAAAGAGGAGTAGAAACTAGGGCTTGAAGTGCCAAAGTACACCTAAAAGTTGTTAGAATGGCTGACAATAGTAAAGAGAGTGAAATTAATGTTGATAACTTTGATTTTGCTCATGAGCAAGCTACTAATGATGCTTCAATGCTTGTTAACTATCTTGTTTCTAGGCTTCAACAAGCCATGGGCAATCCATCTCTCCAAAGTGAAGTGCAACGGCAGCTCCGTGCTCACGGGATTCTTCAAGCTAATCACCATGACGAGAGAACACCTAGGAAGCCTCCTTGTGAGACTACCAAAAGAGGTCTCTCTCCGATTCGGGAAGAAGAAGAGAATCCATATGAAGGGCTCAAGAATTTACTTCTTGATGATGCATCTCCTTCCCAAAGGAGAACTCAAGAGCCTGCACCGAAGGAACGAGAAAGAAGTGAGTCTCCCACCACCTCTACGGAGATGGCTCCACGAAGACAGCGGGCTAAACGCTCTCCATCACCACCAAAGCGGAGAAGACCATCGTATTCTTCTCCTCACCACAATTCGAAGAGGGATGATAAAAAGCAAGAGAAGAAAAAGGCGAGAAAGAGGACACCCTCTTCTCCATCTTCTTCATCCTCTTCCTCTTATGAAAGCTATGGTGAAGACGACAAAGATCACGACAAGAAAAAGGCGAGAAAGAGGTCACACTCTTCTCCACCTTCTTCAAATTCTTCACCTTCTGAAGAAAGTGATGGTGCAACTTTTGAACCATCAAAAATAAGAGGCCATAGGAAATCCTATGCCGCATGGAAGAGGTCGTCCAAGCTGAAGAAATTCAAAGAGGGAGGGAAGAGCATCTCTTTCCTTACTTATGATGGTACCTTTGGTGCCACGGACAAAGTCTTGGCATTTATCCAGCAATTCGATGCGGCGTTTGGAGATGAGGGCTTCACGGAGTCCTCTAAGCTATGCCATGTAGCTATGCACTTTCAAAATTCCGCCAGACAATGGTGGTCTAGCCTACGAGCCAACGGTGAAGCTCCACGAACATGGAAAGCTTTAAGAGCTTCCATTATGAAGCAGTTTTTGGCCACCGATGCCAAAGACAAAGTACTCACCGAATGGCGAAGCTTAAATCTCTCTCCCAATGAATCCATCCACACATATGTAGACAAGTTTTGGGACCTACAACTCAAAGCCACTGTCTTCAAAAAGTTGGATTTTGGAGAGCAAAAGCAACAATTTTGTGCGGGCTTAACCGAAGAAATAGCGGAGTATGTCAACTCGCAAAGACCACGTACCATATCGGCGTTAATACACCACACTATGGTGGCCTCTCGAATCAATTTCCAAATGGGGGCAAAAAGAAATAATAAGCCCCCGAAAAACAAGGGTTCCAATGAGCCTAAGGGGAAGGACAATGTCCAAAAGTCTCCTAAGGGCAACTCTAACAAAGCTAAAGAGAAGGGAGTTTACAAAGGTAAGAATAAACTCTCTCCTGAAGAGCTTGAGCGTTATCGTAAGGATAACCGATGTTTCAAGTGCGGCGAACAAGGGCATGCGTACTGCGCTTGTCCCCAAAAGAACAACCGCCAAGATCCTCCTAGAGCTTCCTTGGTTGAAATCCAAGAGGAGGAAATTCACCAAACTCATCACAAAGGATCTCCTCTATGCCATGCTTGGGGAAAGGTAAGAGAACATGATGCTTTTATTCTCTTTGACCCTGGTTCTACTCACAATTTTATATCTATGGAGCTAGCCACCAAGCTAGGCATACAATCCTACGAGATGGGAGATGTCCTACCCGCAGACAGTGCCTTCAAGGGGCAAGAAGCTTCAGTCACTCCCTTAATCGGGAAATTGAGGCTTCATGTCCAAGGCTATGTGGACAAAGAGGACTTCTTTATCTCTCCTCTCAAGAATGAGTATGTAATCCTAGGGGCACCATGGTTTGACTGCCTGGCTGTCGATGTTAAATTTCTTGAAAGGAGAATCTCCTTTAAGTTCAGGGAAAAAGACATGTATATAAATGCTAAGGAAATGGGTAGCACCATCTCCATTGTACATACACCAGCTTTCAACAAGTCATTAAAGAGCTCTATTTCCGTGTACATGATTTTTGTTAAAGATTCTCAAAATGAACCTAATGCTTTAACAAAAGAAAATAAAAGCAACCAAAAGGAATTAGAGTTATCCAATTTTCTCAAGGGGTTTCAAGATGTTTTTATTGACGACATCCCTTGTGAGCTACCTCCTAAACGAGGTAATGATGACCATGCAATTGAACTTCTTCCAGGAAGTTCATCGCCTAATAAACCTCCTTATAGAGTTTCTCAAGCTCAACAAGAGGAGATTATGCGGCAAGTGCATGAGTTAGTTGAGAAGGGTATGGTTAGGCCAAGCTCATCTCCATTTTGCTCACCTGTGCTATTAGTGCAAAAGAAAGACGACACATATCATATGTGTGTCGACTATAGAGCACTAAATAGGATCACTATCAAGAATAGGTTTCCCGTTCCACGCATAGAAGACCTATTTGATAAGTTACAAGGATCGACCTACTTCAGTAGGATTGACCTAAAAAGTGGCTATCATCAAATAAGGATAGTTGATCAAGACATTGTAAAGACCGCATTTCGTACTACATTTGGTCTTTACGAATACATTGTCATGCCTTTTGGCTTGACCAATGCACCAGCCACATTCAACCGCTTGGTGGAGAAGCTATTCAGACCTCATCGAACCTTCAATGGAGTGTTCTTTGATGATATTATCATCTACTCTAATTCATTGGAGCAACACAAGAAACACCTCCAGGTAATATTTCAAGTTTTAAGAGAGAATAACCTTTATGTTAATCGAAAGAAAAGTGAATTTTTCTTGCAAGAGATTCAGTATTTAGGTCACATTATCTCTCAAGATGGCATCCAAATGGATCCATCCAAGTTAGAGGTAATAAAAGGATGGCCTAAACCAAGGAATCTTCATGAACTAAGAAGCTTCATAGGTATGTGTGCATACTATAGACGCTTCATAGAAAAGTTCTCACAAATTGCGGGACCATTACATGACCTAACAAAGAAAAGCGTTAGGTATACATGGTATGCTAAGGAGAACAATGCTTTCGAAAAGCTTAAAGAAAAGCTTATCTCTCAACCTGTGCTTACACTACCAGATCTCTCAAAACCATTTGAGGTCCAATGTGATGCTTGTGGTGATTGCCTTGGAGATGTTTTGCTCCAAGAAGGGCACGCCATAGGCTATGAGAGTCGAAGGCTCGACCCTGTTGAGCAAGCTCTAGGCATATACGAAAAGGAACTCCTTGCAGTTCTACATGCCTTAGACTCATGGAAGCACTATTTCTTGGGGACTCCTTTCATTCTGCGAACGGATCACCAAAGTCTTAAGTACTTCATGACGCAGACCAAGCTCTCCGACAAACAAATGAGGTGGGAAAATTTCCTTTCGCAATTTCATTTTCATATTGCTCACATTGCTGGCAAGCATAATCAAGTAGCTGATGCACTCTCAAGACGGCCGAGAGTGAATGCAGTTTCGATAGCAACTCACAATGATCTATCTTCAATGATAGATGAGTATGCTATTGATCCCGATTTTAGAGATGTGATCTCAGCCCTTGCATTAGGGAAGAAAGAAGAACCATTTACTTTACAAGATGGTTATCTTCTCTATGGCAATAGACTATGCGTTACTAACTCACTACGTGAGAAAGTAATGTATGAATCTCATGTTCCACCTTATGCGGGGCATAGAGGGATTCAGTCTACCTTAAAGGGAATTGAAACATATTTCTATTGGCCTACCATGAAAGTGAACATACAAGAGTATGTTTCCAAATGTGTGGTATGCCAAAAGACAAAATTTGATAGAGGGAAGCAACTTGGATTGCTTCAACCCTTGCCAATCCCTAATTCACCATATGAGAGCATATCCATGGATTTTATCTTTGGATTGCCTAAGTCTATCCATGGGAATACGGGAATATGGACGATAGTAGACAGGTTTAGTAAACAAGCTCATTTTATACCTGTCAAAAAGACTATCAAAGCCCATCAAATGGCAACCCTCTTTATTTCACAAATTTTGAAGTACCATGGTTTGCCCATGTCCATAGTGTCGGATAGAGATCCTAGAATGACCAGTAATTTCTGGAAGGGTCTCTTTGAGAATTTAGGAACAAGGCTAAACTTCTCTTCGGCCTATTATCCACAAACTGATGGCCAAAGTGAAATAGCTAACCTAACCATTCTCGATCTACTAAAAGCCTATGTAACGGAAGTAGATCAAAGATCCCAATGGGAGAAGTACTTACCCTTAGTGGAGTATGCTTACAATAACACTGTACATACTTCCACGGGAAAAGCACCTTTCGAGGTAATTGAGGGAAGATCAAAAAGTCCCTTGCTACTTAAGGTACATGGGAAGATCTTCGCTGCAGATGAGTATAGTTGAGACCTACAAGAATATTTTCAAAAGATTAAGGATGCTATCTCTATCTCACAACAAAGGCAAAAGGCTACTGCTGACAAGCACAGAAGAGCCCAAGCCTTTAAAGAAAACGATTGGGTCTTGTCAAAGTTTCCCAAGGCTCGATTAAGGCACACAACGGGCAAGAATCCTACGGGCCACCAAAAGTACTATGCTAAACTAGCAAAAAGGTATTATGGTCCCTTTCAGATTCTTAGGCCAATCAATGAGATGGCCTATCAACTCAAGTTGCCCAATCATTGGCTCATACACAATGCTTTCCATGTGAGCCTATTAAAGCCTTACAAAGGAGAGCCACCTCAAGAACCAACTATTGAAGACCCACCAGAGATCGAGGACCAAGAGGAGGTGCTACAGCCCGAGTCCATTCTCCGACATGAAGACAAGGTACTAAGAGGCGGTAAGACTATCCGACGATATCTTATCAAGTTTAAGAATTATCCTTTTGAAGATGCTAGATGGATGCAAGCCCAATTTCTATTGGATGACCCTTCAAGTGGACCAATGAGAATTAAGCTAGAGTAAATCTAGTTTAATTAATTTAAAAACATTTAATAAAAGAAACCAATGAGAATTAAGTCTCCTAGAAGACTATTAGGCAGTCTCCCAAGGGGTCCAACGAGCATTCAGGAGCCCCATGGCTTGCCTGATTCCTATTGGCCAGGAGGCAAAGGGGTCCAATGAGAGTTTAGTTTAATTATTTAATTACCTAAATCTCTCACAAAAGGGGAAAGGGGGACACATGTCAGAAGGCTATCACTTATGCTGCTTAATTATAATTGGCTTGACTTGGGGAGGGCCAATGAGGCTTCAGCAAGAGCAATTAGCAAGAGGGCTCGCCCAAGAGAGAGAGGGGGCTTATTTTTGCAACGCATTATCACACACACACTCACACAAGCTCATGTGTGAAGAAAGAGAAGACTATCTCTTCCCAAGCTTTAATGGAGAACTCATCACCTACTCCAAGCTTGTGAGATAGAAGCCTACATCAACACTCTCTTGGCATGTGGATGCAAATCCAACCAAGAGCCAAGCTTCAACGCATGCTCATCTCCTCTACCAAGCTAATTACTAAGCTAAGCTATGCTAATATGAGTGATTATGTGAGGAGATGTACATCTTTCTCGTAAGATACTTCTTCTTCCTCTCAATCTACTCTCATACCCTGCTAGCTCTCACCATCTTCGAAGGTGTGTGAGGTCTTGGGTCTGAGAACGGGGATAATTCAAGTTGTGTTTGTTAAGTGTTTTGCTTAGTGCATGAAGTTTCCATCTTCATTGCACTAGCTAGTCTTGAAGGAACACAAAGAATTGTATTGTACAATGTCTCTCTTGATGGGAGAAGCCATAATACAAAGTCTTTTAGAGGGGAGACCGGTTCCATGCAAATCCGGTCCTCAACTGTTGTCAATAGCTTAATTTCTCCCTCTTTTGAAAGTATTGTCGATGCTATCTAACTAGGTGTTATGCTTTTTGTTGCTCTCTCTCCACCCAAGCACTCTTGTAATTCTCATTAGGAATATATTCTAATGATGAAATGCCCACTATGTTCATGCTAATTTTCCTCTACACATAAGTTATTAGGCCATTAAATGTTACAACATAAATCTGGTCCTCAAATGTTGTCATGTTCTCTAAATTCTCTCTCTTGCAAAAGTATTGTTCATGCCAAGTTAGTTAATTGCTATGACTATGTTGCTATCTTCAATTATGTTCACCCTCTATGCTCACAAAGTCATTTCTCAAAAGTACTCTCATTAATTTCCGCTACTCTCAAATTAAATAGGCCAATTCCATTACAATATTTATTAAGAAGGACACGAGAGAGAACAGTTTCCAATAGATTTGGTTAAGATTAAGTCGTGAAGGGGGGAAAGACAAGAATGAAATTATCCGTAATGAACACATTTTGCAATGTTTAGATGACTTTTTGGGTCAATTTTAACGATTTTCCTTATCCATACACCAATTAGAGCCGTGTTACAAGATTTGAAGTCTCCTATATCATCATATGAGAAACACGTTCAACCTGCTTGTGTATGGAATAATGAGATCCTTACTAGAGATCTTTGCCTACACCGTCGCAAAACTTTGTAACGTTCATCCAAGGAGTCTTTACTCAGCCTAGGGTAGTAGCTGATAAGGATCCTACATCAAGCATCCTGACATGTGATTTAATGTGTAAAAGAAATCCCACTTATGACGGTTTATTTGATAAAGTGAAGGAGAGTTAGATCATTTTGGATTGAGCATACTAGGTACATGTCTGTGAATTAAAAGATAATTGTTGGAAATGAATTGGCACAAAAGATTACCTCAACCATTCCATGCACTTGATGAATATGAAAAGTTTTCATTCTTATTATCATAATTTCTATGTACCATTTACAAGTATTATAGCACAAAACTTTTGCAAAAAAAAAGTAATGCTGCATGTCTTCAAATTCAAAAGAAGCTCATTATTATCTTTTTTTTCATAGATCTACCCGTACGAGAAATTAAAATGACTACATATCAATAATAAAAAAGGACACTATGTGGGAGCTAAAAAGGCTACCATAGAAAAGCATCCACTACCCCAAATGCAATACCACCATTCTCCTTATGAAACTCTAACCTCGAATCAAGTACAAACCATCATAATAGGTGCTTGTCAATCATCCATGAGGACAATGACTATACTTTTGATCATAATAGGACTGACACTCCCACCAAATAGGAATAAAAACACACAACAAAATTAGGATGGTTTGCTACATTTCTTAATTCCCATATACTTGACTCATACTTCACTCCTTACTATGATATCACTAAATATTATGACATCCTACATTCCATCCACTAGAACATTGTTTAACACTAGTTTGGTAACCTTCCAAAACATACAAGTGTCCTTTTAGGATTTTGGAAAAATATTAACTACTCATAGTATATGTGTGAATTTTCAAAATTCCTTACATGAGATTCAAGCTAAGAACCCATTTCAATTTTGAAAAATAAGTAACATGCCTATCTCTTGATTTCCTGGTCATGACAAACTTCCAAAGCCAAGGTAGTGCTACATTTTACCGAAAACAAGATACTTTCATGGTTACCCCCATGGTACACCATATATAAAATTGTTCATGCTACAAACCTATTTTTCCCATGAACTTGAATGGATTCCTAGTCTTAGTAATGACTAGTATAGACACAAAAGTTTTTAAACTATGTGTAGAAATAGATTAAAAAAGTGGCATTTTTTGCATTCTAGCGACCTATCGTACGTGTTTGCTTGCCCACACTCATATTCTGCACTATATAACCTGCCTATTGATATAGCTTGGTACTTCACCCTCATATTGACACCCAAAAAATATCAAAGACATGCAAACATGTCTTATTATGACCATTCTAGACACAACCACAAGACACAAAAACTACGAGAATGAAAAAACTAGGTTCGACATTGTGGCCATCCTAGCCTCCTTGAAAAATAGCTACTGACACTCAATTGGGTTTGTATGCTTGATTATGGACCTAAGCTAGAAGTTGACAATGTTCATTGAATGTAATGACCAATTTCAAAATGAGTGCGATTTTGAAATTGAATTTCATATTGAATGTAATGACCAATTTCAAAATGAATGCGATTTTGTCAAAGTGGAATTTCCTTTTGGACTTTGTATTTTTAGCTCTTTGGCGTATCAAATTCCTCAAAACTCATGAAAGAAGCTTTACATAGTTATGAGACTTTATGAACAATGGCACAAACTCTAAAACCCTAGAGGCCACTTAGAGATGTTGTGGGGTGGTCTATGGCCAATTTTATGGAAAATGGTAAAAAAACAAAGCACTTTTTTGGGGACACTTTAGGTTGGAAAATCCTTGTCAAAGACAATGTTAGAGCCAAAATCAATAGCCCAAAAAAACTATAAATTTTTTTCAGCTCATAAGCTATCTTTGTGAATATCATACATTCAAAAACCAAATTAGCATCTCGTACAATAATTTGAGGAAATTATGTGGTTAACAAGACATAGAAGACATAAAAGACATAACACAAAACTAAAAAACAAGATAGATTTATCCCCCACATTTTAATGCGCGATGTTATATAATCCCATCATTTTCTTTGCACTTAAAATGTTGTTCCTACTACAATGCTCGAACAATAGTGGCCTCCTTTTAGGTATGCCCGCAACCAAAAGGTACAATGATATGGGTGTTTTGAGCATTTGAGATATACACTCTACAAAGAGAAAAAAAAATTTGAAAACAGTGTTGATGCACACATAGTCTTTGTAAGATTTCTACCTTTCAAGAAGCAAGAAAATGAACTCTAAGCTTTATTTGAGAACCCTAGACATAGAAACTAGACATAGAAACTGGTATTTCTGGAATCTTAAGCACAACAAACCTATAGCTAGAAATTTTAAGAATTGAAATCAGGCAAAAACTGACCCCAATATTCCTTATGGAGTTTTTCACAGTTATTTTAATTTACAAAGATAACTGAAATCTTTTAGTAATTATTAAAGCACATGAATTTTCACATGGCCTAGTAGATATGTTTAAGCACATGGGCCAGATATTTCCAGTTAAATCATTCAAGTAAACAAAAGTTAGAAATTTTGACCAACCAAACTGAGCAGGTGTTGTGAGGTGATATATGAAGCTGCCAAAGATAGATTTAGCAATGAAGGGTGCTTCCTAGAGATGGGGGGCGGCCCGGGGTTGATAATTTGAGCCTTCCTTGCCAGAAACCTATTAATAGAACCCCCAGGCTTCTCATTTTCACTCAGACTCGGAGACCTATCCAAATCTCTCTAGCATAGAGAGACTCTCCCCAAAATTCACTAGAGAGAAAACTCTAGTTGATATGTCAAGGTAATTATTGTGAATCCCAGTTGATTAGTAGAAATACATTAATCTCAGTCTAATTTTTTACTTATCTATTTAATTAAGAAAGATTAAATGTCCCTCTATTATAGCTTACACTCTTCTATGTTAATACACGGTTGAATACTCAATTTATGATTATGAATATTTATCTAATTAATTATTAAATCATATTAGAACTAGAATTGATCAATCTTGTCCTTAATGAAGGAAAATTATATCATTTAGGCGTGGATAACTATTAGATAATTATCACACGTTTTTATACTGTCAGGGAGTTGATAAAATTATATCATAATTTTTTGTTTTTTTAAGTAATAGTGTAAGCAAAGATTAGTTATTTTCAGTTTTAAAATTGATGGAAAGTTGAGTAATCTAGCTTAATAAATCACAATATAATTATCAGTGATAGATTTAAGTGTCAATAATTTGTAATAACTAGAATATGATTAGTTAATTGATTTTACTGATTACCCTAACCTAAAACTCTATTTTCTATTGTAAACTAATGAAGATATATATCAAAGGTAGATCTAAGTATTAATAACTTGTGACAATTGGGTCATAATAACTTAATTATTTGAAGGGATTATTCTAGCCCAAATATCTTATTTTTGGATGAAATTTATTAAAAGACAATCAATAAAAAAATTTAAAAAGGAGATATTTATTAGAGGTAGATCTTAGTATAAATAACCCATGAAAAATAGCTCATAATTACTTATTTAGTTTAAGTGATTATTTTAGCCCAAAACCCCTATTTTTGGATAAATTTATTAAAGATAATTAGTAAGTATGGTTCAAAGTTAACGAGATATTTATAGGAGAAAGATTTAAGTGTAAATAACTCCTATAATTATCTCATATCTACTTAATTAGTTTACGTAATTATTTCAGTCTAAAAGTTATTTTTTGGCTTAAAATCAATCAAAATAAATAGTAAATCCATTAAGACTTTAGGGGGGATTAGGGGTGGTGTAAAACATTGCAAGAAAGTTAAGATAGTTATATCTTTAGGAGAGAATTACTATAATAAATATAAAGTAAAAAATAAGCCATTTTAGATTTGATATGAAACAAAAAATTAAGAAAAAAACTCAAAAATTTAAAAAAAAATTAGTAGAGCCTAGAAAACCTATAAGGAAGTAAAAATATATAATCTACATAAATAATTAAGAAATAATTATGTCAAGCAATTACTAATTTTGATTATAATTTAAAGAAAAACCTAGCATCTTGATTTCAAAAGTTAATTAGAAATTTCTTATGGTTAAAATAAGGTATAAAGAGTTACAAGAATGATATTAAATGCAGAGGATCTTCTATAACCAATTTACTTACTTCAGGGTCTAAGAAATTAGGCAAAGTCATGGAAGTACATTATGATTTTTCGATAATTTACCTAGTAAGTAGACGTCCTTTTTATAAGGATAGAATTCATAGCTCCCAAGAGAAGCCTGGAGACCAACAAATTGAGGAAGATGATAGTATTCCAAAGAGGGCAAGGTCCTCCCACGATCACGAGGCCAAACCCAGTAGTAGGTCTACGGAAGAGAGAGCTCGGGCGAGAGATTCACCAGATACTTGATCAATCCCAGGTGGGTCTTCATTATAGGGTTTCTAGGCTCTACTAATTTTTTTTTAAATTTTTGAGTTTTTTTCTTAATTTTTTGTTTCATATCAAATCTAAAATGGCTTATTTTTTACTCATTATAGGGTTTCTAGGCTAGAAACTTTCTAGGGTTTCTACTAAAAAATTAGTAGAGCCTAGAAACTTATAACATTGCATACGTTAAAGAGTGGGTAAGGATTTTGGAAAAGGTAAAATTGACCAAAAATTGGAAGGGTATCTTTCAAGAAACCGACGTACACTTGTTTGTAAATTAGGAAATAAGTGTTACGATTAAGACTGATTGAACTAGGAAAGGTATGATTGATTATCTTTAAGATAACTTGTCTCAAGACACCTCCAACTCCTTGGTGTATTTTGATGAATAAGGATGGATGTAAGGCCACAAGTAAGTCGGTTACCCCCATGAACGATGAGTCTCTACTTCGTTGTGTCTTGATGTTTCTACATAAATTAGGATATTTTTTCTTATCCTATTGGTGTCGCGCGGTTTTATGCGGAAACTGGTTTGGTGTATGGGCACCTCAAACTTTTGGTAATATATTCGCCCCGAATTATGAATAAGGAATATGTGCCGTTTTCCACCGGTACCCTATGAACTAGTCAAGGTTAATATGATAAATATTTTTGGTTGACCGTACCCTATGAAGAAGAGGGGAAGTTGTTAATGTTAACAAAGCATTCCAAAGAGACCTCAAAGCTTGAACAGACAAGACTTGAACTCAAAACATGGAGAGGGGGTTGTGGCGATGGGTGGAGGTTATCTACTCCATGGATGGTACTACAGCATTAGCCATGTCATCATGGGGAGAAGGGTGTGAGAGCTTGATATGAAAAAAAGTGGATACTCAATGTGGATGCCAAAAAGATAGGTTTTCTCTTGGCCACCCCAGCAACGCACGGGTCATATACTAGTTGTTCCTAATATGACGATAAAAAATTCTCTTCTTCTCTCTCAAAGTTTTAAAGCAGAAAACTGGTACGATATTTTTGGCCAACTAAAAACCTATTGCATTATATGCCAAAATGGTGCATGGTCAAAGTGTTTTAAGACCTCTCTCTATCTCTCCTTCTTTCCACCTCCCTAAGTAGGTTCCTCCCTCCCAGCTCGCTCACATTTCTCTTCAAAAGTTACATTCTTTTCGGCAACCAAGCTCCGATTATTGTACTAGCAATGTAAAAGGCATGTATAAGTTTGTAAGCAACATGCATAAGTTTATTGGGTACTAGCATGCATAAGTTTATGAGTAGCATGCTCTCCACACTCGCATGTGCAAAACTCTCCCAATTCTCTCCAAATTGTACAATTGGCAAGTGGTCCATCACACACAACAACCAGACAACACATGAGGTGATAGAACAATCACATCTAAGAGAGTGCAAGCCGGTGGCAATGATGATTTTTCAGTGCCTTATAGAAGACACAAAAAAGGAGGAAAAAGCAGGCGATTTTGTGCTAAAGAATGTTTTTCAATAATGATTTCAATACTTGTTCTAATGAATTTTGTGCACTAGACAGTTAAAATGAACTATTATTTCAATATTGAAAGAATGTGGTAGTGATTAAATAAAAAAGAAGAATGTGTGATTGCGGGTGGTAATTGGGGATTGACTAAGGTTGTCAATCATGCAAGGGTGGACTTGATTAGTTAAGTAACTATCCTTTCCCACGCACTAAAAACATTAGATTATTTCTTCGTTGGAAGAGGAGTCCACCAGTGGATGTGTCCTCACTTACATAGAGGGAAAAAAGTGTTGGTTGAGAATACCCTATTCCATTTGAAGAAGTATTGGGTCAAAAACGTTTTTCAACTTTTAAGTTTTTGTCTGGTTTTTTCTGTCATGAAACCTAATATCTGACTATATTAAATTGATCATTTAATGTGGGAGAATAAACGAGAAAAAGAGTTAGAATATAGAAATGTGCTTATGGATCTATCTCAACACGGGAACAAAGTCAATGGGTCACAATGAGGGATGGTCTATCAAAGATCAATGCTAGCTAATGGATCTTGAAATACATTAGGGATAGCTTCATTAAAGACCTCCAAAGGTAAGTGTTAAAAGTCCTAAGACCTACGACCGTAGGCAAGCTAGAGCTAAGATTGAGGTGGGAGCCTGACCCAAGCTTGAGGTGCTTGTTGTGCTTGGTGATTAAGGTGCTTGAGGTGCTTGAGGTGCTTGTCGTTCTTGTTGACTAAGGTACTTGACGTCCTTGCTGTGCTTGCTGACTAAGGTGCTTGTCATGCTTGATGAATAAGGTGCTTAAGGTGCTTCTCACATGATTGATGATACGGTGCTTGAAATTCTTAAGGTACTTGGTGACCAAGATGCTTGAGGTACTTGAAGTCAAATCAAGGTCTACAAAGGAGGGGGCGAGCCCCAAGAGTAGGGGATGGGGTTGAATGGTCTCTCCATAACCCAAGGGACACCCATTGCTCAAAGAGTCAAACAAGACACACGTCAAGGCCCTAGCTAGGCTGCCCCCATAGTGTACATAAATCCTATTGGATGTCTTTGAGAGTGGTTCAATACAAATCTAGTTGAATTAATTCATTGTTTAACCTTTATTCAAGAGATCTCTCCCAAAGGGGTAAGGAGGACACTTTTCCTAATGCTACCCTTGTTGGTTGTTATACACAAAGCTTGTGATTAGTCAGTCTTGAGGAGGTCCAATCATCTTTTCCTAATGCTACCCTTGTTGGTTGTTACACACAAAGCTTGTGATTAGTCACGCTTGAGGAGGTCCAATCATCTCCAAGCTAGATCTAGAAGAGGGGGTCGAACCAAGCAAGGAGGGATTCTGCTTTACCATATACCCTCTCTCATTCACTCACACACACTCTCATTTTTATAGTGTGTTGTTCAAGAACACCATCTCCTTCTCCAATCTTGAGACGCTGAGAGCCTACACAAACAATGATTGACTATGGAATGCAAATCCAACCAAGAGCCATGCTTCAATGTTATGTTAGCCATCTTATTCATCTCCATAATTATGCTAATATTCTATGCTAAGCTCTATGAGTAATGGTATGAGAGGACATTACTTCTTTCTCGTAGAAATACTTCGTCTTCCTCTTCCCTATCCTCATTCCCTAGTAGATTTTTCCAGTTTGAAGGTGTTTGAGGTCTTGAGACTGAGTCCGGGGAAAAGTTAATGCTTTCATTTAGCTAATTTATGGGCATAATTGTGGTGCATGAAGTTCTCTATCTTCATTGCACCATCAAGGTCTTAAGGAACACAAAGCTTGTATTGTACCAAGCCTCTCTTTATGGGAGAAGATATAATACAAAAGCCTTTTGGAGGGGGGACCGACTCCACATAAATCCGGCCCTTAAGTTGTCCATGAATGGTTGGACCCGTTCATTGCAAGAGGGCAAGTGGGACAGGGATCTATTAAGTTGGTCTTAAAGGACTTAGTTTGTGGCACACCGCTGGGAACTATATACTCAATAATGGAGTCTTTCAGGGTTTGCCTTTCGCTTAACCATTATTAAGCTACTAGCAAGCTCAACAGGAACCATAATCAACCGAGCGATGTTAGACCCTCTCCATTAGGCTTTGCAATCAATAGTCTCCAAACCACGGGTATGGCTGCTTGAGAGCTAATTTTTAAAGGTAAAGAAAAGTAGCAACTAAGGTTTCTGAGGGTACCAGATCACAAAGTAGCATACACATAAGTTTAATTAGCATGGTTGACAATAATTAAGAGAGTAGAATGAATATTGACAGCTTTGGTTTTGCACATGAAGGTGCTATTGATGATGATGCCCCAATGTTTGTGAACTATCTTGTAAGTTGCAACAAGCTATGGTCAACCCTGCCTTGAAAGCCAAATTTATTGGCAACAACTTCGTGCTTATGTCATTTCACTACCTCTCCAAGAAGAGAGAGAGCTTAGGAAGACTCTTGTTGAGACTTCCAAAGAAGAATCTCTCCAATAAGAGAAGAGGAGGAATCCAATGAACGCGAAAGAAGTGAATCTCCAAATTCCTTTAAAGATATATCTCAAAAAAGACTGCGGTCTCGATGATCCCCAACTCTTCCCAAGAGGAAAAGATCATCATATAGTCGTTCCCAAGAGGAAAAGATCATCATATAATCCTTCTCCTCGTCACTCCGAAAGGGAAGAGAGAAACCAAAGGAACATAAAGGCAAGAAAGAGGTCACCGTCTTTGCCTTCTTATTCACAATCCTCCTCTTTCAATGAAAGCATCGATTATTCTCCTAGAGAATATAAGAGCAAAGGACATCGCAAATTCCACCCTGCTTGGAAAAGCTCCCAAAAGCTTACGAAGTTCAAAGAGGGAGGAAAGAGTATCTCTTTTCTCACTTATGATGACACCTTTGGTGCTACTAAAAATGGTGAGACCAAGTCAATGAAGAAGCTACTATGGATACCTCAGAAGTATCCACCAGCTTGGTACACCTTGGTTTTGCTACCCTCAACTTTGCACCTTAAAAGAATGCTACCTTGAGCATTAGTTGCCTTTTAGAAAATTGAATTGTACACCACACTACGTCCAAGAATCCCCATTCGTGAATTGCGAACACATCACATCCATAATACTCCAAGATAATGAACTTTGAAACACATCTTGTCTGTAATCTAGCCATTAACAATGGATTGGTATGCAGATCCATAGTGTTTTAGATACGTATGATTGCTTCCCAGCTAGATGCATGTTGCTTGAACTCCGTTCCATGTGTTCAAGCATCGAAAACTTGAACTCCAACACAAGGGTCTGAATTATTTATAGGGAGCATTTCTCGCCCCTCTCTTCCATTCACAAGACTCTCTCTAGCTGAAGCTAGTGGTGGCAACTGCCTCATGACTAAAAATCTGGCATCATGGCCACTCTCATCGTCACCCCATGTGCCATGCCAATCTCCTCTATCAAAGCTTTATCACCGTTATCTCTGTCCAACTTGCCTCTGCCTTTGTCTCTTTGTGAGCTCCTGTTTTTGTCTTTGGCTTCAATCCCAATCCAAACAAAGTGTCTTGTCACATTTATAGCAATGGTTGTCGCATCTCATGGGTACCGATGTAGCTAGTTGAGTACTGGTACTGCAGTCCTTGTCAAGCTTGCATTTGACTTTTTTCCTCTAGAGAACTTCTGCATTTTCTTTTGACTTTACAATTTTGAGCCAAAAAAGTTGATGGTTTCCTTCAGAGCTTCACCTGTGCATAAGATGCTAATGGAGAACTGGTTGATCTGCTATCCATAGTGTTGGTAGTTGGTGTTGGGCATCAATGTCCGGACTCTTGAGCAAGGGGGTGCCATCTTGGTTCAAGCCTTGGCAACCCGTGGACCTCCTCCTTGTGCTCCAAAGAAGATTCAAGAGTTTCCAAACCTTCTAGCTCCGAAGCCGCATTGCAAGGAAACAAAAGAATCCCTCAAGGGTGCTTATCAAAGCTCTCATGGCGAGGGTATGCCATTTTCCCATAATTTGAGCTTTGTGTCCTCCTCCACTGCGTTTCAAAACGCTGTTGCAACACCCTCAAAGTAGTGTTTTAAGAAGCAAGCTCAAAATGTATGGTGAAAGCTTGCAGCATTTTGAGATTGGCCTCCATCGAAGTCGTAGCAAGCTACACATTCGCAATGCGCTCCTTAGCCTAGAGCAAATTTTAGCATCTCAAAACATTCTAGCGAGGCTAGGTGTCAACTGCTGCATTGGATGGCCTCTTCTTTGCGCGGGTTCCCCTCCCTTGCTGTCAACGAGCACATAGCTCTGATACCATGTCAAATTCGTCGATGCAAAAGCGTACATGCAAAAGTGTAGGAAGGAGAGCCCATATATGAATGCACTAGTCTAAGGGCACATTTGCACGTGGGTTATAAACAAGGGGGTCATTTGACAAATTTCCTCCTATTCCTGCTACCCTTCCATCTTGAGTTGGCCAAAATACTACTATGAGAATGGCTTGTGAAGTACATAATCACCCAGCCTCATATTGATCAGGATGCTATTGTTGTTGATCTTTTTTCTGGCACGGACGATGGCGGGCTTTATATTGTGTCACCATGTGATGTTTGAGAGGGATCAACATCTTTGTGAAAGATTGCTGGAAGCAACTTGCTATGCAAAGTCACTTGAGCAAGACAAGTGCTATTACACTCTCTTGATCTCTCAATGGTGTGCTTCTCCCATTGTGATGGATTATTTTGCACAAGGGGTTGTCGAAAGCATCATAAGATCTGAGACTCAATTCAACAAAAGGGCTTAAAGGAGCTCAGAGTGATTGTCATGTGGTTTGGGCCACACATTTCTCTCCAATGATCTCTCCGCATCATTTTTGAAAATTGACCCGTTGAAGATTGCAATGTAATGGAAGTAGAGTAGCTTTGCTATTGTGTATTCATTGTCTCTACCTCTCTCACTGTATATATATGTGTTATGAGGAATTTACGAATTCCCTCCACGAAAAACAGCTACAATCCATTATAATTAAGTAGGAGACAAAAATATGGTTACCTTGCATGATTTAGATTAGACTAGTTTACATGTGTATATATTGGGACTTTGCTTTTCTAGTAGTTTTGGCATAGTTTTGAGCTTATTCATAAATCTATTGAGCACTGCAAGTTCTTCTTGAAAGCATGGGGGGGGGGGGTTCTAATTTGTGGTTCTGATCTAATAATTAGAGGGGCAGCTTGTGACTTGCAAGCATAATCAAATGTAATTAATTAGGAGCACGCATAATCCTCTTTTGATTAATTAGAAGCAGAGAGGGAGGCATAAAAAATATACACAAGGTGGTCGTAGACTTCACTGAGAGAAAATGCTGTTGACATTCTAAGTGCATTAAATTGGGTTCTGCAATGGCAATATCCATGACAGAATAAAAGTGCTGGTGCTGATAGACGACAGAAGACTTGTTCACTCATTTTAGTATAATAGCTTTTCTGCAACATTAAGTGTTCAAACCCAATTAATTAAGAAAGCAAATTCATTAATCATGATGATTTGTCTCGTAGTACAAAAAACTTAGGGCTTTGTTTAATATGATGTTGTCGACGTCCATCATCACATGCATGTGAGCTAATTAGAATTAGAGATACAGAGGCTTAACATCAAAAGATTATACAGAGAGGGCCACCAGCGCTTGGCCTGTAGTCATAATGTTAAAGTTTTTCAAGCAGAAGCACCTGCTGGCCTACAATGGAAAGCCAAGTTTCTTTGCAAGAAGTGGCGGACGACGTCTTGCCGGGGGCCTTGCATGTCGGCAAACATTGCGCGGAAGCAGCAGGAGGTGCCTGCAAACAAGAAGCCGTGACGGAGGCGGGAGAGAAGTAGTCATGCTCATGGCCCCCAAAGGGAGCGCCGTTTGCAGAGAGAGCGCAACTCATGATGTCGAAAGCAGACGCTGCGGGGTACATTCGGCCTGCTGCTGTTCATGCCGCGCCACCTTAATGCAGCTTCTGTGGTAGATTTGTTCTTCTTCCTCTGCTGCGTAGAATCGCTTCATCCCGTAGAGCTGTTAATGATGCAGAGCAGATACCGGTTGTCGGCTAGGTCGATGTCGATGTCGATGTCGATGATGGAGATCGCATGCCGATGATGCATATGCGTTGGCACGTTTGTTATATAGAGCTGGGAAATTTCCGCGTCAAAATGAAAAGCACCCACGTCCTAAATGCAAGTAAAACAAGCTTTCGGGAGTCGGGACTCTGCGCGTGTGTGAATTTAGCTTTTCACATCACATCTTGTCAATCTAAGAGCGCCTGCTCATATGCCCTCTAGCAGTGGTTTTGGACGGCCATACGAAAGTAAAGGCAAATCCCATACGCCGATGAGATCACTGCCGATAGAAAGCGGGGAAAGGTTTCGCCTCTGAGGTGGAGGGTGTTTCAACCACCCTCTAGAACTGAGAATCGCCTTTGCACCGTCAATAGGCGGTAAACTTGACTGGACAGTGTCGACAGCTAGACTGCTAGTACCAAAAAGCCTTCGTCAACTGGTTGCTTGCTGGCCTATGGGATGGCAAGAGTAGCCATCTACGATGACGTCCCTCTGCACGATGGCAATTTTGGGTGTTGTATGGGCACGCGCTCTTATCCTACAAAGTACTCCCTCTCATGGAGGCTCCCTCTGTCTTGCCCTGACAGAGTTAGAACTTACGACAAAATAGAGAATAGTGTCCCAATACATTTGGTCAAGGTGAAGTCGCCCACCTGGATGGCAGGTCAAAAACGACATAGAATGTGAACAAAAGTAACCTTTGCCCCATGTTTAAGTTTCTCGTCTTGGTAACCATACATGCACATGCATGTTGGTTAGTGCTTGCAACAATGGCGAGGTAATAGGTTTCAAAGCGACCGATTTGCAACAGGGTGCTATCCCTAATATTTTCACGATTGATCCTCGCACTGATCCCACAATTCAACATGACAAACTTTATTCTTGGAATTCTTGTCATCGTGGAAAAGCATCCCAAGCCAATTTGTGGATGAATGGAATAGCCCATTATTGGTGACCAAAAGATTTCCTTCAAACTCGGCATCTCTGTGTCACAATCCATGGCTCTACCCACTACCTTGACATGTGTGAATTTGGAAAGAGACTACGATCACCACATGATATCAATTAAAAGTAGCGGCCCCCAAAATCTTATTTAACCATTGCCAACCGGCCCAGATTTGTACTTGCACGAGGCAAAGCGCCCTATCATTAGCCACTTCCCAACTTTGCACCATGCGCCCTTTAATAGGTTTCAAAGCGACCGATTTGCAACAGGGTGCTATCCCTAATATTTTCACGATTGATCCTCGCACTAATCCCACAATTCAACATGAGAAACTTTATTCTTGGAATTCTTGTCATCGTGGAAAAGCATCCCAAGCCAGTTTGTGGATGAATGGAATAGCCCATTATTGGTGACCAAAAGATTTCCTTCAAACTCGGCATCTTTGTGTCTCAATCCACGGCTCTACCCACCACCTTGACGTGTGTGAATATGGAAAGAGACTACGATCACCACATGATATCAATTTAAAAAAATGGCCCCCAAAATCTTATTTAACCATTGCCAACCGGCCCAGATTTGTACTTGCACGAGGGAAAGCGCCCCATCATTAGCCACTTCCCAACTTTGCACCATGTGCCCTTTAGTGCCTAGCATCACAGTGCACCAAAGCCTTCAAAAACTAGTCTGGTCAAATTTTGGGATTCTTAGTGCTCTCTATATAATGTTGTCAAAGTAACGGCATGCATGGGATGGATATGGGTAGGGTTCTCTGATTAACATCTCTCCATTTCCAAGTCATCTCATTGAATAGATCTTTGAGATTTCATAGGATTTCTCTCGAAACATCACAAAATTTTATTTTTCCCTGTGTGTGTGTGTTTCTAGGAGAAGAACGGTTAACAAAGGCTCCTTTTCCATCCCTATGTTGGCAGATAGGATGGCCATGTGATGCAATGAGGCAGATGGAATTTGACATAGTGCTACTGATGCAATTTGGCTCATTATTAGTTACCAATTTTGAAAGTTGAATGCATCATATAGGGTCCCAAACATTTTGGAGCAATGCACCATTCGGGGTCATTGCCCAGTTTTTAAAAGTTGAATGCATCATAGAAGGGGGGGGCAAGGGGGGCAAGACAAGAATGAAATCATCCCTGATGAACGCATTTTGCAATGTTTGGATGAGTTTTTGGGTCACTCCCAATGGTCTTTCTTATCCCTACACTAATTTGAGCCGAGCTACAAGATTTGTAGTCTCCTACATCATCTTATGAGGAACACGTTCAACATGCTTGTGTATGGATTATGAGATCCTTACTAGAGTGTGAACAAAAGTAACCTTTGCCCCCTGTTTAAGTTTACACATGTTTCTCGTCTTGGTAATGATACATCCACAGGCATGTCGGTTAGTGCTTGCAACAATGGCAAGGTAACAGGTTTCAAAGCGACTGGTTTGCAACAGAGTACTATCCCTAATATTTTCACCATTGATACTTGCACTGATCCCACAATTCAACATGAGAAAGTTTATTCTTGGAATTCTTGTCATCGTGGAAAAGTATCCCAAGCCAGTTTGTGGACGAATGGAATAGCCCATTGTTGGTGACCAAAAGATTTCCTTCAAACGCGGCATCTTTGTGTCTCAATCCACCGCTCTACCCACTACCTTGACCTGTGTGAATTTGAAAAGAGACTACGATCACCACATGATATCAATTAAAATTAGTGGCCCCCAAAATCTTATTTAACCATTGCCAACCGGCCCGGATTTGTACTTGCACGAGGGAAAGCGCCGCATCATTAGCCACTTATCAACTTTGAACCATGTGCCCTTTAGTGACTAGCATCACAGTGCACCAAAGCCTTCAAAAAGTAGGCTGGTCAAATTTTGGGATTCTTAGTGCTCTCTATATAATGTTGTCAAAGTAAGGGCATGCATGGGATGGATATGGGTAGGGTTCTCTGATTAACATCTCTTCATTTCCAAGTCGTCATATTGAATAGATCTTTGAGATTTCATAGGATTTCTCTCGAAACATCACAAATATTTATTTTCCCTTGTGTGTGTGTGTGTGTTTCTAGGAGAAGAACGGTTAACAAAGGCTCCTTTTCCATCCCTATGTTGGCAGATAGGATGGCCATGTGATGCAATGAGACAGATGGAATTTGACATAGTGCTATGGATACAATTTGGCTCATTATTACTGACCAGTTTTGAAAGTTGAATGCATCATATAGGGTCCCAAACATTTTGGAGCAATGCATCATTCAGGGTCATTGCCCAGTTTTTCAAAGTTGAATGTATTATACAGGGTCCCAAACATTTTGAAGCAGCTAGTAGACATTACAAAAGCTTAGGTGGAGGGAGGTTGATTGAATGCAATGAACTTAAAATGGAACTCTAAAACAAAGGTTTATCGCAATGATGACGTATGCAACACAAGCAAAATGTGAGTATTTATTAAGAAGGACATGATAGAGAACAGTTTCCAATAGATTTGGTCAAGATTAAGTTGTTAAGGGGGGGGAAGACAAGAATGAAATCATACCTGATGAGCGCATTTTGCAATGTTCGGATGAATTTTTGGGTCACTCCCAAGGGTCTTTCTTATCCCTACACTAACTAGAGCCGGGTTACAAGATTTGAAGTCTCCTATATCATCATATGAGAAACACATTCAACATGCTTGTGTATGGATTAATGAGATCCTTACTAAAGATCTTTGCCTACATCGTGGAAAAACTTTGTAACGTTCATCCAAAGATTCTTTATTCAGCCTAGGGTAGTAGATGATAACGATACTACATCAAGCATCCTGACATCTGACTTAATGTGTAAAAGAAATCCCACTTATGACGATTTATCTGATAAAGTGAAGGAGAGTGTTAGATCATTTTGGATTGAGCATATCACGTACATGTCTGCGAATTAAAAGATAATTGTTGGAAATGAATTGGCACAAAAGATTACCTCAACCATTTTGTGCACTTGATGTTGGAATTAGGGTTGCAGAGAAACGCACACAGCTTGGAGAAGACGAAGGAAGCTCAACGCACACAATAGAGAGTGTATTACTTAGTGTTCAAATGGAAAGATGGATAGCCCTAGAGTGATGGGCGTATATACAATGCACGGGGGAAAAAACCTCCTAAAGAGGGAAAAAATGCCCTGGCGGTCCTAGTGTGTTCACACACATCACTACCACATGTATATGGTAACAAATCCCCCCTGGAGTGATGCGGTGAACGAGAGCGCACATGAGTAAAGGGAAGTGCCATGCCCTAAGGACATGATCAGTCCACAAAGGGGAGTAAGCCCAAAGCTTTGCAGAAAGCTTCAAACTTCTCATGAGACAATGCCTTTGTGAAAATATGTGCAAGGTTTTCATGTGTTGGCACATAAGCCAAGCTGATCTCTCCTGTAGAGAGCCTCTCCCTGACATAGTGGTAATGCACCTCAATGTGCTTCGTGCAAGCATGAAAAACTGAGTTCCTCGCAACTGCCAATGTGCTCTGACTGTCAGTGTAGATACTGTTGGAAGTGTCCTATCCAACACCCAAATCAGCCATAAGGCGTCTGAGCCATACACAATCAACCGTAGCTGTGAAGACTGCCCTGCACTTAGCCTCACAACTTGAAGTGGCCACAATAGGTTGCTTCTTGCTCAACCATGATATACATGAACTGCCAAGCATGAAACAAAAACCACTTGTGGACACTCTCGTGTTAAAACAACCAGCCCAATCTGAGTCCGAAAAAGCATGTAAGTCTGGTGGCAATGATCCCCCCTTGGGATAAAATAATCCAAGATGTAAAGTGCCACTAAGGTAGTGGAAAATCCTCTTGACAGCCTACCAATGCTTAGACCCTGGGCTATGCATAAATTTGATGACCTGTGAGACTGCAAACTGAATATCCGGCCTCATGTTGCATACATAAATGAGGCAGCCAACAGCAGTTTGGTAAAGAGTGACATCAGCAGGATCACCAACATCATGTAGACTTAACTTCAGACCTGTTTCCATGGGAGTGGCAATAGATTTGCAATCCTCAAGTCCAAACTTACATAGCAATGTCTCTATGTAACTTTTCTGACACAAGGCAATACCACCATCACACTGCTTAAACTGTATACCCAAATACTGATGCAATAGCCCCAAATCTTTCATCTTGAAAGTAGCATTCAAATCAGCCTTAAATTCAGAAATATGTCTCTCGTTTGGTCTAGTGATCAGCAAATCATCGACATAAAGAACCACAATGAGAAGTAGATCATCCTCACGCTTTACATACAATGTGCTTTCTGTTGGACTGTTACGAAAGCCTTGTTTGACCAAATGAGTGTCAAATTTTTTGTACCAAGCACGAGGAGATTGCTTCAACCCATACAAAGCCTTCTTACATCTGCTCCTCTTGTCCTTTTATGACAAAACCGCGAGGCTGCGTCACATAAACTTCCTCAAATATGTCACCATTCAAGAAAGCAGAAACAATGTCTGATTCATGTACATCCCAACCAAAAATAGAAAACGCACAGTAGTCAAACGACAAGTGGGAGCAAAAGTCTCTTCATAATCTATGCCATTTTGCTGTGCATAACCCTTTGCAACAAGTCAAGCCTTATGGTGATCGATCTCACCATACGGCTTGCGTTTCAACTTGTAAACCCACTTCGTACCAATGGCCTTTTTGCCAGGAGGCAAATCACATAAAGTCCATGTGTCATTTTCTATAAGTGCATCATATTCTGATTGCATGGCAGCCATCCAATTTTGTGAATTCTGTGCTTCATCAAAAGACGGAGGCTCCTCAACATCATGTAAGCTAGACACAGCCAAAGCATAACAATCTGATGCATAAGATGCATGATGAGAGTCTGAACGAGTACGACTAGACAAAGGTGCATCCAATTTACTGTCACGCAAAGTGTACACCAGCCATTTTGGCATACCTCTAGCCTGCTCATTTTTAGCCCTTTCCTCATCAAGTACATCATGTACATCTGCATCAGTAATAGGCCGATCTGTAACATTTTCAGAAAACCCCATAGGCTGTCAATTTGCCTCATTAGAACTTACATTCATAGTTCCACCACTGAAAAGAGGCAACAAAGTGTCATAAATGTCATGTGAGCTTACATTACTGTCTCTAGTACATGACAACAAGTGTTGAACAGAATCTTTCACAAACACTATATCCCGTGAAACCAGAATACGTTTTGTTTGCGGATGATACAACCTGTAACCTTTGATTTCAGCACTATAACCAACAAAAATACATTTGACAGCCTTATCATCCAATTTTCTGCGCTGCACTTGTGGCACCAAAGCATATGCCAAATAGCCAAAAACACGCATGTGCTCAATAGAAGGCTTTCTATCATGCCATGCTTCATATGGAGTAATAGACTGCAAATCTCTCGTAGGACACCTGTTAAGTACATAAGTGGCACACATGATGGCCTCAAGCCAAAAAGAATGCGGCAAAGCTTGACTTTTGCCCATACATCGTGCCATTTCCGTCAGTGACCTGTTTTTCCTCTCGGCAACACCATTTTGCTGAGGTGTATAAGGCACTGTACATTGGTGTTTTATCCCACGACTAGCCAGAAATGCATTAAATTCATGAGACATATACTCCCCCCCTCGATCGGAACGGAGGGTTCCCATAGTACATTTCGAGACATTTTCAACCATAGCCAGAAATTGTTTGAAGCACATAAAAACTTTGAACTTCGCTTCAAGCGGAAATACCCATGCATACCTGGAGTAATCATGAATGAAAGTCACGAAGTACAGGTAATTTCCCAAGGACGGAGTTTGCATGGGCCCACAAACATTACTATGCACAAGCTGCAACCTGCATGTGGCCCGAACTGAACCATCCTTTGCAAACTTAGAACGCTGCATCTTACCTAAAATACAGCCTTCACAAACATGTTTGAAAGGTGGTTCAAGAGGCGGCAAAGAAGCAACCATATCAGATTTCTGCAAACGCAGCAAACCGGCAAAATTCAAATGACCAAAACGTGCATGCCAAAGTTTTGCATCTGAAATAGCCCTTGAATTTGCAATAGCATTTGCAAAATTCTGTCCACAGTTGTCATACAAAGTAAGCTTATACATCCCACGACACAAAAGTCCAGATGTAACAATTTCATCACCAAACATGAGATCATGAATTGTACATCTGTCATCCACAAATTTGACTACAAGTCCAAGTCTAGCAAGTGCAGATACAGATTAAAGATTCTTTTTTATCCCAGGTACATAGAGTGCATCAACAAGTGTGGAATAATTGCCATTAGCAGTAGTAAGCACAATCTTTCCAATTCCCTGAATCGGATAAGAGGCATTGTTGGCACAAGTGACTGAATTCCCATGAGGGACAAACTCGAGAGAGGTAAACAATTCACGATGTGAGGTAATGTGCTTTGCAACACCACTGTCAAAATACCACACATGTGAATCTGCAGCAACTGACAAGCATGCATCATGGACAGCAAGATTGTAAGTGCACTCTGCGCCAAAAGCCCATTCTGCATCAACATCAGCAACACATTCTCCTTTCATAGAAGACTCAACAATGGCTGCATTTGTAGTGGAACCAGCATTTGTAGTGGAACCACCCTCTTTCTTCTTAGCCTCTTTAGCCTTCAACTTAGGACACGACTTGATCAAGTGATCATTAGCTTTACAATAATGGCAACACATCTTCTTTTTTCCCTTATCACCAGAATTGCCAGACGAAGTGCTGCCAATAGAAGCATTAGGAACATAAGTTTTTCCACTCGCAGCAGAACCATGAGAAGTGGCTGCATTGCTGTTACCACCCTTTCTTTGAGAAGCAATAAAAGCCTGTTCAACTGCACGCTGTCTAGTCTTGTTTTTTCTCAAAAGTGACTCTTGCAACAGCAATGTGCATAATGCATCAAACTTGAGAACTTCTGGATTTCCTTGGGTCATAAGTCTCCAAGTACTAGCAAAAGTCTGGTAGAAATCTGGTAAGGCATCAAGAACAGTCTGCACAAGGGAACTGTCTAAAATGACTTCACCTGCAGAAATAAGCTGCTCATTGATATCCTTGACACTAGCAAGGAAAGTGTCCATATCATCTTGCTCATGCAGAATCTTTGACTCTAGCTCTTTACGCAGCAAGAAATTTTAGCCTCATTGCAGCTTGCATAAAGACCTACTAGAATATCCCAAGCCCGTTTTATAGATTTTGCTGAATGGATGTGAGGAACAATGGTGCGCTTCACAGACAATGCAATCAATGCATGAGCCTGCATATCCTTTACATCCCAACGAGCTTGTTCTACCGTAGGCAAAACAACTCTCACAGTAGCAAGACCTGCAACATCCTCAACATTGCCTACATCCTCAGAACCAGGACGTACATCAATGCCCTACACAATATTCCAGACGCCCTTTGACACAAGAACGTGTTGCATCATATAAGCCCACGTAGGGTAATTATGCCCATGCAACTTGTCCTCGGCAACAAACATCTTGAACACATCTGTGTTGTTGTTATCAGCCATTGTAAATGCTACACCTAATGTGAAAACTGCCCGAAAATAGGAGAAACGGAACGGGAACAACACGTGCTATATAGCACAAACCGTAGAAGACTATCAGACAACCGTTCTGCAGAAAATGGAACTGACAAAATTTCTGCACAAAATGGCAAAATTGCCTGTGCAGACTTGCCTGTAGTGGAAACGGAGGCCGAAAGGAGTCTGAATCAAAAATCTGAGCAGACTGAGCTCTACGAATTCTCTCGAAATATTTGTCGACTTGCGAACACTCGCCAAAGCTCACTGAAATCGGAGAAAGTGAGCAGGAGTGTGCAAGAGCAGCTGGCGCCCGGGAGGATGCAACCTGCTCTAATACCAATTGTTGGAATTAGGGTTGCATAGAAACGCACACAACTTGAGGAAGATGAAGGAAGCTCAAGGCACACAATAGAGAGTGTATTACTTAGTGCGCAAATGGAAAGATGGATAGCCCTAGAGTGATGGGCGTATATACAATGAACGGGGGAAAAAACCTCCTAAAGAGGGAAAAAATGCCCTGACGGTTCTAGTGTGTTCACACACATCACTACCACATGTATATGGTAACACTTGATGAATGTAAGAAATAAAAAGTTTTCATTCTTATTATCATACTTTCTATGTACCATTTACAAGTATTATAGCACAAAACTTTTGCAAAAAAAAAGTAATACTACATTTTTTGAAATTCAAAAGAAGCTAGCACAACAAAGAAACATATGGCCAAAAACTCATTATTATCTTTTTTTCATAGCTCTACCCCTACGAGAAATTAAAATGATTACATATCAATAATAAAAAAGGACACTATGTGGGAGTTAAAAAGGCCACCATACCAAAGCATCCACTACCCCAAAGGCAGTACCACCATTTTCCTTATGAAACTCTAACCTCGAAGCAAGTACCAACCATCATAATAACTCCTTGTGAATCATCCATGAGGACAATGACTATACTTTTAATCATAATTGGATTGACACTCCCACCAAATAGGAATCGAAACACACAACTTTGCTACATTTCTTAATTCCCATATACTTGACTCATACTTCACTCCTTACGATGATACCACTAAACATTATGACATCCTACTTTCCATCCACTAGAATATTGTTTAACACTAGTTTGGTAACCTACTAGGACATAAAAGTGTCCTTTTAGGATTTTGGAAAAAAATAAATACTCATAGTATATGTGTGAATTTTCCAAAATCCTTACATGAGATCCAAGCTAAGAACACATTTCAATTTTGAAAAATAAGCAACATGCCTATCTCTTGATTTCTTGGTCATGACAAGCTTCCAAAGCCAAGGTAGTGCTACATTTTACCGAAAACAACATACTTTCAAGGTTACCCCCATGGTACACCATATATAAAATTGATCATGCTACAAACCTATTTTTCCCATGAGCTTGAATGGATTCCTAGTCTTAGTATATGACTACTATAGAAAAAAAAAATCTGAAACTATGTGTAGAGATAGATTAAAAAAGTGGCATTTTTTGCATTCTACTGACCTATCCGGCGTGTTTGCTTGCCCACACTCATATTCTACACTATATTACCAGTCTATTGATATAGCTTGGTACTTCACCCTCATATTGACTGTCAGAACAAGGGCAAGGCTAGGGAGTCATGGACGGGCCAAGGGCCGAACTAGGCAATGTGGAAAGGGAATCCATCTAGGGCAAAGGGGCTAGGAGCTTGGCCTATATAGTGCGAGGTTTGGAGGTGGATTCTAGGCACTAGTCTCCCCTAGTCTTTACATTGGTATCAAGAGCCAAGTTACTTTTTTTTGGGAAAGGAGGGCGTGGTGTTTCTAAGCCACACAAAGCCTTTGCATGATCGCATGCCGTGGAGACTGTCTCTTGCTAAGGGAGGATGACAAAGTCGAAAGGCGTGTGCAGACGGGCTTGGCAAGGGGAGCCGCCGGGTGAAGGTGCAACAAAGCTACCCCGGAATAGCTCAACATGAGCGTCCCTGGATTCTGAGAAACTTTCGACACAGAGGCAAGGCCCGATTCTCATCATCTTGCTCCCCCTCAACTTCCCACTGCTCTCGCGCTGTCTACTCGACAGCCATGGAATTTTGAAGCTTTTTGTTCACATACAAAACGCCTAATGACCTTGGCCTTTGAACTTAAAGTACCCTAAGGGTGAGTACACACACCACATCAAGCAAGAAGCATTGCAGCTTCAAATCTGGACACCGTGACCACATATTCGGCTATGATCGGTGAAGGGGCCGGCAAGTAAATATTTTCCCTACGTGCTTGTTGCAGAAAATCAGCAAGTCGATAAATTTTTTCAAAGGGATTCATTGGCGACCGTATTCATCGAGTCAACTGCATTTGAAAGCAATAACAATTGCAATCGATTCGGCTACGATGTGTCCAAGTAGGGTATTTGCACGACTAGATTTGTGGATTGATTACAACTTGGACAATCAACATAATTAGAACGGCTAATTACCCTTTGTGGTGCCAATTACAACTACGGGATTATTTTTCCTTGACTCAATTTAATTTTCCTTCTGTTCCTGTAAGGTCTCCACCTTTCTAGCTGCAGAGGGATGAACTCAAAGTTTTAGGGGAAAGCATTGGACTTAGAAACAGGCAAAGCACTTTTCCAAAAGCAATTCAAAATAATATTTTTGGAATCTTAAGCATAGCAAACCTCGGGCTAGAAATTTTTGGATTTAAATTCGGACAAAAACTGACCCCGTTAGTCCTTCTGAAAGATGCAATGTAAATTAAATTTTTAAGAAAAATTGAATGGTTGCAATAATGATTTAAGCATAGACTTTACTACAGGCTTCCCAGATATTTATCAATTAAGAAAAAAATAAGTCAAAATATAGAGAAATTGATATTTTAAAGTTGGCAGGTAATGGAAGGGGTCATCACTGACCTATCAGGGATACAATTAGTAGCAGAGGGCGCCATCTTGAGTTATAGGGTTACTTGAGCTACAAGAAACTACCATTTTCAGCCTATGGGAGCTTATGAGTGCCCAGAAAGCTATAAATAAGACACCTTGCTTCACATTTTGGGCATAGTCGGAGTCCTGGCCATTTCTCTCTCACCTAGAGATCTACACAAAAATCACTAGAGAGAAAAATTCTAGTTGGTTAATCCATGATAATTAGCACTAAATCTTTTTAATTAGCAAAAGATAATATACTTATTTCTTCTTAATTAATCCAATTAATTAAGAAGATTAAACTTAGTTACACTATAAAATTCTCTCCTAATTCTTAATTATCTACTGATTATTGAGATTAAGCTTAGGGATACTAATCTAATTAATTATTATGTTATATTAGGATTGCAATTAACCATTTTAATCATAGATTAATGGTAATTATACTAATTAAACTTAAATTGAGATAAAATAATTATCAGAGCTGTATTAGACTATCAAGATGCTAGAAAAATTATCTCTTAGTTTCTTGAATAATTTTTGTAATTACTTAAACACAATTACACTATTTTTAAGAGAAAAGTAAAGGGGAAAATTAAAAAATTAAACTAAAAAGCTTTGAGATAATTTTCAGAGCTAAAATACATCTTAGGAAACCCGTGGTACTTATCTTAACCACAGATAATTAGTTTAGCTAGTTATCTTAGTAGAAAAACATTGTTTTAAAGGAAAACTTATAAGGGAAAAAAAGAAAATTAAACTAAAAAGCTTTGAGATACTTTGCAGAAGTAACATACATTTTAGGAAACCCGTGATAATTATCTTAACCACAAATAATTAGTTTAGCTAATTACTTAGTAGAAAAACATTATTTTTAAGGAAAAAGTAAAGGTGAAAATTAGCAAATTAGACTAAGAATCTTTGAGATAATTTTTAGAGTTAAAATATATCTTAAGATACCCATGATAATTATCTTAATCACAAAAAAAAAAAAGTTTAGCTAATTATCTTAGTAGAAAAACATTGTTTTTAAGAGAAAATTAAAGAGGAAAATTAGTAAATCATGTTATATGATTACATGCTATTTATCAGTGTTAGAATACATAATAAAAAGACTGTGATAATTATGTCAAGGTTAGGAAATTAGTGTAGATATTTATTTGAATCAAATTATACTAATTTTATATAAAAAGTAAAGGGGGAATTAGTAAATCATGTTATATGATTACATCCTATTTATCAGTGCTAGAATACATGATATAAAGTCTGTGATAGTTGTGTCAAGGCTAGAAAATTAGTGTAGATATTTATTTGAGTCAAGGTATACTAATTTTAGATAAAAAGTAAAGGGGGAAATTAGTAAATCATGTTAGATGACTACATGCTATTTATTAGGGTTAAATTACATGATCAAGAGGCCGAGAAAATTATGTCAAGGTTAGAAAATTAGTATAAACATTTATCTAGGTCAAATTATACAAATTTTAGCTAAAAAGTAAAGGGGAGAATTAGTAAATTATGTTAGATAATTACATGCTATTTTTTTAAAGCTATATCACATCATAAAGGAGCTGTAATAATTATGTCAAGGTTAGAAACTTAGTATAGATATTTAGTTTTGTCAAATTATACTAATTCTACCTGGAAACTAAAGGGGAAAACTAGTAGATCATGTTATATGATTACGTGCTATTTATCAACGTTAGATTACATGATAAAGAGGCCATGATAGTTATGTCAAGGTTAGAAAACTAGTATAAATATTTATCTAAGTCAAATTATACTAATTTTAGCTAAAAATTAAGGATGGAAATTAGATAATTGAGATGGAAAATGTAAAGATAGTTACTAGAGATCACAAACATCCTTATCTAGTTTTGATAATTATACCATAGTTAATTAGTGAGTTTAGAAAATTATAATTGACCAAAAGTCCTATGTTTAGCAAAAGATTAATTAAAATAAAAAAACTTTGTGATCAAAAGTTTTTAGGAAAATCATAATAAGTATAAACCTGTGATATAAAGTTGAGGAAATGAAGTCTTTAAGAGAAATTAAATATTAAGAATATTAAGCTCAAAATAAGCAGATTCCAAGCTTAAAATTCAATGGAGAAATTAGAAAAAAGATATAGAAAATTATAAGAAACTTAGAAGAGCTTAGAAAACCCTTAGGAAAGGTGTGGAAAAAGTTATCATGCCTATATAGAAAAAAAAATTACTAGGTCAAGAATTTACCAAGTAACACTAGTTTGGTACCAAAACAGGACACTTTAAGTGTCCTTTTTTAACAAATTTAAAATAAATGCTACTTGCATTAGACGATTTATTTAAGAAAACCCTCTTGATATGCTTAAATATGTTAGCTAGAGGGTCTTTTAAAAATATAACCTTTCATTTTAGAATGTATCATGATCAAGAACTATACTCATCAAGTTGACCCTCATAAGACTGTTATTGACGATTTGAACAAATTGCTTTATAAGCTCAAGAAAAAATGAAGCGACCTTCTATATAATTTTAGGTGACTCTTCCACAATTTTGCTATAGATAATTGAAAGTTTCATGTGCAAAAAAATTGACTTTGGAGTATATAAAATAATGGTAAATTCCATGTGTTTGATAAGATCATTTCAAGAATATCGTTGTATATAAAGAAAAATATGTTTTTGATGTATTTGTGAGTTGTTAAAAGTGACGCATTTCTTTCCTTTTCCTCTTTTCACTCAAGGTGGTAAGTAGAAGGGCTTTGGTATGAAAAAATTATTGGATCATTTTAAATATTCAAAACTGCATAAGGGAAAACTTTCATATTTTCATTCTTGAGACATAAGCATTTAAAACTTCAAATAATATCAAACTTTCCATGTAGATCAACTAAATGCATCAAAGTACGTGGTACATACACAATTGGGGTGCCTAAAACCTTGGTTCAATGTTATTATGGAGAAATCAAGATTTTCAAGAGTTTTTGCACGATAAAACATTTAAGATAGAGTTCAAGCAATGAGATTTAATCGAGTTAGGGAGCCCAAAAAATATGTAGTTTCTTGGTTTAAACATATAAAGTCATTTCTAGTTTTCAAATTGCACTAGAATAATACCAATTTCATTAGGGGACCTTTGGAAGACCGAAATTATGCTCTTATTCAGCACGTGCTCAAGTATGAAATTATGTCTATAGCTTGCATGTGACTTAAAAACTTATCTTTGAAGTGCATTCCATTATTTTGCAACACTAAGTGCTAACGCTTGGCTTTTATAAACATACAAAAGGCCATCTCTACAAAGAGATGTAATGATTTTATGAATTTTTTGAAAAAACAACTTGAAATTTTATTGAACTTTATGTCTTAGAACTTACCAAAATTCTCTCCATGTAGATTGCATTTTGATACTGAGAAAAATCCAGTGTTTTCTTTCCCTCATAACCAATCTATGGTAGAAGCAAGGAGTAAAAGACGTCCTTCTAGCTTGACAAATAAATTACCAAAACTTGGAAGAAAAACAAGACACTTTAGTGTCTAAGGACATTTAAGTGTCCAATTACAAAACTAGTGTTAACACTGTAAATTTAACCTAGATTTGGGTAAAATTGGATACAAAGGTTAAGTATAGATTTTGGATAATTTACCTAATGATTAGACGTCCTTTTGATAAAGATAAGAAGTTATGGCACCTAAATGGACTTGAGCCAATCCTAGATCTGATGATGAGGGCAGAGCTCTAAAAATAACTAGAGCGTCGAACGACGATGAAGTTGGGCCTAGTAGTAGACCTATGGAGGAGAGTCTTCAGGCGTCAGTGCAACAATAGATGGACGATCATTCCCAGCTGGGTTTCCCATTATTCAATTAAATCTTTAAATAGTTTAAGTTCTTTTATAAGTTAGCATTGCATACGTAAGGAGTGAGTAAGAATCAGAAAAGGAATAATTGACCAAAAATGGAAGGTAACTTCCAACGTGCAATTGTTTATGATGTAGGAAAGAATTGCTTGGGTTAAAACTGATTGAATTAGGAAATATATGATTGATCATCCTTAAGAGAGCTTGTCTCAAGACACCTCCGACTCCATAGTATAAATTGATGATAATGATGGCTTTCCAGTCGGATAAGTGGGTTACCCTCATGAACAATGAGTTTCTACCCCGTGTCATGTCTTGATGTTTCTACATAAGTTAGGATACCGGATTTTATCATAGGGGAGCCGCCTAGTTGTATCGGCAATTGGTTTGGTGTATGGGCACCCGGAACCTTGGATGGGGGTTTATCCACTCCGGATTGTGAATAAGGAATGGGTGCCTTTTCTTCACCCTTAGGTGGTCTTGAGACAAGAAGAGTACTGGTCATGGTTATTATGGATAGTGTTTTGATTGACAGTACCCTGTCTTAAGTTTAAAGATCTCTGTTTTCTAAAAGAATGTTTTCAATACTGTTTTCAAACACTGTTTTAATGGAATTTGGTTATGAAGGATAAAAGGAATTATTATTTTAATTGTGACAAGAATGTGGTAGTACTTACAAAACAAAAGAATCATGTGTGAGCGCGGGGTGGTAAGTGGGGATTGACTAAGGTTGCCAATCATGGACGGGTGGACCTGATTACTCAGGTAACTATCCATCCCCACACACTAAAAACGTTTGGAAAACATCTTCACTTGGAAGAGGAATCCACCAGTGGTTGTGTCTTCACATATGTTAGGGGGAAAAAACGTTGGTTGAGGATACCTTAGCCCAATTTGAGGAAGTTATAGGGTGGAAATATATATTTTTTTGACTTTTAATACGTTGTCCCGTTTTCACTGCGAGACAGGGGTAGGTCTTCTTCTAAGGCTATAGACACCAGCCATACTCAATGGTAAAGGTCTATTCCTTGGATTTTTCTTGTTTAGAGACTCTGATTTTCATCAGACCTAGAGACTTGTCAAGGATCCCATCTGGATCTTGGTATTGGAGGGTTGGGGATCTCATAGTTCCCTCCACTCCACGGTGTTGCCATGGATTCAGATATAAATATGACTTTGATTTCGAGGATCAAATGCTTGATCCTGCCTATGATGGCTCACGACCGGATGCTCTCAAGGAGAGAGCCCACGACGATACGACGGATGACGACGCTTATGAACTGCTTGATATTCAATAATTTCATGCATTTTAGATACACATATTATTCATGGAAGGAAATTTTGCAGCTTTAAATAAAAACATCACTAAATTATCTACATTAGTGATACAACTTACAGAGTAGCAGGCCAAGGGTCCTATTGCCACAGACATGCATGAGCACTTGGGAAAGGGCCTTCTGATCATGGACAGGGTCCATCTCCAAATTCTCTGCACACTCTCACTGCAAAGGAGGTGGATGAGTTGTTGAAAAACACCAAACCACCGACTTTTAAGGGAGAAGATCAAGATTGAAATAAGGATGCAGTGAATATCTTTCTCAGCAAGTGGGATGTAATTCACGCCTTACTGCGTACTCCGGATGTAGTCAGAGCACTGCAAACAAGCTTAACACTGTAAGGCAAGGCCTACAAGTGGTGGATGTCTCTCAAGGAGAAGAATATCATACCACAAAGCTGGTCAACTTTTGAGGCTCTGTTTCGAAATAATTCTTGCCTACAAACGAGGCAGATCGAAATTGGATGGCTTGGGATACGTGTTTCATGTATATCTCACTATTGGGATGCTATCCTCAAGTTGTAAGGACTAGGAACCTTTCAGCAAGTACGTGGGTTTATATGTGGTTTAATGCCAGATCTTAAGAAGCATGTCAAGACTCAAGACCCTAAAACACTTGGGGAAGCTATACTAAAAGCAAACATTCATGATGATCGAGATGAAAAGAAATCACATAATAATCACGTGCCCGGCTAATACACATGGTAATACACGCACATCATATGGGCACATTAAAAGAAAATTTATAGTAGCCAATTCTAAAGCATCTAAAAAACCCAAGGGGTCCATAGGTCCTCTCTCTGCTGAGGACTTTGATTAAGCTAAGAAAGAGAAATTATGATTTCAATGCTTAGGAAGCGGTCATGGTAAAAAGGATTGTCCCAAGGGAAAATCTGTTGCTCATGGCAAGGAGAAAGCAGTGCACACGGTGCAACTGCTGCCTCTTGAGTCTTCCTCACAATTCTCTATAGTGGAAGTAACACACACTGAGGTGGTACATGAATACTATGTCACAGCTTCCATGTGGAAACAGACCTTTGGACCACATGAGTTAGTACGTATGCACGGGCAAGGGCACAAGGTGCGCATTTTAGTAGATGACAGTACTACTCACAATTTCATCAATCATGGACTAGTGAAAAAACTCAAATTGCCTCAAACACCGAGTACCCAGCGATACAAGGTAGAAATGACGAATGGATATGATGCCAAAATCTGGCATACTCAAGTCCGAGTTGTACCGTTGGAAGTACAAGGCTACTCCACATCCTTGGATTTTTAGGTTATGAACATGAACAGGCTAGACGTGGTCCTTGGTAGGGAATGGATGCATAGCCTAAGACCATCACTGAAGTGTAGCTATGAGCACAACAGCTTGATGTTTGAATCTCATGGCGCACATGTGTTGTTGTTAGGAGAGAAGGATGTACCTTCTTCACACCACTGATATGTACAACTGATCTTATACAGCTCGTTTTTTATAATGAAATAGATCAAGCTTTATTGTGTTACTCATTGTCTCATTTTCTCTCGAACATTGAATCTGTTGAACACTCCTCAATGCCGCATGCTTCTCTCTCATCTCTTCCACCAATGGCTACTTCCCAACAAGCAAAGGTTTCTAGTGATTTAAAAAATTTATTAAAGGAATTTCACGATGTTTTTCCTAAATATTTTCCATAAGGATTACTGTCGACACGATCAGTGCAACATAGCATCAATGTGGTTGCAGACAGTAAACCTATCAGTAAACCACCCTACCGCATAAGTTACTGTGAAGCTGTTGAGGTGGAACGTCAGCTTGCTGACTATCTTAGCAGAGGGTTTATCCAACCCAGTTCTTCACCATGGGCTTCTTCTATCCTATTAGTGAAGAAAAAAGATGGTAGTATGCACATGTGCATAGACTACCATGGCTTAAATACTGTTACTGTTAAGAACAAGTACCCATTGCCACACGTGGATGAGTTGTTCGACAAACTCACTCATGCTCGTATTTTTACAAAAATAGACTTGCAGTCAGGTTATCACCAAGTACGTATTCAACTTGCTGATATAGCCAAAACTGCATTCGGAACAAGTTTTAGACACTACGAGTTTTTGGTTATACCGTCTGGGTTAACCAATGCGCCCGCAATATTCATGACACTTATGGATAGTGTCTTGAAGCCGTACTTGGGCAAGTTTGTCATCGTTTTTCTCGATGACATTCTAGTATACAGTGCTTCTGAAGAAGAACACTTACAAAATCTAAGACACGTGTTCAAATTGTTACGAGTAAATCAATTATATGCCAAAGAATCTAAGTGTGATTTTTTGAAGGAAGAAATTCACTATCTTGGGCATGTTATTTCAGCTACTGGCCTACATATGAAACAATCCAAAGTGGATACAATTTGGCAGTGGCCTTCTCCTAAAAATTTGGACGAGTTACAATTTTTTTAAGGATTTGCAGGTTTTTATCGCAGATTCGTTAAAAACTATGCTAATATTATTGTTCCCATGATGGACCAACTAAAAGGCAAAGGCAAAGCTTTTCAGTGGGGACCCGCTCAACAACATAGTTTTGATACGCTCAAGGATGCATTAGCTACAACTTCAAGACTAGCTATTGTAGATCCTTTGAAACCGATCATTTTGGAAACGGATGCTAGTGACCGTGCTTTTGGAGCAGTCCTGTTTACAAGACATGCGGCCAATTTCATTTGAAAGGAAGAAGCTTGATGCAGCACAACAAAACTACTCTGCTTATGAACGTGAACTCTATGCAATAGTGTCTGCTTTGAAAACATGGAGACATTATTTCTATGGTGCTCAGTTTGAGATTGTGTTTGACCATGAAAGCATCAAATGGTTTACACAACAAACCGATTTGCAGGATTGAAAAGCCAGGTGGGCTGAGATTCTTCAAAAATATGATGCCAAGCTTCGTTATCATAAAAGACGATACAATGTAGTGGCTGACGCTCTTAGTCGTATGCCGGAGATCAATTCTCTCTTATTCACGAAACTTCGTAGTGAATTTTTGGATTCTCTAAAGGGAAAATATGAGCAAGATGATTCATATTCCAAAGTGTGGAGCCATGTCCAAATGAGAGATCCTTCTCACTCCAATGATGGTAGTGTAGCGCTAAACTCCACACATGGTTCTCCTCTATCGATACCTACTCCATAAGGGGAGAGTTTGCTTATTGACGGCAGACACAGACATTCGGCTCCAAATTATTTATGAATGTCATGATAGTCCAAGTGCATAGCACCTGGGTATTAGAAATACTTACGCTCTCATCCGACGATAGTTTTATTGGCCTGGTTTACATGGCTTTGTTCAAGATTATGTCTTGCATTGCCAAAAATGTTAGGTTAACAAAGCAGAGCACCTGAAAGCAGGAGGACTCTTACATCCTTTGGAGATTCCCAATGGTAAATGGGAAAGTATCTCTATGGATTTTATTGTGGGTTTACCAACCACTGTACGAGGTCATGACTCAGTATGGGTGGTTGTAGGCCGGTTGACTAAACTATGTAAGCCTTATATTTCAACCAAAGCAACGATTAAGAATCTAAAATTAGCCATGTTATTTGTGGACTATCTATACGAGTTGTATGGTTTGCCAAGTAGCATTGTCAGTAATCATGATCCCAAGTTTCACAGTCGTTTTTGGAGGGCTGTGTTTAAAAGTTTGGGTACACAACTAAACCTCAGTACAGTCGATCATCCAAAAACAGATGGTTAGACTGAATGAGTTAACCAAGTGCTAGAGGATATGCTATGTGCATACGTTAGCAAGAAACAGTCAGACTGGGAAGAGTATTTACCTCTTCTTGAGTTTGCTTACAATAGTGCTAAGCATGTCACGACTGGATTTAGTCCTGTCATGCTCTTGTATGGTTTTCAACCTTTGTCATCTGTTACGGTGGGATTGGCAATTGGAAAACTCCAATAGGTTAAAGATTTTCTCCAAGACGACATGGATATGTTGAAACTCGCTCGTCAGAATGTCTAACAAGCGCAGGATCGGTATAAGAATTACGCTGATGAGAAACGTCGGCAAGTTACCTTTGAGGAAGGGGAGGAAATAGTTTTACGTGTGCCAGAGCATTCAGAAAGTTTGAAAACTGGGCCAACCCCTAAATTATCTCCACGATATTGTGGGCCTTTCAAAATACTCAAGCAAGTGGCTGATCGAGCTTACAAATTATCGCTACCTACACATTCTCGTATTCAGCCGGTGTTTCATGTAAGCCGTTTATGTAAGCGGTTACATGGGGACGACAACGTCATTGACCAATAGATTTTGGTCGATTTCATTGAACCTCCTACCTTACCGCATGAACCT
The DNA here is from genome assembly GCF_014529385.1 of Adiantum capillus-veneris. Lineage (NCBI taxonomy): Eukaryota > Viridiplantae > Streptophyta > Polypodiopsida > Polypodiales > Pteridaceae > Adiantum > Adiantum capillus-veneris. Next base: position 16,903,655 of record NC_140944.1, read on the forward strand.
AAATAAATTCTTGACTATCATGATTTATGTACACGTCATCATGTACGTCGACAAGCTGTAATCAAGTGGAAAGATCGACCTGAGGAAGTTGCCACTTGGGAAAACATTGATGTTCTTAAGAAGAAGTTTCCACTTTTGTTTTCAAGGACGAAAACTCTTCCTTAAGGGGGGAGTAATGTTAGGACAAGGGCGAGGCCAGGGAGTCATGGACGCGGGCCAAGGGCTGGACTAGGCAATGTGGAAAGGGAATCCAGCTAGGGCAAAGGGACTAGGAGCTTGGCCTATATAGTGGGAGGTTGGGAGGTGGATTCCAGGCAATAGTCTTCCCTAGTCTTTACACTGACATCATGTCTTATTATGACCATTCTAGACACAACCACAAGACACAAAAACTGTGAGAATGAAAAAACTGGGTTCCGCATTGTGGCCATCCTAGCCTCCTTGAAAAATAGCTACTTATACCCAAATTGGGTTTGAATGCTTAATTATGGACCTAAGCTAGAAGTTGACAATGTTCATTGAATGTAATGACCAATTTCAAAATGAGTGTAATTTTGGTAAAGCGGAATTTTCTTTTCGACTTTGTATTTTTAGCTCTTTGGGGTATCATGTTCCCCAAAACTCATGAAAGAAGCCTTACATAGTTATGAGACTTCATGCACAATAAAAACTATCTTTGTAAAGCATAAACATATCCAAAAAAGTCATGAAAGTGTAAAATTTCTACCTAAATCCACATGGCAAATTTTTAATAATTAGGCAATAACTTTGGATATTTACACTTATCATGACTTAGAAGCATTGAAAAATTTTCAAAATGGCAAAGACTAAATATGCAGCATCCTAGAGGATGTTCTAAGGCGATCTATGGCCAATTTTATGGAAAATGGTTAAAAACAACAGACTTTTTCGGGGACACTTTAGGCTGGAAAATCCTTGTCAAAGACAATGTTAGAGCCAAAATCAATAGCCCAAAAAAACTCCAAGTTTTTTTCAACTCATAAGCTATCTTTGTGAATATCATACACTCAAAAACCAAATTAGTATCTCCTACAATAATTTTAGGTAATTGCGTGGTTAACAAGACATAAAAGTGTCCAAGGACATAAAAGTGTCCAAGGACATAAAAGTGTCATGTTACCAATCTATTGTTAAATTATGATGGTGTTGAGAATTTTGATACACACAAAACTAAAAAAACAAGATAGATTTATCCCCCACATTTTAATGCGCGATGTTATCTAATCCCATCATTTTCTTTGCACTTAAAGTGTTGTGCCTAGTACAATGCAGGAACAAAAGTGGCCTCCTCTTAGCTATGCCCGCAACCAGAAGGTACAATGACATGGGTGCTTTGAGCATTTGAAGTTCCTAAATCTATGCAAAGTTACGAGCAATACTTTTGTAAAATCACTTTAATATGTTTGTGTTATGCTTTCTTATTGCAATGTTCAAAAAATTTAATGTTTAAAAGCTCCTTTTCTAAACACATGGTAATTTTGTGATTCTTGAAAACCAAAATATTATATTTTATGAGTAAATTATATCTAGATGGTTTCTTGATAATGGAATTGTCTTGATGAGTCTATGGGGATCAAAGTAGAGATCATCAATGGAATAAAAACACTCTAAAATAGTGCATGTTGCATGTCATGGCACGCCCAAATTGTAAAAGATAGTTAATAGATTCTTTTTACATGGTTTTGGATGTATGGGAGTGGATGCCACAATATACATAATGTATATATGTGTGAAAACAGACGTCGTGGTTGGAGTTGTGTACATACCTTACTATGAAATTGGAGATTTGGGTAAAACTCCATTTATGCTTTATGCTTCTAGAATATTCACAATATGGTTTGGAATGTCTTCAAGTATTGTGATTTGTCACAATATATATGTCTGCCTTACAAAGTTCTCTACTCACATATACTTTAAAAAATAGTAGCTTATGTGCACCACCATTAACTTTAGGTGGAAATAGGTCATTTTTGGACTAAAAATAGCCAAAAAAGCCCATAAAGTGGTCAAAATAATTTTCTTGTAAAATTTAATCAGTATTAGAAATTCCCTAATTTATTTTTATCCTTAGACTTATATCTTTTCCCGTGGACCTAGAATCATGATTCATCTGTACCTGTAAGGACTAGGAAAAGAAAAATATGTGAACAAAAGGCATTTTAATCCAAACATCATATTCCAAAGACATATTTTGAAGAGGAATCTTTCTATAAGTTAAAATATTATACGATACTGGCTATTTTTTTGCTATCCTTATCCTGACAAGGATAAGATTCTTGCAATGAGGAGTTATGAAGCACAAGTGAAACATGAGGATTGACAATGACTTCATACACATAAGCAAGAAAAAGTTAAAATCATAAAAGGAAAAGACAATTACTGTCAGAGAATCTAATATTTACTTTCAATCACAACAAAAATAGATTATGAAAGAAGAGTTTTTCTTTAAGAAAATTCTTTAGAGGAGAACCATAAATTGTGTCGAGCTGATTTCATTGCACTATTTGTATATATAAGAACATTAAATCGTGCATATAATTTGAATAGGATAACACATGTAAGATTCACAACTTGCTGGATACGAATTTTTCTAGAGATGGTCCCCCCTCCAAAAGGTATTTGTATTATAATGTTGTTGATGATAGGTTCGATTATAATACAATCTTGGGCTCTTGCAAAGCTTTTTTCAAACCAAGAAGATGATGAACTTCATGATTCCATGGTATAGCCCTCCTTCCCAAGCTCTAAACACTCGAGTGGGGAGAAACAATTATGGTGTAAGAGGTAGATGAGCATGAAAATAAGTATTTTTTTAAGAAAAGAAGTAGTATTTTGTATATACTTTGGTGGGAAACACACCTCAGTAATGTCATTTATCCAAAGAGGATAGGCAGATTACAAGTGTAATCTTGTGCCAAAGGATATATGAAGCACATACGTTAGCACCAATCAATCCAATTAGAAATCATATATCCCTCTAGTTGGAGTTTGCTTATCAAAAGGTAAAGAATGTTTGCGACTAGGTTTAGTCGCTTCATGTGTAGGTAAGGTTTCCAACCTTGAACACTAGTTATGGTGGGACTGTTTATCGATGAAAATTGATAGAAAGTCAAGGACATACTTTGCTGATGAGTTACGTCACCTAGCTACTTTCATGGAAAGTGAAAAGAGGTACTCTTTTGTGTAATCTTAGTTGTGATAACTCCTTTAGCATACTCAAGTGAGTTCTAAATGGAGTCTACACGGTATGTTGGATATGGTCCGGCTACACAAGACAATTGCAAAGGGACAACAATGTGGAAAATAAAGATGTTATTCTTGATTTTATTGAACCTCTTACTAAGCCATTTTTTGGTTAATCAAACAACTGGATTCATGGAGGATGCAACTGTGGAAAAAATTAGTATTCTTATGAAGAGACAACCACTTTTTTTTTCGAGGAAGAAAATGTTTCTCCCAGGAGTTATGTTAGGCCTAGGGTAAGACTAGGCATGCCAAGGTCCAGGATGGACATGGGGTAAATGAGTTCCTTATAATTAGCTAGTCAACGCCTATATAGGGCATGGTTGGGTGGAAAGTGGCATGCTCTAGTCCCTAGTCCTCACATCCAATTGGGGTAAGGGGCACACCACCTTCACCCCAAAAATCTTCCACTTAAAGGCAAATGTGCCAATAAGTGGTACTACTATAGGAACTAGCAGTATATAAAAGAGTAGTATAGGGAGGAAATTCATTTCAACCTATGCATGTTGGCTCTCTCGAAGTCGATGCATGCTACCATGTAGTCTCTAGCAATGTGAGGAACAGTACATTCCTTCCTAAATCATCACGCATACCCTGCAAGTATCTTGTAATGATATATACTACTCCATGGTGCATCATGCTAGTGCCAGTCATTGCACTACTGACAACCCAACCACAAACGCTTCCACTCTAGATGCTATGTCAAGTCTCGACACTAGTAGGTCGTACATGAGATACCCTCACGCACAGCTTTTGTGTGGTGTTCTTTGTAGGTGGGAGATTAGTGCGTGTATTCCTTGATATCGCAATGGGTGAGCTTCCTGATTAGCTCATGGGTTTTACAGTGTCTTGTGTACTAGGTATAGCTCATGTATTGACATTGCGGGGATTCATGCTCATTGATTCCGATCAAGGGATTCTTGAATTGTTTTCCATTGTGTTTGGCATTGTGCCAAAGTGTTTTGGCACTGTTTATTTACTCACTTTCTAGTGACATTTTTCTCCAATTACAAAGGAAACTATGTTGATTTTTTGCCAAGTTTTATTTGTTTTGTGACAGGTGCTACAGATCTGTTTTATCCAAGTTTTGGTGTGTGTCTATGCGGATGGTCAATTCCCTATCATGTCTGCACTCATGAAAACCCATGAAAAAAGCTCCATCTGTTTGCTTGAAAAACCAGGTCTCTCAAAAGAAGGCTTTGATGGTGTGTGAACACCTCCATGATTCTTTGCCCAAATCTACCAAAAAACCATAAAACTACAAGCTTTGCACAAGCTAAGTTGCATCTTCAACACAAAATTTATGCACCCAACTTTAATCACCTATCGTTCTCCTAAAAATGCATCAGAATTGCACACTCCACAAAAGGAAAAAATGTGAATTTTTTGTATGTAGTGAGTCTGAGCAGAATATCAAGCAAATGGTCAGGAATTGTTTCTTTTGCAAAGTTGTAGACCATGTCAAAATGGAGAGGCATCGCGAGCAAACTTTTTAGATATGCACTCTACAAAGAGAAAAACAAATTTGAAAACAGTGTTGTTGTGCACATAGTTTTTGTAAGGTTTCTACCTTTCTAGAAGCGAGAAAATGAACCCTAAGCTTTATTTGAGAACCCTAGACATAGAAACTGGTAAACCATTATCACAAAAGTAGCTAAAATTGGTATTTTTGGACTCTTAAGCACGACAAACCTATAGCGAAGCATAAAAATGATGCTTGATCAGCCAAGCTGTTCTTTACAAGAAGAATACCTCCTACAAAATATGAGAAAGGAGAAACTATCCTTGAAGACAAATTGTACCTAACAAGTGATAAAAGCCACCACAAATGAAGTGAGAAGAGCCCAAATTCAAGAGATACTTGAAAAGGAAGGTAAATCCATTGACAGCATGAAGGCACCACAATTGATTTCTTTAGCTAGGCAATTGGGATGTACCACAAAAGGACCATTGAAGGCAACCACTACAAGGTCTTATATAAATAAGGTGAAAGCTGAAAACAATCTTCTAAGGCTGGATAAATAACATCCATAAGGTACTTTTAAATGTGTTAAACCTTGATACACATACTTTAATATTTATGTGCATGGTATGTGATATTTTTCTTCTTATTCTGTCTTGCCGGATCTCACAAAGGCTATTTCTAGATGGAGTCCAATCGATTCAAATTTTGATATCTTTACTCAAAATAATGATGCAGAAACTTAGATTTTGTTTATTAGTCTCGATACATTTTTCCTTGATTTGTAATCATACAAATGAAAAAGAAGATTATTCTTCTTCCCAAAATTGTTCTGATGTTTTGTCTTGTATCACTATACATGTAGTTTAAAGTTTTTTAATGTTAGATTGTACTTATTTAGTTGGAAAAAAAGTTAAAACATATCAGTCTTTTGGCTTTATTATTCTAAAGGAAAACATTTTTCAAGTTCTTTTGATTTTCCAGTAATCCACTTTGCCTTATATCATGAAAAGTTTGTTTTTAAAGTTTAGCAGCACTGCTGAAGCTAGGATCTTATGGAGAGAGTGATGAGAAGTAAGAGCCACCATTTTTATAGGATAGGATCTATTAAAGCATAGGGAGAAGCAAGGTCCACCACTTGTCCAAGCTAAGCATGGAAAATTGAGAAAAGGTCCACCACTTGTTTAAGAAATAAGGTTAGCCACTTGCATTAAAGTCCAACACCTATGCTATTGATAGAATAGAGAGTGTTTTGTTCTCTCACTTACCCTATTTATGATCTCTTGTAGCATGGTGGGTTCAATGATTTAAAGCACATTGATTCTAGTAGCTATCAACCATAATGCTACATTAAACCTCTTCAATATAGTCTTCAAGTTCTGGATGCAACCTGGCCTGAGTATAATATATCTTTTTGAATCTATCTACACTGACTCAAGATGTGAGGATGGTTGAGGGAAATGTCTCATTAATAGACCACTTAAATTCAATACAATTGCAAGTAAAATTTTGTCAAATTTCCAGTAAATGAAGTAGGAGCAATTGAACTTGTGAGCAGACTTTGGAACATAGCAACGTCCATACCTGTCCAAGCAAGGATTCGTTGGAACATAGCAGGATTAACCAACTATTTAAACCAGTTAAGTAAAACCATTCTTTAGGGTTCATTGGTTTTTCAATAATTCTTTCTATCTTGTATCACGAAGAGTTTGTTTTCAATGTCTAGCATGTGTCAAGTTACGATCTTATGGAGAGAGTGATGAGAATTAAGAGCCACCACTTGTGTAGGGTAGGCTCCATTAAAGCATAGGGAGAAGCAAGGTCCACCACTTGTCCAAGCTAAGCATGAAAAATTGATAAAAGATCCTCCACTTTGTGCAAGCTAAGCATGGAATTTTAAGAAAAGGTCCACCACTTTTCCAAGCTATAAGGGTAGCCACATGCTTTAAAGTTTAGCACGTATGCTATGTGATAGAATAAAGTGTGTTTTATGCTCTCACTTGTCTAACTTATGATCTATTGCAGCATGGGGGGTTTGATTTCAAGGTTTATCACTTCTCTAAGCTAGGCTCCATTCACAAATAAGGAGAAGCTTTCTAATCTATCCATGGAAACTGAGAGGATGCATTCATTTTTTAGTAGAATTTTGATTTACAATTTACACACTTTGAGCATTGTTTTGACAAGTAATACTTACTAGTTGACTTAAATCTAGTTGGTATTTATGATATCGAGACAAAGAGAGAGTGTAGCATAAAGAAGGTCAGGTTTTCTATTTATAATTTTTTATAGTGACGAGTATGTTGTAGATAGACTTTGGAATCTAATAATACCACATGGTAGACAATAGAAACTCACTTTTATTGTTTCATCTACAATAATCTTTCTTCTTTTGAATTTCAGAGTCAATCTTATTGTAGGAAACTGGATTGCCAATCTGTAGGCATGATTTGAAGAAAACTTTTGAATTACCTATCCAACATCATCCAAGACGTTGTCCAATGCATCAACCATTTCCTTTTCACCTAGCACTTACTATCAACAAGGACATCCAAAGAGTACTTATCTTGGATCTTGAGGGATTTATTCTCAAGACAATTGAAAGAAAACATGGAGATTCTATGCCAACTTGGGCTCAACACATGCGACTTGTGGAGGATAAAGATGAAGTTCTTCATGCAGTTCGACCAGACGTAGAGATGTTTTTGGATTTTTGTGGTGAATACTTTGAGCTATGGATATGGAGTTGTTATAACCTAACAAGAGTGCAACACATTACACAAAGATGTTTCCTAGAGCATTATACAAAGTTCAAAGTGTTTATAGCAATAAGCACTGCCAAAACCCAAACATCATGTTAGGATTTAAAAGGGGTTATCACAAAAATTTGAGTGATATTTGGAAGATGTTTGAGGATTTGGATGCAAAGAACACTTTAATTTTTTATGACACTCCATATAGGGTGATGTGGAATATTCCATGGACATATCTTATATTTCCAAATATATGGAGGCAAATATCTGAGCAACTTCAAAGATTATTACAAGAAACAATGATTCCATGGTTGCTAGAATGGTTGTATGCAAGAGACAAGAGAGACTATACCTTAAAGAAAATTATAAATCGTTATAGTGGTCTTGAGGCAAGTTATGTCCTCAGTGTGTACTTGGAAGGGCTACAACATTGGAAATGTTTAGCTAAGATCTCCTTTGTGGTCATAAGATGATCTCCTCTATGTCCTTCTTAGTGTAATGGTTATTTTTCAATACTTGTATGATTATATATTCTAAAACATTATTTTAGAAAAAGTTGCTTTAGTTTGATGAACATTTCATTAGGAAGAGAATGGGGTGTAGTAGGGCCTCTTTTTTTGGCAGTTTAAGGAAATCAGACCTTTAGTATTAAGAAATTAATCAAAGAACAACTTTTTAATTTAAACAAGTAGAACGGCTAGTCTATTTGAATTCAAAGTTTTCACCCAAAATGGAATTTAAAATTGAGCGAGTAGAACCACATCATGTAGCATATCTATGGAAAGAGCTCGACGCATAGATTGCAGATCTATGATCTCTTCTCAAATCGAGATCATATTGGAAGTTATGGAAGGCCAAAAATCATAAAATTTTCCATACTCCTTTTTGGGGGGAAAAGTGCATCATTTGACCACTCTGACACACCCACCATTCTTGCACACATGGCGTACACCTATTCGTCAAAATGTTAATCACCTCCATAATCTCATGGAAAATAAAGAGGCCCTCCTACACCCCATCCTCTTCCTAATGCAAATGGAGTGCACCCTATTCTAAGCGGACTTAAATGAATTACTAGAGTGGATACTATTGTAAGAAGAATTAATGTATTGTCAAAGTGTATTTTTTTTAAAGATCAAAGTTGAGTGAATGGAGTGCACTCTACTTTAAGGGGACTTCAATGTAATGGAATTTTCCTATTCAATTTGAGAGTAGCGGAATATAATGAGAGTACTTTCAAGAAATGATTTTGTGAGCATAGCGGTTAGACATAATTGAAGATAGCAACATAATTATAGCAATTAGTTAACTTGGCATGGACAATACTTTTGCAAGAGAGAGAATTTAGAGAACATGACAACAGTTGAGGACCGGATTTATGTGGAGCCGGTCCCCCCTCCAATAGGCATTTGTATTATGATTTCTCCCATAAAGAGAGACTTGTTACAATACATTCTTTGTGTTCCTTGTGACCTAGGTGAAGCAATGAAGATGGAAAGCTTCATGCATCACCATCATAGCATAACCTAAACTTGAAGAAATCTTTAAGTATACCAAGCCTCAGTCCCAAGACCTCAAACACCTTCAAAGGTGGAGAGAGCTAGCAGGGAATGAGAGTAGGGAAGAGGAAGAAGAAACATTTCATACGAGAAAGCGCTAGTTCCTCACTTATCATAACTCTTGTGCTAGCATACACAATAGCATAGTAATGAAGAAGAAATAGATGGCAAGCTCAAGCATTGAATCATGGCTCTTGGATGGATTTGCACTCCATAGCCAAGAGTGTTGGTGTAGGCTCTCAACCTCTACTTGCTTGGAGAAGGAGAGGGAGCTCTTGCACTTTGCATAGTACACAATGAGAGTGTTTGTGAGTGTGGGTGGGTGAGTATACCCCCTAAGCACCCCCCTAGCTTGCTTGGGTTGACCCCCCCTTGTAGCTCATGCTTGAAGCTCATTGGACCCCTCCAGGCCTAGCCAATCACAAGCAGGAGCCATTACAAGCAACACGGGTAGCCTTGGGACAAGTGTCCCCCTTTCCCCTTTGAGAGAGAGGACTTGATAAATGCAAAATCAATTAATTAAATATCCTAAATTATCATTGGACCCCTTGGGTGGCCAATCAATAGGCTTCAGGCACACCATGAGGGCAACATGGGGAGGAACTTGACAAGTGTCCTTGCTGCCTCTTCAAGCTAGGGCTTCCCTTGTGTGTGTGTGTGTGTGTGTGTGTGTGTGTTCTCTCTCATCCGCCCCCCTTGTAGGCTCACCCCCCTCCTTGTAGGGATCTTTTTGACTTTGGATGAGCAAGCCCCTTAGTCATCAAGCATGACTAAGCACTTGAATTAGGGGGTGTTCCCACAAGCATCTCATGCAAGCTTCTCAAGGCACCTCAAGCACCTTAATCATGCACCAAGTCAAGCACCTCAAGCATGGAGCCAGTCAAGCACCTCAAGCATCTTAATCAAGCACCTCAAGCATGACAAGCACCTCAAGCAGGACAAGCACCTCAAGCACGACAAGCACCTTGAGCTTGGGCCGGGTTCCCACCTTAAGCTCAGCCTTAGCTTACCTAAGGTCAAAGGACTTTTACACACATTATTGGAGGTCTTCAATGAAGCTAACCCTAAGGTCTTATGCTCCATTGGTTAGCCTTGCTCTTGATAGACCATCTCCCATTTGGGCCCCTTTACTATTGGCCCCGTGTTGAGATAGATCTATAACCACATATCTATATCTTAACACTTGTTCCCATTTATTCTCCCACATTAAGTGATCAATTTAATATGTCAAAATCATTTGGGTTGGTTAGATATTAGATTTTATGACATTACCTCTCTCTTGAAATCATAGTCGTCCTCGACTATGAGGTAGAAGAGATAAAGCCTTAGTCATTAGTCAATCGTACTTAGCGGGTAGAGGATCCCTTTTTTACCCTACGACATCTTTCCAAGATGGATGACTAATCCATTTGGTGCTTGGGAGACATAGCTGCAGTAAGCATGTCTGCTCTTTAGTCCATTTCATTCTCCCAAAGTAGAGTGACAAATTCTACTTGGTGTTTGAGAGACGTCATCATCACAAACATGATTCTAAGCATGCATACTAGTTAAATTTGTGCACAATTAAAAAGAGGACTAGTCATATAAGACAAAAACATGAGTCATTTAAAAGAAATTTGTACATTTGCTTACTCTAATGTAGCATTGTAAGCATTGACAAGGTTCATACTATCCTTAAGTTGTACTCCTTGCATCCATCTAGCATCTTCAAAAGGATAATTTTTGAACCTAATAAGATACCGTCGGATTATCTTACCATGTCGTAGTACCTTGTCTTCATGCCGAAGGATAGCTTCGGGTTGTAGCACCTCTTCTTGGTCTTCAATTTCGGGAGGGTCTTCAATAATTGGATCAATTGGTGGCTCACCTTTGTAGGGCTTAAGTAGGCTTACATGAAAGGCATTGTGTATAAGTCAATGGTTGGGCAACTTGAGTTGATAAGCCGTCTCATTGATAGGCTTCAAGATTTGGAAAGGACCATAGTATCTTTTTTCTAGTTTAGCATAATAATTTTGATGGCCCGTAGGATTTTTGCCCGTCGTTTGCCTTAATCGAGCCTTAGGAAACTTGAGTAAGACCCAATCATTTTCGTTGAACATTAAGGCTCATCTGTGCTTATCAGCAGCAGCTTTTTGCCTTTGTTGAGAGATGGCTATAGCCTCCCTAATCTTTTGGAAAGATTCTTGTAGGTCACGGCTATATTCATTGACGGCGAAGATCTTCCCATGTACTTTGAGTAGCAAGGGACTTTTAGGTCTTCCCTCTATGATCTCGAAAGGTGCTTTTCCGGTAGAAGTATGGACAGTATTATTGTAGGCATACTCCACTAGAGGTAAATACTTTTCCCATTGTGAGCGTTGATCTACTTCGGTAACATAAGTCTTGAGTAGATCGAGTATCGTAAGATTGGCTATCTCACTTTGGCCATCCGTTTGTGGGTGATAGGCCTAAGAGAAATTCAATCTTGTTCCTAGATTTTCAAAGAGACCTTTCCAGAAATTATTGGTCATTCTAGGATCTCTATCTGACACGATGGATGTGGGTAATCCATGGTGCTTGAAAATTTGAGATATGAAGAGAGTTGCCATTTGATGTGCCTTAATAGTCTTTTTGACAGGAATAAAATGTGCTTGCTTGCTAAACCTGTCGACTATTGTCCATATTCCTGTATTCCCATGGATAGACTTGGGTAATCCAAAGATGAAATCCATGGATATACTCTCCCATGGTGAATTTGGAATAGGCAATGGCTGGAGTAATCCAGGTTGCTTCCCTCTATCATACTTGGTCTTTTGGCATACTACACATTTTGAAACATACTCTTGTATGTCCACTTTCAGGGTAGGCCAATAGAAATATGTCTCTACTCCTCGGAGAGTAGGTTGAATACCTCTATGCCCTGCATATGGAGGAGCATGGGATTTATACATAATCTTCTCACGAAGGGAATGGGTAACACATAGCCTATTTCCGTGGAGAAGATAACCATCCTGCAAGGTGAATGGTTCCTCTTTCTTTCCCAAAGCAAGGGCTGACATTATGTCTCTAAAGTCAGGGTCAGTAGTATACTCATCTATCATAGAGGATAGATCATTGTGAGTAGCTATAGACACCGCATTAACTTTTGTTCATCGTGAAAGTGCATCGGCAACTTGATTGTGCTTACCAGCTATGTGAGCAATATGGAAATTAAATTGCGAAAGAAAATTTTCCCACGTCATTTGTTTGTCGGAAAGCTTGGTTTGCGTCATGAAATACTTGAGACTTTGGTGGTCGGTTCGTAGGATAAATGGAGTCCCCAATAGGTAGTGCTTCCATGTGTCTAGGGCATGTAGAACAGGTAAAAGCTCTTTCTCATAAATGCCCAAGACTCGTTCATCACTATTAAGCCTTCGACTCTCATATGCTATGGCATGATCTTCTTGAAGCAAAACCGCTCCAAGGCAATCACCACACACATCACATTGGACCTCAAATGGCTTTGAAAGATCCGAAAGCATGAGGACTGGTTGGGAAGTAAGCTTCTCTTTGAGTTTTTCAAAAGCATTTTGCTCCTTAGCAGTCCATACAAACTTAATGTTCTTTTTTGTTAAGTCGTGTAGTGGTCCTGCTACTTGAGAGAATTTTGCTATGAAGCGTCTATAGTATGCACACATACCAATAAAGCTTCTTAGCTCATGTAGATTCCTTGGGTTAGGCCATGATTTTATTACCTCTAACTTTGATGGATCCATACGAATACCATCGTGAGAGATTATATGACCTAGATATTGAATCTCTTGAAGGAAGAATTCACTTTTCTTTTGGTTGAGAAAAAGTTTGTTCTCCCTCAAGGCTTGAAAAATCACTTGGAGATGTTTCTTATGTTCCTCCAAAGACTTGGAGTAGATGATGATATCATCAAAGAACACTCCAGTGAATTTACGATATGGTCTAAAAATTTTCTCCATGAGACGATTGAAAGTAGCTGGTGCATTAGTCAAGCCAAAAGGCATGACTAGATATTCATAAAGACCAAATGTTGTGCGAAACGCGGTCTTTAGGATATCTTCATCCACTATCCTTATTTGATGATAGCCACTCTTAAGGTCAATCCTACTGAAGTAGGTAGAGCCTTGTAGCTTATCAAACAGATCTTCTACCCGAGGCACGGGAAATCTGTTTTTGATAGTGATATGGTTTAGTGCTCGATAGTCCACACACATACGGTATGTACCATCTTTATTTTGCACTAAAAGGACTGGAGAACAAAAGGGAGAGGAACTAGGCCTCACCATCCCTTTGTCTACCAATTCCTGTACTTGCCTCATAATCTCCTCTTGTTGAGCTTGTGAGACTCGATAAGGAGGTTTGTTAGGCGGTGAGGTTCCTGGAAGGAGCTCAATACGATGGTCATCATCCCCTCGTTTTGGAGGTAGGTCCATAGGGATATCATCGATGAACACATCTTGGAATCCTTTTAGAAAAGTAGACAAGTCTAACTCTTCTTGATTCCTATCATTTTCATTTGATGAAACATTATTAGCTTTTAGAGACTCTTTGACATAAATCATGTACGCAGAAACTGAGCTCTTCATTGATTTATCAAAAAAAAGAGGATTTACAAGTGGAATAGTGCGACCACGCTCACTAGCATCTATATACATGTTCTTTCCCTTGTAGGTGAAGTAAATTCTCCTTTCAGGGAACTTCATGTTGGCAGCCATGCGATCAAACCATGGTGCCCCTAGGATAACATCCTGATGTTGGAGAGGAGAGATGAAGAAGTCTTCTTTGTCGACATAGCTTTGGACATGAAGCCTCAACTTCCCAATCAAGGGAGTAACGGAGGCTTGTTGTCCCTTGAAAGCTGGATCAGCTGTTACTATATCTCCCATCTCAAAAGCTTGAATGCCCAACTTGGTGGCCAACTCTATTGATATGAAGTTGAGAGTAGAGCCAGGGTCAAACAAGATGAAGGCATCATGCTCTCTTACCTTTCCCCAAGCATAGGAGAGTGATGATCCTTTGCAATGAGCATCCTCTTTTGGAGCTTCAATGGTGGAAGCCCTAGGAGTCTCATTGCAAGTATTCTTCTTGGGGCAAGAACGATAGCCATGTCCTTGCTCCCCACACTTGAAACACTTATGGTCCTTGCGAAAAGCTTCAAGCTCTTCAAGAGAGAGTTTGTTTTTACCTTTGTAAACTCCCTTCTCCTTGGACCGATTTTTGTTGTTGTTGTTGTTGTTGTTGTTGTTGTTGTTGTTGGAAGTGCCTTGGGAATTATTTTGAGCATTGGATTTCCCCTTTGCATCATTTTTATCTTTGTTTTCCATGGGCTTGACATTACGTCGAGCCCCTTGATGGAAATTGATGTGTGAAGCAACCATGGTGTGGTGGATTACTTCGGTAATAGTACCGGGCCGTTGAGAGTTGATGTATTCGGCCATCTCTTTAGGTAATCCCGCACAGAATTGATGTCTTTGTTCGGCAAAGTCTATCTTTTTAAAGACAGTATCTTTGAGATGTAAATCCCAAAACTTGTCTACATACTTGTTGATAGACTCATGAGAGAGAAGCTTCAAGCCGCGCCATTCGGTAAGAACTTTATCTTTAGTATCACTTGGAAGAAATTGCTTCATGATGGAAACTCGTAGAGTTTTCCATGTCTTTGGGGCTTCTCCATTGCCACGAAGTCTAGCCCACCATTTGTTGAGATGTAGAGAGAAAGAGAGAGAGACGAGACAAGAGACACACCATATACGCTCCCAAAGACTGATTCATATTGAGGACAAGATACAAATATATAGGTCAGACCAAGTTCAGTAGAGTGAGCCATATATAGCTCCAACACCCCCACTCAAGCAAAGGTCTCTAGCTTTGGATAAAAAAACCCTTGGGGAGTTCAAGGGAAAAACCCAAGCCCCTATACAATGTGAAATATGAACCAGTGGTGATGATGTGAAAGTGAATTGTGCATCTATGTACAAATATTCAAGTGACTTAGATATCACAAGGTGCAAATGTGGAGTGTGCATAGTGCATGGTACCTAAAAGATTACAATGTCATATGTACAAAGCTATTACAATAGAAAAGAAGCTAATCTAGAAAGAGTGAGGCCGAAGCAACTCCAAGCTCCGAGCGCAAGAGGATGAAACGTGACTCATTGAGGCCTTTGGTCAAAATGTCTGCAATCATCTGGTCACTTGGACAGTGTTCAACCATAATGGTTCCCTTGCGTACTTCATACCTGACATAATGATAATGGACAGCAATGTGCTTTGACTTATTATGTTGAACATAGTCTTTTGCAAGACTAATAGCACTTTGGTTGTCACACCGCAAGGGTGTGCTAGAAAGAGGAGAGTGACCAATATCAACCAGCATTTGTCGAAGCCAAATCAACTCACGAGCTGCAAGTGATGCCGCAACATATTCTGACTCAGTCGTAGAAACTGCAACACAACGTTGTTTCTTGCTGGTCCAAGAAACAAGACAACCATTTATAAAGAAGCAATTTCCACTAGTAGATCGCATAGATAAATGTGAGCTTGCCCAGTCTGCATCTGTGTAACCCAAAAGAGAAAGAGATTGCATAGAATTCGATGTGAGTTGTTGTCGATAGACTAAACCAAAATCTGTAGTGCCTTTCAAGTATTTCAATACACGCTTTGCAGCAGACCAATGCTTAAGAGAAGGACATGCAAGATGTTGTCCAAGATAGTTAGCAGTGAACAGAATATCAGGACAAGTGTTCATGCCAACAAACTGAAGACATCCAATCAAGTTAGCATAAGGTTGATTTGTGACAAGTTGACCGCCATTGTCAGAAGTATTCTTCGTAGAGCTCGCAAGACAAGGTGTGTTGGCTGAATGTGCAGATTCCATACCAAATTTTTGAATAGTATCTGCAATAAACTTTGACTGTCGAAGGAATAAAATACCTTTTGTACGGTTCCGTTGGATTTGAATGCCAAGACAAGAGTGAATCTCTCCAAGATCCACCATATTGAATGCAGAAGACAATAAATTTTTCACTTGCTGAAGAAATCCCAAATCATTGGAAACAAGGATGGTATCATCCACATAAAGAGCAAGAATCACAAAACTGCTACCTTGGCGTTTTATGTATAAGTTGGGGTCTGACGAGCAAGAGATGAATCCTTTAGAGGTGAGAAAAAGATCAAATTTTGTATACCAGGCTCGCGAAGCTTGTTTGAGACCATATAGTGCCTTATGGAGTTGAGCAACAAGGTCTTCTTTACCTGGAATAACAAACCCTTCTGGTTGTTCCATATAAATTTCCTCTTCCAAGTCACCATTAAGAAAAGCAGTTTGCACATCCATTTGATGAGCTTCTAAATCAAATTGAACAGCAAATGCCAATAAAACTCGAACACTTGTAATGCGAACAACTGGTGAAAAAGTCTCTTGATAATCAACACCAGCTACTTGGGAGTAACCTTTTTCAACTAAACGCGCCTTGAACTTGTCAAAAGATCCATCTGCTTTTACTTTTGTTTTATACACCCACTTACATTTAATAGCTGTACGACCAGGAGGTGATTCAGTTAGTATCCATGTACCTTTAGAGATAAGAGAATCGTACTCTGCTTCCATAGCCTCTTGCCATTGATCCTTTTGTGGTGAAGAGATAGCTTCATCATAAGTAACGGGATCTTCAGAAGTAGAAAAAGCATTATCAGCAATATCGTCATCATAAACATGACATGAGCCATGTTCAAAATCAATAGGCAGATCAACAAAAATATCAATATCATCATTGGCAACATTTGGAATGGATGGTTGTGAGGAGGAAAGTTGCTCTATAGGAAGTGTTTCATCTTCTGAAAGAAATGGAAAAGCCTGAAGCAATGATTTAGTATCATCAGAATCATCCATGGACCATGAGCCTCCCATAAGCTGTTCGTTAAAAGTAGCATCACGATTCACAGTTACTTTCTTGGAGGAAGGGTCATAGAATTTGTAGCCTTTGGAAGTGTCAGAATATCCAATAAAAATAGCTTTAAGACCAGGAGCATCAAGCTTTGTTCGTGTTTCTTTGGGAACATGAATATAAGCAATACATCCAAAGGTTCGAAAATGAGATACAGAAGGAATGTCACCTGTCCATGCTGTGATGGGTATCTTACCAGAGGGTGCAGTAGTAGGAAGATGATTTTGAATAAATGTTGCTGTCAAAGTAGCTTCAACCCAGAAAACACGAGATAAGCCAAAATGAATCAGCATACATCTTACAGCATTGAGAATAGTGCGATTCTTTCATTCAGCAACACCATTCTGTTGAGGCGAATATGGAATAGTGTGTTCATGATGAATTCCAGTGTCAGCACAGTAACTCACAAACTCTCGAGAAACATATTCGCCTCCATTGTCACTACGAAGCTTCTTAAGGCGACGACCAGTTTGAAGTTCCGCAGCCTTGTGGAATTGTTTGAAAACAGATAAGGCTTCAGATTTTTGTCTAAGTAGAAATACAGTCGTATACCTTGAGAAATCATCAATGAAAGTAATGAAGTAGCGATATTGTGATCTCGAAGAAGGTAGAGGTCCACATATATCAGTATGAACAAGATCCAAGATGTCATGAGAATGAGTTGTATTTGAAAGAGGAAAGGGTTTACGATTGTGTTTCCCAAGAGCACAAAATTCACAAATTCCCATATGGGGATGGGCTTTAAGATCCATGCCATGAACAAGATCACGACGTTGAAGATCAAGGAGTTTTGAGAAATCAGCATGAACAAAACGGTGATGCCATACTTTGCAATCATGATCACCTGGAGCAGTGACAATATTTGCTACAGCATCGTTGAGAGAGAGTTCAAATAAATTACCGTTTCGAGGAGCAGTGGCTATAGTCTGTCCATCTTTCTCAATTCGGCATTTGGTATAATCAAATCCAACAAACAGACCAAGATCAACAAGTCTAGCAACTGAAAGAAGATTACGTTGAAGATCTGGTACATGTAATACTCCTCGCAAAATTCGAGTGGAAGAAGATAAGGTACCAAGATATAAGTCTCCAATACCCTTTACTTGACAAGTAGTATCATCAGCAAGATAAACAACACGTTGAACTGGCAGTGGATGATAGTTATGGAGCCACTTAGACTGATATGTCATATTTCCTGTAGCACCAGAATCGACAATAAAAAGTGATCCATCACGTACATGAAGTATTCTGTCTGGAGCAACTGAACATAGGACGCAGCTTGTTTCTGGTACAATGTTGTTTCGATGTTCAGTAGCATATGCTCTATTCCGATCTGTGTCGAATCGACGCTTATAACACATATGAGTGGGATGATCAGATCGTCCGCAATATTCACAAGAAGAAGAAGAAGAGTCTCTAGATAAACGTGGTTGTTTTGTGGTAATATTGTGTTCTTCATCATATTGACGTGCCCAACAATCATCTTCAGTATGGCCATTTCTGTTGCAGTAAGAACATCGCTTATTAGGAAATTTGAGACGAGAGAAAATATTACCGCGACGGCCACCTCTGCGGTTTCCTCGTTGAAATGGACGCCTTCGAGC
This sequence comes from Adiantum capillus-veneris, assembly GCF_014529385.1. Classification (NCBI taxonomy): domain Eukaryota; kingdom Viridiplantae; phylum Streptophyta; class Polypodiopsida; order Polypodiales; family Pteridaceae; genus Adiantum; species Adiantum capillus-veneris. The sequence goes on from NC_140944.1 coordinate 16,922,234, forward strand.
ATAAAAAGCACGTTCCATCTGTTGTGACTCAGTATCCTCTTGTGAAATCATAGATGTATTGTGACCAGCATTCCGACGTTCTTCACGTTGAGAGTATTCAATTAAAGACATGCAAGCTTGGTCGAAATCAAGACCATCTTTACTAGAGAGAATAGTAACAATGTTATCATAAGAAGAGTCCTTCACCGTATCAAGGAGAAGTGTAATCAGTTGCTTTTGTGGAACAGGATCACCGGCAGCAGCAAGTTGATTAATAATAGATTTGAAAGACTCAATATGTCCCGTCATGGCAATACCAACTTCATATTGTAACTTGTTAAGCAACCCTCTCAAATAAAGTATTTCTGTAACAGATTTCTTCTGAAAGTTTGCAATAAGGTACTTCCATACGTCATGGGAAGTAGGCAGTTCATACATATCAAGCAAAAGGGAATCAGTAAGAGCAGAAAGAATATACCGACGAGCTGCTTTATCACGTCGTTGCCAATCCGTATAGGCAACATTCCAATCTTCAAATATAGGTCCTTCAGTGATAAGCACGTTATCATTATTCGTATCAACAGGCTGAGGCGGACAAACACGATTTCCAAGAACAACATCGAAGAGTTCATCGCCTTCAAGAATTAACAACATCTTTGCTTTCCAGCCTGGAAATCCTTGACCTTGGAAAGGAGGAACAGAACGTTGGCCAGAAGGAAAGCCGTTGACGAGAATATTCATAGCCATATCTTGTTGCGAGAAGACGTATAAGATAAGATCGCAGAATCTGCACACCATATATGGTGAAGGCCGCAATTGAGAATGAGAGAGATATGAGTACTGCGTTCTGTCAACGATAAACGTAAGAAGGATGCTCAAGGAACGTCCAAAGATGTGAGAGACGTCACCCAAAAAAGACAAGGTAAAGGAGACGTTAATAATAAACGAGTCCTCAAAATAGAGTGGCGTGAGACGCAAGATTGACGGCCACAATACGAATAGCAAAAAGCTAAATCTTCTCGAAAAAGTTAACGCCAAAATAAGAAAAACGATCGCGGACGCTTCACGAAGAAGTAGGACGAAGAAAGCTGCGTCAAGCTCTATTGCAGTAAAAACAGCATAACTTTTTGCTGCGAACTCCGATTGACGCAAACCTAGAACTCAAATCGAAGAGCTCGAGGAGAGGAACAAGTTTTGGATGAAAAGTGCCATTGCGCTACGCTCCATTGCGCTTTTCCCGTTTCAGTAGAGTGAGCCATATATAGCTCCAACACCATTGACGAGATGATTTTTGGAAGTGCATAGCTACATGGCGTAGCTTGGAGGACTCTGTGAAGCCCTCATCCCCAAAGGCCGCATCAAATTGCTGGATGAAGGCCAACACTTTGTCGGTAGCACCAAAGGTGCCATCATAGGTGAGAAAAGAGATACTCTTTCCTCCCTCCTTGAACTTCTTTAGCTTTTGTGACCTTCGCCATGCAGGAAATGATTTGCGATGTCCTCCCCTCTTGTATTCTCTAGGAGAATAGCCATAACTTTCATCGGAAGAGGAGGAAGGTGAAGAATAAGGAGAAGAGGGTGACCTCTTACTAGCCCTTTTCTTCCTTTGTTTCCTCTCTTGCCTTTCAGAGTGATGAGGAGAAGGACTACAGGTTGCTCTTTTCCTCTTGGGAGGAGTAGGCGATCGTCTAGACCGCCGTCCTCGTGGAGCCACATCTTCAGAAGAACTTAGACTGTCATTTCTTTCTTTCTCTTTGGATTCCTCCTCTCGAATTGGAGAGAGTCTTCTTTTGGGGGTCTCTTCAAGAGGCCTCCTAAGCTCTCTCTCCTCTGGGAGAGGAAGGGAAATTCCATAAGCACGAAGTTGTTGAGTAACTTCGGTTTGCAAAACAGGGTTTCCCATAGCTTGTTGCAACCTAGTGACGAGATAATTCACAAACATGGGAGCATCATCATTAGCACCTTCATGTGCAAAATCAAAGCTATCAATGTTCATTCTACTCTCTTGATTATTGTCAGCCATGTTAACAAAATTTATGTTTATACTTAGTGTATGCTTTGGCAATACAAAACCTTAGTTGCCACTCCTCTTAGCCTTTTAAAATCGGCTCTTAAGTATCTACACCCACGGCTCAAAGTGGTTAATTATAGAGAGTACAGGAGTAGGTCTAACATAGCAGAGTTGCCAAGGGTTAGCTCCTTTCGGACTTCTTATGGCTCAATAATGGTAAAGCCGTAGGCAAGTCTAGAAAGACTCCATTATTAAGTCCAAAGCTCCCAAGGTGTGCACCATCCCCCACATAGTGGGCTCAACAAAACCGATAATAGATCCCAAATCCACTTACCCTATTATAATTAACAACATCAACCATTTATAGGCTACTTAAGGACCTCTCTTCTTAAGCAAGAAAAGAGAAACCAAATGCTCTGATACCAATGTAATGGAATTTGCCTATTCAATTTGAGAGTAGCGGAATTTAATGAGAGTACTTTCAAGAAATGATTTTGTGAGCATAGCGGGTAGACATAATTGAAGATAGCAACATAATTATAGCAATTAGTTAACTTGGCATTGACAATACTTTTGCAAGAGAGAGAATTTAGAGAACATGACAACAGTTGAGGACAGGATATATGTGGAGCCGATCCCCCCTCCAATAGGAATTTGTATTATGAATTCTCCCATAAAGAGAGACTTGTTACAATACATTCTTTGTGTTCCTTGTGACCTAGGTGAAGCAATGAAGATGGAAAGCTTCATGCATCACCATCATAGCATAACCTAAACTTGAAGAAATCTTTAACTATACCAAGCCTCAGTCCCAAGACCTCAAACACCTTCGAAGGTGGAGAGAGCTAGCAGGGAATGAGGGTAGGGAAGAGGAAGACGAAACATTTCATACGAGAAAGAGCTAGTTTCCTCACTTATCATAACTCTTGTTCTAGCATACGTACTAGCATAGTAATGAAGAAGAAATAGATGGCAAGCTCAAGCATTGAAGCATGGCTCTTGGATGGATTTGCACTCCATAGCCAAGAGTGTTGGTGTAGGCTCTCAACCTCTACTTGCTTGGAGAAGGAGAGGGAGCTCTTGCACTTTGCGTAGTACACAATGAGAGTGTTTGTGAGTGTGGGTGGGTGAGTATACCCCCTAATCACCCCCCTAGATTTCTTGGGTCGACCCCCCCTTGTAGCTCATGCTTGAAGCTCATTGGACCCCTCCAGGCCTAGCCAATCACAAGCAGGAGCCATTACAAGCAACATGGGTAGCCTTGGGACAAGTGTCCCCCTTTCCCCTTTGAGAGAGAGGACTTGATAAATGCAAAATCAATTAATTAAATATCCTAAATTATCATTGGACCCCTTGGGTGGCCAACCAATAGGCTTCAGGCACACCATGAGGGCAACATGGGGAGGAACTTGACAAGTGTCCTTGCTGCCTCTTTAAGCTGGGGCTTCCCTTGTGTGTGTGTGTGTGTTCTCTCTCATCCCCCCCCCCCTTGTAGGCTCGCCCCCCTCCTTGTAGGGATCATTTTGACTTTGGATGAGCAAGCCCCTTAGTCATCAAGCATGACTAAGCACTTGAAGTAGGGGGTGTTCCCACAAGCATCTCAGGCAAGCTTCTCAAGTCACCTCAAGCACCTTAATCATGCACCAAGTCAAGCACCTCAAGCATGGAGCCAGTCAAGCACCTCAAGCAGGACAAGCACCTCAAGCACGACAAGCACCTTGAGCTTGGGCCGGGTTCCCACCTCAAGCTCAGCCCTAGCTTACCTAAGGTCAAAGGACTTTTACACACATTATTGGAGGTCTTCAATGAAGCTAACCCTAAGGTCTTATCCTCAATTGGTTAGCCTTGCTCTTGATAGACCATCTCCCATTTGGGCCCCTTTACTATTGGCCCCGTGTTGAGATAGATCTATAAGCACATATCTATATCTTAACACTTGTTCCCATTTATTCTCCCACATTAAGTGATCAATTTAATATGAGAAAATCATTTGGGTTGATTAGATATTAGATTTTATGACACTTCAACGTATCAAAGTGTATCCAAGTGTAGGAGACTCCAATGTATTGTTATAGTGCACCTTGTTTTTTGGGTTCTTAATTTTATTAATTTGGAGTCTATGTCTCATCATGTAGTAACAAAGATAATTCTTTTTTTTGAAGTAGTTCTATGTTAGTCCATCTCAAGGTTGAAGCTACTTGTAACTATGAGAAAGAAATTCTTGAGGTCAAAATAAAACTTTCAAGTGTGGAATGGAGAGCTCGTGGACTTTGCATACATGAGAGAGATCTTCTTCTAGGGCACAAATATTTACGTCAAGTATTTTATCATTGAATCCTTCATGTAAAATAAGGTTGTTGACAGGTAAACCTTTCAACAACATTTCCACAAAGATTCTCTAAAGATTTCATATGAAGATGCTGATGAAGTGATGAAGATGAAGATGGATGCTGTAATGTGAAGATACAAGCTCATGGACATCATCGAATATCCTGTTATTATCATTTTGAGCCATTACGGCCGCTTTTGTAATGTTTACAAGAACTTCATATTTTAAGTCGGCAATTGTATTTTGGCCACAGATGCTTATTGGATGAGCAAAGCCAGCTCACGGTGTTGTAATTAAGCTCTATAGAAGCCTAGGGACAAATACGGTCATTTTGGTCGGACATTAGGTTTTTTAAGGCTTAGTATATAAGCCAAAACCTAAAGCTTTGTAAGGAGACTTCTAATAATCTGGTCTATTGTTTGTGAGTGAGCGTACTGTGTACGAGAGAGAGTGAGAGATTCTTCTTGATGCTACACGCGTACCAATGTTCAAAATCAAGCGCGAAGAAGTGTAGCGTGTTGCCCCCGATGAGAGCTACGCACCAATACCTACATTGCGCTCGTACGGTCCGGTTTTACGAGCTTCATCTGGTGATTCGATGAGCATACGTTTTCCGTTTCTGCATTTCAGCATATCCATGCATTCACATTGAGTAGAGCTACACATTAGGCACTTTAGTTTTCAGAAGTGACGACCTGCAAATTTCGGCTAGACATCCTACGCGATTTTGCACTGGGTGTTTTGGGTTGAGATTTTGGTTCATGGACCTTAGGGAGAGCAACCTATTGATGTTAGTAGGGTCTCCTTCAAGTTGTGTGGCGTTTCAAGACTGTTTGATGGGTGTTTGGCTCTTGTAAGCGTTGTAGGAAATCTCTTCTTAAGCACTCTTGAAGGCTGTAGCTTAGACATTGGGTAGAAACCTTTGTAGGAATTAGTCAAGAGTCGGTCGAGTGTAGATTGACACCCTATGCTTGCTTCCACACGCCTGCGGGTCGAGCTCCGTCCTCAGTTGACATTATATGTTAGGTGAGTTCTTGCTATGCTGACGTCCGTCACGGCGTATCCATCCAACATTGGCGCCGCTGCCAGGGACGAGGGCCCTAAGTAGGTGACTGAGACTACTCCTTGAGGATAGAGGTCCTCTGGCTTGCTAGAGTACTATTTTACATTTAGATAGGATTAGAGGGTGGTGGACTCTCTAGGTCTTAGCAGGAGTCTAGGGAGCGTGTGTCTAGCCTAGATCTTCCGTATTAGGTAGTATTAGGTAGTAGTAGGTTGTGGTGTAGAGAGTAGGAGTTGGAGTGGTTGATGTGGTGGTAGGTTGACTTGAGAGTCTGTGTGAGGCTAGAAAGCAACCAAGACATCAAAATCACCATCTCACATGATGAGTAGGAGTAGGGTAAGTAGGATATCTTGATTGATGATCTAGAGTACTTTATGCATGTCTTATTTGGTGTTAGGCTCATCAGAGAAGTGGAAAACGCTAAGTAGGAAAGACGATAAATTGTGTTTGGAAGCTGATTTGAAGTCCAAAAGTTTCTGTGATTATTGTTGAGAGCTCTACAGAGCATAGGGAGTACTACTGCCAGAAAAAAATTGCATTTTAAGAGAGTAGACATCCTACGCGTAGGATGTCTCCAGGGCACTTTTGGTAGGGAATTTGGGATGGACCTTCTATTATTATCCATGAACATCTTAAGCAAGTGGTACACCTTGCATCTCTAAGACTAGTAGGCATGGGTGGACTATTAGAATAAACCATCTACTATCTATGGACATGTGGTGGACCTTGAAACAAGAAACCCAATGTACAACAAAGCATGGGTTTTCATGTTTTACTGGAGCCTTTTTTTGGCATGTGGTAAAGCTTGCTTCTGTCTCAATTTTAGCCTAGCTTGGCCATGTGGTGGAGCTATGCTCACTCAAGCTCCAACATATGCTACACATTTTCTATATGACTCTTGTCTCAAGTTAAGAAGTTCTAGACTACAGGTGGACATTGCTTCAATTTCATGCACAAGTTGGTTCTAATGCTCCATGGGTCATAATTTGGACAAGTGGTGGACCTTGAACAAAAATTTTAGGTACTCACTTGGTTAAAGAGGCCACACTTGGAATTAGTTATAAGGTCATGGAGATGCTTGGAGAGCCTTTCCACATCAATGACATATGTCTTGGTAAGAAGAAAGACCTAAAGTTTAACTTTTTGAACAATCTATTCTTTGACTTTAGAACTTTGCAGAGGGAAATAATAAAATTCTATGATCTTCAACATACTAAGGTGAATGGGCAAGCCATTTTTTCCATCAAATTAGATGAGAGTAAAATTGTGAAGGGTAGAAAGTTTGAGAGAGTATCAATAACCCTCATGAATAGAGCTCTTCATATCACAGAGGGAAAAACAAACCCTAAAAATTTTAGTGTGCAGTGAGAGCTTTTGAGATGATACTGAAGATTTCAATGTGCTGAATTGGGTATTCTACCACACTAGTATCACTTAATTATTATAGTTCAATAAGTAGAGGAGGAGCTAGATGTTGAGGGTTTTGGTATGCACAAGGTGGAATGGTACATTGGGAGAGACCTAAAGAAACTAAAGTGTACTATGTACAATGTGTCAAGGTGTTCCAATGCCAAAAGCTCTTGTTTCTACTGCATGAGTGTAGCAAAGGAGCTGAATCCTGATAATTGGAACAAAGCCCCAAATAGACACTCTAAAGATCCAAAATTTCAAGCTCTTTTAGATATTCCCCTTTCACATGTTCACCTCTACACACTGCATACACTTTGTAGAATCATTGAGAAGTTTGTGAATCTCTACATAGGATTTGCATGGAAACTACAATCTTTATCAGCCAAAGAGTCTACCACAAAAAGCATTCTCTGATATTGGACTTCATGGGGAAAATATTGTGATTGACTTATACCCCAAGAGGTCATCTAGTGGAAATAACATTCTTAGGAAAGATTATATTGGTGGGATGAAGGCCATAACATTCTTAGGGTTCCATGGAAAATTGTGTAGGGGTTCATTTAAAATCCAGTACAACTAATGGAAGGATCTACACAATGCTGTGAAGGACCATGGAGTTGATGGCATGCCAAGAAATGAGAAGGCAGAAGTGTGGGAAGCCTTAGATGCAGTCTTTTCTTACCGTGATAAAAGTCATTGGGGAGATTATGACCTCTTCAACTTTAAGAAAGAGTTGAATAGATTCAAGAAATCTATGACAAGTTCTTGGAGCTCAAAGCACTTCACACACTACGTGGTAATAGTTATGAATTTTGATTCTAGTAATTGGCTTCAATACTTGCATAAGCTGCTAAAGAAATTATATTTATTGTGCAGCATGTTATCTACAATCACATTCCTTGGTTTGAAACCCAAATGATGTTAGCATACAAACAAGAAGGAAAATGAATGCCTCTATAGTCTTGCATGAGCCACACCATCGGAAGGAAGAACTATTGCACGGTGGAAAACACATGTGGTAAACACCTATAGAGATTTATGAAAGATCCTTCATGCATGGAACACTCTTGAAAATAGGAGAAACAAAGGACATCATGAAAAATCTTGTCTCATGAATATGTTCGTAGAGTTATCTATAGGCAAAAAACAGATGAGTAATGAAGAAGTTATGGCCACTCAAACATGGAGGTGTCCTTTCTCTTGCTAAAAAATGATCTCTTTGGAAGTTGTGCAGGTGTTGCAGCTAATAAAATGGGGGCTCTCTTATCTTTTATTCCCCAAAAATATTCTCTCTCTTTTTAGTCAACAAGGCTTCATTTGTAGGCACCTTTTAATTGGCTCATTTTTTGCCTTTGCGCCAACATGTGAATTATATTATTAGCTCCATCTTTATGAGAGGGTGTCGTACAAGAATATTGTTGTATGCTTATAGGATAAGCTACAAGATAGGCATAGTATGCAAAAAAGCATACACATGTGGCACACACATTACAGTAGGTTAAGGGACTTTTCCCAACCCAACTCTCTCTCTCTCTCTCTCTCTCTCTCTCTCTCTCTCTCTCTCTCTCTCTCTCTCTCTCTCTCTCTCTCTTGAAGGGATAATGAAATCAGCCATGTATTCACTCATAAATTATGGTAAAAGGAAGGGCTAAGAGTCATACTTTTTGGAATGGCTAAGATCCATCTACTTTGTAATCCATCAATTATCGCTCTAAAGATCAAACAAATATGCCAAGTTATCCATTCACTCTAATGGACTAATAAGAGTCTTGTCATTAATGATGTTCTCGGTGTCACTTTAGCACTCCATACTTCTAGTTCAAAGATCAAGTTGAGTTTTTGATAATATTAAACTTGTGAAGGCTTATATATACCATGGTGTATAGATGCATTAAAGTGTTTCAGACATCATAGCTATCCACAAGAACCCAAGGTTATAGACTTTCAAGTTTATTTATGAATAAGGATTCAACTTGAGAGGATCTCTTGTTTTATCTATAACACTAGTTGTGTCTTTAGGAGCATATTTTTTGGGGTATGACCTCAAGATAAGTGCTACTGGTAAGTTATTAGCCTCTTCATACTTGTACTTTCAACAAAAGAAGTTCTACACCTACCAAGGGATTTGGTTTAGCACAATCTAACCAAGGGGTTCAAATTGCTAGAACAATGGCCACAATTATTAGTTAATGTTCATTTTTTTCACTAATCTATACTTTTAGTGTTCAACAGGTCAAGGAGATTTTGATATTGTATTTTGATGGTTGAAGATTATACTTGACCACTCGGTAAGTATAAGATCTTTTTCACCTCATTGTAAGTATGTGAGTTGATTCAATTTTTGAAGTGGGATAAATATGTTAGAATGATTTTATTTATTTTTCTCTTAAGACACATGACAAGGTCATGTAGGTGCTTGAATTATGGGACAGTAGTGTATTTTGTACATTTTTGCACCCTGCAATTATGGACCTACATGGTAGGGTTTTGTTTGGCACATGTTGGCACAAGAGGGACAACATGGTCTAGGAACTCATGAAGCTTGGTTTAGCCAGTATGAAGAAACATTTATGAGGTCCCTCTTACTCATGTCACCAAGTGTTTATATTTACCTCCACAAAAATGTACATATCGTACTTGAAGGATGTCATTTTTTGGACCTCCTTATCTAAGACATATTCTGCATGTGGAGAATATGAGTCTTTGGGACTGTGGTGCCTATTATTTCAACTATGTGTCACATCTATTTGTAGACCACTTTGAACACAAAATATTAGGAACAATTTTAGTGGCCAAAAATTGTTGGGTACTTTAAACAGCTTGTGAAGGCTACAAGTGTTTGTAGACAACATTAACAGATGGTTATATATGTATACAACAAGTCTATGTATTGTTAATGAAATTTTTTTGTTGTTTGAACCTAGATGTGATATATGTTTCACATTCTATTACCATTTAAACATTTTAGCAAGGCTTGCAAGTGATTGCAGTAGAAAGCATTTAGTTTCTTCTCAAAACTATTCACTCTCCTCTTTGATATATGGTATGAGCATCACATTTACCATACATATTAGCAGTTATAGTCATGAAAATGTAGGTTCATATTAGTCTTTTGCTAAAGGAATCACTACAACATGTTACACGCTTTTCGACGAGCAATATTTTGATGTACCGTACCTTTCCACGCGCATTTCGATGGGCATACCCAGCGTCGATATACGCGTCGATACATACGTGGTAATACACGTGGCAATGTCTGTCGAAAGCGCATATTTCCACGCGTATATCGACGTGTATATCGTTGGAAAATATTTTGGGGAAAAAAACCAAATCAGCGTGCAGGCGGTCACTTTCGCCTGTGAGCACGTGTACAGATCTAGCCTTCTTGGAAACCTGCAACATAGGTATTGCTCCCCCCCCCCACTCCCTCTCTCTCTCTCTCTCAAGCTACATTGTGTGTGTGTGTGTAGGAGAGAGAGAGAGAGAGAGAGAGAGAGAGAGAGAGAGAGAGAGAAAGAGAGAGAGAGAGAGAGAGAGAAATATGTGTGTGTGTGTGTATGTAGGAAATTAAAGAGAGAGAGAGAGAGAGAGAGAAATGTGTGTGTATGTGTGTGTGTATAAGAAATTAAAAAGAGAGAGAGAGAGAGAGAGAGGGAGATGTGTGTGCGTGTGTGTGTGTAGGAAATTAAAGAGAGAGAGAGAGAAAGAGAGAGAGAGAGAGAGAGAGAGAGAGAGAGAGAGAGAGAGAGAGAGAGAGAGAGGGAGATGTGTGTGCGTGTGTGTGTGTAGGAAATTAAAGAGAGAGAGAGAGAGAAAGAGAGAGAGAGAGAGAGAGAGAGAGAGAGAGAGAGAGAGGTAAAGATAGAGAGAAAGAGCCACAGATAGAGGTAGAGAAAGAGAGAGAGAGAGAGAGAGAATTAACTAGAGATAGCTATGAAGATGGATAGAGAGAGAGAGATAGTAGTAGATAGATAAAGTAGTGGTGAAAGAGTTAGCTTGGCTGACCAATTGTGTGAAAAGGACAGAAAATCTCTCTATCTCACTCTACCTCTAGAAGAAACTATGGAACTAAAAGAGGCAAAGGGGTTTTGCCCGCTACATGCATTGTCATGTACACGTGGGAGAGCACGTATGTGTCAACCCATATAGGATTTGACCAATAAAGACGAGATTTTGACCTGGTGGTCCTGATCTCCATACACCTTTGGACCGAGGTGTAAGGAGATCGGGCAAGGCTAGAGAATGCGAGGTAGTTTACATTGTGAGGAGTATATATATTGAGACAACATTCATAATCATTGTAGCATAGGATATGTAATGATCATGTGCACAAGTACGACGAGTTTGCTAGGATACGTCTCCTACGGAACGGGCATCCATTTTTGCGACATAACACCTACATCTGAGAGAGAGAGAAAAAGGATTATGCGTGAAGGTCCGACCAATCCACAGCCAAGGATGGAAGCAGAGGAGGGCTTACAGACACAAGACGACGGCATGGAGGAGATGCTGGATGCCTTCTTCCAAACAAGCGAGAAGAACGCTAACGAAGCATCACCAGAAGACATGCACCTATCTCTTGAAGACATATTGAGAAAGTTGGCATGTCAACCAATCTATGAAGGCGCCAAAATATTTGTGCTTCGTACTTGTCTGTCGTTTTTGAATCTGCAGCCAGTGTACGAGTGGTCAGATGAAAGCATCACTGCTTTATTTAGTACGTAACTTACAAAAGAGATTTTCTGATTGCAACAGTGACGTGCTTGGGGAGATTTTAAAGATGCTTCGACCCCTCCTCGCTCACGACCCCCGTCCTACCCAGGCACACCTCTTGACACACCTCTTAGCACATCTCGGACACGTTGGGGGGCACACAATCCTAGTGCCTCCAAGGTCTATACTGTATGGCCAGATAGATAGGTTGACATGGATAGTGTCGGGGCTGAGATGAGACAATGGGTTCACCAGCTTGAGGAGGTGTAGTTTTCTAGCACCATCATGATGTCCTAAACTCATGAGGATCGCAGCAAGATCAATTATATAGTGGAGACCATCATGAGAGAGTATCGGCCTGCTCCAGATTTAGAGGAGCTTCCGAGGAGGTGGATCATGAATGTTGCACAGGACACCGTGAAACATTGTCGAGATCCAACTCGTCGGGCTTTCAGGCAGGGCTCGCTGAAGCCTTTGGGCATCTTACACGAGTCATGGCAGCAGATCAAGGAGGATGAGGAGACAATGGACACAAGGTTCAGACAGCAACGTCTCGCCGTGGAGGTACGTAGGGAGACTAGGGGCACATCTCATCTTGGCAGCGGAGGCTTCGACACCTTTCACTATGAGTTTGTGAGTTTCCAATCCAATCCTAGCTATGGCATTTTCTTCAAGAGCGATGAACCATGTATTCTTAATTACTTTGGTTTTTGTATAAACACAGAATCTTGCAATGCATCGAGCCCCGACATGCTAGGAGGAGACATATGGATATCGGAGAGGCATTTATAGAGTATTGAATGATCTTGCTGCCGCAGAAGAGCCTGTAGACTGGGAGGCCTTAGAGTCTCGCTGATCGATTGAGGTGAGACGTTTGATTGAGACAAATAATATGTGTGAGTAGACTTAATTAATTAAGTATATGTGAAGTAATATCATACTAATTTTGTGACTTGTCCCTTTATGTGTAGGTTGTGACGCGTTAGTCATCAGTGGATTTCTATATATGTTTTGTGAGACATAGACACATCTCTGTGTTTCTTTCTTGTATAGACATGGTTATGGTTATTATTTATTGTTTATGGACGTTATGGTTATGGTTATGGTTATGTTTAACTTTATGGTTATTGTTTTGTTTATGGTTATGGTTATCGTTATGGTTTTGATCAATATGGTTATGGTTATGGTTTTAATTTGGTTATGGTTTTGCACAAAGTTCGTTATATATGATATTCGTTATGGTTATGGTTTTAATTTGGTTATGGTTTTGCACAAAGTTCGTTTCATTTCTTCCATCAAGTTGTGCTTTAAATCTCATGTGAGATCCTACATGGATATTAGGTAGGAGGCATATACATATGGTTTTTTTTTTTTAAGTTTATGTTAAAACGAAAGGAACTTTGCCGAAATTTCTGCAAGAGCACGATTGATTTTGGTTTGCTCACTTTCTTGGGCAGAGGACAGGCAGTCTGGCTGTGGCTATGTCCATCTTTTCATTGGGCACAGTCCAAGCTACCTGTCCTCTACCCAAGAAAAAAAAAATCTGATATGGTCGTCGAAATACGCATCGATACAGGTGTCGAAATACGTGTCAAAAAGAGGTTCCTTCGACATTGATATCGATGCGTATTTCGACTGTTTCATAGGGACGAGGACTTTGACGCAGTTTCTGATGGTTTGCGTCAAAATCTGCATCAAAGGCACCTGTTTTTGTTATCATGAATGCACAATAGGTGTTATGGGCCCAAGTGTTTAGCAAATGCTAATTTTGAGCGGCATATAGATTCACGAAATTGATAGCCTACATGAAGCATTTTGCACATTATGTGCAATATCTCTGCGAGCTTAGTTTAGGGTTTACCAAGCACCAATAAAAGTCATGGATTGGTTTGAGTCTTGGTAGATTAGCAATTAAACTATGTACAATTAACCAAGTTGGTTACTCCTAACATTGTTGATAACTCAACAATGTTGCCTGGCATTGTGGCCCACTTTTACCATACATTTTTGGAGGCTTTTTGTAAACGGCTGGGAAACACGACTTAATACTATCAATAAATCCAAGGGTGGATAGGCAGTTGACAAGTGTTGATCTTGTGCTAAAGGATATTCTATGAGTGTATGCTAGCAACAAGCAATCCAATTAGAAACATTATCTCTCTAGCTGGAGTTTGTTTTCCATGAGGCAAAGCATGTTGCAACTAAGTTTAGTCCCTTCATGTTTAAATCACACTCTCAACCTCAATGAGAAATTATGGTGGGGTTGTCTACTAATGCAAAATGATAACAAGTCAAGGACTTATCCTTTGTTGATGAGTTATGTCAGCCAGTTTCTTTCATGAAAAGTGAGAAAAGGTATTTTTTAGACACCTATTTGTTGTGGTAGCTCATGTAGCATACTCAAGTGAGTTCTAAACGGATCCTATATACTATGTTGGATATGGTCCCATTACACAAGACGGTTGCAAAGGGACACAATGTGAAAAATACTTTTGATTTCAATGTACATCCTACTACATTGTGTTTTAGTCAAATAAATAGTCGGATACATAAAGGATTCCACTCCTAAAGACATCATTCTTCTTATGAATGTATCACCACTTTTGTTTTTTGGGATTAAAATGCTTCTCCAAGGGGGGAGTAATGTTAGGCCTAGGGTAAGACCGAGCAAGCCAAGGGCCAAAACTCACATGCGGCTATATTTTAGTAGGGTATGAGTCTATACGCAACAAGGTTGGATGGAGAGTCTTAAGTGTGGTTCCCCAAAGTCTTACACAATGAGTTTGTATTCCAAAGGCAACATCCAAGGTCACCAGTGCATTACTACTTGATTTTGACTAACCTTTCAAGTAGTGTTACTAGGTCTTTTTAGGTGAGAGATTTGGTAATGTGCATTTGACTGCAAGTTAGTGAACACTATGTTCAACCTCTAGGTATGCATATGATTTTGTTTTATTTCATTTTTGAATGTTATTTGATTACATTTTCCAAGTAGGATGTATAAGCTTCATCCTTTTTTCTCTTCAGAGGCATGACAAGGTCATGTAGGAGCAAAGAATTTTTTTCCGTAGTGTCCCAAATGCATTTTTGCATTATGCAAATAAGATCCTACATGGAAGGGTTTTGTTTGGCACATATTTTCACAATTGGATCATCATGGTCTTAGAGCTCATGGAGTTTGGTTTAGCCAAGTGTAGAGCAAGGTTTGTGAGGGTCCCTTTCATCAATGTCTTAGAGTGTTTATAGCTACGTGTCCACACACAAGTACACCTTCTACTTGATGGATGTCATTTTTGTGTACATCTCTATATGAGACCTGTTCCACATGTGGAGAATATGAATCTCTGGGACTAGCATTGGCACCTGTTATTTCAATTTTGTGTCATGGAAGAGTCCCTGTGTGCTAGTTGGATTTGTTTGTTAGACCATTCTAAGACATTGTATCAGGAACAATTTCAATGGCCAAATTTTTTTGGATACATGGTAAGACTTGTTAAGGTTACAAATATTGATAAACAACTTTAATGGATGGTTATTTACACATGTAGAGAAATTATGTTATGTTCATGAACATGTTGTATTGTTCGCACCTAGATGTGACTAATTTTCTCCTTCTATTGTGGTCCAACTAAGTTAGCACGGCTTTCATGTAATTCCAGGGGAAATTATTTAGTTCTTTCCCAGTGGACTTTAAGAATAATGCTATCCATAAGCATTGGAAAGTATGCTCATGGATATGCTGCACGTTTGACATATCTATTTTTTATGAATGCATGCACACTAGGTGTTATGGTCCCTAGTGTTTAGCAAAGGGTGATTTGCAGTGGCATGCACATTCATGGAATTAGTAGCTCCTAAAGTGTTTTGCACTATATGAGCAAAATCTCTATAAGATTAATTATGAATCTACCAATCAACAATAGAGGTCATGCCTCGCTTTGGTGGGTGCTTGTAGATTAGTTAATGAAAGCTAACCAAGATGGTTTTTCCTAACATTGTTGATTACTGAGCAATGTTGCAGGCAATTGTGATCCCTTTTACCAATCATTTTGAAGGACTATCTATAAATGGTGAGTGAAGGCACCTCAATATTTCCAGTTATCCTAAAAGGATATGAAGATTACAAGTGTTAATCTTGTGCTAAAGGATATGCTAAGCGTGTAAATTAGCACCAAGAAATCCAATTGGGAAGGTGACCTCTCTACTTGGTGTTTTCTTATTGTGAGACAAACCATGTTGCAGCTAAGTTTAGTTGCTTCATGTTTAAGTCAGGTTCTCAAAATTGATCAATAGTTATGGTTGGGTTGTTTACTAATGAAGAATGATATTAAGCCAAGGACTTAGCCTTCATTGATGAGTTATATCAGCCAGTTACCTTCATGAGAAGTGAAAAGAGGTATTATTTTAGACACCATTTACTTATGATAACCCATTTAGTTAAGATAACCCATTTAGTTATGATAACTCATTCAGCATACTCAAGTGAGGTCTAAATGGAATCTACATGCTGGTTACACAAGATGGTTGCAAAGGGACATCAATGTGGAAAATTTAGATGTTCTTTATGATTTCATTCATTGTATGGTCAAGTGCTTTGTAGTGCATTTGAGGATGCAGAAGTCTACACCTGGCTCATCTACATTCACTACAAAGCTTTGGACAACCATCAAGGCATCACTCATGTTGTCATGGTAGCCGACATACATGGAGACTCTTGGTAACTCATCATGGTTGGATGATGCACCATTTCTTTCATCATTGTCAGTGGGTTGTACTCTCAAGTATTCCCACTCCTCCATTTGTTTTTTGCTTGCACATCTCCTTCATTGGCCTTTGATGAATTCATGGAAAAATAAATGCAATGGTATGCACCTTAGCATGCACATATCTTACTCACTATAGCCACTAAGGCAATGGAAGGATCAAGACCCTTTTATGTGCATCCAATTGCACTCTTCACCTCTATCTACCTAACCAAGATTGACCTCCCACAATATACGATCTACCCTCTCCCTTCTCAGTGGACAATGTTCCTCAAGGTTGCATTTGGAAATGCGACTACCATTAGAAAGAGAATGGGGCCTAGGAGGGCCTCATTATTTGGCAGTTTAAGGGAGTCAAAGCTCTATTATTAATAAAGCAATCAAAGGAAAACTTTGGAATTCAAGAAGGAAAAACAATTAGTTTATTTGAATTCAAATTTTCCCCTGAAATGAAATTCAAAATTTAGCGGGCAAAACTATATCATGTAGCATATCTACGGAAAGAGCTCGGCGTGTAGATTATAGATCTATAATCTCCACTCAAATTGGAGATCATATGTAGGAGTTATGGGAGGCCACAAATCATAAAGTTGTCCCTCCTTTTTTGGGGGGAAAAAGTGCATCCTTTGACCATTCTTACACCTCTCTTACACACTCACCATTCTTGCACACATGGCATGCACCTATTCAATCAAAATATTAATCACCTCCATAATCTCATCTCAAATAAAGAGGCCCTCCTAGACCTCATCCTCTTCCTAATGAATCAAAAATTATGTGTCACCCATCCATATAGTTTCAACTACTCATATAAACTTCTCTTTTGAGCACTACACCAAACAAGTCATGTGCATCCTTCCAATGGCGTGATGTAAAGAAGTTTTGCATCATCTCCATACCAGTCATATTGAAGTATTAGTATACAAAATAGAATAGACGACTTTTCTTTGAACTTTGAAGAAACACCATCATACACTAGTGTCACTTAGCACTATAGCCTTGACCTTCTAGCCACTCATTATACAAAAGGAACTAGTCTGCACAAGAAAAGTGCCATACATCTTGTCATCTAAGATGTAGAAGTTGGTCGTCTTCTGAATAGCACTAGGTGCATCATATAAGTACAAAATGTGGGCCAAATTTGTGACTTGAGTTGAAGATCAATGCATTGATTGATTCTCATTCTGGGCCTTGAAGGAGTCATTCTCTGCAAAAACCACTACTCACACCACTACATCATCCAAAAGTTGTTCAAACACTCCTTGAATTGTTGAGCTTGCCATCTATTTTTGTAATTTCATTTTATGAAGGTGCCCAATTATCTTTGAAGCAAGGAAGTAAAACTCCTATAGTTGACCTGGCAAACGACGAGATCTTTTTGTGATTTTGTTTGACCTTTTTGATCAACCTCCTACATACCAACGTTGTCAAAAAGCTTGACAGTTGGCCTAGAGATGGAATCACTCTTTTCTCCTAGATACAATACCAACATTGTCAAAAAGCTTGAGAGTGAGCCTACAGACGTCATCACTCTTTTTGCCTAGACACAATACGAGCCTTTCAATGCCACAATGTTGGCACACATTTTCTATGGTGAAAAGCACGATCAATGGATTTTGGACACAATACATCCCATATCTTCCTTTATGCATGTGATTGAAGGCTTCCTTTAAGTAAAAAATCCACACATGGTATTGATAGAAGCAAGTGTTGTGATCCTTTAACTTGCACATAAAGTATGGCTCTAGACTCTTAGAGCATTTCAGAGAGATTCCTAAACTAGGATGAGCCTCTTGGATCCATGTATCAACGTCTCTCTGTGACATACAAGACACAATTAGAATCACCAACAAGCATGTAAGGATCGTCATGCATGTACTTGCTTAGCACTTGGAGGCACCTCAAAGAACTTCCAAGTGACTGCTTAGTGCTTTCTTATAATTCTCTTAGCTCTTTCTTAGCACTTTTGGGCACTTTCTTATAGCATTTTCTTAGTATCTTGAAGCCATTGCTTAGCCCTTGCTTATTAGCACTTGGAGCTAGTGTTTACCACCAAGAAGCACATGGATGCACTAAGAATCACTTGGGGGCTCTTGGTGTCATTTGGAGTCACTTGGTGACTTGCTTATCACTTGGAAGCACTTGCATGTGAGTGCTTAGCACTTTTCAACTACTTAACACTTGCAAGAAAATGCTAAGAACTTGCTTAGCACTTCCGTAGAATTTTCTTATCTCTTGCTTAGCACTGTCAAGCACTTCCTTAGCAATTTTTAAGTAGCGACAAGACGTTTCTTAGCACTTGGAGTTAGAACTTATCACCAAGATGCACATGGAAGCACATTGGACAATTGGAAATGTAGAAAAGCACTTGCAAGTTCTTGAAAGCATTCAATGGCACACTTTCATAGGCACGGGGAAGCACTTATAAGTACCTTTTAGTGCCCTCCCAAGCACCAAGCACTTGATTGAATTCCTACCTAAGCACTTTATGAACTTGATTGAATGCCTTCCCAAGCACTACTGTGCATGTCAAGCACTTGGAGCAACTACTAGTAAGCACTTGGAAGCACTATGAAACACTTGGTAGCATTGATAAGCACCATGAAGTACTTTGAAGCATTTAATGGTACCCACTCCTAAGCACTTGGAAGCAGTGTGAAGCCACTGGAATCTAGTGAGGACTTGGAAGCACTTGCATGCATATTGGGTCTCTTCCAATGACTTTCAAGGTCTAAAATCTATAGTTGAAGAGACTTAGTAAAGCAATGTGACACACTCTCAAAAAGTTTGCGATGATATACATGAGCCAAATTGGAGGATAGATGCACGAGATGTAGTACATGCACACTCTTTCCTATCCTCTCTCAGACAACATCTTTCTTGTTTGGGGAGATGTGGGTTTCCACCACCCTAAATTGAAACACAATCTTCTTGATTTCACTAGTGATGCTACTTCTTGAATGCAATTAATGGTGACAAGCATGTAGGCGGAGTGAATCATCTTCTACATCATGATGCAATTGAAAGACATTCCTCCGCTAAGGCCTTGACAACATCTCACTACTATTTGATTGTCACAAACACAAGCTATATTGAGGCATGCCATGATAGTAGCCCGCTTCAAAAACAACTCATTGTTTAAAGGGGGTGTCTTGACCTTAGATAAAGTATGGCAAATGTTTGAGAAAATGATTGTCTCAAATGTCTTTGATGTGTCTTACAACACTAAGAACGTTGGATGTTGGAGGAGTTTCCATAGAATCTTCATTTGAAAATGGTTATAAAGCTTGTCTATTTGTTTATGCCAGCACTTAGATACTTCCCTTTATATTTTCACTCATCAATTTTTCCATCCTCATGAATCCATGCCATCCCCTTCTCCATGCTTCTTTGCTTCCTCTTCTTTGCAGCCCAATAATGTCTCGCATAATTTCCCTTTAGTTGTGTTGTGGAGTAGACAATGAAGAAAAAGATACAAATCATATACTACCATTGTCACACCCTGGAATTCCATGTGGAGGAAGTTATGTTGACTGACAATCGTGCAAAGTAAGACCCTCAAAGTAATTATCATGGTTATTGAGTCGCTTCTAAGAATGGATTTTGAGTTGTTGGATTACATGCTTCCTATTGCGGCCATGGTAGAATGGATAAATAAATAAATAAATATATATAAAATTATATATAAATATAAAAAAATAAAAAATATAAAAAAAAATATATATATATAGATATATATATATATATATATATATATATATATATATATATATATATATATATATATAGAGAGAGAGAGAGAGAGAGAAGAGGGAGAGGGAGAGGGAGTCGATAAGTTTCTTCTAAGAATGGCTTTGAGTTGCTGGGTTACATGCTTCCTATTGTAGCCATGGTAGAATAAAGAGAGAGAGAGAGAGAGAGAGAGAGAGAGAGAGAGAGAGAGAGAGAGAGAGAGAGAGAGAGAGAGAGAGAGAGAGAGAGAGAGAGAGAGAGAGAGAGAGAGAGAGAGAGAGAGAGTGAGAGAGAGAGAGAGAGAGTCAGAAAGAGAGTGAGAGCTGCATAATACACCATCCTTCTGCACCAAAGCTGGGAAGAGGGGCATGACTTTCAGGCAAGAAGAGTGTCCCACTAACGGAACATAGAAAACATGCAAAGTGAGGAAAGAGAGAGAGAATATCTGAAGTGCATCAAAATGAGGGAGGGAGAGTCTCATTGAGAAATCACAGGAGGGTAACAGATTGAGTGGAGGAGAGAGAGAATGTTTTTCTACATTGTTGCTAGCAAGTTAGTGTTTTTTGCCTCAATTGTTTTCAATTTTCTTTTGAAATAGTGCAAGCCCGTCTCATTTCTCCCCTCTCTCTTCCAAAAATACTTTTACCTTTTAAAATGACATGACACTTGCAATTAAGCAAGCCACCCTCATTTCTCCCCTCTTTTAGGTCAATCACATGCCTTTTTGATACTACCTATACATGATTTCACCCCACATTCTCGAATCTCATAAGGGTAGATCTAGAGATGCCACTTAAAATCTAGAGGAAACACTTGAATTTTGCAAATACCGTACAAACTATATACAATAACCCAAATAGTGTTATTTCCAACCTTGTTTCTCACAAACTAAAGATGGGGACCGAGAGGCAAGTAAATCTTGCAAATATGTGCATGAGAGTCTAGTCAAGGTGTCAAAGCACTCACTCAAGTAGCCTACTATGAGCTTTGTATGGATGACAGCCTATCAACACCCCATAGAAAAACCATTGTCTCAAGTGTGAAGAAGAAGTGCATTAAAATTTTCTTAGGCCAAGCACTAGATTGGGAAAGAAGCATCATATGATGCATGCATCATTAAAGGAAAAAAGCTTTGAGAACAAAATGAAAAAAATATCAGGTGAGATTGATGAAAGAATGGTTTTCCTCATGTCAAAGATGACAAGAAGATCAAGAGCTACAACAAGCGTTTCTATTGCACCTAACAATATAAGAAGTCACAAACAGATTAAGAGCAAGCCAATGCAGACAGAGCTACTGTAGAGCTAAGAAAATAAGAAAAGAAAAGAAGTTTGAAAGGGTAAAAATGCAATAAACAGGCTTTTGAGGATATTTGTGCATGATTCATGAATGATGTTGAGTATATAAGAAAGCATTTGTAAGAGATTTGCTAAGGAAATTTGCAATTTTGCATCTCTAGATATCATACGCATATGATGTCCTGAGGACTATTAGAAGGCCAAGTTGGACAAAAAATATTGAACCAAAGTGTTCAGAAGGGGTGTTTTATCCTAAGTACACCTTGAGACTATACTTTTTACCAACATTTGGTACTTGAAACACAAAAGGTGAGAAATAATATAGTGAAATTTAGAAAATTTCTTAGTTTGATCTTCAAGGGGTATGGAAACTCTTGATAAGGCATAAAATCAAGTAAGAAAAATCTAGAGACCAGTTTGGACTAGCTCAAAGTGGAGAAGACACAAAAAACATCCAACTCTTATGATGTCTCAAGGACAAATCTGAAGGTCCAACAGATCAGCTGAACACATAGGAGGGTTTGACATATTTTTTTGAGCTTATTGGAAAGCCTTCGCATCATTGTAGCATTTATTTTTGAATTTCAAAAGGATTTTACAATTTTAGAGAAGGAAAAGGTAAAAAGTGGTGATTCTGTGCAATTCTGACTTCTAAAATGTGTTGTGAGCACATGTGCATAATACACATCAAGGGGCTCTTGAGTAAAAACAAAGCCTCACTTTGATAACATGAACCTCCTACGCATATGAAGACTTAGAGTCTAGATTTGGTTCAAAACACACATTTGAATACACCCTTTTGTTATAGAGCATTAAAGAATCAAATAGGAAAAACTTCGTTGAATTTGGAGCCTTTTTGGGGGTACAAAGTCCAAGTGACGTATCAAGGCAAAGTGAATGCTTGAATCGATCATATCTAGCACAAAAAGAGTTGAAATCGTGTTTTGAAAGCTGTTGTGAGTTGCTTGTGTGGTGGAAGACCTCTAGAGTAAGTTTCAACTCATCCTAACACATAAGACATCATACGCATATGATGTCGGAAGGTGATTTTTAGAGGCTAGGGTTGACATCAAGGCTTACAAGAGTGTTCATCGCCATAGAACAAGCTTAGAGACTAGGTTTCATCCAATTTGGATCATATTTGAATTAGATAACCTCCCAGTGAAGCTAACAAAAACTAAGAGAGAGCTAGGAGTGATAGATCTGCCAAGGGGTGTCATAATCACAAAGAAAAACTTAGAGTGAATAGACTATATCAAGGAGAGTCTAAACTTGAAGTTTGGATCAATTCTGAGCATAGGGACATCATACGTGTATGAAGTCTCTAGGCATAGATAGGATCTAGATAGAGGTTTTAATGGAGCCTTCCTTGTGACCCTAGGATCCCATCTGTCTTTTCAAATTATTAGTGCATAGAACTCCATAGGGAGTCAAGTCCTCATATACAGTTATTTGGTTAGGATTAACCTTCTAGTTATACCAATTAGCAATGGAGAGAACTGAAGTGAGAATCACTATTTTGACAGATAGTTGGCAGAGTTGAAAGTTTTGTACAGATAGTCAAAACCAAGGATCCTGGAAGTTAATGATCATTTTGGAGTGCAGAGTAATTTTCAAGTTGGGAAAGCACTTTGAAAGAAAGTCAAAGAAAAGAGCAACTACAAGTAGACTTCTAAGGTAAGAGGTTTGGATTGATAGTTGCTTGTGTGAAATATTTAATGAATTTGAGATCCGGTAGATAACTTCAAAGAGATCAAAGAGTGGTAGGAGATCAGGTTAGCTTGATGTCAACATAAGAGAGTGAACCAAGCAAGGATAGATCTGCTAGCACCAATCATAGAAGAGGGTTGTGATATTGACACCTCTTCCAATGAATCATATCAGTGGATGGCTAACCAACCACTTGGAGGCTTCCAACAACAAGGGACTATGGGGGGTAGCACCTCCCAAAACCCTTAAACATACCAAAATACACAAAAATATTCCTAAAGGGAACACATTCCCATGGAGCCCTAGTGTATACAGATGTTTGAGGACATTAATGTAGTGTATTGAAGAATGGCTAGCTAGAGGATTAGCAAGAGTCCTAGTAAGCAATGATGGTGATAGGTTCCACAATGAAGAGTGAAACCACTACCTCATTGTCAAAAAGACAAAAAATTACCATCGGTATAGAGACCACATAGGTTCCACAATGAAGAGGGAAACCACTACCTTATTGTCAAAGACCGAAAGAATTACAATCAGTACAAAGACAACATAGCAAAAGGGAAGATGGTTATGGAGATCCAAGAATTTCCTCCTAAACTCAATCTTCATGGAGCCTTCTACATTCATGATAAGAGAGCAGTGAGAGTGTCTACAATTCACAAAAATATTGGAACTAACAAGCATAAGGATGGGAGTTTCATCTCTTACTATTGTTGCATGGAAACCTATGTGAATGAATTAAGCAAAGACAAAGTCCTATACTTGTTTTCATATCACTCAGCAACTAGAACCCATATCATTTTTTTCGACAAGTACGGACAAGAATACAAGAAAATTCACCCAAAAGATGTAGGGAGAGGGATAACCCAAAGTTGTTTGCGAAAGCTTTTGAATAGAAGGAAAAGCCCATAGAAACCCCTAGAGCTCTACAAATCCCTTCTCAGATGAATACAACACCACATTGTAATCAAATAGATAGCCTTTTCGCAACCCTCAGAGCTCACAAACCTCACCACTATCATTTCAAGCATGGATTGAGTAGTTTGTAACAACAGAATTGAACACAAAAGAGGGTAGATATAGCAAGCCATGTCAGGGCTGGAAGCACCACCAATACCACCAGTCCATTAGCAATACCAAGATGACTGTAGAACAATAATGTTAAATCCGACTAGGAGTGAAGCACCATGTTGAGAGAGAGAATGAGAACAAGTAGAGGAAAGACCATTTGCTAGACCAATAAGTAATTATGGATTAGGATCACCCCTAGGTGAGGAACATGTACCATATCCTAGGCCAAAAAGAGCTCATAGAGGATAAATGGGAGATCCTATGCTTAGATTGATGGATCACCATAGAATCATACCATCTCAAGTCCAAAAATGGGTTAACAAATAATATTTCAAAAATAGGGATCCGAGGGATGACGTGGAAGCATTTGGGTGCATCATTAGAGCTGAGAAAGTTCCAGACTTTCCCGTGCAGCTTTCAGGATTTGGACTAACTCTAGAGGAGGATGCCACTACCTGGTTTGATTGCGTTGAATGTAGAGATTTTGAGTCAATGGAGGAGGTATTTGACAATTTTATAGACCAATTCTCTCAAAGAGGGATAGCTCACAATATTGTATCGCAAGTCCATAAGCTCAAGAAAAAAGAGGGAGAATCGGTTATGTCTTTAAGGTTGAAACTCTACGTGATTTTTTTCCATGTGGAAGTATTACCAATGTAGTACAAACTAATGTTGATATTTATCCAAGGAGTGAGGAATTCCGACCTTTAAAAATATCTAAATGTGAAAAAGGGCTCAAGTCTAAACGAATTGACCAAAGAAGCTCTATACGTAGTAGACAATTGTGCTATCTACAAGGAAAATGACTATAAAGACTTAGATGATGATTCATCACATCACAGCATAGAGGAACTAGGTCTACAAAATCAGCACAAAAGAGTAAGGCAGTTGTAAGTCAAAAGCAACTTATTGAAGAAGTGCTCAAAAGGATAAGTCCATTGGCTAAGTCATAGGCAAAGAAAACTAAGTGGTGTGCCATCAAACAAAAATGGAAAAATTATGCAACGGAAGAGTATTACTACAACAAAGGATATGTGAGAGAGCAAGAGTATGCCCCACCATCCCAAGTAGCACCTCCTCAAGCACCACTAATTCCTAGGTATACAGCATGAAGTTTACCAGTGCTAGTAGGGATTGAACGGCCACAATCAATTTTAGGGAAACAACCACCTCTATTAGGAGAAAGAAGAGTAGGCATTAGGTATGCACCCATTGTAGAAGAATCAAAGGAACAATCATTAGGCATATGCCCGCATATTACAAAGATCCAAGTGGATATATGGCTAGTTCAGTATATTATCCACCCAAAGATCTAGAAGCGACAGAACCTTGGAGCATGATTGGGAATGTTGGACCACCAACAGTGGCTCATGATGTAGGAGAAGGTAGATACAACTTAGATGAGAGAACATTGTTGCTCATAGCCAATGGTGGACTAGCAGAACAAAGGCCTGCTTATCAATAGAGAGCGGCTCCAAGAGTGCCTTGACAACCATCAGGTCTATGCTACAAGTGTGGTGGTGAACACCTTAAGAAAGACTGTCCTCATACAGAGATCATTAGAGTGAATATTGGATACTATCTAGATTGTGGAATCAATCATTTGATTAATGATTGCCCAAAAGATTCAAATAAAACGATGAAAACAATGGTGAACATATAAGAGGAAATCCTCTCAAGTAGTCATTCTGGAAAAAACTAGAGACATATTAAAAAGACTTGAGAATCAAACTAGTGCTACATTGGAAATCCCAAAAGTTGGATCCTGAGAGGAACAAGAAACCAAAAAGTGCAAGCTCACGAGGATCCGTACTAGTTGAAAAAGTGAATAAACCTCTAGGTGCAGTTATGAAATCTTATGAGGCATGGCTTAAGAATAACCAGACTCAGGTAGAAAGATGGATAACATACCGTATGCTGAGTTGAAAAATCAAAGGTTGGATATTTGTCGGAAGATGATACAAACAACCCAATCTTTGTCAAAGCCATCGGCAAGAAAACCAGATGGTTGAATAGAGGTTGCAGCTCTAACACCAATGGTCCCACCAGACACAAGCCTAGAAAGATAACTGGTGGGGGTTCTAGTAGAGATGTGCAGTTGGCATGATTTAATGGTGTGATATCACCAAAAATCTGTTGCATGGTGGTTTGATAATCTAGATTCTATGGCTGGGGAGATTGTTGGGTGTCTAGAGCGGGTTGTTGTGTTGGGTAATTCACATGTGGCTGAGGATAAGGATTTGAAGCCGTAAATTTTGCATGAGGTGCTGGCTGCGGATTTCGAGTGGTGTGAGTGGATGTGGTGGCATCGATGTGCATAGTGGTATGCTCGTGTTGGCAAGATATGAGTGCATTCTTGTCTGTGCTCAAGAGGATCTTCTAGAATGTGAAAACAAGGAATGAACTTCAAGTTGTGAGTTTTAACTTATATAGTACTTAAAAACTTAAATAATACTAATAAAAATTTAAAACTCCAAAACTTGACAAAACATGACTCAAGGGACCACTGATTGGGGTGTCAACAAATCACTTGGCATTACAATGCATGTTTATAATAGAAGTTGTTAGTGTCAAAAATTTATTAGTTTTACATATACACCAATGCCTGCCATTTTTTCACCTTGTCTCCAACCATTGTCCGAATTGATTTTTTGCACTCGAAGCATGATATGATTGTGATTGACTCATGCTAACCAACTTATCTATTTTGCATTTCAAACTTCTTTGCACTCAAGTATTCTTCCTCTCTCCCCCCTCTAAAACTCTATAGAACCAATTGAAAATCTCATGTAGGGCATTGCTCTTTTTCCTTCCGCCTCCATACTATGTATTTTTTAAAATACACTGCTTTTTCTTGATAGTGTGAGCAAATGTCTAGCTTTACTAGCACCTATACATATTTTATTACGATGATCTTGTGTACTTACAAATGTCTTCTTGTCCTTTAATAGCTCAATTGCACCCCCATGTAGACCGAAACTTTGTAGAATATATTTGAGTCCTCTTATA
Source organism: Adiantum capillus-veneris (assembly GCF_014529385.1). Taxonomy (NCBI): domain Eukaryota; kingdom Viridiplantae; phylum Streptophyta; class Polypodiopsida; order Polypodiales; family Pteridaceae; genus Adiantum; species Adiantum capillus-veneris. Next base: position 16,949,322 of record NC_140944.1, read on the forward strand.
CACTCTTCTCTTCTTTTTGTACGCTCTATATTCCAAGCATAATTAGTTTGGAGCATAAACTTGTCAAGAATTCATAGACGGGTATGGAGGGTGCACACATGCACATTTATCCATGGAATTGATAAAATAGGATCCCAATTTGGATTGTTTATGTCTTGATTAGGGGGTACAGTCTAGTTTAGTTACAATTGAGAATACCTTGAAACCATCATTGTAGTGCTTTACCCACTGTTTGTGTAGAGGGCACACCTTTTGCAGAGCTAACTGCAGCTTTTCCATCCTTACCCTTACCTCCCTTTTGGCTTGCTGGCCCTTGCCCTAAATTTCCAATGAGACTTTAGTGTGGTAGAAATAAATGCATGAAAAGAGTTTCATTGCACCTTGCTTGCACCCTAACATACACTTGAGAGTTTTCAAGTCTCTTTCCAAACGCCACTCAACTTGGAACGTACCCAAACCTGAAACCTGCAATCACTGTCCTTCTTGTTCTTGCCGAATCATATCCAAAATTGGGTGTGATTGAAAGTATATTTCAAGGACTCATGTGTCTCGTGCGGGAGATGAAAAGCTACCAACCACCAAATACTCTTCTTTTACCTACTAACACTTAAACTGGTGTTTCCCTTCTTGTTGGCATTTAGCTCAACATCGACACCCACCAAGGCTCTGTTCATAAGCATAACTATTATTCTTTTGAGTGGTTGACCGTTGACAATCTGATACTCAATATCAAGCTTTATTGCAAATATAGCTTTGCCATCACTTTCTTCCTTTGTCAACCCATAAAATATAATCATTGACTCTTGGAGCCTCAACAAATCAACATGCACATTGAACTCGTTGTAGCAAAAGGATTTTATGTCTTCTAATGGCATGCCATCCTCCACATATTGAAATCCACCCAACAAGATTGCAACATCATTATTGGTGCACCTTTTTGCAACATTGACACTGTAACATGTTGGTAACAACCTAAAAAAACCTTTTGCCATGTGACCTAGTGAGACAATTATTTTACAAAGCTTTGTAGGCCTTGAAACTTATTATTTCACTATCACACACCTCCATCATCTCCTAAGGTGACACAATGCTCTTTAGATCACTAAAATATTCTGGGTCCAAAACATTAGCAATGCCAGCATTGGATGGATCATCCAATAGCTCCACCAAATCCTTTGGCTTGATGATATGCTGCAACAAGGTAAGTCCAATTGTTTGAGGATCGGAATCGATTCCCATGATCATCCAAGCCAAGTTCTTGTATATTGAAATAATATTACAACACCCCACAAAAAATGTGGAAAGTTAGAAGATTGCATTTGTATCCTTACCGTGTTTGGTGGATACGTTGCTTTCAAGCTTCACCACTTGAAGATAGCATAGATATTGCATGACTCTTGCGCTTACAAATCTGGTATCCCAATGGAATGTGTGTGAGATTATCGATTCACCGGTGTATATTATGTGCTGTGTGTTTTAGCTGAACATAATTATCTAGTTGGTGCTCTTGCTCCATTTTTTGATGCTCTACTTTTTAATTAAGCTTCACCATCTCATCATTTAGCTGCTTTGTCTTCTCGTTGGCTTTCTCTCTAACTTGTTGAATGTTTTTCATGTACTTCTTTTGCAATGATAAATAGGAAGCAAAGAGATGTTGTCCTATTTCCCTTTCATTGAAAAAAGCTAAATACAATCTCTAGCATTAGCCAAACAATATGTCTCTCCCATTTTTAATAAAATGTGGTAGCTCAATGACATTACAATAGGGTGATGATGCATTGGTCATTGGATCGCTAGGGTGAATATTGCCATCAACCCATAATTTGATTGCCTTGAACTCAATCTGCAGAATTGGGATTAGATGTGCCAAGTTGCACAATAGCGTACTCCTACTCTAAATCAACATTTAGTCGATATAATTTTGTCTTATTGGTAATTTCTTACAATTATAGGGGGAATGAATGACATTTGTGTTATCTAATCAAGCAAATTAGAGAGGGAATGTGTAATCGTGACTGCTACAAGTAGGTGAAGCTAGCTACGGAGAAAAGAAGTGGAGATTACTCAAAGATAGGAGAAAAGGCTTATGTTGTGGAGGGAAGAAAGAGAGGGTGTGCATCTCAATCTCCTTTGAGTTCAAATTATTGATCATGAGTGTAGAGAGAGAAATGCTATTGCACAGAGAGGTAATGGAGTTTTTCATTGCTCTCACCTGGAGATGGAGAGAGAGAGAGAGAGAGAGAGAGAGAGAGAGAGAGAGAGAGAGAGAGAATAAAGGAAGAGAGAGTGGAAGAGAGAGAAAATTTGCAACCTTGGAGGATTTGTACTTTCTATCATAAGTAGCAGTAAAGAATGTCTCCTCGATGATTGGGAAAGAAAAGTTATAAGAGAGAAAGGGGAAGAAAGAGAGAGAGTTGGTCACATTTTAGAGAGAGAACGCAGTGAGAGAACGTTGTTAAGAAGTCGGCGATCTTGCCAGGAAGGTACCGGGCCTCTTGCTATGAGAGTTTGTGCGGAAGCTCGAGGGTTATGAGAAGAAGCTAAGATGTAGATAACGTAGCTTCTAGAACTAAAGAAGAAATGTAGCCAAAGAAGCCGCTCACTTTCCCTTACAAACACACACGTGATGGAGAGAACTCATGAAAGATAGTCAAAACAAAACAAAAATGAAAACATTGAGATTACGATCATATCGTATCATGGGTAGGATAAAAGGTTTAATGGATGGGTTAATGATATTTAATCTTTGTTGTCCAAGTAAGCTAAGGATTGCTCTTTGGAACTATATCTTTGTGCTTACTATAATGTATATGTTTTGTCTAGTGATTGGGATTAGTTCTGAGTACAAATCCTCTATTCATAATAAAATAACCACATTCACATCAAAAGAGAAGTCATAGTCAATAATAGGTAGTGTGATGGGATCTGGTGTGAGAAGTATTTCACTGAGCCTTTCACGACCAAAAAGAAACACTATGTGTTGCTGATGGTGAATCTTTCGACTAATCCAAAAGTTGACCCTAATAGATTGCACAGAATGGAAATGAAAGAAATTGCCTCTATGTGGATTATGGTTATTCATCAATGATATACTTAGTGTGTTCAAAGATAAAGGTGTGAAAGAAGTGAAAGGAGAAGAAGAAGAGAGTTTCTCTCCCAAGCCCTATTGTTGCCCTTACGCAATAAGGATACTGCGGGGAGAGAAGTACCTGTAGCAAGGAGATTCTAGAGTTTGTGGAAGAGAATGAGAATGTTAAGAGAGAGATTATTGTGAAAGATGAAGATATGGTTACTAACCTTGTGCACATAATTGTTTCCCGCAAGAAGGTTGTGCCCGTTACATTGACAAGATTATTGCTTGAATACCTTCCAAGGAAACAATTAGGACACAACAAGGGAGATGAAAGGAGGAGTAAAGATAGAATTAGAGATAGATCTAAGTGTGGTGGTGGTATTAACGATAGATAATGAGATATGGAGATAGAGTTAGAGACAAGTATTGGACTAGATATGCAAATGAAAGAAAAACTAGCAACATATATCTTACATGACAGCAATCGCCACCACCTTAATGCAGAGAGAGGATGACGCAAGACTTCAACATTTCTTCAAGAGAAAGTGTGGCACTAAGATGAGTGTGTCACTATGGAATTAAGATATTCTCACTCACTCATAACCTGCCCCCAATGAAGAGAAGGTTGCCCTTTTTATAGGTGAGGGAGCCATGTTTTACACAATCACTTGATTAGGATAAAGAATTAGCCCAAATCAAATGTTCTTTGGATATTTCTTAAAATGGGCAATATTAGGACTCAAAATATCATGAAATTCAGCATTTTTGGTCGTTGAGGCTCCATGTGGGTGCATGATGTATGTGGGTCCCAACTTGTGTGTCTTGTCCTTCAAGGCATCTTTGAGGTGTCACATTCACATGATTGTGTCTTTTATCCTCCAAATATCTTATTTTATGGAAAAAGACCAAGATTACCTCTTTTCACTTGATTCACCTGCTTACCATCTCTTCTTGCAGTGTAGTTATGAGAGGATTTTTCAATGTTTTCCCTGTAAATTTTGACCTATAACTTGGATTGACATGCTTCAAAAAGAAAAATTGGCCTACTAAAAGAGCTTGACTTGGTTTTCTCCTTTTCTCCACGCCCTTAGGTCAGGATTTTCAAATTGGGATGGTGCAAGAAGCTTTGGATCTTCCTTTCCATAAAGTCTTCTAGTAGGCCATTCCCTCTTGTATGTATCCAAGAAGGTATGCATTATTGAAGGGTTATATTATTAAATAAATATGAAAAGAATAAAATAATTTATATATGGTAGGGTATATCTGAGATATTAGAAGAAATATACAAATACTTTTTCCCTAGACAAAAAGAGGCACAATCATTGATACTTCTCTTGCAGTACTTTCTAATAGTAATGTACATTTATATTACTTCAAAGGTAAATACTAAGGTATGGTAGAAAGCTTTTATTTATGCATATAAATATTATATGAAGTATACTTATGCGTCAAAAAGTCACAAGATAAATCGTTTAATGCCCGTTCCCACTATATATGTGCCACATCACGACATCAACCCCCTCTAAACCTGTACATCCTCTGGTATGTGCCACATTGTCTCTTTGTAAGATCAGCCCTCTTGTACATATTCCTTGCTTTCTTCTTCATTGGATGATTCTAGAGCTTCATGTTCGGTTTGATCTTCACCTGTGTTTTGCTCTTCTTCCTCATCAATATTTTCTAGATAATTGTCTCCTCTTCTCTTAAACATTTTGATCCTTTTTCCCGCAATGAGAATATTTACTTCTATACCATCTAGTTCAGACAAGCTGTAAGTAGCATTTTCATGCACATGCTTTACAACATACGGTCCAAACCATCTTTTTGAGAACTTACGCATGACTGTGTGTTGGTTATCAAGGCTACTATCATACACTAAAACCCAGTCACCTTTGTCAATTGCTTTGGTCTTGAGTCGATGTCGTTTATCAAAGTAGTCCTTGTTTTTCAACCTTGCATTTTTTAGTCGTTCTTTTGTAGCTTCAATGTCTCTAGGTCTTCTCTCTAGTTGCCTTATACACAGTGCAAGGAGACCTTCCCTGCTAAGCCCCTCTTGCCAAGGTAGTACATTCCATGTGGGAATTGTATCTTCAATCCGCATCACTAGCTTTTGACCATAAATTAGCTCTGCACGCATGTAGCCGGTTACTAAGCTATGTGTTGTACGATCAGCCCATAAAGCATATGGTAACAGTTTTGGCCACTTCTCACCAACTCTTCCTTCGCAAGCCTTGGCCAAAGCTTTGATGATAGGAGGATGCCCTCTTTCACTCTTTCCATTGCCTTCAGGGTTGTAAGCTGTAGTAAGAGAAATCTTGATTCCTAATCTAGAAAAGAACTCCCTTACTTCTTCGGCATCTAGTTCACCTCTATCTACAGTGATTTTTCGTACACAACCATAACGGCAAATCACCTCATTAAGAAGGAATTTGCACACAGCTTCTATGGTTTTAGCTCTTAATGATCTTTCTTCAACCTGGTTAGCTAGGTCCTCTGGTGCAAGAACCAAGTATCTCATCTTCTAGAGTCCTTAAGGCATTGTGACTAGATCCACAATCCATATATAATGCATGGCTAGTGGATATGAAGGGTGCAATCCATCACGATGTCGGACATTTGAACACATTTGACAAGTTACACACGACTCTACAAACTGAGATACATCTTTATACATACCCTTCCACCAGTATTTTTCTTTTAGCTTGGAGAAGGTTGCCCACACACCTCTGTGTCCAGCCCATAGACTCTCATGAAACTCTTTCATGAGATTTACTTGAGTCTCTTTTGTACATATAACCCATTGTGGTGTAGCACCCTTTTGTTTAGGATGCTTCCACAAGTAACCATCCCTCAAAAAGAAACCATATGCTTTCCTGCATATCCTCTTGAATTCTTGTTCAGACCAATCATCCTGTTTTGTTAGAGTACTCAAGTAGCTTCCAATAAGAAGCCAATCACCTTCATAAAGATCTTTCAAGAACAATTCAAGTGAATTAGTCATGCAGACATTCTTACCTTTGACATTGGAGATAAAAAATAGAACTTTGTGCCTACGTCATCTCCCTCATCAATCATTTGTGACTCGTCTTCATACCTTGCCCTTGATAGCATATCTGCCACTGTATTGTCTTTACCTGCAATTTGCTTAAACTCGAGATTTAAGGACTTAATGTAGGCAATCCACTACAACATAGCAATGTCTGGTGTTGAGCAGCTTGTAATCATCCCAAGAAGTGGTAGACAATCTGTTTCTACAACCACACATGCACCAATTAGGTACTCTTTTCCATTTTTCAAAGCTGTAACCATACCCCATAGCTCTCTCTTTATTTGTGGATAGTTTCTTTGGCGAGAATTTAGTACCTTTGCTCCAAATCTTACCACATACCCGCATCCTTCTTCGTCATCTTGCCCTATTTTCCATCCAATCCTTGTAGGACTGGTGTCTACTGTCACAATTACTAGCCTTTGACACTCATAGTCTACCTTTCTCAAAGTTGGTGCTGACTGGAGCAAATCCTTTAGCTTTTCATGGATTTTACATGTGCTTCTATCCATTTAAACTTTTGATTCTTTCTAAGCAACTAATAGAGAGGATCAGCTACATGTGCATAATGTGGAATCCAAATAACATAAAAGACACATGCTCCCAGAAACCTTCTAACCTCAGTGATGCTAGTGCATGTTTCTTTCATTCTTTGGATGGCATCTACCTTTGTTGGACAAGGTTTCCTACCATATGGCCCGCACATGTGCCCCACAATGAGCACTTCATTGACACCAAACATAGACTTTTTCCCTGACAATGTAAGATTCACTTCTTTCAACCTAGACAAAATTTTATCATAATCATTTATGTGATTTATCACAAACCTGCGACATCCCTTCAGATCCAAAGCTTCATCTTTGTCACTTTCTTCACATCCTTTGATAGTAAAATCATCAATGAAAGGCATTGTGATTTGAGGAATAAAGTCACGTAAGACCTTATTCATCCCATTCATCATATGTGCAACTGATTTGGTTGCTCCCTGTGGCAAGGTACACATCCTTACCAAACCCAAAGTTGTCCTCATGGTTGTCAAGTCTCTGCTTTCGATTGCAAGCTGATCATACCCTGAGTAGAGATCCCCCATTGAGTAGATTTCCCTCCCTGCAAACGCCTCTGCAAACTCATCCACAATTCGACCTATACCTACATTTCTAATTGTCACCTTGTTCATTGGTTGCATATCTTGGATGAAGCGTAGAGAACCATTCTTCTTTGGAACTGTGAAACACCTGTTTGAGTATGGAGCACAAGAAGGCTCCAAGATTCCCATTTTGATTTTCTCATTCAGTAGCTCTATTAACTTTGGCAAATGAGCCTTTGGAACCGGAATAGGCCGCAGATTCCAAGGCACATGAGGTATTGTAAAAATTACCATAGGAGCTACAATAGAAGGATCAACACATCCTATCTCATGTGGCTCAAATGCAAAAGCCTTACCATGCTTTGAAAGCATTTATTTGAAGCACTTTGTCTCGTCCTGTGTTAGAAATTCATCGCGACCAATCTGCAACTCTTAGAAAGACTCCTTTGTGAAGGTATGCCCAATCTTTTTAGGATTCCTCAAACCTAGTTGTAAAGAAGCCTGCTTAATCTTTTCCCTATTGTTGGGTGGTAAGGGTGAAGCTACTGGTTTCACCTTCTTTGCTACACTCTTGTATTTAGTTTCAACATGGACTTTTGGACCAACTGTTTGGTTTTCTTTAAAGGCTTCTATTACTTGATATATTTCCATAGAGCAAACTTCACAATTTCATTTTCAAGATGAAAACTAGACCCCATTATAGCATCAAGATCACCCATAGTATCTACAAAAGAAAATTGTTCACACAAACCCAAAACATTTTGAGTAGGCTCTAGCAACCCACTCTTTTTCATGCCTATTTGTACATTATGCACATATTGCCTCTCAAATCTCTTCAAATCTTCAAGTTTTGTAAAACATACTGATCCATTCCTTGTTACCAAGGAGCTCGTTGAAAAAGTTTCACCTATTTTTGGATCAGGCAAGACCCTTTTTCTTTCTGTACCACTACAATCCCGCTTTACAATGGTACTTGGCCAAAACCCATCATTTCTCTATGATCATGAAACTCTTTGCTCACCTTTGGTAGAGGATGTTCTCTGAGGTTTTCATGATTTCTTTCATGGTTTACGCAAACTGTGAGAAATTGGACAGCTCGTTTACCATCTTTGCTGCATATCCTAGCATATGTTGAACCATCATCCATTACCTTTGTTTCCATTCAAACTCCCACAATGTAGGGTTGTCCAAGGATGAGATGATATGAAGATTTATCCTGTACAAAGAAGTTTTGGTCAATTTTTACATCACCTATTGTCACCTTCACACCTGGACATGCTGCATACAATTCACCGTATGAATTGTTTGCCACTTTCACCATCCAACCATGATCTGTGTCCATCGTCCATTTGCACTTGTTGTAGAGACTCTTTGAAATTATGCTTATTTCTAAACCATGGTCAATCAAGGCAACAAATGTCTCTTCAAGATCACCTACCTTGACCAAATTTTATGTAGTATCCCTTTCCCAGTGGCTTTGTGTGAATAGTAACTCCTAGGAATAGCATCAACTTCTTCATCATCATTTGAGAAATGCACTTTCTTCACTCTCCCACTAGATTGGTAGCATCCTAACACAACTCCATCATCCTCCTTATTTTGCAACTGCATCCCTTTTGTCTTCAAGGTTTCTCCGTCAACCTGTGAAAGAGCAACCTCAGCAAGAGTTTGCCTCTTTCTCTTGATGATGTCAATGATCTCCTCGTGGAATTCACACTTTGCAATGCCAGAGTGAACTCAATCTTGCTATTCAAAATCCTTTCCTCCAAGACTTTCTTTAAATCTGTAGCAACCTCAATATCAAATTGTAGTTTATAAGTTGGGACTTTTGTCTTACCTTTTGTTGGCTCTTTCTTCTTTCCTATTGTAGACTCCTCCATGAGTACTTCAGGTGGAGACACTCCTTGTGTCGGGGTTGTTTGGGAAGGCATTGAGTCACTTATTCCCCCACTTCTAGAAGCTCTTTTTGATGGTCCTTCATCAACATTCTCATGCCTGCGCTTTTCTTCTACAATAGCCTCATTTTGTTGGCATTTTGTAATGTAGGCATGCACTAACAATGAGTCCACTGAATCATTCCATCCTGTTTCTAGATGTATGCAATCACCTGCTTCATGTAGAATCTCTTTTGTAAGATTTCCCTTTTTAGCTAATTGCATGACATTTGGCCAAATTTGACCATGATGGTCATTCACCTCTTCATCACTAAGATGCTCAATTTTTACTCCATAAGTAGCTGCCTCAACTAAAGAGCTAGCATGGTTAGTTTCCATATCTTCAACTAAGGTTTGCATTCCCCCCTTCCCAAAGTTAGTTCTCAAGGGTAGACCTTTCTCTCTTAAGTGGATTTTACCATCCGTAAAAAAAACATCTTTTGACAAAGCATCACTAAAATCATCACAATCCCTTCTTACATGGTCTGTACTATCACACCAAATACATCTATTAACAAACCCTTCTTTGGGATGTTGTCTTTGCCTAAGAAGTGGCCCTAATGGTGTGGTTTTTTATTCAAGCTTTGCAAGATTCACGTTCAAGTCACGCATTCCCTTCACAAGTTCATCTAGCATAGAATCATCAAACTTAGGAGCTATATAAGTACACTACCATCCTGTTCCTTCTTCTTTGTCGTTTGGCAAGCAACGAGACAACACCTTCAACTTCATTGCAGTCGGTCTTTAGTCCTTGCTCAGCATCTTTATCTTCAAGAAGAAGCTACAAATTTTCTTGAAACTCTTTAGCTGCGGATTGAAAGAAAAGATATGTCTTCTCTGCATCTAGTGTGGCCCTTTCTGTCTTGGTGAGTTGTGCATAGCGCCGCTCAAATTCCCTAAGTAGCTCTGTTATTGATAGTCCCGCTTTGGCTTGACTACCCATTCTAAGCATGTCTTTTTGGTCACTCTCTCCGAGTCCTCCATGAAATATTCCTCCTTTAAAGCTACTTTGAGTTCTTGCCAATTTCTCCCATGTCCATCTTTAATTGCCCTAATATGCTCCCTAATTTTTGGAGCAACAACTAGCTGAAAGCTTTGAATCATCTCACCTTTTGACATGCGATGCAGCTCCATCTCCTTCACATACTCGTGTAAGTACATGGTTACATCTTTGCCATTGAACTGATCCATTCTGTTGATGACCGCTTGTATGGCCTTCCTTGCTGAAATCTCCCATCTTTCAATAGCATGTTAATGTTTCATGAACATTGCAAATGCTTGAAACATTTGCATTGTTGCTGGGTCAAAATGCATACCCTGTAGCTCAACATGATCACCCATGGTTACCCACAAACTCTCACCCTGGTAGATTCGCGTCGGGCTCACCAAAAATATGTCAAGAAGTCGGCAGTCTTGCCAGGAAGGCACCGGGACTCTTGCTGTGAGAGTTTGTGAGGAAGCTCAAGGGTTATGAGAAGGAGCTAAGATGTAGATAACATAGGTTCTAGAGCTAAAGAAGAAATGTAGCCAAAGAAGCCGCTCACTTTTTCTTACAAACACACACGTGATGGAGAGAACTCATGAAAGATAGTTAAAACAAAACAAAAATGAAAACATTGAGATTACGATCATATCGTATCATGGGTAGGATAAAATGGTTAATGGATGAGTTAATGATATTTAATATTTGTTGTCCAAGTAAGCTACGGATTGCTCTTTAGAACTATAGCTTTGTGCTTACTATAATGTATATGTTTTGTCTAGCGATTGGGATTAGTTGTGAGTACAAATCCTCTTGATTCATAATAAAATAACCACATTCACATCAAAAGAGAAGTCATAATCAATAATAGGTAGTATGATGGGATCTGGTAAGAGAAGTATCTTGTTCAGCCTTTTAGGACCAAATAGAAACACTATGCATTGCTAAAAATGAATCTTTCGACTAATCCAAATGTTGACCCTAATAGATTGCACAGAATGGAAATGAAAGAAATTGACTCCATGTGGATTATGGTTATTCATCAATGATATACTTAGTATGTTCAAAGATAACGGTGTGAAAGAAGTGAAAGGAGAAGAAGAAGAGAGTTTCTCTCCCAAGCCCTATTGTTGCCCTTAGGCAATAAGGATACTGTGGGGAGAGAAGTACTTGTAGCAAGGAGATTCTAGAGTTTGTGGAAGAGAATGAGAACCTTAAGAGAGAGAGATTCTTGTGGAAGATGAAGATATGGTTACTAACCTTGTGCACATAATTGTTTCCCGCATGAAGATTGTGCCCGTTACATTGACAAGATTACTGCTTGAATACCTTCCAATGAAACAATTAGGACACACCAAGAGAGATGAAAGAAGGAGTAAAGATAGAATTAGAGATAGATCTAAGTGTGGTGGTGGTATTAACGATAGATAATGAGATATGGAGATAGAGTTAGAGACAAGTATTGGACTAGATATGCAAATGAAAGAAAAACTAGCAACATATATCTTACATGAGAGCAATCGCCACCACCTTAATGGAGAGAGAAGATGAGGCAAGAATTCAGCATTTCTTCAAGAGAAAGTGTGGCACTAAGATGAGTGTGTCACTATGGAATTGAGATATTCTCACTCACTCATAAAGTGCCCCCAATGAAGAGAAGGTTGCCCTTTTTATAGGTGAGGGAGCCATGTTTTACATAATCACTTGACTAGGCTAAAGAATTAGCCCAAATCAAATGTTCTTTGGATATTTCTTAAAATGGGCAATATTAGGACTCAAAATATCATGAAATTCAGAATTTTTGGTCGTTGAGGCTCCATGTGGGTGCATGATGTATGTGGGCCCCACCTAGGCATCTTCTGTGTGGCTCCAGCAGGGGGTCCCAACTTGTGTGTCTTGTCCTTCAAGGCATCTTTGAGGTGTCACATTCACATGACTGTGTCTTTTATCCTCCAAATATATTATTTTATGGAAAAATACCAAGATTACCTCTTTTCACTTGATTCACCTATTTACCTTCTCTTCTTGCAGTGTAGTTGTGAGAGGATTTCTCATTGTTTTCCTTGTAACTTTTGACATGTAACTCGGATTGACATGCTTCAAAAAGAAAAATTGGCCTACTAAAAGATCTTGACTTAGTTTTGGCCTTTTCTCCATACCCTTAAGTCGGTATTTTAAAATTGGGATGGTCCAAGAAGCTTTGGATCTTGCTTTTCATAAAGTCTTCTAGTAGGCTCTTCCCTCTTGTATGTATCCAAGAAGGTATGCATTATTGAAGGGTTATATTATTAAATAAATGTGAAAAGAAGAAAATAATTTATATATGGTAGGGTATAGCTGAGATATTAGAAGAAATATACAAATGCTTTTCCCTCGGACAAAAAGAGGCACAATCATTGATACTTCTTTTGCAGTACTTTCTAATAGTAATGTACATTTCTATTATTTCAAAGGTAAATACTAAGGTATGGTAGAAAGCTTTTATTTATGCATATGACTATTATATGAAGTATACTTATGTGTCAAAAAGTCACAAGATAAATTGTGTAATTCCCGTTCCCACTATATACGTGCGACATCACGACAACGTGGAAAATCTACTTTTTTGGAAGAGGGGTTAAAACTGTCTTTTTTTAGGAAATCTAAGTGAGAGAGAGTGTTTTATATGCTACATAGACAAGAGATGGGTGGGAAAAAGGCATTTTAAAATGAATTTACCCACCTCTCTTTTGATTTACTAAATAGACTATTTTCAAATACAAAATATGGAAATGGCATTTTTAAAAATCCTAGCATAGACCTTTCTGCTCTCTCTTCTAGGCTTGGTCAAACTTTGGCTTAAGATTTAAGCATTCCCTTGAGTTGTCAAATAAAGAGGCCCTCCTATACCCCATTCACTTCCTAATGAAAATCTGAATTGGAACCGTCAAAGTTAATTGAAAAGGGAAGAGCAGTGATGAATACCATAGATCAGGCATCTGAATGGTTTCCATTCTATTTAAGATATACAGAGAAGAGGGAAGTTTAAATAAACTCTGGAAACAAATACAAGAAGCAAGCGAGACAAATGAGCTAAGTCAAAGAGTCAACTAGATCAATAAATGGAGGGATGTCTTTCTTCCTCCTATTGAGGAATTTGAGGCAGGCGCTCAAGCAGGTTTGGATATTCACTCATATTGTGGGGATAAAGGATCTGTAAGATCTTTAGATAGCCAACCCCAATCTCTAAGAAACTTACCCTCTCACATGGGAGAGTATGAAGAAAAGTATGATGTTAAAGCAGTATCATTACAAAGACTCTCCTCAAAAAAGGTGATGGACTCTAAAGGATTGGTAGACATATTGTCTACACCTATGACTTGCACCATTATGCTAGCTTCTCTTAATATGACCAACATATGGGTGACAATTAGAAAATTCTTAGAAAAGTTTGGTGTAAAAGATCCAGCTTTATTGATACAAGAAGGGATCAGAGAGCTAGAAAATCCTCAGCTAAGCACACCATTAGTACCCTTAAACAAGGTAGGGGAGTACATTGAAGGTGAGGATGAAAATCTTACGCTTCCTATTGGGTATCAAGGTGTTACAACCATGGAAATTCTCGGATAGTGGAGAGGGTGTGGCCATTGCAACCAAAGAGATATGGAAGAAATGGAAAAACATACCTTGAGAGACACAATGATGAAAATTGCAATTCGGAGATGGTTATATGGAGAAACCCCTAGGGATTCTAGAGAAGCTAATTGTTACGTTTTTGTGGCATTGAGTATGAGCATACCTTTGCTATAGTAGATTTTGGCAAGAAGAAAAACTATGACACAATACTTGGATGGAAATTCATATGACAATTGAAGATGGTCTAAGATTGGGATTATGATCATATATAACTTAGGCACATGGAAACCACAACACGTATAAACCTTAAAGACCATAGTTACAACGATGTGAATCGAGTCCTAGTTGAGGAGTTTGATTTAGCTACATTAGCAGGATCTTAGCTTTGAGCTTGGTTAGGTAAGCCAAAGGAGCTATGTATGTGTGGAGCATCTCACTGCGGAAGCTTAAAATGAGAAGAGTGTATTCTAGAAAGGGTGATTGAAGATAAGGAATACATTCCTAAATCCTTCCCTAAAGAAACTCTAGAGCCTTTTAGAATGGACACATATTCTAGCAAACCTAGATGTGTGTGTTATTTTGGATGATCCCACGACAAAGTTTTACGAAAAAGATGGTTATGAAACGGTTCTGTACTATATGGTTTTAAATGCGGTAAATGAGGAAGATAAGGAACCAGTCCTGAAAAAAACCTAGAAAAGTTAAACCGGTGAAAGTAGACAAAGAGGAGTTGTTTTATGACTCTCTACAGCATCTTGAGCAAGATGATGATGCAGATAATGAATGCTTTGACAACTTGTGTGAACAAGAGGAAACAATAGCATATTTCAGGTTTTATGACTTTTCAAATCAAAAACCTGGATGTCGCCAATGATATAAGGAAACGAGAGCTGAGCACAAAGCTAGAGAGAATCCGATGCCTAGAATGAGAGGTAAAACACAAATTTTGATGTTTGTAGAAGTTAAAGGTTGCGTTAGACAAAATTTTAGGAACATGCTCTAGAGCTTGGGATCCAAAGACACAAGACAACATTAGAAACCTGAGAAAAAAACTCCAAAGTTTAAAACTGAAACCAAATCCAAGAAAACAAAAAAGTTAGGACTAGATGAGTTTGAAGAAATTAAGTGAACTATTGGGATTTAGGCGAACTGGCCAGACATCCCACTTACTACTAATCCATCTACTAACCTAACCATTATACACTTATTCTTTGATACAATAGAATAAGGAGCTGCAACAGGATAACATTGTTGTGTGCTCCACCCAAAGCAGGTTTCTCTCTCTCTGCTTTCGCACTTGCACTTGCACATGCTTTCCGTGGCACCTTCAACTAGTATTAGAGCAGGTTTTGTGCTTGCCATTTTCGCATCCGCATGTGCACGCACTTTCAAAAGTGCAAACAGGTTTCCGATTTTGGCATCGGCAAATTTAGCGTTCTAAGAGCGTTTCCAGTAGGTGTCTTGGCGTTTTACCTCCCTTTTGAAGCTATTCTTGTAGTCAAAAGCTTCATCCAAGATACGCTTCAAGAGTTGTATTTTTCAACTCCACTTTTCCTACAGCTACAGGACACAGGTGCAAGTTTTTTAGAGACTATTTTGGGATTGTATATATCCGTTTTATGGCTGTGTTTATGGGCTGATTAGGAGCACTTTTCGACATCAACATTGTCTCGGGTTTTTGAGGCATCCATCTCCTCATAGGTTCTTACATACATACATGACATCCAGGTTTCCTACAGGTTGCAGTGTTTAGCATCAGCACAGATTTCAGTGGGAGTACTTGATGCGGATATGCATTGTTTTGGCACTTTTGATAGTGCTTGAGCTCTTTTGAGACCGGTTTTACTCCCCGTAGGGATTTGTTTACTACTTGCACATTTTGTTTGGCACATGTTTGAGCGTGTATACTACACCTTGCAGTATTGTTGACAGTGGATGTACATTGAGTTGCAAAAACTACCATATGTACCTTTTGTGGAGCCAATTTGGCTTGTTTCTAGTAGTCTTGACCGTTTCAAAGACTCGGTTCAGAGGGCCTTCCTGAGACTGGGCTGGTTTCTTGTCTGCATAACCTTTTGTGAGGGTCGATAGCGTGAGGTTTTTTTGAGCTGGGGGATTCTTGAATGTTGAGATCCTCTCGGTGATACAGGTTGCTGGAGTACCCTTTTTTGTGGCCTTGCCATAGAACATGTATAGAGAGGTCTAGGTGTATTTGACGCCTCGATGGTGCATTTGATGCCATGTTGGCAGTCTTGGGTCATCTTTTGACTTTTTATGCACAACTAGTGGTTGATGAGCCTGTCTTATGCTTTGAGAGCATTACTTTTGATGCGTTACTGATCTCTTGTGACAGTTTTGGATTGAGATTGTCAGTTTTTTTGGGGAAACTCTGTCAAATTTTTCCTAGAATTACCAGTGTTTTTTTCCATATTATCTTTAGTTTGTAGCCATGTCATCTAGTGGTGAGAAGGATATTTACAATATCCAAAAATTTGATGGGATGAATTTTGCTATCTGGAAAGAGCAGATTCAAGATGTTCTTATACAAAAAGGCCAGCTCGATCCTATCATGGAGTGCCCAGAGGGCAAGGTGAGTATACAGATGTTGAGTTGGAGAAACTTGATACTAAGGCCAAATCTACCCTCCGTTTGCATTTGGCCGAATCTATGTACTTTACTATAGTTGGAGAAAGGACTGCTAGAGATGTATGGAATAAGTTGTGTTCCAATTATGAGAAAAAAAGTGCCACTAATAAGGTTTTCTTGATGAAGAAATTGTTTGACCTTCATATGAAGAAAGAGGCCACTATTTCTACTCACATTAATGAGTTCAGTATCATTTTCACTCAGTTGACCACTCAGGGTTTGGTCTTCGATGAGGAAATCAAATGTATCTTCTTGCTATACAGTTTACCCTCGTCTTGGGATATGTTATGTACTACGATTAGCAACTCAGCACCACCTGGTAACAGTCTAGTGTACAATGACGTCCTTGCGAGACTGTTCATAGAGGAGATTCGTAGGAAATCTCTCAAAGGCAAGAAGGATGGTGATGCGTATGTTGCTAGTGATAGACAGAGGGGTCACACTCAAAGTCGTGCCAAAAGGGAGGAATGTGGGGGCTCACGCAGTAAGTCTTGGGGTTCTATGTGTAATGTTGAGTGCTATCACAACCATAAAAAAGGGCATCTGAAGAAGGATTGCAGGAAATGGCAGCAAAGCAAGAAGGATAAACAATCCGATGACACTTCTAAGTCTGATGATTCAAACAAGGGCAAAGCAAAGTTAGAGGAGATCAATGTGCTAGAGTCTTCAAATGCTCCTATTGTAGAGACTCTTCCTATGGTTGTTATGCCACTTACCTCTAACGTATTTGTCTTCACAGCAGATCTACATGTCGAGGCTCTTATTACAGAAGATGCGCAGTATGCACAGGATTGGATAGTAGATTCTGGTCCGAGTTTTCAGGTGACACCACATAGAGAGTGGTTCTCTACTTATTCTCACTCTTATGGAAAAGTGAGACTTGGTGATGCTTATAAACTAGACATTGAGGGTGTCGGAAACGTCAAATTACATCTAAGGAATGGCACGCACTTTACTTTATGTAATGTCAAACATGTACCCAAGTTTACTAAAAGCTTGATTTATGTTGGTCAGCTTGATGATTTGGGCTATAACACCACATTTGACATTAGTTCATGGATAGTACGCAAAAGGTAATCTTGTTGTACTTAGAGGTCAGAATCATGGTACCTTGTATTCCATGCATGTGTTAGATGTTGGTCATGATTACATATCTATAGCCGAGCTATCGTCTACTGAGTTGTGGCATTGTTGGCTATGTCATATTAGCCAAAAGGAATGAGAACTCTGACTCGTTTTGGCTATTTACCTGTCTTGTCTTATGTTGACTTTCCTGTTTGTGTGAGCAATGTATCTATGGCAAACAGACTAGGTCCGTTCACTGACCATTGGGTCCAAAGAGAGTTGAACCTCTAGATTTAGTACATAATGATGTTTGTGGTCCTATGTCAATCAAATCTCTAGGGAGGGGCAGCTATTTTGTGACATTCATAGATGAATCTACTTAAAAGGTGTGGGCATATCCTTTGAAACATAAGGTCAAGTTCTTCCTGTGTTCCAGAAACTTTTGGCACTCGTTGAGAATCAGTCTGGCACGAAACTCAAGAGGTTGCGGACTAACAACGGTGGAGAGTATGTCTCCAAGGAGTTTGACAATTTCTATGCTAAAAGAGGGATTAAAAGTCAGTTTACTCCACCATACACACCAACTCAGAATGGAGTTGTTGAGCGCATGAATCGTACGATTCAGGAAAGAGTCACAGCCATGCTTTCTAGGGCAAATCTCACACAAGCCTTTTGGGCAGAAGCTGTCTTGACCGCAATGCACATTATAAATCATTCTTTTAGTATGACATTGAATTATGAGATTCCAAAAGAGTTATGGTCTAAACGTAAGCCCCACTATGACCATCTACATGTTTTTGGTTGTGAATCTTATGCTCACGTGCCCAAACAAATTCGAAAGAAGTTAAAGCCAAAGTCACACAAATGTATTTTCAGTGGATATGGTGCAGATGGAGATGGGATATCTTCTCTGGCACCTGGAATCTTGCCGAGTCATCCGCAACTCAAATGTGATCTTCAATGAGTCAAAGATGCATAAACAACCTATCAAGGAAATAGAGATTTGGAGAGTGACTTTTGAGGATGTTGCCTCAAAGACAGTGAAATCAACTCAGCGGGCTAGTGATGTACCTTCCACTAGCAATGCTCCAGAGGGAGCGAATAGCAATGGTCAAGGAGTGAGATGGTCTACTAGAGTCTCTCGTCCACCTGCGTGTTTCAAGCTAGGTCTTGATTACATCATGTTGACCGATAACGGTGCGCAAAGCTACTACCAAGAAGCCATGATGACGGATGATGTGGTGAAGTGGGAGCAGGCTATGGTATCTGAGTATAACTCGATTGTGGCTAATGACACTTGGGATGCAAAAGCTTTACCTTGCAAATGGGTTTACAAGAAGAAATTTACCTCAAGTGATCCAAATCCAAAGTACAAGGCTAGACTTGTAGCCAAAGGGTTCAAACAACAAAAGGGAGTCCGTTTTGATGAAATCTTCTTGCCTGTGGTCAAGGTGACAACACTTAGAACCATACTTGGTCTTGTAGCGATTAAGGACATGGAACTTGTCCAAATGGATGTGAAGATAGCATTTCTTCACGGGGATCTTGATGAGGATGCTGACATGCAGCAGCCTGAAGGGTTTGCTCAAGAGAATGCATCTCGTGAGGAGCTAGTATGTAAGCTCAAAAAGGCACTTTATGGCTTAAAGCAGGGTTCAAGGCAGTGGTATCGTAAATCTGATGCACGTATGAGGTCTCAAGGATATAAAAGGAGTGAAGAGGATCACTACTTGTACACAAGAAAGCTAGATGATCATTCTAGTTTTTTACGTTGATGACACGCTTATAGTTGGGAAATCCACTGCGAAAATTGCCAGCTTGAAGAAAACACTTAGCAATAATTTTGCAATGAAAGATTTGGGGGATGCTACCCACTTTCTTGGCATGCGAATCTAAAGAGATTGCAAACATCGTATTCTTGAGTTATCTTAGGAAACATACATTGAGAAAGTTTTGCAGCGAGGCTTAATGTGCGGAGGGGATAGCATTGAGTACCCCAATGCAGGAATTCTTGAAACTCAACAAGGAAGATGCACCCAAATCTGATGCTGAGCGAGCTCAAATGGCTAAGATACCATATTCTTCGGAGTGGGCAGTCTCATGTGTGCTATACTAGCCACAAGACTGGACATTGCTTTTGCAGTGGGAGTGGTGAGCCGAGATATGGAAAATCCTCGCAGCAAGCATTTGGAAGCAGTGAAGCACATTCTTAGGCACCTCAGGATGCATCCATTGTGGGTTGTGCAGATGTAGACTATGTGGGTTGTGTCGACAATAGGAGATTGACATCTGGCTATGTTTTCATATTTGCTATGGAAAATTCTCGCAGCAAGCATTTGGAAGCAGTGAAGCACATTCTTAGGCACCTTAGGATGCATCCATCGTGGGTTGTGCGGATGTAGACTATGTGGGTTTTTTCGACAATAGGAGATTGACATCTGGCTATGTTTTCATATTTGCTAGGAGTAGCAGTATCTTGGAGGTCATGTCTTCAAGATTGTACGTCATCTTCCACTACGAAGCAGAGTACGTTGCATTGTCGGATGCAAGTAAAGATTCTGTACGGTTATCTCCCTTAGTCATAAATATTGGTATTGATGAGACTCCAGTGATATATTGTGATAGTCAGAGTGCTCTTTCATTGGCAAGGAATCCCATGTTTCACTCCAAATCGAAATACATTGAAGTTAGGTATCATCTCGTGAGAGATTTCTTGGCCAAAAAGCTCATTGATTTGGTCAAGCTACACACTGGTGACAACCCAGTAGATGCTTTGACAAAAGGCTTAGCTTTGGAGTGGTTTACACATTGCAGTGAGTTGATGGGTATAGGTTGAAGCTACTAGATTGCTTCATGGTTGTACATACCAGGTCACTTGGGCTGCGTTGGCCTTCAAGTGAGAGTTTGTTGGGATTCAAGCCGACTGGCCAGACATCCCACTCACTACTAACCCATCTACTAACTTATCCATTATACACTTACTCTTTGATACAATAGAATAAGGAGCTGAAATAGGACAATGTTGATGTTCCCTCCACCCAAAGCAGGTCTCTCTCTTTCTCTGCTCTTGAACTTGCACTTGCACAGCTTCCGGTGGCACATTCATGAACGAGAGTTGAGGAAATAATAAATACAAAGAGCTTAAGAAGCTCTGAGTGAAGTGTGGATAGTGGAAATAGAGAGTGGTGAGGAAGAGGATGAAAAAAATGACGATAAGATGACTGTGCCTTCCCACTATTAAAAAGTCACTATCCAAGACAAAAAGGTAATGATGACACACCCCGTACAAGAATAAAAGAACAAGGAGTCACATGATAGGCCAGAGGGTGCAAGGAAGATAGAATTGGCAGAACCAAGAGAAGAGCCTAAGCCAATCTATATAGCAACAGATTTGTGTCCCGAAGAAGAGAAGAAGCTCATAAGTCTCCTCGTGGAGTACAAGGACATGTTTTATTGGTCATATAACGACCTAAAAGGACACACAATCCCATTAAAACCTGATGCAGATCCTAGCGGACATAGATTGTACATGTATAATGATATGTTTTCTAAGCGCATCAAGGAAGATATTGATAAACGAAAGGAAGTTAAGTTCAACTAGGGGATAGAGCACCAATTGGGTGTCTCCAATTGTGGTAGTGCCTAAGAAAAATGGTAGACTCCAAGTGTGTGTCAATTTAAATAAGGTTAATGTAACCACAATAAGGAAAAATTATCCCCTACCTATCACTGACCTTGTTCTAGAACGAGTGGCAAGCAAGCAGGCATATTCCTTCTTAGATGAATTATCTGGCTACAACCAACTTGCAATCGCGCTTGAAGGTGAATATAAGATGGCCTTTGCCATAGAGTGGGGTGTATATATGTATAAAGTTATGCCGTCTGGATTGACTAATGCTCGACAACATTCAAGAGGTTAATGGCACGTGATTTTAAAGAATACTTAAGGATACTCTTAGAAATTTATATGGATGATCTATGTGTACACTCTCTCTTGAGAGATGAACATACGCAATACCTCAAAAAAGTATACGAGAAGTGCAGGACGTATAGGATCTTCCTTAACCCAAAAAAGTGTGCTTTCATAGTTAGACAAGGCAGAATCTTGGGATATTGCCTCAGAGAATAGCATATCTACAGATTTGGATAAGATAAAAGTGATTGTAGACATTCCTAGACCAAAAAACGCAAATGAGGTACAATGATTTATGGGACACTGTGGTTATTAAATGAGATTTATACACATGTATGCAGTCATTTCTCAACCCCTATATAAACTTATATTAGTCTTTGTATGGACAAATGAGTGTGAGAAGGCATTTAAAATTTTTAAGAGAGCACTCATATCCGCTCCAGTATTAAAGCACCAGATTGGGAAAAGACCTTCATATTCATATTGATGCTTTGGCATTTGCTATAGGATGCATATTGGCTCAACCAAGAGAAGGAAATATGGATTTCCTAGTCTGTCATGCTAGCAAATAGCTTAACAATGCTAAAAAGAACTACACTACCACTGAGAGAGAAGGGCTAGTGATGATATATGCTGTTAAATTCTTTTGGCATTATCTCCTTGCAAGCAAGTTTGTGTTTTTCAGTGATCATCTATCCCTCTTATACCTTGTAAAAACCCATGGAATACTAAAAGAATTGTATGACGGTTTATCATATTACTGGAGTTTGATTTTACAGTAGTGGTTAAAAAGGGAAGGATGCATCTTTGAGCAGATCATCTTTCTAGATTGTCAAATGGAGAAGCTCTAGAAGGGGTAGACAATGACGTCCTTCATGCATATTTTTTCAATGTTGAAATGGTACATAAGTAATCTCAAGAGATAGTCAATTTACTATCCTATGTAGGAGGATCTGATAAGATAGAGAAAGAATTTAAACAAAAAGTAGTTCGACAATCCAATAATTTTTTGTTAATCAACGGATGTTTGTATCATTTAGGCTCAAACAACATTTTACTATTATGCAAAATTCCATAAGAGTATGACTACTATCTTTTTAGAAGCACATGTTTAGGACTTATCATTTCATTTAAGATTTTCAATTAATTGGCGTACGTTTGTAGCTCAAAAAACATTCTACAATTATGCATAAGTCCGAAAGAGTACGATTGCTATCTTTTAGAAGCACATATTTAGGACTTGACATTTCATTGCTCACAAACAAAAACATATCAATTCTTGAAACAATTAGAGGTTTATTGGCCAAATATGCGTACTGATGTTCATGAGTATGTTACTAGCTATGGTACATGCAGATCTAAACCACTAGTAGAACATGCAATGCAGTTTCAAATAACAATTGCACTTGAATGGTAATTGACTACCTATAACAATGAGAACATAGCATGGAAAACTACTTTTTGGATCAATACAATCAATGTAATAGAAATTGATGAGAAGGATACAGTGGATTCAACAATCAAAGTCAAGGTTGGAAGTAATCAAGTGGAAGCAAATGCATTTCTAGATTCAAGAGCTCAATGAAATCTTATTTCCTGTAGCTAATACAAGCAGCTTGCACTTGAGGAAAAGCTTCAACCCACACAACAGGACATTAAATCTATTTGGAGCATTCAATCAAGGCAATGGGATGGGCAATGATACTTGTGCAGATTAACCAATATGTCTATCCACTTAAATTTTATGCGGTAGAAGATAAGCCAGTGCAATATCCGTTATTGCTCAATCAGCCATGGAAGGGAGTGTACAATGTACATATTGATTGAAGATCTCATAAAGTCAACATTCAACATACTAAGGAATTTAAGTGGTTTCATTTTTTGCACAAAAAGCTGACAAACTATCGGTAGTGGAGTCAAGAAATAAGGGAAAACAACCCTTCCTTATAGCAGCTCAACACTAGGTACCAAAGAGACATTCAAAAGAGAACACTTTTGCATATATTCTACTCAAGACAATTACGGCCAAAAAAGATAAAAGGCCAAAGATTATTTCAAGGAAACCCACAAAGCAAAGGCATCCATCAAGGCCCGCAACAACACATAAGCAAGTCTGGATCAAGAAGGATGAAGTCACAAAGTTTACACAGACCATGCTCAAAGCTACCTCTCAACTGACATATGGTAAACCCAAGCGACCAACTCCACTATATGTCACAAATGTATGGATTCCAAAGAAGTTGACTGCAGCCCAAGGTAATCGAGAACAACTCTAGATTCCAAAGAGACATGGCAAGGACCTCCCTTTAGTATAGATCCAACGAGAACCAAAGCCAAGACAACCGAAACAAATGTTAAGCAGATTTGGATACCCAATTAGAGCTTATGGAAAGCTCGAAAGAGTCACCATCAGATTTGGATTCTTAAACAAAAGACCAAACATACAACATATTCAATCTTTGGATTCAAACAAGTGTGCAACCACACAATGCAAGATGGACATCAATTCAAGAGTATCCAATGCCAATGAAACAAAGAGCGGTACAATTACAATGCTTATTATTTCACCAATTTATACAGGTAATGCCAAACTAGGAAACCTTAGCATTGAATGCCAATACGTATATTTCCTATAACCCTTCTCTCGCACAACATTAATATTTTCAATGCATTGATTGAGTATACATATAGGGATACACTACATGGAGTGCATTAGCAGAATGTTGATACCCATCCACGATACATTCCCTCATCCAGGAGGACTCCAACTCGAAGGGGGGGAGGCATTGTCAATGCGAACTCACAACGAGTATAAATAGTGCTAAAAAGGGAACTATTCTCTATGTTTTTTGATTATTTTTTTTGTTTGACTGCGGAATTTTTTGGTGAAGCTGAGTACTCATGCCCTTATCCAGCACAATTGTATAGATATATGAAGACAGACGCCAAAAATGAGTCTCTAGGTGTGTGTACATATGTAAAAATAGAAGTTTTTAGGCTAAAAAGTTGATGAAATAGAGCAATCTAGTCAAAAATATTACAAAAAAAGTATATATATTGGCTTAAAATGATGTTTAATATCTAATTTGATTTATTGGTATTTTTTAGAATTGATTTTCTACTTTGTATTTTTTAAGGGAAAAAATGGAAAAATTAGAAGAGATGGTGACAAAAAGAAAAAAGAAAAATACAAGGGTGATTAGCAAGTCAATGGCCACATGTGGTGAAGTCAAAGTGCAATTATGAGAATGTTGCAAAAAGACCAATTCAACTAGTTTTTGGAGGAAATGATAAATTTTTAGCAAATTGGGCAAACGAAGTCCAAATCCAGAAATTTTTGAGCCTAAACTGCATTTCACAACAAGATAGGAGCACATGTCAAATTTCCTGATAAGTGATTTAGGGAGCCTCAATATAAGAACTTTTGACCCCACTTACTAGCTCATTTTCACTATTCACACTATAGAGAGAGCTAGACAAACCAAGAGTGCGCGGACCTTATGAAGCTCTATATACCATCATTAATAAAGACACCTGGTCAGACATCAAGGAAAGTCATCGTTGTACCATCACCCAACTAAAAGATGCGTTCAGAGCAACAAATCGTCAAGTGTCATAAAGGACATCCGTAAGGCCGAAGGCTACACTTAGGACATGGAAAGGTGCCCAACAGCATCTAGAAGTTTACTTGATCAAGCTCAAGTGAAACTATTGCAAAAAGTCATCTCCAAGAGGGAAATTTGACTTTAGAGTCCAAAGTACCAAACAAGGAGTTTTTGAGTTAAACTTATGGCTTTCACAGTTGAATTTGAGCTAAAAGGTCTTAGGGCACTAGCACAAATCTTCCACATGCATAAAAACCAAAAAAAATCACCCCAAACATCATAGGCATATGATGTCCAATATTAATGGACCTTTTAACACATGCAAAGGATATTTTTACCACACCAACCTACTTATCATGCTCTTTATTGGTTACATATCAAGTTTCATGCAAATTGAACCCCATAAAGGCACAATTGGGTCAAAGACTACTAAGTTGGAGTCCTCGAGCAAAATATAGTCTTATCCATAGAAAGAGTGCTCCAAACCGAGGAAAACATGGCACAAGGCATGTACAAGGCATAAATATCATACCTCAATGCTAACATATCAAATTTCCAAGAATAGATATCATACACGTTCATGTCTAAACATGTAAATAGAGGTTCTGTCGCGTAGCTCAATCCACCGACATCATGTCAAACCAATGGATCGGTAACCCGGCTAGTGCATGAAGGAATGGAATCACTAGAAGTGCAAGAAGAGGATCCTAATCAAGAGAGTTAAGAAGAAGAGAAAGCTATGAAGAAGGCTAATCACTCAATGCCTACTCTTTAATCTTCTTTAATCTCAACAATCAAGAGGACAATGGGTGCACACTCTCATCAATCACACACACACATCAATCAAAAGCTCAATGAGCTCACAAATAATGTAAAAGTGAAGATAAATGAGAGAGGGAAACACTAATTAGAGAGTAATCAATGCTTAACTACACACCATAAACACAATTGACAAAGAGAAAGAAGAACAAGAGCACTTAGCTTTCCATTGCATGCCATAGAAAGTGGGTGAGCACAAGAGGAAGCTCCAACTCCAAACATCTTCACCTCTATCTTCTCTACAAGCTTTCCATGAAAGCTTAACTCACATGAGGATCCCTAAAAAATGACCTAACTTTCACTTTTATACCTAGGGCATAAAAAACATGTCCGGCCACCCAGGAGATGCATAGCTGGAAGTCTCGTGGATAAGTGTGGTAGGTGGTGTGGGCTCCCTAACAATACTCTGACTGGGCTCTAGTCTCAGGGGCTCTACCTGTGGTAGGCTAGGTGCTGGAGCTATCTCTCGTGGCACACTATCATCCTCATCTGGCATCTCCCAAGGTGGTAGAATACGACATGACAAAAGAAGCCTAGGAGGTGATCTCTCTAGTGGTGTCTCTCGAGGACTCGGAGCTCTCGGTAGCTATGGAGCTAGCGTGGTCGTCGTGGGTAAACATAAATGATTATGTCTAAGTCGAGGGGATTAGGGTAGACCTATAGTCAAAACATATATTGCATGATCGACATCCCTATAAAGTCGCTCACGTGGATCTCCTATCAAATATTCAAGATTGCGGGTTGAAGGATCTCTGGATCCACCACTCGTCAGGCGTCTGTACCTACGACCAAGCTTATCTAGATAGGTCACGGTCTGCTCAACTCTCTGAAGCTACACTAGCCTAGGATGTGTCTGTGTGTCTAGGATGTCATCTGGGTGTGCTCGCTCAATGTCATCAAAATCAAGGGTCTCAATCAAGAGATACTGATCTCCGAGCTTATCAATAAAAACTGTTGTTTCGGCCTGTGGGTAGGCTCTCACAATCTTCTTAGGTGTAGACATCATGCGCTGCGGGGTGGTTAGCCTCACAAAGGGGTGATCATAAGTGTCAACATAATATGCAACCCCTCGTGGAGATCGGCCTACTATATGCAAGATCTGACCATCTATATCTCTCATGCTATCCCTAGTCTCTCTGGTATCGGACACTATCTGAAGGGTGGGGGTCACTGGTCTAGGGGCACTCATATCTACAATGGGTGATCTATCGGGCCCTACCTCTGGTGCTCTCAACTGGGGTGATGTGGTTGTCATAGACTCTCTTGTATGCTCTCTAATCTGTGTCATCAAAGGCTGGCATGGGTCTCTAGATGGTGCAAGGTGTCGAGGTTGAGACTCTCTAAAGTACGTGTCTCGAAGGCTCTGGGTCTCTATCTATGGCTCACTCTGAGTGGTACACAAAGTGCTAGCAATGGCCGTGTACATCGCTCTAGACTCGTGATAGCTCGAAACGCTTGGCGGCAAATCAAGTCTAGGTGAGGAGAATCG
This sequence comes from Adiantum capillus-veneris, assembly GCF_014529385.1. NCBI lineage: Eukaryota > Viridiplantae > Streptophyta > Polypodiopsida > Polypodiales > Pteridaceae > Adiantum > Adiantum capillus-veneris. The sequence continues at coordinate 16,976,596 of NC_140944.1, forward strand.
TGGTGGTGGTTTCCTGAGTGATGTGGGTGGTGGCACTGTGTCTAAAAGAGGTAAGGCACTCCTACTCGAAGTAGGACGTTGGGTCGGTCGAGGATCGTACGGCAATCCACAAGTCAAAAAGTAAAGGTGAGTGCCTGTGGTGCTCATGTAGCATCTGTCTTTAGGCTCGCCAACTAGTGTCACAACATCTGTGGATAGGCGTCTACTAGAAGTGCGACACTCTAATCGATATATGCGTTGAGCACTATCTATATAGATCACTCGAGGACCTATCCATTGTAATGTAACCTGCACGGGATGGTCGAAGGCCTCAAGACAATCATCTGCGTGTACTAGCTCTATCTCCTCTAGCCTAATCAAATGGTCGACCACATACGTAGCGCTATAGTCATCTCTAAATGTGCCATCCCGCGTGTCGTCGGGAAGGACTCGCACCACCTGGAGGGTCTGTGTGGGGCCAAAGGAGGCGCGGCACTAGACAAAGCAATGTCCATATGTGTCTGTGTAAAAGGGCCGGCCTCTGTGCTAGCCTACAAGTGTGAGAAATGTGTACTCAGAGCACGAAGTGGTCATGGCCATCATATGTGCGCTCTCAGCGTGTGATAGGCCTCTAAACCTCGTAAACTCGTTGAATGTAGACTAAAATCAAAATCTACACTATATCGAGGTTTATGCGTACAATCGGACTCAAATCTGACAAAATCTGGCAAAACCTAACTCTCGGACGTATCTGCTCTAAATGTGTCTAATTGTGTGTACATGCGTGCGAGTGTCGAGTATGTGGGACGTGTGATGCATGTGGAATATGTGTGAGAAGCAAAAAAAGAAAGAAAAAAATTCGTTTTTTTTTTTTTTTAAAGTTTTTTTTTTAAAGGCTTTTTAAATTCGGACGCCCATGCAAATCAAATTTTGTTTTCTTAATGTGCTTTCACACTCCTTTTATTATCTTTGTTGACTTTGTTTCCCTCTCTCTCACCTAGATTCTTTTCTCACATGCCTTGTCTTTTGTTGACTTTACTCCCTTTCCACACACCTAAAAACAAGCATGCACATGTGCTTGACCCCCACTCCCTTTGTTTAATTGTGCACTACACTTTACACACACCCAAATTGAGGATGGCACACACCCCTCTTAAATGATGCACACACCTAAATCAAGCAATGCACACACACACCTAATTTAAGTAAATGCACACATTGTTCCAAGAAGTGAGACGTGTGCGCATGCAAAGCTAAAAATAGGTCGTGAAGTGCGTACGCTCTCAATTTGGTGAAGATTTTTTTTACAATTAACACTTCAAAATCACACCCAAAATCAAATTTTTATGCATTTTTCATCCAAATTAGGTCGATTTTTGCTTAATTTTGACTAAAAACTAGCATAATTAGCAATAGAATTAAGCAAAATTAAGCATATACAATTGATCATCACACTTTGAACTTTGCAATTCATCCAATTTCATATCAATTTTCAATCAATTACAAGCCCAATTAAGTGTACACACATAAGCATAATCAAGCACTAATCGCTAATCAATGCACACACAATCTAGCTAAAATTGGGCAGCATTTTGACGCCATTTTAGCAATGAAAAAACTGATCCATAATCATCATAACAACATCAAGAAATCCAATGCTTTTTATGAACCCAATTGGCACCAATTAAACCATAATTTGCACTAAAAAATGTGCACTTTGCTTACACATAGGCACACTAATTGCACTTAGATTGCACTAATTTTTTGTGAAATTTATCTTTAATCATACTTGCAAATCAAATCAGCAAATGAATGGGTTATTGCACTCACAATAACATAACCATCGCGTCGATTTTCCACTCCAATTGATGCCTACACACATGTGTGTGTACTAGCCATCGCTTAACCGCAATTCACATTCACCTACAATCAATCAAGCACAAAATCTCATGTGTAGCATCATTTTCAATCAAATTAAACACATAAGAATTATAATCACACTTCAAATCAATGATTTAGCTATGTGTAACACAAAATTCACGTGTGATTAGAGAGTAATTAGAGAGCCTAATTAGGAAAAAACTCCCTAATTACACACTAAAAAATCACTCGATTTCACTCAATTTTTTTGCAATTTCTTATCAAAAGAATGATGCTTAAGCCTCTAATTAGGCATACACACATATAAAGCACTCCAATTGTCAGCGGATTAGTAGAAAATTAGTGAATAATTAGTGAAGAAAGAGAGAAAAACATACAAATTAATCACAATTTCTTAACCAAATCTTACCGTAAATCCACAATTCACCATCACCAACACCTAAAGCATAATCTAAACTACTCTAAAACATGATTAATGACTCTTCAACACACTAATGACTCCTCTAGCTTAGGTAATCGATCCCCGGCAGCGGCGCCAATGTTGGGGGGTTGTCGCGTAGCTCAATCCACCGACATAGTGTCAAACCAATGGGTCGATAACCCGACTAGTGCATGAAGGCATGGAATCACTAGAAGTGCAAGAATAGGATCCTAATCAAGAGAGTTAAGAAGAAGAGAAAGCTATGAAGAAGGCTAATCACTCAATGTCTACTCTTTAATCTTCTTTAATCTCAACAATCAAGAGGACAACGGGTGCACAATCTCATCAATCACACACACACATCAATCAAAAGCTCACTGAGCTCACAAATAATGTAAAAGTGAAGATAAATGAGAGAGGGAAACACTAATTAGAGAGTAATCAATGCTTAACTACACACCATAAACACAATTGACAAAGAGAAAGAAGAACAAGAGCACTTAGCTTTCCATTGCATGCCATAGAAAGTGGGTGAGCACAAGAGGAAGCTCCAACTCCAAACATCTTCACCTCTATCTTCTCTACAAGCTTTCCATGAAAGCTTAACTCACATGAGGATCCCTAAAAAATGACCTAACTTTCACTTTTATACCTAGGGAATAAAAAACATGTTTGGCCGCCCATGAGATGCATAGAATTGTGTGCATCTCTATAGCTCCTAGGCATGATGGTAACATCAAATATGCAAGCTGGAGCTCATGTAGAGCCCGTAAATATGTCAAAAGTACATATACAAAATGATGTGTCTGTCAAAAAATGAAGCAGCGTATGCTAATACATCATAAGCATATGCTAAAAATAGCATAGCTGAAGGTCATCTGCTACTTTGTGTTTGCGCTGCCAAACACTGTCCCCCTCTTAAGCTTTGTCGTCCCTGACAAAGCCATGTCGTGGTAGATGCTATGTGAAGAATGGAGCTAAAAAAGAAAAAGGCCATGAGGTAGCAAGCTCAAATATATGGTGATAAGGCATAAGGAAAAGGCAAAGCACATGTATTAATGAGTAAATGCACAGAATTATGAAATGTTACACTGCCATTAAGAAAAAATAAATTGCACTTGTTGAAATTAATTAATCAAGAGTTTTGGGCTTATGAATGAGTCTATCAACTAGTTAGCTATGACGAAGGGTTAAAACATTTACTCTAGTACTAGCTAAGTTAGTAAATTTATCCCAGTGCAAGATTCGCTAATTATGTTTCTCATAGATTAGCTAACTAACTCTCACAACTCGAAACAAAAGCTTGATTTATTTTTTTTTACTTGAAGCTCAATGGAAGTCCTTCTCATTTCATTTTTCTTGCTTTTCATTTGTTATTTTTCACATTTTGCAAAATCATTTACGTGTGTGCTTATTTGTATACCCGGGGCTTTTTTCTTCTCAAAGAAAAGCACCCACACTGGGAACCTCTAAGGCTCTAGTACCATAGGCAATACATGTGCGTGAAGTACCAAATCAAGCCAGGATTTCTCTTCCAACTTAAGCTAAAGGACATCCATAAGGCCGAAGGCTACACTTAGGACATGGAAAGGTGCCCAACAGCATCTAGAAGTTTACTTGATCAAGCTCAAGTGAAACTATTGCAAAAAGTCATCTCCAAGAGGGAAATTTGACTTTAGAGTCCAAAGTACCAAACAAGGAGTTTTTGAGTTAAACTTATGGCTTTCACAGTTGAATTTGAGCTAAAAGGTCTTAGGGCACTAGCACAAATCTTCCACATGCATAAAAACCAAAAAAAATCACCCCAAACATCATAGGCATATGATGTCCAATATTAATGGACCTTTTAACACATGCAAAGGATATTTTTACCACACCAACCTACTTATCATGCTCTTTATTGGTTACATATCAAGTTTCATGCAAATTGAACCCCATAAAGGCACAATTGGGTCAAAGATTACTAAGTTGGAGTCCTCGAGAAAAATATGGTCTTATCCATAGAAAGAGTGCTCCAAACCCAGGAAAACATGGCACAAGGCATGTACATGGCATAAACATCATACCCCAATGCTAACATATCAAATTTCCAAGAATAGATATCATACACGTTCATGTCTAAACATGTAAACAGAGGTTCTGTCAGCATTTTGGCTATCCAGACTTGAATATCATATCATATATAGCCTCTACACCATGTTCCGGCATGAATGGGCATGTTTTGATCATTATATATATACCTCAGTTCATGGATTCAAATTCCAGAAACACCTTGTATGGCCTTCAATACATGAGTACTTATTTGATTTCAATTCTAAATACATCTCAATGATGCACACATCATAAGAAAACTATACATCAAAGTCTGAGCCAAAAAACTCCAGTCTAGACATCATATGTGTATGATATCTAGACCCCTTATTTTGACATATTGTAGTATTTTTTACACCTCCAGTACTTTTATCACATCTTCGTGAGCTTTCCAATAAATTTTTATCTTATTTGAATATCATTTGACCTATTTTTACCCATATGGAAAGAATCTTTTGCACAACCTCTTCCTTAACCAAAACAAGAGTTTCTTTGTAAGTGAGTAAATCTGCCAGGGTAGCCAGAGTACTCTCTTCTACCAAAAAGATGAACTCAAACTCCTGAAGTTCAATCACCCAGTTCATCACTATTTTTGATATATTTGAATTATTGATCAGTTGAGGAAGCAATGAATAACTGGTGAGAAAAGTGAACGAATTTTACAGCAAGTAATGTTTGAATTGTCTACAAGCATAAACCATAGTGGTCATCACCAATTCAGTTTCAGAGTAATCTCTTTCATGAGAAATATTCACTTTGCTAGCATAATGAAAAGGCTTCATATAATGAGATTCCTTCCCCCTTTGCAACAACATGGCCCCATTGGCATCATCTCTAACTGATGGGTTAACGTAAAACTCGTTTTTACCTCTGTGATCATGAGCTTGCATAATAGGTAGTGCACTCAAAACTTCTTTGATTCTATCAAAAACAACTTCACAATCACGTGTCCACTCCAATGGATCATTCTTAACCGCTTTTTGCAATGGATACAATAGATGTGATGCTAAAGGTATGAATCAAGATAGATATTTAACCTTCTATATGAAAGTGGCCAACTGACTCGTATCTTTTGGAGTTGACAGCAACAACAAATCCTCCACTTTCTTTGGATCTGCTTCAATCCCATTTTTTGAAATCACATGTCTAAGAAGCTTCACCCTCGGTTATGCCAAATGACACTTTTTAGGGTTCAACTGACCCCCGCATTCATCATACCTTGCAAAAGTCATTCCAAGCTTTTGAACACGCTCTTTCCTTGAACTGTATACACAAAAATCATCTAAGAATCCTTTGACAAACCTCCCATGGAATGGGATAAGGACTCAATCCACTTTTCTTTCCAAATCTCTAGGGCCATTTGTCAACCCAAAAGGAAGGCCACATGTTGGGGGGTTGTCGCGTAGCTCAATCCACCGACATAATGTCAAACCAATGGATCGATAACCCGGCTAGTGCATAAAGGCATGGAATCACTAGAAGTGCAAGAAGAGGATCCTAATCAAGAGAGTTAAGAAGAAGAGAAAGCTATAAAGAAGGCTAATCACTCAATGCCTACTCTTTAATCTTCTTTAATCTCAACAATCAAGAGGACAATGGGTGCACACTCTCATCAATCACACACACACATCAATCAAAAGCTCAATGAGCTCACAAATAATGTAAAAGTGAAGATAAATGAGAGAGGGAAACACTAATTAGAGACTAATCAATGCTTAACTACACACCATAAACACAATTGACAAAGAGAAAGAAGAACAAGAGAACTTAGCTTTCCATTGCATGCCATAGAAAGTGGGTGAGCACAAGAGGAAGCTCCAACTCCAAACATCTTCACCTCTATCTTCTCTACAAGCTTTCCATGGAAGCTTAACTCACATCAGGATCCCTAAAAAATGACCTAACTTTCACTTTTATACCTAGGGCATAAAAACCTGTCCGGCCGCCCATGAGATGCATAGAATTGTGTGCATCTCTATAGCTCCTAGGCATCATGGTAACATCAAATATACAAGCTCGAACTCATGTAGAGCCCGTAAATATGTCAAAAGTATATATATAAAATGCTGTGTGTGTCAAAAAATGAAGCAACGTATGCTAATACATCATAAGCATATGCTAAAAATAGCATAGCTGAAGGTCATCTGCTACTTTGTGTTTGCGTTGCGAAACACCACAAAAGGAGAAACAACCCCATGGAGTGATAAAATTAGTCTTTGAATTCCGATCTTCAGGAGCAAGGATAAACGAAAAACATCGTAAATAACCTTCACAGACAATGTATCTTTCAAAGCCAACCATTACATCCAAAAGTTGATCAATAAGAAGCAAGGGATAAGGATCTTTCTTTGTCACTACATTTAATGGCTTATAATCAAGACAGACTCTCCAACGCCGACCCTTCTTTGGAGTGATCACTACAAGGCTCACCCATTCAACATTATCAACTGGCACAATGAACCCTGCATTTAGAAGTTTATCCACTTCCTCTTTTAAAGCATTCATTTGCTCCTTATCCATCCTTCTTAATTTTTGTTTTATTGGCTTTTCCCCTTCAACTAATTTTATTTTTACAAGATCTCCAACAAAACCCTTTATTTCTTGATATGAAGTGATGAAAAGATTTGGAAACGTGTCCAACATTGTCTAGTACTCCCTTCTTTCTCCTTGTGTCAAATCAGTACTCAACATATTTTTAACCAACACCTTTTTCACTGGAAATTCTTGTTTAGGCTGCATCAGCTCCTCAAGTTTCTCTAAATGGCTCGAAGCATTTATATCCCCTGACAATTGAAATACTTCACCAATTTCTCTCTTATCCTTGTCCAACAGCAAGAATGACACTTCACCCTCGTTAGTGGAACTAGAAACAATGCTATTTTTTGAATCTTTCAAAATGTGTTCACTGGTAACCTCGGATTCATCAAGCTAAATGTGAGGAAAGGAGGGTGGCAGCTTGAAATGACTTCTTTCGAGGATGTTGCATAAGATAAAGGAATGCCACATTCTAAACCTTCAAAGGAAGAAATAGGTCATCATGCAGGATCATTTACCAAGCTCATTTACATAGATGATTATTCCAACCCTGTAATTAGAGAGTCGTCTAAGATGAGCAGATGGATGGGCTTTTCAGCAACCGTGATAATGTTGGGATGCAATGGTTTAACCTACATGTATGTTGTGTATCGTAAGTACATTAAGAGGAAACTACATTATAGCCAAGCGCTAGTGGATGATCTTGGAGCTGCAAAAGATTTCAATTCCTCTTTTGGCTTAGTGTCAGGGTTATGCTATTTTCTCTTTCCACCTTGGGTGTCTGTCTTGGTTGGTGCTTTGAAGCATCTCCTTGGTTACAGTGTGATCCTCTTTACACTCAGAGGAAAAATAAAAACTTTATTTTGGTAGCTCTGCTTTTCCTCTGTTGTGGCAATAGGTGGAGACAATTTTGTTGACACTGCGTGCATAATGATAATTCAAGGTGTGAATGGCCACTTGGGAAAAGCACACTATTAATAGGAATTATGCAAGAAATAAAAAAGCGGGGGCCAGTAAAATAAAGGGAGTCAATTGCAAAAAAAAGCCGCGGATGAGCACGCAAGGAGAAGAGGAGGAAGTTGACAAGCTCTTGGGGGCAACGAAAAGTCGTAAGGAGAGCAAGGCTTTGAGGTGACCGTCTAGGTCGAGCGGAGAGCTTTGGCGAGGTCGTGAGCAGGGGAGGAAAATAAGGAGGTGGCGTCAGCTACAGGCAGACAAGGTATGTGGCTTCAACTGCAGGCAGGCAGCACGGGTGGTGTCAACTGCAGGCTGGGGGAGAGTACAAGGCTTGCACGAGGAGATGAGCTGGTGTTTTTTGAGGACGTCGTCAAGTAACAGGAGGAGAGAAAAGTTCAAGGGGAAGAACCAGAGCCATATGGCCTGAGCACAAAGAACGTGCAGCATTGGCTTTTGTAGGCATACCAGGACAGTAAAGAAGGAGATTGAAGGTTTGACAAGCAACTTCAGAGAGGATACAATGAAGCAACAAGCAGACACATAGAAAAGAGCTGACAAGCGGTGTTAAAGGGTAGATGGTAAAAAGAGTGCTATAATAATGAATTTAAAGAGAAGAGTGGAGCAGCACGTAGTGTTTCTTTCTTGGCCGAGAGCGGCATCTACAGAGTTGGAGGGCTGTGAGGGTTAAGGGAGAGTGTTGGCGATTGCAATAAGAGGAAGACCGAGTGTAGCAGTAAGTAGGCGAGCAAAGAGAAAAGGAAGAACCCGATGGGGATAAGCCATTGAGCTCTAAAGAGACACAGTACTTTGAAATTTCGGATGTACATTGGGATCAGGACTACAAACAAAGTGAACAATCAATAGCAAGAGTCAAAAGAAGTAGGAAATAGGTGCTTAACTAGCAGTTTTCACAAGTTCCTTTGAGTTCAAAGAAGACCGAAGCAAGTGACGGCAAAGTGAGTGCACGTGAAGGTGGTCGTGAAGAGCAAGGGAAGGGCATTGAGGCCATACAGATTTGGCATTTGCACTTCCGTTCATAGTCCGGGCGAGTTCAAGAGCACTTGTTGTCTATTGTGATCAAGTTTATTTATCTGTATTCAGATTTTAGTTCATTAAGTAATTTAATTCAAGGTGTGCAAGGTGTTCTTTTGTGATATATTCTCTTGAGATGTGCATCTTTCTCTCACGGTTTCCCACAGTGAGCCGGGTCATCTTTCTCTCACGGTTCAATAAGTGCTGACCCGGCTCAATTGTGAACAATATTCTCCCGGCACCGCACAATATTCACATGACCAACAGAGATTGAGGACTGATTTTCCTGTTCAGTACCTTGATCTCCCCATATATCCAATGCATAATCATTAGCCCTCTTAGGAATCTGATGAGGAAGTGAAAACATAACCCTCCCATCCTTGTTGGCTTTGGACAATAAGTGTTGATATGGCTAAGTTTACCACAATTATAGCAGGTAGGGATGAAACCGTTGTGGCTCAAAGACACTTTGTCCATGATCCACATTAGCATTAGGATGAGCTTCACACAGCTACGCCATTCTTCTACCATGACAACAACCACGACCACCTCCAACTCCAAGAACATTAAGCCGCTATTTGTGCATCATGGCCACCATGTCTTGCATATTTTGTTGTAATTGTTCAATGTTCGCAACCCTTTGAGTAGGTTGGGCTCCGGCCTGAAGCTCCAGCCTCTGCCGGATTTCCCTCATTTTGGCCACCATTACCTTGCACATGGACCGCTTTCCCTACTCATTGAGTCTTTGAGCTTTCTATTCTTTCTCTGTGGCGATAGTGACTGCTTCCTGGAAGGTATAGGCCTTTTCAGCTCAACTTTGAATCTCAAACTTTCCTTTAAGTTTGCCACAAAACGGTCCTTCTTTAACATGGCTATAGGGATTTCATTTCCCAAAGCTCGGACCCATTTATCCCATAAACGGGTGAACTATATGACAAAATCATCAACACTTTGATTAACCTTCTGAGTGTATCCCAAAATTTTGATGCCAAACTTCATCAGGTACTTTGATGCTCTTGTATTGTGCCATAAAATCCTGCTTTTCACGATTGTAGTCCAAAACCACCCTTGGAGCTTGTACCTTCACCGACTCTTCATGATTTTGTAACCAAACTTTTGCCTCATCCTGTAAACTATATTGCAAAAATATAGCTTGATCGAGTATATCTCGCAGTAAGCAATTGACTTCCAATTTCTTAATAAAAGTCCATGCATTCTCATTAGGCAATCCATGAAACTGTGGAAACTCGCCCGCCATGTTTGATTGCCACAAAAACACTTACATGTGACGTCAAAAGCTCAAGGGATGTTGATGGATCACTCCAGTACGTAATCCACCTCACACTCGGTAATCCAAGCCCTAGTGCTTGGCTTCACAAAACCTCACCACCCTCCAAAAGCTGCAGTCCAATTACACAACCGCCTCAAGTGTTGTCCACAATTTGCACATAGATAGGCGGTTGTCCAAAAGGACCCACATCGTCCCCTTTACATATATATTCTCTGTCTACAGAATAGACATATTTCACAATAATTGGAGTAGAGGAGCAGTTGCTCCTCCATTGGGGCATCAAAACAATGGTAGTGTGCAAAGAAAAAAGAAAACAAGTGCCTTTGTAGCCTTGCACAAGTCACACCACTAGAAGGAAGAACTATTGCACTACCAAAACCACTTGTGATAAGCACTTGTAAAGATTTATGAGGAATCCTTCTATCATGATACACACTTAAAATTAGGAGAAACCAAGTACATCATGATGTAGCTCATCTTGAGTAGATGTTCGTAGAGTATCCATAGATTAAAAACAGAGGGAAAATGAGAGAGATATGACCATCTGAAGTTGCGGGTGTACTCTCTCTTGCTAAAAAGTGAGCTCTCTAGAAAGTTTGCAGGTGTTGTAACTATTTAAAAGGGGAAATTTCTTATCTTTTATCCCGAAATAATTCCTTTATCTTCTCAGCTAACAAGGCTCTCTTTTTAGGCCTCTTTCAATTGGTCAATCTTTTTCCTTTTTTGGGTAGGAAATGAGGTGCCGATGACGTTTGACCCAAGGGAGGGGGGTGTGGCAAGTGTCCAGGGGACCAAACAAAAAATCTAAGCACCTGGGCAGGCAATGGGAGACCAAAATTCACCCTCCCGCCCCCCCCCCCATGAAGCCCACGAGCCCCCATAGCCAAGCCTTGAGAGATCTCCTCTCACATTTGATACACCCTTAATGGGCATCCTCTTCTTATACCTCCCACTTTCCCCTTTCCTCTTCTCATGTTGGATAATCCCGTGTCCACATGCCACATTCCTCCCACTCTTCCCCAAGTCCCTTCTCTCCCCACTGAAAATTTTCAGCTTGACCCCTTCTCAGGACCAACTTCCCTGGAGCATAGTGCACGGCTCCAGGCATCAAATGCGATGTCGTAAAGCACCACTAAAAATAATTATTGAAAACCATGTTTTGGGTACTTGAACATCCCAAAACATCAATACCCAAGCTCGACAAAACCAAACCTTTGTACATGAATTTTTACATGGTCACTTCCAAGACTCAAAGCACTATGTGCACATATAAACATGAGTATAGTTAGCAAGCTTTCTGGCATGATCTAATGACTTTATGCTCATCCAGAAAACCCGAAAATGCTTGCTAGCAGCAATTGATTGGTAATAGGTGCGGCTACATTACCGTAGCTATTACCGTGATTATTGATTTCAAACTACTACCACAATATGAGCCGCGGTTAATGCCACATACGCAATACTTTCTCTTTTCATTTTCCTTTGTTTTTTTGTAGCAATGCTAGCGGTTATAGACTACTCCTCTTATAGTGTTAGTCTTAGAACCTCCAATACTATTACCCTTTGATTAATGGAGTTTATATTTATTAAGTAATTTAGGTTAAATAAAAAGAGTAATTTGAAAGTCAAGAAGTAATTTTTTGGGGGGGTTAAGGATAAGTATAGATAGTATATAGTCACCATTCATCATGCATAATATTTAGATAAGTATGATTTGCATGCACCTATGGATAAAGAGTTTTCTTTCTAGTCTCTCTAGGACACATTAGCATGGTACCCTAAAGAATTTGAAATAATAAAACTTGAAATAGCATCATAGCTAGTGGTTTGTAACGTTGTTAGTTAGAACAAATAATAATCTGTTCTTCTAAGAAAGCTTGATTATGGAAACATGAGATCTTAAGCATGAATTAACTTAGAATGAAAAGTAGCTCAGTTTTGTTTTAAAATGTGCAATATCATGAAAATCACGAGAAAACATTACCGTGTGTATGTATGGTTGAGTCTTCTCTTTACTTTGGGAGAGTATTAAAGAAGTTTTTTGACATAATCAGCTCTCTCCCTCTTCATATTGACTTGAAGACCAATTGCACTCCTTGTAATGAGAAATAGGAATAAGACAAGGGAGATTCAAGCTATGAAAGGATTGAGGGTTAGGACAGAGGAGAGGGAGAGTGCAATGAGAAGGAAGAAGATCAAGTTATGGTGAGCTTGATTAGTGTTTTGGAATTGCTTCTCCTGAAGAGGGGGTTTGTGTAGGAGGTGTGTGTGAAAGTGGCTTAGCTATGGATTTCCCAAGCTTACTCTCAAGTTTGCACCTTGAACAATGAAGGAGAGAAGTGTTGAATGAGTAGAAAAGGCCTCGTTTTATGCTTATTTCTTATAAGAGCTTTCACTAATCTAGAAAGCTTATCTTCCTTATAGATAAGTTCTTTTTACTTATCTTGCTTTTAATAACTTCTTCAACAAGTTATTTACTCACCTTATCCTTATTTTACATTTCCTTTTCCTTATGCCAACTTTATTGAAAACGAAAAAGCTAATTTCTCATGCATTGGTTATGGCCATCTCCCTATGGTGTAAATCAAAAGTGTCCCGTGAGTAAACATTGGTGCTTAGCTTTAGCCTTAATTTATCTGGACATTTGTTATTTTTTCCATTGTTTTTTTAAAATGTCGATGGCTTGGATACGTTGGTCATGTGTAAGGGCTAGGAGGAGGCTCTTACATTTTGGGAGTGTCAAGAAGACGACCTCCCTATCAGAAGCCAACCTACTTGAGATCGTTTTTACTGAGGATGAATGCTCTCTCATGCTACAAGCATTATTTACAGAGAAGACCCCTTGATGGGATGCCTTGACTATTGAGTTCTTAAAATAATATTAGGGGATCTTAAGTTCCCAATCATACGTATGGCTAACCTGGTACCAATCAGAGGAGCTTTGGTTTCAAGTGTAAAAATGGGCCTCATAGAACCTGTCTCAAAGCAAATTTTCCGTTCTCAATTGTAACACTTATGGTCCATCACTCTGATGTTGGTGGCATATAAAATTATTGCCAAATTCTTTGCCCTCAATCTTTCTCCCCTCATGCATAGATCCATCGGCCGCCACCAAGATTTCTCAAAGGAAGTTCAATTTATGCCAACATCGTGAGAGAAATGACAAGCATGGAGTATGCAGCCTTAATCAAGAAAGAATGTATTCTACTCTAGTTCTGACCGGATCACATGGATTTTTATAGAAGATGTCATGAAATCCCTCGGTTTTGGGATACAACTATGTCGGTTGGTACGCACCCTTGGTGTTGGAAGCGAATCCTAGGTCTTGTTTAACCAAAGAATTTTCGGTGCATTTGAACTTAAAATATCCATCAGTCAAGGATGCCCTCCGGTCCCACTACTCTTCACCATCAATTCCCATTTCTTTTCTACCATGCTCAAAGATAGTGTTGTGAGAGGTGAGACCTAAGATCTGAGGTTTGACCTTGCTTGACAATGGCTAGGTCCTAGCAATGCTCCTTATGGAAAACTCCTCACAATTCTTGAAATCTAGCCCTCATGTAATTAGGAAGGCCCTAGAGGTTTTGCAAACGTTTTCCACAGACTCAAGTTTAAAATGCAATATTGAGAAACTAAGACTAGTCCCTCTAAGTTTAGAAAACTTCTAATTCTAGCCACCTTTATGGATAGGAGAGATTGTGCCAAAAGTAAAGATCTTTTGACACCTACGATTCCCATTCGGGGTTTTTGTAACGCACAAGAAAATATTTGAGTAGGTCTTAGATAGGGTAAGGTTCAAGATTTGAAGTTGAGAGTATGCATTGCTTCCATTCTAGGGCAGAATAAAAGTGATTAATGTGTTTATGCTCCAGTATCTAGCTTTCACTAGCCCACTCATCGAGATAGCCAAATCTAACAGGAAAGAGTTTTTGAGATTCTTGTGGAAAAATAACACCAAAGACTTGATGCCCCGGGTGTTGGTCTAATAGGAGTTTGTCATTGGGCTTATGAATTTGAAGCAAGGTGGTATCATGATTCTTAATTGTGCTATTCATGAAGAGGCCTAGTGTGCCAAATTTGTGGTCTCAATCGCAAAGCAAGTCCAAGAATGGGTCTTTACGACAAAGGATATGATTGACAAGGTGAAGCCTTCTTCAAGGTGGCCAACAAAAATACACAGAGGTACGCAACAAACTGCTAGTCCCTTAGTGGTCGAACTTTAAATTAGGTGGCACAACAGGGCGTGAGTTGATACGTACATAGCAATCGAGGCACTATAGTGGAGAGAGCTAAGTTGATATTTTTAAAAATCCATATCACATTAGTCCATTGGGCTCTCTTAAGCAGGAAAAAAACTATTGAGCACATTTTGGAGAGAAAATGTGAGAAAGTTTAATAATAAAGGACTCACACAATTAGTACAATTTTGGGATAACATCTACACGAGCTGGAAAGAAATAGATCAACTAGCTACTTAGTTTTACCTTAACAGAATTGAAAAAATATTGATTAACAGAGTTCTAGATGGGTGGACAAGTGCTTTGTACCAATCTACAAGTCTAATTTCAAGTGGAGAGCATGAAAATGACCCAAGAGCAGACATTTTAATAGAACACAAACCAACGGTATATACCAAACTCTAATGTTCAAGTTTGATTGGTTCTCCCCCTTCAACAAGAAATGGGTAAAAAATATTTTCCAAAATCAATATGGGTGGCGGTAGCAAATAATATCTAGACTCAGTAGTGGCTGCTTTCAATAAGATCTTTGTGTGGTAGCTACATGCTATTGGGGGGCTTTGTCGATAAGCGCCAAAATTCTATCCTGAGGTATTGGCTACGATAAGTGCTTGGGATACAAAATTTCAAGCGAGGACCCTTTCACTAATTCAAGGAGTGCCCAATCATTACATGCTTGACAGACAAGATTCACAAATGGATTCCAAGGACCTAGAAGATGGGGTTTTTCAAGAATGATTTTTTATTATGAGAGAAGGTGATCAAACGCCAAAATGCTAATCTATTTGATTAGTTCTAAGGACATGTAGGAAGATGCGTTTTTTCAAGAACGTTTTTTTCTTAAGAGAGAAGGTGATGAAAAGCCAACCTCTTAATTAATACATACAAAAGATTAGATTCTACTACTTTCAACTAGTTTGGAAGACTAGGAACCAATGGGTTTTCAAAAAAAAAAATCTCAATAGCTAGTTTCTTGAAGATCATCCAAGAAAGTACAGAAGTGATAATTACAATTGTAAAAAGGAATAACCCAAATGCATGAAATCAAGCAATTCTTACCATCATGATCGTTACTAGTGTGTAAGAGATAATGGGTAATGGATCACCTTTGTTTTCGCTTATTGATGTATCGAGTGATCCCTCAAGGTGCAACACGAGCTTGAGATTACTATGTACATTTCTTTATGGAGAATTTAATACATCCACTTACAATTTTTAGTATGGAAAAACAAAGACTACAAAATTGCATATACAGAATATTGAGATCTTGGATGTAGCTTATCTCTTATAAAACCGAGTTAACGTAAGAAACCTTTTGGTAGCTAGTCACTACAAAATACATAGGCTTATCAAACAAGGCTCAATGAGGTCTCGATCTGGATCCCTTTCACCCCTTTCTCAGATAGTGAAAATGATATTTGAGAAGGAAAATTCTATATAGAATTGAACTTTTCGACTAAAAATCTTAAGCTTTGAGATGATCCCAATCCTCCTTGGGAAAATTTGAGGTGATTCTATTTTGAGTCAAGAGCATGTTTGGATAAGATGAAGCTACCTTTTCTCAATCCCTGCGTCATGGTACTCTTTAAGTATGAGAAAGAATACATAATTCATATAGATCTCATGCTATGATATAGAAAAGAAATCCAAAAATCATCATTTTGGGTCCAAATGTATCCAGACTAGCACTTCAGGCCAGCTCCATGAGATCTAGATAAATTAAGTGCGGTTCAACCCACTTGAGTCCAATTGTAATGAGTGTAATTGTGTCTAATTGGTCACTCTAGAGTCCCATTACCATCCATCCTAGAAAAAGTCAACCCAAATGACCTTAATTGATTATGAGACAACGAATTGTTAGCAAGTGCACTCGAAATTAAAATTAGAGCTTGTTAGTAAAATGGAGTACGATCACTACAAGCGGTTCTTCATATTAGTGACGCTACCAGTGGGACACTCCATGGCGTCGCTATGAGCGTCACTATGTTATTTCTTGCATAGCAAGGCTGACAGGGTAAAAAAATAAATAGAGAGCACCAAAAACTCAGATTTCAAATCTGAGTTTTGGTGCTCTCAATTTACAAGTATACGTGCACCGCTCTCCCCCCCCCCCCCCCCCCCCCCCCCCCCCCCCCCCCCCCCCCCCCCCCCCACACACACACACACACACACACACACACATTGTGTATGTGTGTGTGTGTGAGAGAGAGTGAGAGAGAGTGAGAGAGAGAGAGAGAGAGAGAGAGAGAGAATGTACACACATGCATAAACAAAAAACACATACACACATTGAATGTACATAGAATATACACACACATGCATAAACAAAGAATGCATACACATACACATTAAGAGAGAGAGAGAGAGAGAGAGAGAGAGAGGGGGGGGGGGGGGGGCGGGGGCGGGGGAGGGAGAGAGAGGGAGAGCTTCGGTCAAGAAGTATATGTGAGGCCACAAGATGTAGCCTCTAACAGCTCGGAGGACAATCATGCAGACCACTTTTGAATGAGGCTATGTTTGAGCCCGAGATTGATGAAATGATCAAGAGGATCGTAGATTCAGAAAGGCATATCTATGATGACATGAAAAGTGAAGCTGATACGCTATTGTATGGTGGAGCATGTGTGTCTAGATTGAAGGTACTCCTGGTTCTTCTCAACATGTAGGAAAATTTTTGATGGAGTGACACTACCATCACCATATGATTCAGGTGATCTATTTCAATGTGTTTACTTCAATCAAAAACTCTAAATGTATAATGATCCGATAGATTACTTACACAAGTGTGCCGCATTTTTTTTGTTATGTAGATTGCTCAAAGAGAACATACTGTCAATTGATAATGTAATGCAAGATTCCAGAGAAGAAGAAAGAAAGATCTTGCAAAACTTGGGGATGGTTTACAATTCTATTTGTGCTTGTCCTAATGACTGCATTCTTCTCAAAGGGGCATACATAGACATGGAGAAGTGTCCAAAATGTGATTCCGAGAGATATCAAGTAGATCTCCATGGACAAAAAATTTCCGTTGAAGGTTTTGCGATAATTTCCTCTGGTGCCTTGCATCAAACATTTCTTTGAATGTAAGTCCATGGCCACCCTGGCATCATGGCATGAGGAGAATAGATCTTCGGATGGTGTGATGCAGATTCTTGCAGATTAGGCTTGGAAGCATATAAACAACACATGGCCGGATTTTCCCAGGGAAGCTCAAAATTTTCGTCTTGGCCTGGCTATGGATGGCATAAATCCATTTGGTCAGAGGTCAACATCTTACAGTGTATGGCCAGTTGTCATCATCAACTACAACATTCCCGTGTTGTTGACTACCAAAAAGGGGCACATGTTTCTAAGCTTGATTGTGTCGGGGTGGTATAAAGTGAAGAATATGGATGTGTATATTCGTCCACTATTGGAAGAGCTACAACAATTGTGGATTGGTTAATAAATGGTGGATAGGAACCGACACACAGGTCGACACAATGCTTTGATAACAGACATTCTAATGTGGACCATGCATGACTATCCTACACTAATAGAATTCTCAGGTGATATATACTCAAACTCAGACACTATAAACCCTGGTATTCTTCAAGCTTATCTATTGTCATGTGTATACATGCAAGGCTTCAAACAAGCGGATACAGAGCATGTGTCACATGTGGACCTAGACTTAATGCACATCGGGTACCCTCACTCGAAAAGAAAATCGATGAAGGTCATCAAGTGCATCTGCCAAACAATCACAAGTTAACGTGATGGTTTTTTGGAAAGAAAGCCCCCGAGGATGTCTGCTCGAGCACGATTAGCGAAAAAGGAAACATGCGATGACGGTTTGCCCACGGGGATGAAGAGACTCTCTCTATGGTACGAGTTACCATATTGGACCAGACTCATGATCGATCACTTGATCAATTCAATGCACATATCCAAGAATGTGGGTAATCTGTTGTGGGACCATCTCATCGGCAAGAAAGATACTTGGGGGACAGAATTGGCCCTAGAAATGTGGATCATATGGAGCAATATTGGCCGCACACAGCACCCGATGGATCGATAAAACTCCCTAAAGCGCCATGGATTTTGATAGGAGGCCAAGAACGCAAAGTAAAAGAGATTTTGAGGATCGATTATAGGGATTTTTTGTGTGGATTTGTTTAGCGTGCAATGGTTCAAGATAAACACGGAGGGTCGCAATGCTAGAATGCGCCAAGGAGAGTCAGGTTTCCTTGAGGTGGATTCAACCAAAAAATGGACCCACCTCCGAGACACTTTCATTCTATCCGAGCATTGGGAACAATTAATTTTGTAAATATTTAACATCCAAATTTAGAGGGCAAGTGGTCTGGAAGCACTCATGTAAGTTATGTGGCTCTTGCAGGTGGTATTTCATTCTACAAAGTCTGCACCAAACTGGTGGTATGTCATAGAGGTAGCCCTCTCGTAGTGGACTGACATATGAGGGCTACCATGTGTCGATCATAGCAGCATCAATGGAGAAGATCGTAGAGGATACTGGTTCACTATAAGAGGAGTTGTCTATAACCACTAGCATTGCCGCGGAAAAACAAAGGAAAAAGGGGAGAGAAAAATTTGGGGAGGCGGCAATAACCACAGCTAAGGTTGTGGTAGTGGTTTCTCAGCAATAAGCATGGTAATAGTCGTGGTAATATACCCGTTGCTATTATAGCGTCAGTTGCCGCTTCTATTACCGCGCTTATTGCCGCTACACGCTAATTCAAAAATAAAGGTGCTCATTTGGGCCACCCAATTTTGGTGACCAAAACGAGCACCTTTATTTTCTACCTGCATAAAACAATGAAACATAGATTGTTTTTTGGAAGAGTATAAAAAATACCAATTGAATTTGATTTTACCTTAAGAATTTAAAATGCGGAAGATCAACTATTTTAAAAAGTTACAATAAAAAGTAAATAGTTGTATATACATTGTGCCACATTGGGACTTTACAAAAGTTTGGACAAAACATTTTTCTATCTAATCCTCCTCTATCTTGTCATCGTCCCCACCGACACGTATGTTGGATCACTTTAAGTCTACATAAATACAAACCAAATTAACACTACAAGAGGTACTTAATAGTAGCGATGCTCGTAGTGCGACGCTCAAACATGATAAACCACGGCGTCGCTATGAACGTCGCTATGTTACAAGTAACATAGCGACGCTCATAGCGACGCTGCCAAGGATAAAAAAGATAAATGAGAGCGTCCAAAAACTCAGATCTCAGATCTGAGTTTTCGGCGCACACTCAAGCAAGCAAGGTAACGCGCGCTCTCCCTCTGTCTCTTTTTCTTCTCCACACACACACACACACACACACACACACACACACACACACACACACACACACGAGGAGAGGAAGGAGAGCCAGGTATGCTCCTTCCCTCTCCTCACTCTCATGTTCCCTTCTCCTCTTTCTCTCTCCCTCTCTCCCTCACACACACACACACACACACACACACACATTGATTGTGTTTTTGAGAGAGAGAGAGAGAACAAGCATAAACAAAAAACGCACACACACATGCACACACATATTGAGAGAGGAAAAGAGAGAGAGAGGGCATGCATAAACCAAAAACACACACACACACATGCATAAACAAAGAATGTACACACACATTGAGAGAGGAAAAGAGAGAGAGAAAGAGAGAGAGAGAGAGAGAGAGAGAGAGAGAGAGAAGAAGAAGAAGAAGAAGAAGAAGAGAGTCTTAACATCGTAGGAAACTATCCCAAGATACCTTAAAAATCTAGTCGACAAGAGTTGAACTGTTATTCATGAGGGAAATGGCATAACCAATCCATCACACTTCGGTGATAGAAAAGTTATACCATTTTTCTCCTTTTTTTATTGGCGTGCATACACACCCACACCCACACCCACACCCGAGAAAAAGAGAGTTAACTTAACGTCGTAGGAAACTAATTAAAGAGACCTAAAGATCTAGCCGATGAGGAGTTGAACTCAAGACCTGTTATTCAAGAGGAAAATGGCATAACCAATCTACCACACTTGGGTGATATAAAGGTTATACCAGTTTTCTCTTTTTATTGGCACACACACACCCACACACACACACACACAAGAAGAAGAGAGTTTTAACGTCGTAGGAAACTATCCCAAAAGACGTTAAAGATTAGGTTAGATGTAGACCTACGTTAAATTAGATTTAGGTTTATTTAACTTAAATTAGATTAGATTTAGGTTTATTTACGTTAGATTTAGATTTACATTATATAAGATTAGATTTAGGTTTATTTACATTATTTACCTGTTATTGAAGAGGGAATTGGCATAACCAATCTACCACACTTGGGTGATAGAAAGGTTATACCATTTTCTTCTTTTTATCGTTTAAGATAAGGTTAGATTTAGATTTTCATGTAGGCGCAACTCGGAGAGCCGCCGACGCTTGTCAGAAATGGCGTGAAAATTTCTTGCACTCACAGCCTCGACAATCCATGCGCACCAACAATTCCACCTGCATGTTTGACTGCTGCTACCATACAATAAGCCGTCATGATCATCTAATGGAAGAGCAAATTGAGCCTACACAGAAATTAGTAATGCAAGATGACGATTCCAAGGGTCACACGCACACACACACACACCACATCCCGTCAAATCTAGAGTAAGAATTAAGTGCCTTGAGCAGACATCAGTTACATTGCAAGAATGGCGTATGTGCATGCTACAAACAAAGATCTACTGTGAAAAGATGTTAAGATACTGTGAAATGCTACAACTAGAGAAGAGGAAAAGGGGTTTTGTCCACTACATGCAGTATCATGTAGACGTGGGTGTGTATATTTCTTGTATCCACAAATATAGGCATTGACCAATAAAGACGAGATTATAACCTGGTGGTTCTGATCTCTGTGCACCTCTAGACTGAGGTGTGCGGGGATTGGACATGACTAGAGAATGTGAGGTAGTTTACAGTGTGAACACACACACACACACACACACACACACACACACACACACACACACACACACACACAGAGAGAGAGAGAGAGAGAGAGAGGAGACGAAGAATGCCAATAGAAGATTAAATTCTTTGTCCAGGTTATAAGATTTTTACCTTCATTATAAGTAGTGATGAGGATGTGGGGCCGTCCAACCGAAACACATATCTCTCAAGGAGGATCTTATGTCCTTATAATCATTGCAAGCATGATGTGCGACGGACAAGACGTGTTTCCTTGCAACACTTTCGTGAATTTGGCGAGTTCGATCCATCTATTATAGATCGAGTTGTTGCCAATTACAACTCGTCGGACTCTAACGCTTGCCAATAGGCAGCAATCTTGCAATCCAATAGACGTGTTCGCATGCGCTTTGGTCAAGCTGCATATGTGAGGCCACAAGATGTAGCCTCTGACAGCTCGGGGGATGATCATGTAGACCACATTCCCAACGAGGCAATATTTGTGCCCGAGATTGATGAAATGATGGAGACGATTCTGGATTCAGAAAGGCTTATCTATCATGATATGAAAAGTGAAGCTGATACGCCATTGTATAATGGAGCACGTGTGTCTAGATTGAAAGCGCTCCTGGTTCTTCTCAACATGCAGGTGAAGTTTGGATGGAGTGACACTAGCGTCACAACGCTTTTCAGGTGATCTATTACAATTAGGGTATACATGCAGGGCTTCAAACAAACGGATATAGAGCATGTGTCACATGCACGGCTTCAAACAAGCGGATAGAGAGCATGTGTCACATGTGAACATTCCAAAGCTACAAGCACCTTCAAGTTCTTGTACGATTCTCGGTTTTGAACAATTTTGCTCCGTTTTGTAAAAAATCTGGCTCTCTAAGTACCTTCCATGTTGTATAACGCTCTTTTGATTTTGCGCTCACATCTTGGGTAATCCATGGCCACATGCAGCTCCACCACCTGGTTTTTCGACTGCAAGATTTGATTGTGCTCTCTCTCTCTCTCTCTCTCTCTCTCTCTCTCTCTCTCTCTCTCTCTCTCTCTCTCTCTCTCTCTCCCTCTCTTTCGATTGAAAATTCAGAGTTATGCACTTGCCTCTTCCATCACTCAAGTTGAATAGAAGAAGAATGCTTTCTGTTGTTGCTAGCCTTTGAACATTCCAAAGCTACAAGCATCTTCAAGTCCTTGTTTTGAACAATTTTTCTACGTTTTGTAAAAACTCTGGCTCTCTAAGTATTTGCATCATTGCATCATTGCGTCATTGCGTCATTGTATTTAATGTTCTTTGCGTCCACTCCAGGTACATATGCTCTAGGTATGTTCTCACAAGCAGAGACGATGAGCACACCTCTCTCTCTCTCTATCTATCTATCTATCTCTCTCTCTCTCTCTATCTATCTACTTGTCCATGTTTTCTACTCTATTCATTCAATATTAAGTTTAAATGTTCATGTGTTTAATGCAGGTATGGATGATGAGGAGTTTCTTTCTTCTTTGTCAACCCAGCAGCGACAATGGTACGTGGAGCGTCATCGCTCTGGTGCACCATCGCGCGTTCCTACTCCATCTGCATCTCCCTCTGTTTCGGAGCATTCAGTATGCTCTGAAGCTTCGGTGTTTACGAGACAATATTCACACTCGTCTAGGCGCCGGCGCTCTAGTGGTGGCGGTGGCGGTTGTTTTGGGGATTCCGCCATCGATGCTTTGACACTATTTCGTGTTCAACAAGGCTCTTTACCCTCCCCTTCTTTGCTTGTCCCGACACCAGCCACGGCATCTGTTGAGATGTAGAGAGAAAGAGAGAGAGACGAGACAAGAGACACACCATATACGCTCCCAAAGACTGATTCATATTGAGGACAAGATACAAATATATAGGTGAGACCAAGTTGAGTAGAGTGAGCCATATATAGCTCCAACACCCCCACTCAAACAAATGTCTCTAGCTTTGGATGAAAAAACCCTTGGGGAGCTCAAGGGAAAAACCCAAGCCCCTATACAATGTGAAAATATGAACCAGCGATGATGATGTGAAAGTGAATTGTGCATCTATGTACAAATATTCAAGTGACTTAGAGATCACAATGTGCAAATGTGGAGTGTGCATAGTGCATGGTACCTAAAAGATTACAATGTCATATGTACAAAGCTATTACAATAGCAAAGAAGCTAATCTAGAAAGAGTGAGGTCGAAGCAACTCCAAGCTCCGAGCGCAAGAGGATGAAACATGATTCGTTGAGGCCTTTGGTCAAAATGTCTGCAATCATCTGGTCACTTGGACAGTGTTCAACCATAATGGTTCCTTTGCATACTTCATACCTTACATAATGATAATGGACAGCAATGTGCTTTGACTTATTATGTTGAACATAGTCTTTTGCAAGACTAATAGCACTTTGGTTGTCACACCGCAACGGTGTGCTAGAAAGAGGAGAGTGACCAATATCAACCAGCATTTGTCGAAGCCAAATCAGCTCACGAGCTACAAGTGATGCCGCAATATATTCTGACTCAGTCGTAGAAACTGCAACACAACGTTGTTTCTTGCTAGTCCAAGAAACAAGACAACCATTTATAAAGAAGCAATTTCCACTAGTAGATCGCATAGATAAATGTGAGCTTGCCCAGTCTGCATCTGTGTAACCCAAAAGAGAAAGAGATTGCATAGAATCCGATGTGAGTTGTCGTTGATAGACTAAACCAAAATCTGTAGTGCCTTTCAAGTATTTCAACACACGCTTTGCAGAAGACCAATGCTTAAGAGAAGGACATGCAAGATAATTAGCAGCAAACAGAATATCAGGATGAGTGTTCATGCCAACAAACTGAAGACATCCAATCAAGTTAGCATAAGGTTGATTTGTGACAATTTGACCGCCATTGTCAAAAGTGTTCTTCGTAGAGCTCGCAAGACAAGGTGTGTTGGCTGAATGTGCAGATTCCATACCAAATTTTTGAATAGTATCTGCAATAAACTTTGACTGTCGAAGGAATAAAATACCTTTTGTACGGTTCCGTTGGATTTGAATGCCAAGACACGAGTGAATCTCTCCAAGATCCACCATATCAAATGCAGAAGACAATAACTTTTTCACTTGCTGAAGAAATCCCAAATCATTGGAAACAAGGATGGTATCATCCACATAAAGAGCAAGAATCACAAAACTGCTACCTTGGCGTTTTATGTATAAGTTGGGGTCTGACGAGTAAGAGATGAATCCTTTAGAGGTGAGAAAAAGATCAAATTTTGTATACCAGGCTCGCGAAGCTTGTTTGAGACCATATAGTGCCTTATGGAGTTGAGCAACAAGGTCTTCTTTACCTGGAATAACAAACCCTTCTGGTTGTTCCATATAAATTTCCTCTTCCAAGTCACCATTAAGAAAAGCAGTTCGCACATCCATTTGATGAGCTTCTAAATCAAATTGAACAGCAAATGCCAATAAAACTCGAACACTTGTAATGCGAACAACTGGTGAAAAAGTCTCTTGATAATCAACACCAGCTACTTGGGAGTAACCTTTTGCAACTAAACGCGCCTTGAACTTGTTAAAAGATCCATCTGCTTTTACTTTTGTCTTATACACCCACTTACATTTAATAGCTGTATGACCAAGAGGTAATTCAGTTAGTATCCATGTACCTTTAGAGATAAGAGAATCGTACTCTGCTTCCATAGCCTCTTGCCATTGATCCTTTTGTGGTGAAGAGATAGCTTCATCATAAGTAATGGGATCTTCGGAAGTATAAAAAGCATTATCAGCAATATCGTCATCATAAACATGACATGAGCCATGTTCAAAATCAATAGGCAGATCAACAAAAATATCAATATCATCATTGGCAACATTCGGAATGAATGGTTGTGAAGAGGAAAGTTGCTCTATAGGAAGAGTTTCATCTTCTGAAAGAAATGGAAAAGCTTGAAGCAATGATTCAGTATCATCAGAATCATCCATGGACCATGAGCCTCCCATAAGCTGTTCGTTAAAAGTAGCATCACGATTCACAATTACTTTCTTGGAGGAAGGGTCATAGAATTTGTAGCCTTTGGAAGTGTCACAATATCCAATAAAAATAACTTTAAGACCAGGAGCATCAAGCTTTGTTCGTGTTTCTTTGGGAACATGAATATAAGCAATACATCCAAAGGTTCGAAAATGAGATACAGAAGGAATGTCACCTGTCCATGCTGTGATGGGTATCTTACCAGAGGGTGCAGTAGTAGGAAGATGATTCTGAATAAATACTGCTGTCAAATTAGCTTCAGCCCAAAAAACACGAGATAAGCCAGAATGAATCAGCATACATCTTACAGCATTGAGAATAGTGCGATTCTTTCGTTCAGCAACACCGTTCTGTTGAGGCGAATATGGAATAGTGTGTTCATGATGAATTCCACTGTCAGCACAGTAACTCACAAACTCTCGAGAAACATATTCACATCCATTGTCACTACGAAGCTTCTTAAGGCGACGACCAATTTGAAGTTTCGCAGCCTTATGGAATTTTTTGAAAACAGATAAGGCTTCAGATTTTTGTCTAAGTAGAAATACAGTCGTATACCTTGAGAAATCATCAATGAAAGTAACGAAGTAGCGATATTGTGATCTCGAAGAAGGTAGAGGTCTACATATATCAGTATGAACAAGATCCAATATGTCATGAGAATGATTTGTATTTGAAAGAGGAAAGGGTTTGCGATTGTGTTTTCCAAGAGCACAAAATTCACAAATTCCCATATGAGGATGGGCTTTAAGATCCATGCCATGAACAAGATCACGACGTTGAAGATCAAGGAGTTTTGAGAAATCAGCATGAACAAAACGGTGATGCCATACTTTGCAATCATGATCACCTGGAGTGGTGACAACATTTGCTACAACATCGTTGAGAGAGAGTTCAAACAAATTACCATTTCGAGGAGCAGTGGCTATAGTCTGTCCATCTTTCTCAATTCGGCATTTGGTATGATCAAATCCAACAAACAGACCAAGATCAACAAGTCTAGCAACTGAAAGAAGATTACGTTGAAGATCTGGTACCTGTAATACTCCTCGCAAAATTCGAGTGGAAGAAGATAAGGTACCAAGATATAAGTCTCCAATACCCTTTACTTGACAAGTAGTATCATCAGTAAGATAAACAACACATTGAACTGACAGTGGATGATAGTTATGGAGCCACTTAGACTGATATGTCATATTTTCTGTAGCACCAGATCGACAATAAAAAGTGATCCATTGCGTACATGAATTATTCTGTCTCGAGCAACTGAACATACGACGCAGCTTGTTTCTGGTACAATGTTGTTTCGATGTTCAGTAGCATATGCTCTATTCCGATCTGTGTCGAATCAACGCTTATAGCACATATGAGTGGGATAATTAGATCGTCCACAATATTCACAAGAAGAAGAAGAAGAGTCTCTAAATAAACGTGGTTGTTTTGTGGTAATATTGTGTTCTTCATCATATTGACGTGCCCAACAATCATCTTCAGTATGTCCATTTCTGTTGCAGTAAGAATATTGCTTATTAGGAAATTTGAGACGAGAGAAAATATTACCGCGACGGCCACCTCTGCGGTTTTCTCGTTGAAATGGACGCCTTCGAGCATAAAAATCCCGTTCTATCTGTTGTGACTCAGTCTCCTCGTGTGAAATCATAGTTGTATCATGACTAGCATTACAACGTTCTTGACGTTGAGAGTATTCAATTAAAGACATGCAAGCTTGGTCGAAATCAAGACCATCTTTATTAGAGAGAATAGTAGCAATGTTATCATAAGAAGAGTCCTTCACCGTATCAAGGAGAAGTGTAATCAGTTGCTTTTGTGGAACAGGATCACCGACAGCAGCAAGTTGATTAATAATAGATTTGAAAGATTCAATATGTCCCATCATGGCAATACCAACTTCATATTGTAACTTGTTAAGCAACCCTCTCAAATAAAGTATTTCTGTGACAGATTTCTTCTGAAAGTTTTCAATAAGGTACTTCCATACGTCGTGGGAAGTAGGCAGTTCGTACATATCAAGCAAAAGGGAATCAGTAAGAGCAGAAATAACATACCGACGAGCTGCTTTATCATGTCGTTGCCAATCCGTATAGGCAACATTCCAATCTTCAAATATAGGTCCTTCAGTGATAAGCACGTTATCATTATCCGTATCAACAGGCTGAGACGGACAAACACAATTTCCAAGAACAACATCGAAGAGTTCATCGCCTTCAAGAATTAACAACATCTTTGCTTTCCAGCCTGGAAAACCTTGACCTTGGAAAGGAGGAACAGAACGCTGGACAGAAGGAAAGCCGTTGACGAGAATATTCATAGCCATATCTTGTTGCGAGAAGACGTATAAGATAAGATCGCAGAATTTGCACACCATATATGGTGAAGGCCGCAATTGAGAATGAGAGAGATATGAGGACTGCGTTCTGCCAACGATAAACGTAAGAAGGATGCTCAAGGGACTTCCAAAGATGTGAGAGACGTCACCCAAAAAGGGCAGGGTAAAGGAGACGTTAATAATAAAAGAGTCCTCAAAATAGAGTGGCGTGATACGCAAGATTGACATCCACAATACGAATAGCAAAAAGCTAAATCTTCTCGAAAAAGTTAACGCCAAAATAAGAAAAACGATCGCAGACGCTTCACGAAGAAGTAGGACGAAGAAAGCTACGTCAAGCTCAATTGCAGTAAAAACAGCATAACTTTCTACTGCGAACTCCGATTGACGCAAACCTAAAACTCAAATCGAAGAGCTCGAGGAGACAAACAAGTTTTGGATGAAAAGTGCCATTGCGCTACGCTCGATTGCGCTTTTCCCGTTTCTCCAAATTTTGAGCAGAACAGCAAGAAAAATTGAGATGAAGTTCAGGGTGTCATCAACAAGAAAACGCAATCAACGATTAGATTGATTAGCAATAAACGTCACACAAAACACTAATCATATTCTTCTTAACACAAAACAACCACAATTAACAAGAATCAATGCTCAAAAATAAAATTTGTAGCAATTTTTGAATCTTACCTGCAAATCGCATACACATACTGTTTTGTCACCATGAATTGAATCGGCGCATGATCGTTACTGCTCTGATACCATGTTGAGATGTAGAGAGAAAGAGAGAGATAGAGAGACGAGACAAGAGACACACCATATACGCTCCCAAAGACTGATTCATATTGAGGACAAGATACAAATATATAGGTGAGACCAAGTTGAGTAGAGTGAGCCATATATAGCTCCAATAGCATCGCCATCGACACTCGGTTTTGCGTGGCTGACTGCCGTTCCCCACAGCTACACACCACTAGCTACGCCTCCAGGAGTCACTCCAGTGGACACTCCTCGCTTCGGGGCTCAAACTCCAGCCGAGACCCCTGGCGTCCGTACCCCCATTGACACGCAGCTAGAGACCCCTGCCGGGACACCCAGGTTCATGCGTCAGTAGCGAGAGGGCTTGCCTTACTCCATCGACTTCAACGACGGCATCATCTTGGATGATGAAGGGAAGAAGGTGATTTCACGCATGCACGGTCTTTGCTGTCAGGTGTTTAGACACTACATACTAAACACCTGGAGTGAAGTACCGAATGAATTAAAAGACAGAGTCATCAGCATGCTTCATGATGAGTTTCCCGTTCCAACACGGGATGATCGCTTCAATGAAGATGTGATGAAGGTTGGAATGCGCGAATACTGCAAGCATAAGTGTTGCGAAGCGTAAAAAGCAATCAAGCATGGGTGGAGCAGACCAGATTGGCTGGCCAAAGAAGATTGAAATAATGCGAAGAAAGCAGCGTGCGAGAATCTCGACAAGTGCAAGCAACAAAAGGAGGCAGCCAGAGCGCGAGTAGAGGCAGGGAGCTCGCACCACTTGGGGAGCAGCGGGTGGGCATCATTTGAGACCGATTTTATAAGTGTGTTCGTATCTATGTTTGATAGTTTAGGGTTTATGGGATTTTAAATTCTAGCATAATGGATTCTTAGTATGTTTTGACAGTGGTCGTTTACAGGACGTGATCCCACACCGTACAAGCGTGAGTACGCAGGTAGGAAGGGCTTAAACGCCCTTATAGACATCCTGAGTTCTCGCGGCGGCATGGTTAGTATTAGGGTTTATTCTTTTCTATTTATTGTATTGTTTAATAAACGTCGCTATATGTTTATACTTACAAAAGGCTATCTTATTTTATTTTATTTTCAGAATCCGACAGATACGCTGCTTGGACGCGATGAGACGTCTGATTAGATGACGTCAATTTAGCCATAGCTAGATAGCATTAGTTTCTTTTTGTCATAGCTTATGTATCATGACACGAGTTTTATACGTCTTTTTGAAAACCATGTATATTTTTTAAATAATGACAATGGTTTGTAACTATTACATTTGCAAAGATTAAGAATCAAGTGATTTTGCCTATGTGTACAATTGTCATTGATTTACTTTCATCAATTCACGCTTGTCAGTTTTGTATCTTTATTTTGCAAACAATACGTACTATGGATGATGGAGTTAATGATTATATTGTCTTGTGGGTGACTATTTTGGGTCTATATTTACCTTTGCACTTTTTTTCAAAGGTAAATAGACAAATAAAACATTCAATATGGTTGATGGGTGAATGCCCTACCACCAATTTTTTTTCCTCTCGAGCGTCGCTATGACCGTCACTATATAAGGCTCTGCAGCGTTGCTATTGATGGCTCTTCAGCGTCGCTATAATCGTCGCTATATAGCGACATATATAGCGACGCTTATAGCAACTCTCATAGCGATGTCCTCATATCAACGCTCATAGCGACGCCGAGGGTTATAAAAACCCAGTGTATTTCCGTCATTAAAAGCGTCACAAGAGCACACAACCTCTCATAGTGTAAACAATCATCAACAGTTCAAAATAATTGATACAAAATTACTTGTTTAAACTTATCGCTTGTAGTGGTCCAACCGGCGTATCAAATTACTCACGAGAGATGTGGTTGTTTTCAAAAAACCATTGCCAAGTATCAAATTCAGTATGTCCCTCCTGATACTAGACCATCTCTCTAGTTGGTCGAGAGAGAGTGATATTTTACTAAGTTAGCAATAACAATACCAAATCATCAACTACAATCTTTATAATCACCGATCATCGACTTTATAATTCAGTTAATCTTACATATTTTTCCTTCCAAGCTCCCTTGCCTCCTGAGCCATAGTGCGTGGGAGTTTGTCTTGCATGAGCCTCGCGTTGTTGTCTGTATGATGAGCCCATCGCAGCTTGATCGCTCTTCTCTTGAATTGCCCACTCGCACTCCGTATCTGCCATGTTGCCACCACGGTAACTCCTGTCTGGATCTGTGACCTGGTTGGTTGCTATGCGCCGCACACTAGATTGCTTGTTTTTTAGAAATATCTTTATGTAGCCCTCCAACCATTGTTGTGAAAAACGTTGATCGGGGGTGTTTGGAAATCTAGCTAACAGAGCGTCTTCAATGTACTGTGCATGATCGAGAAGTTGGTCTCTAAACTTTATAAAACAGTTCTTATATGTTGAATGTATAAGAATTTGTAGATGGCGTTGAAATGTTTTACCCTGTGTTGTGC
Organism: Adiantum capillus-veneris; assembly: GCF_014529385.1. Taxonomy (NCBI): domain Eukaryota; kingdom Viridiplantae; phylum Streptophyta; class Polypodiopsida; order Polypodiales; family Pteridaceae; genus Adiantum; species Adiantum capillus-veneris. Next base: position 17,007,595 of record NC_140944.1, read on the forward strand.
CGAAGTCCACCTCCCCACCGGTAGTAGCGTCCATGAGTATCTCCCACGGATGCGTCAATATCCTCGTCCTTTGCGTCATGGGCTGCATGCTCTAAAAGTGGAGACTCTGTTCCCCCGCAACCTACAGAAACATGCAAAACCACAAGATCCACCACCGCTTCATCTCTCATAGTGCTTACTGCTCTAAGACAAGCGTCGACGCGCGTTGCTAGAGAAAGTTTGTCGATGATGTTCTGGCAAAGCAAGAGTAGAATGGAGTGGCGTAGGACCCTATGATGCCATGGGAGTGGGACCCTGTGATGCAATGGGAGTAGGACCCTGCGATGCAAGGGGAGTAGGACCCTAGGTGGATGGAATAGGAGTAGGATGATAGGAAGGGAGAGTAGAGGGAGGTGCCGTCAGTGCAAGGCTCTGTAGGTAAGGAGTCCCTCCCTGACTCCCCCATGGTGTAGTCTGCGGAGAAATATCGTAGGTCGCAAGCTGCTGTGGTGTGTAGCTGCCAAACAAATCCTCCATCGAACAGAGGTACTGCTCTTGTAAAGAGATAGCCCGCTGTAGGACTGGATCTACGACCGGTGGAGGAATCTCAAAAGGGTAGGTGTAGGATGGTTATGCCTGCAAATAACAAAAATAAACCTATGATACTCATGGTTTATGTTTAACTACGTCGAAACATTCTTTATTTCTTTGCTTGTTCTCACTGACTGAAGACTCGGGTCCACTGGAGGTCATGTCCCCCCCGGGTGGGAGCCCACCAGGAATGTGAACCAGCTAAAAAAAGAGCCAGCTGGCTACTCCTCACCAGTTGGTCTCTCATCTGACATCTACATTACAAAGAGCAATATAAGATGAAGCTTTTCACCCTACTCACTCATCTATAAATATGTACACAAGTATATTAGCACCCAAACACGTAGATACATATACATACTGGTAGACTTAAGTAGAGGCTAATAATGCCAAAGGTCACCTGCACCTCTTTAGATATCATCGCAGTCTCAGCCGTGGTAAAACCAAAGGTACATTGCGGTAATCCATGCATAAGTAGACAATGACCACAATGCCATGATTAAAACAGGACTATACCCAAGAGGAAGCGTCTAACCTTCGGGTGCTATGCCACTACAAGAAGTACTTCACACTAGTGACGCTCGTAGTGCGACGTTTAAAAGTGAAAATCCACGGTGTCGCTACGGGTGTTGCTAGTTTATTTGTAACTTAGCGACGCCCAAAGCGACGCCGATAGGGGTGAAAAATAAATCAAGAGTGCCCGAAAACTTAGATCTCACATCTAAGTTTTCGGCGCTCAAGCAAGCAAAGGTAACCCGCGCTCTCCCTCTCTCTATCTTTCTTCTCCACACACACACACACACACACATACACAAGGAGAGGAAGGAGAGCCATGTATGCTCCTTCCCTCTCCTCTCTCTCAGGTTCCCTTCCCCTCTTTCTCTCTCTCCCCCCCTCTCTCTCTCACACACACACGCGCACACACATTGTGTTTTTGAGAGAGAGAGAGAGAGAGAGAGAGAGAGAGAGCACATGCATAAACAAAATACACACACACACATGCATAAACAAAAAATGCATACATACACAAATTTCGAGAGGAAAAGAGAGATCGGAGAGAGAGAGAGAGAGAGAGAGAGAGAGAGAGAGAGAGAGAGAGAGAGAGAGAGAGAGAGAGAGAAAAAGAGAGAAGAAGAAGAAGAGAGTTTTAACGTCGTAGGAAACTATCCCAAGAGACCTTAAAGATCTAGCCGACAAGGAGTTGGACTGAAGACCTGTTATTCAAGAGGGAAATGGCATAACCAATCTACCACACTTGGGTAATTATAAAGGTTATACCATTTTCTTCTTTTTATTGGCACACACACACCCACACCCACACACACACACACCCGAGAAGAAGAGACTATTAACATCGTAGGAAACTATCCCCAAGAGACCTTAAAGATCTAGCCGACGAGGAGTTGAACTCAAGACCTGTTATTAATCTACCACACTTGGGTGATAGAAAGGTTATACCATTTTTCTCTTTTTATCGGCACACACACACACACCCACACACACACACACCCGAGAAAAAGATAGTTTTAACGTTGTAGGAAACTATACCAAGAGACCTTAAAGATCTAGCCGACGAGGAGTTGAACTCAAGATCTGTTGAACAAAGAGAAAGAGAGAGAGAATAAAAAACCAAAGAGAGAGAGGGGGGGAGAAGACGAAAGAGAGAGGTAAGGAGAGAAAACAAAGAGAGAAAGAGATTATGTTAAAATTTAAATTAGATTTGGTTAGATTATTTGAAATTTATGTTTATGTTGAGTTTAACACTAAGTTGGTAATGGGACACTTTTATGTCCTGTTAAGTGACCATTTTCCTTGAATTATGTCAAGAGTTTCAAAATGGATTTTGAGGTGCTATCTATCTAGAAAGTTGTCTCATGAGCTGAAGAAAACTCACCATTTTTTGGAATATCAATTCCATCTTTAACATTGTCCTTGCACAACATTTCACAACCTAAACTGTGTGAAAAAACGGGTCCTAATTTTTGGCTTTTTTCAACTTTTTGCAACTATACCACTCTAGAATTCATGTTTGTGAGGTCTATAATGCTAGAGAACTATCTTTAGTAGTCCTCAACATGTCTTGATGCTTTTAGGGAGAAATAAATATTAAAGTTGTAAGTTATGACCAAATTACAAAAATTGTCAAATCCTATTTTTTAGCCAATTTTAGCTCTTCTATGATTTTTTTGGTGGATGTTATGATATCCAAATACATTTTTTATTTTCTATGTCGCATATTGTAACATAAAGCTAACATTCCTTGAGTTTTGGGGCACCTAATATCCTATTTTGCATAGTACACAACGATGGTTGATTTTTTCAATTATAGAAGAAAACGAAAAATTCTTGTATATCAAGTATAGCTTTTTCAATATTGTTAGTTTCTTGTGACAACTACATGCATTTTGTAGGTAGTAACCATATCTAGTCATAAGGATCAAATTTGGCTAGATATTGAATAGTTTCTATGGGATTCTACAACTCATAATGTTGAACCCAGTTTTTTCATGTTTGCTGTATTTAAGACTTCATCTTTGTCCCCAAGATGTATTATTCTTTTGACATGCTACATGGCTCCTTATGAACATAAAGGACAATAGAAAACTAATAAAATATTCATATATTATTTGTATTGAGCGTGGCTATAGAAACTTTGATGATATGTTTGCAGAATGGATAAAATTCAACTTTTTTGTACCTATTTATTTTGGCAAAACAACAAATAGTGAGTGAGAAGCAATCATATGTTCTGATCACCAACACATTGAAGTTAACTAGGGAATTTATCTCAAGTCCTACAAAAATCCCTAATCTTATTTTTATGCAACAAAACGGAAGAAATGACTGTTTTGATGAAAATGCACTGGTCCATCAATTTTGGAGGCTTGGTGTGACCAAAAGATAAGAAATTTTACAAGTTTCTTATTTTTTCCATGTGTAGTAGGCCTTGAACTATAACCTCATGAAAGGATTTTACAAAATGACTAAATCTACTATTGTTTTGGAGGTTTTTTTCAAAACCCTGAAAGGACACTTTTATGTCCTGTTAGGTTACCAGCCTAGTGTAGATTAGGTTAGACTTAGATTTATGTTAGATTAGATTTAGGCTTATTTAGGTTATATTAGATTAGATTTAGTTTTATTTTGAGTTAGATTTACGTTAGATTAGATTTAGGTTTATTTACACTACATTTAGATTTACGTTAGATTATATTAAATTTAGGTTTATTTTGAGTTTAAGATTAAATCAGATCTAGATTTATGTTCGATGGACCATGCAGACTAGCAATTCCACCTGCATGTTCGACAACTGCTACTGCGCGCGCGCACACACACACACACACACACACACACAGAGAGAGAGCGAGAGCGCGCGTGCGAGAGCAAACGACGAATTTGAAATTTAAAATCGTGTTATGAAGTGAGGCCCATTCACATCTACGCAGCTAGTAGCCCCATTGGTATGACTATTACCCTTCAATGGAGCGAATGACCACATGTTCAATTAGGTTAGATTTAAGATTAGATTTTGGATTGAGTTTTTATATTAGAGTCTACCTTCAAGATTACGGTAAAAAAATTAGAGTTAGACGAACGGTGATCCCTCTCTTCCTCTCTAAGGATGCGACCTTAAGCTGGAAAGATTTGAACGGCATGATACTCAGATTGGAGTCCAACATGTAATGTGTTAAGTAATCCCTCGAACAAAGATCTACTATGAAAAGATGTTAAGATGCTGTGAAATGCTACAGCTAGAGAAGAGGCAAAGGGGTTTGGTCCACTACATGCACTATCATGTAGACGTGGGTGTGTAGATTTCTTGTACCCACAAATATAAGCATTGATCAATAATGACGAGATTATAACCCGATGGTTCTGATCTCCGTGCACCTCTAGATTGAGGTGTGTGGGGAATGGACATGACTAGAGAATGTGAGGTAGTTTACAGTGTGAACAAAGAGAGAGAGAGAGAGAGAGAGAGAGAGAGAGAGAGATAAAAAACGGAGAATGCCAATAGAAGATTAAATTTTTTCTCCAGGTTATAAGGTTTCTACCCTTATTATGAGTAGTGACAAGGATACGGGGCCGTCCAACCGAAACACCTATCTCTCAACGAGGATCTTATGTCCTTGTAATCAATGCAAGCATGCTGTACGACATACAAGATGCGTTTCTTTGCAGCACGTGCGTGAATTTGGTGCGTTCGATCCATCTATTATAGATCGAGTTGTCGCCAATTATAACTCGTCGAACTCTGACGCTGGCCAATAGGCAGTAATCTTGCAACCCAATAGACACATTCGCATGCACTTTGGTCAAGCAGCATATGTGACGCCACAAGATGTAGCCTCTGACAGCTCGGGGGATGATCATGCAGACCACATTCCCAATGAGGCAATGTTTGAGCCCAAGATTGATGAAATAATCGAGAAGATCATGGATTTAGAAAGGCTTATCTATGGTGATATGAAAAGTGAAGCCGATACACCATTGTATGATGGAGCACGTGTGTCTAGGTTGAAGGCGCTCTTGGTTCTTCTCAACATGCAGACAAAGTTTGGATGGAATGAAACTAGCGTCACAACACTTTTCAGTGATCTATTACAATGTGTTTACTTTAATAAAAAACTCTAGATGTATAATGATCTGATAGATGTTTACACAATTGTACCGTATTTAAATTTCTTTTGTTGTGTAGACTGCTCAAAAAGCACATACTATCAGCTGATAATGTGATGCCAAATTCCAGAGAGGAAGCAACAAAGATTTTGCAAAACTTGGGGATGGATTACAATTCGATCCACGCTTGTCCTAACAACTACATTCTTTTCAGAGTGGAATACATAGACATGGAGAAGTGTCCGAAATGTGATTCCGAGAGATATTGACTAGATCTCCACGGAACAAAAATTCCAAAAAAAATCCTCGCATCAAGCATTTCTTCGATTGTAAATCCATGGCCTCCCTAGCATCATGGCATGAGGAGAATATATCTTTGGATGGTATTCTACAGATTTCTGCAAATTGCACAGCCCGGAAACATATAGATGAAACATGGTCGGCCAGGGAAGCTCAAAATTTGCACCTAGGCCTGGCTATGGATGGCGTAAATCCATTTGGTCAGAGATCAACATCTTACAGTGTATGGCCCGTTGTGATCGTGAACTACAACAATCCCCCGTGGTTGACTACGAAGAAGGGACACCTATGGCTAAGCTTGATTGTGCCGGGACGGTATAAAGTGAAGAATATGGATGTGTATGTTCATCCACTATTGGAAGAGCTACAATAATTGTGGATTGACATAGAAGTGGTGGATATGAGCCGACACACAGGTCGACGGAATGCTTTGATCAGAGTCATTCTAATGTGGACCATGCATGACTATCTCGGACTAATAGAATGCTCAGGTGATTTACACTTAAACTCAAACACTGTAAATCTTGGTTTTTCTCAAGATTATCTATTATCATGTGTATACATACAGGGCTTCAAACAAGCGGATACAGAGCATGTGTCACATGTGGAACTAAACTAAATGCACGTCGGGCACCCTCATTGAAGAAGCAAATCTATGAAGGTCATCAAGCGTATTTTCCAGAGAATCATGTTACATGATAGCTTTTTGGGAAGAGAGCCACCGAGGATGTCTCCACAAGCATGGTTAGAGCAGAAGGAGATGTGTGATGACGGTTTGCCCCCAGGGATGAAGTGACTCTCTCTATGGTACGAGTTATGATATTGGCCCCGACTCATGATCAATCACTTGCTCGATCCAATGCACATATTCAAGAATGTGGGTAATTTGCTATGGGACCATCTGACCGGCAAGAAAGATACTTTGGGAGCCAGGGTTGACCTTAGAAATGTGGATTGTATGGAGCAATATTGTATGTAGACAGCATCCGATGGATCACTAAAACTCCCTAAAGCGCCATGGATTTTAACAGGAGCCCAAGAACGCAAAGTAAAAGAGACCATTCGATCTTTGGGGACCCCCACTAGCATAATGCACTCGCTTCAAATGTGTTTTACTAAAGAAGGAAAGCTTATCGGTTTGAAGTCACACGACTGGCATAAAATGTGTCAGGTATGTTCATAGTGGAATATATCATAGTGGGAATTGTGTAACAAATTTGTGTCTGGACTTTAATATCATTGCTGCACGTGTTTTGTAGTTTATTTTACCGGTGGCATTGAGGGATGTTTGTCTCTTGACTTCCGTAACACAATCTACAAACTTGCGAAGTTGGTGCAATGGATCTCATAAAAGGAGACCAACGTAGACTCCATACATTCACCAAACTAAACACTGCGAAGGTTCTGTGCATGTTTGAGAAACACTTTCCTACTACCATGCTAACCATTCAGGTGCATCTTCTTGTTCACATAGTTGATGAGGTGGAAATAATTGGCACAGTACATTCCAGATGGATGTTCTTTTTGGAACATTTCATGAAAACACTAAAGGGATATGTGCATCAGAAGACACATCCGGAGGGTAGCATGGTGGAAGGTTGGCTGGTATTAGAGTCCCTAGTGTACATTGGAGACTCGCTAGACGGATTTGATAAAGCCTGAGACATGGTATGGCGAACCATAGATGATGAGTGCATTTCTAGGATTGTCATGTGAAATCTCGGTGTTGAGAAGAAGATGATGGGAGATCTAGAGGCTAAAATCAACCCAGTTTGCATGCTTCACAATCCAGTGATGCAAAAGTGGACTTCCAAATATGAGGATGCAAAGCAAGAGCAACAAAGGGTACGAATCGAGTGGAGACGGGGAAGACGACCACCAATGCACTATCCCACGGGTCTAGAGAGCCTACCAACATTCATGAGCTTAAGATGGTTGCACAAACAATTGAAAAGCGTACAACAATGCGGTGAAGAAGTGACTGAGGAGGAGTGGGAGTACTCTCGGGGTTGCGCGACCAAGATAAGTTTGCAATGTATTACTAGTGACTTTCTAGATTTTCGAACGGCCACTCATAATCTTTGTTGGTTGTAGTATAATTCATACACAGTAGCATGGTGTAAAGGTCAACATTTTAGGGTGGAACGGATCGACAAAAAGCGTTTTACTCAAGATTGTGGAATCATGGTAAAATTTGAATAGTCTAGTCGACGACGGTCCTCTGATGCAGATCCTGTGGTGGTAGAACTCACTTACTTTGGCACGCTACAAGAGATTTTGAGGATCGATTATAGAGGTTTTTTTGTCAACTTGTTTGATGTGCAATGGTTCAAGATAATCATGGAGGGTCGCAATGCTACAGTGCGTAGAGGAGAGTCTGGTTTTCTTGAGGTGGATTCAACTAAGACATGGAATGACCTAAGAGACACTTTCGTACTACCCGAGCATTGTGAACAAGTAAGTATGTAAATAGTTAACATCCAATTTCAGAAGCTATGTGCTTGGAAGCTCTCATGTAAGTTATGTGGCTTTGGCAGGTGATATTTCATCCTACAAAGTCTGCATCAAACTGGTGGTACGTCATAGAGGTAGCCCCTCATAGTGCACGGACGTATGAAGGCTACCATGTGCCAATCACAGCGGCATCAATGGAGGAGATCAGAGAAGATGCTCAGTCAGAAGCCGCTGAGGTGGTTCCAGACGAGCATCAAGCAGCTACTCTCTATGAGGTGCATGCAAAGGATCTAAAAAATGAAACGGAGGACATCTGTTTAAATGGAGAGCTATATATAGATATAAGAATTTATGCTGAGCTTTGCGAGGATGAGAGAGAGACCTATTAAAGCCATAAATATTGTATTTGAACAATTTAGCTCCATTTTATAATGTATATTGTACTCACGTGGTTTCTTGTCCATTTCTGTCTATATACGTCATTTTATTTAATGGTCTTTGTGTCCACTCTAGGTACGTATGCTCTAGCTATGTTCTCACAAGCAGGGACGAGAAGCACTCCGCTCTGAGTGGGATGGAGGCTAAAGCTGCAATCGCAAAGCTGGTCTGCTCAATATAGATGCTACTCATTCCATCGCTAGATCTAGTTGATCTAGTGCAAGAGACACTACGAAGCACTACTACTACTTCTCAGCGTCTCTTTCACCCGATCAATTGGATTTAGTGGTGGGGCAGCCAACTTCTATGAGCAGACCTTCGCGATGCATCTTCAGTCTCTATCGCACCTGGAGCGCAATGCTTTTACAAATTCCTAGAAATTCAACGAAATCTCTCTACACAAGAATCCCTCTCCCTTTATGAGTTCCCTCTCTCTCTTTCCCTCTCTCTCTCTACTTGTCCATGTTTTTTTGTCCATTCATTCAATATTAAGTTTAAATGTTTGTGTGTTTAACGCAGGTATGTAGTTTCTTTCTTCTTTGTCACCCGAGCAGAGGCACTGGTACGTGGAGCATCATCGCTCTAGCGCACCATCACGCATTCCTACTCCTTTAGCGTCTCCCTCTGTTCGACGAGGTTCTTTACCCTCCCCTTCTTTTCCCGCCCCCACAGCAGCCACGGCATCGCCATCTACACCAGGTTTTGCGCAGCTGGCGATCGTTCCTAGCGGCTACACACCACTAGCTACTCCTCCAGGTGTCACTCGAGTCAACAATTGTCGCTTTGGGACCCAGACTCTAGTGGAGACACCTGACGTCCGTACCCCCATCGACACGCCGCTAGAGACCCTGCCGAGACACCTAGGTTCATGCGTCACCGGTGAGAGGGCTTGCCTTAAAGAAGGTGATCTCGCGCATGCATGGTCTTTGCTCTCAGGTGTTTAGACCCTACATACTAAACACCTGGAGTGAAGTACCACGTGATTTAAAAGATAGATTCATCAGCATGCTGCATGACGAGTTTCCTATTCCAACACGGGATGATCGCTTCAATGAAGACCTGATGAAGGCTCGAATGCGCGAATACTGCAAGCACAAGCATTCCAAAGTGCAAAAAGAAATTAAGCATGGGTGGAACAGACCAGATTGGCTAGCCAAAGAAGATTGAAAGAATGCAAAGAAAGCACAGTGCGAGAATTTCGACAAGTGGAAGCAACAGAAGGAGGCAGCCAGAGCGCGAGTAGAGGTAGGAAGCTTGCACCACTTGGGAGTGGCGAGTGGGAATCATTTGAGGCCGATTTTATAAGTGTTTTTGCATTTCTCTTCAGGTTTGATAGTTTAGGGTTTAGGGGTTTTGAAATTCTAACATAATGGGCTCTTTTTATGTTTTGACAGTGGTCGATGACAGGATGTGACCCCACAGTGTACAAGTGCGAGTACACAGGCAAAAAGGACTTAATTTAAACACCCTGATGGACATTCTGAGTTCTCACGATGGCATGGTTAGTATTAGGGTTTACTCTTTTCTATTTGTTGTATTCTTTATAAATTATATGTTTATACTTACAAAAAACTATCTTATTGTTTTTTTTTTGCAAAATCCAACAAATACGCTGCTTGGACGCGATGAGACGTTTGATTAGACGACATCAGTCTAGCCGTAGCTAGGTAGCATTAGTTTCCTTTTGTCATAGCATATGTATCATGAGATGACGTTTATATGTCTTTATGAAAACTATTTACATTTTTTCAATAATGACAATGGTGTTGTAACTATTACATTTGCAAAGATTAACACTCGAGTGATTTTGCCTATGATGTGTACAATTGTGATTGATTTACTTTCATCAATTTACTTTTGTTAGTTTTGTATCTTTATTCTGCAAACAATACTATGGATGATGGAGTTAATGGTTATATTGTCTTGTGGGTGACACTTTGGGTCTAATCTAAGCTTGCACTTTCTTTCAAAGGTGAATCTTGGCTTATCTTGGATTCATTTATAAACTCAATCATTGAAACATTTAATATGGTTGATAGGTGGCAGGGTATTCCATGCCCTACCACCAAAAAAAAAATCTCTCGAGCGTCGTTATGACCGTCGCTATATAAAGCTCTGCAGCATCACTATAAACGTCGCTATAAGTGTCCTGTAAACATTGCTATGATTGTCGTTATAGGCGTTGCTATATAGCGACGGCTATAGAAACACATATAGCAACCATTATAGCGATGCCCGTAGCGACGTTCCTGTATCACGCTGTTAGTGATGGTCTTAGCGTCACTGGGGAGTATAAAAACCCAATGTATTTTTGCCGCTAACAGCATCACAAGTGCACACAACCTCTTATAGTGTGCTCCAGTACTTAGTGCCTACACACATGCATAAACAAATACATATGTACACACATATATATGTTATGGCTGTAAATGTAGCCATCGTTTTGTGTTGGCTGCACCTACATTCAACGTTTAAGTGATCAATTGATCGTAACATTAAAATTCTAATGTAATGCAACAAGTAACTATCTCTCTCTCTTTTCCTCTTTCCCTAAGTCTCTCTATTCCTCTCTTTCCCGTGTATATCACCTCTCTCTCTCTCTCTCTCTCTCTCTCTCTCTCTCTCCCCCTCTTTCTATCTCTTCCCCTCTCCCTCTTTCTCGCTTTCTCCCTCTTTCCCCTCTTTTTCTCTCTCCCTATCTCTCTCTCTTTCCCTCTTTCCCTATGGATCTCTATTCCTCTCTTTCCATCTCTCTATTTAATCTCTCTCTCTCTCTCTCTCTCTCTCTCTCTCTTTCCCTATCTATCTCTCTTTCCCTCTATATCCCTCTTTCTCTCTCTCTCTCTCTCTCTCTCTCTCTCTCTCTCTCTCTCTCTCTCTCTCTCTCTCTCTCTCTCTCTCTTCTCTCCTCTCTCTCTCTCTCTCTCACTCTCTCTCTCTCTCTCTCTCTCTCTCTCTCTCTCTCTCTCTCTCTCTCTCTAGTTTTCTCTCTCCCTCTCTCTCTCTCTCTCTCTCTCTCTCTCTCTCTCTCTCTCTCTCCCTCCCTCTTTCCTTCTCTCTATGTCTCCCTCTTTCCTATCTCTTTTTCTCTTTTCTCTCTCTCTTTCTCCCTATCTCTCCCTATCCCTCTTTCTCTCCATATTTCTCTCTATCTCTCTCCCTCTCTTTCTCTCTATCTCTCCCTCTCTCTCTCTCTCTCTCTCTCTCTCTCTCTCTCTCTCTCTCTCTCTCTCTATCCCTATCCCTCTCTTTTCCTCTCTCTCTCTCTCTCTCTCTCTCTCTCTCTCTCTCTCTCTCTCTCTCGCATTCCCTCTCTTTCTCTCTCTATCTCTCTCTCTCTCTCTCTCTCTCTCTATATATATATATATATATATATATATCCCTCATCCTCTCTTTCTCTCATTCTCTCTTTATCTCTCTCTCTCTCTCTCTCTCTCTCTCTCCCCCCATTTATCTCCCTCTCATTAATTCTCTCCCTCTTTCTCTCTTTCTCTCTCTCTCTGTCCATTTATCTCCCTCTCATTAATCATCTCTCTTTATATCTCTCTCTGCATTTATCTCCCTGTCATTAATTATCTCTCTCTTTATCTACCTCTATCCCTCTTTTCACTCTCTTTATCTATCTATCTCTCCCTCTCTATCTATTTCCCTTCTCCTCTATATCTATTTCCCTTCTCCTCTCTCTCTATTTATCCTCCTCCATTTATCTACCTCTCTTTAAATTTATCTTTGTGTGTGTGTGTGTGTGTGTGTGTGTATCTCTCTCTCTCTCTCTCTCTCTCTCTCTCTCTCTCTCTCTCTCTCTCTCTCTATTTCTATCTAACATTTCTATCTAGCATTCTATCCAAACAGCCTAGCAAAGCAACCATTTCAAACAAGTCGTGCAAAGAAACCATTTCCAAATGAACGAGGTATGTTATGGATTCTCTATATTCTCTATTTTTTTTGTATTTATGTGTGTGTGTGTGTGTGTGTGTGTGTGTGTAGTAGAAGACAAAAAGGAAAGAGGGGAGATGTGCTCTGTTGGTGTCACAAACGGGAGCGCATAACAATATAAAATATGCTCGGATAAATAAAATTTGTCACTTAATATTGAAGCCAAAGAATATAGAGAGAAATAGATAGAGAGAGAGAGTGAGATTGTAATTACCTCTATTTTTGTAGCACGGTTGAGCTTCAATTAGGTTGATCTTCCAAAGACGATGGCCAAAACCCCCCTTCGACGAAACTTGGACAAAACCCTCTTCGACGAAACTTGGGAAGCTTGCACAAGGAGAGAGGAAAGGGAGAGGGGGGGTGGGGAGGGGAGGGGGGGAAGCTTGGGAGAAATCGCGTAGAGAAACAACACAGAGTAGGTAGCAAAAATGCGGCATACTCTGTTTCTTACCTTTTTTAGGCGCCAATTATTACCGCGACTATTACCGCACTCATCACAGCGTCAATTACCACCTCTATTACAGCGGCAGGTCATTTCAAATGGATACATGCAAATCCGAGGTTCCAAGGGGGGTGGGGGACGGGTACAAACCACCCCCTCTAACCTTAGCTATACATTATTTCATTTTTTAACCATTTGAGTTTTTTTATGAAGATTTTTATTTTTTTATGGATACTTTATTTTTTAGTACTTTTAAATCTTTATTAATTGCATATTTTAAGTTCTCTTTTAATTGAAAATAATCTTAGCACTCATTGTCATTTACTCCCTTTGACTTTAACTATATGTAATTTTTCTAATGGAATTAAGTGCCTTTGTAAATATTTATTTCTTAGGACATATGATTAAATAAACAACATTTCGCGTGTGCAAGACATGGACTGGGATGATCATGGTCCCTGTGGAGGCCTTGAGCGCGATCGTTGGCTCAAGGAAAAACTCCCTTGTCCTTGTGCCAAGTGCAAAAGGACAATCCCTCGCTTGAGGCGCATTGCTTTGGATCACGTGGAGAACGAAGGGCTTTGGCATCCTCAAAAAAGCCCTTAGAGAGATGATAGCGCAGCTCACCTGTTGCTTGAGGACGTGCCCCATTGGTCTGTTTTCGGGGATGGTGGTGCACCGGTGCACAAGGCCGAAAGGTAGAGGCAAGAGTTTGGGTTGGAGCCTCGACACTTGAGGCTTGGGTTAGCAAGTGATGGTGTCAACCCCTTCGGCACTAAGTCTACTTCATGGAGCACTTGGCATGTGGTGATCGTCAACTAGAATATTCCACCATGGGAGACAGCCAAGAAGGGCAATATACTCCTTTCCTTGCTTGTGGCAGGGAAGTACAAAGTGTCAAATATTGACATTTACCTCGAGCCCCTCATCGAGGAGTTGGAAGAGTTATGGAGAGGCATTCGTGTTGTCGATGTCTCACTTGCAAAGGGGGGGAGAGAGGCCATTGTGAGGGTGTTAACCCTCACGGCTCACGGACACCCATCACCTACGATGGACGCGTATTATGTATTTGGTAGAGTCAGGTACCGGGCTTGTCGGTCCAATAGGGAAAGGTAGAGTGATCGTCGATGAGAGGCGCACTTTAACTTGGACATTCAAGGGATTAGTTGGCTAAGCATGGGCGCCCAAGTGTGAATGGGGTGAGCTCCTATAAAAGCCAACTAAACCTAATTTTTACTCATTCTCTCATTTGTGCAATTGAAGAGTGCTCTTGCTCCATCTCCATCTTCTTCTTCTTCACCTCCTTGTGTGTGTGTGTGTGTGAGAGAGAGAGAGAGAGGGAGAGTGTGTGTGCAATCGAGCATTACGAAGGCACGACGGCGGCGAAGCGGTTGAGCGCGGAACGACTGCAGCTTCTTCTTCATCGCGGCGAGGAATCCACCACGAAGGCGAGCGTAGAGCGGTGAGTGACACACCCTTTGTTTTCTTGAGCTTGCTAGTTTAGGCTTGTTGTGTGCTTGGAGCCGTTTGTGGCTCGCATACGGTGTATCGGCAAGTCCCTTGCTTCGACAGTGCGGCAAGGAGCGCACATTTTTGGCGCCGCTGCCGGGGATATGCCCTACACTAAGCTCGGTTAGCACTTTACGCTTTCTTCTGGTGCAATTTCTATCATAGGAAAGGCAGGGAAGGAGTGTGTGGAGATTTCTGTTTTTTGCGTTTTCTACATTTGCTGTCAAGTATCAATTTCTGCTATTGTCTGCGTTTTTTCAATTTCTGCAATTTCTGCATTTTCAAGTTCGGCGTTTTCAATTTCTGCAATTTGCTGCATTTCTGCGTTTTTTTAATTTTTCTGCAATTTCTGCGTTTTCTGCATTTCTGCGTTTTCTGAAATTTCTGCATATCTGCGTTTTCTGCAATTTCTGCATATCTGCGTTTTCAATTTCTGTATTTTCTGCACCAGAAAAAAAAATTCTAGGAAAAAAAAATTTCAAAAAAAAATAAATAAAATAAAATTCGGAAATTAAAAACGCGAGTGAGCGGGCGGCGAAATTTTTCGAAAATAAAAAACGCGACTCTTAAAACGGACGGGTTGGTTTGTATAAAAGATAGATCGGGATCATTTTCCCAAGCCCAAGCCCAAGCCCAAGCCTCAGTCCTCAGTCTTATGATATATACTAGACTCACTCTTATATATATACCCTACTCCCTCAAGAGAGAATGAGAGCATGTGGGACAAGTCCTCCACTCTCCTCCTTTCTCTTCCCACTTGCACCCTTAGACTTTCTAGTTTGGGCCTAGTTCCCTACTGGAAATTGACAGTTTTAGGGATTCCGAGGGCATAGAGTGACCAAACGGAGGGCTGTAAAGCACGGCACGACCCTTTGACCGATACGCTCGTTTCGAGCTATCACACGGCCCATTCCACGACACGCTCTAAAAAATCTAGCAAAAAAACAAACAAAAAACACGCTAAAAACTAGTCACAAGGCCTCCTAGAGCAGCTTTTTGACACCTTAGGGTATCAAAAGCACATGCACTTACGCTCTGGGCGGGTGCTAGAACACGAGCATATTGAGGGTGCCTCTGTTCATACGGACACCCATTACCCATCCACGATAAGCTCTAGATCCTCAGCGGGGACACAAGGTAGCACCACCCAAGACCCTAAAATAGCCGCTAGTGATTCCTCCTCCGACTCAGAAATCATGGAAGCATACCCTACCCAAAACACTGAGAGAGAAGGCCATGCACCTCCCGAAGCTCCACAGCCTAGTACTAGTATGTTTAGCCGTTTCATGGAAACATTAGGTAGAGCTACTCGCTCGAAACCTGATGCAAATGAAGCACACGAAGGGGGTGGGGAAGTGGACTCTCCTTTCACATCGCACGTGGACCCCACACCCCCAAAGAGTGTCCGTGTGGATATCCTGCCAACTTCTTACCAAGAAGGCCCTGTTGAGCTGCCTCCTTCAGAAGTTCCCTCTAGAGTACCGTTGGTGGCAAGTAAAACCACGGGGAGCAACATTGCTTCTACCTCACAAGAAACCGTTAACACGTCGACTCTAGAAGGATTGTTCATTAATGATCATTGGACATACGACCTCCACACTGAGGTGTTGACGAATCTACACTCTGGCCACGCCTACCATGTAGGATGGATAGAGATTGTACAATCCACCTCTAGTGCCACGAGCATCGAAGATCAACAGAAAATGATCTGTAATGTTATCCATGGCATTATTCAATCAGAAAGGCAAAACCGAGGGGTAAATATACTCTCAACTGGCCCCATGAGATTTCTGGATACGAGCAAGGCTCAACAGCCTACTCTATCACAAATGGAGACTCCTCTAATGAGCCCCATGGACCCATCTTACGTCATTTCACCTGGGGTCTCTATGCAATCTGAGCCTCCGAGCGACAACTTTAGCTTCCCTAACTTGGCTCAACCCTCTATTAAGGAAAACACAGTGCTCACTCCAGGGATAAGCCTGACAGAGAATGTACCGATGACATCTACGGTTAGCGCAGTGCCACTACCTAGTGTCGTAGTACCTAATATGGGGCCTCGACCATATGTGCCTCTAGCCCCTTATGCACACATGGCCCCCACACCTCCAATTGTACCACTTGCTTATGCTCCTCGAGTGCCGCTCCCTAGCTCTTATCCGAGTGGACCTATGCCCGGTTATGTTCCATATCCTGCATCATCTATACATATGCCAAGACCGGTACCCGTCCCTCTCCCACATATGATTCCAAGAGTACCTCCACCGGCCCTACCTCCTCACATAGGTGACTTGGCAGCGTTTGCTCAAACCATAGGTCGATCTATCGCGGAAAATATGCGTCACGCATCTGATAGAGAGCCTAGAAGTAAGGCAGTACAAATTGCCAAACTCACGCAAAAATTCAATGGGGACGAAGATGCTAGAAAACACATTGAAGTGTTTGAACAAGTATGTGATTCCTTAGGGGAACGCAACGAACTACATAAGTGCAATGCCTTAAGCTTGACATTAAGTGGGAAGGCTGGAGATTGGTATAGAACCCTAAGGGTGGACGAGAAAACAATCTACCCTACCCTTCGAAGGTTGTTTCTAAAGGAGTACATACGAGAAGGTGTGCTTTGGGGTGTAGCATCTCAGCTACAGAAGGCCGAACGTAAGGAAGGAGAGTCAGTAAGGGACTTCATTAGTCGTCTAAAGCACTTAAACTCTCGCTGTCCTGTAAATGAGCGCTTCAACAATAACCAACTGCTTGATCGATTCATTCGAGGGTTGAGGAATGAAGGAATCTATAATGGACTAGTGATTAGAGGTATCACAACCTGGGAAGATGTCACTGCCAATGCAATCCAATTAGAGGACAACTTGATGATAGCAGGCATGAGGGTGTCTACCGACACGAGATCCACTAGCTCACAAGCCATTGAGTATGAACCCATGACTGCAAAGCCCATTGCCAATGAGCCAAAGGTATTTGAGACATTCTTGAGAGACCTCACCAAGGCAATCCAAGAGTCTCTTAAGGATAATCGACCCCCTCAAAATAGTCACATGTATCCAAGAAGGGAGCAACAATGGTGTTCCATTTGCTTAGGTCCACATAGCACTAGTGAGTGCCCTACGTTTAGAGTAAAATTTAATGGAACTTGCAACGCATGTGGTAGGTATGGTCACCAAGCTAAGGATTGTTTAATGATCAAACGTATGATGGCAAATAGACCACCTGTAGCATGGACGGATGCACCTCGAGCTCCTGTATTGATGCCTGCTCCACCTGTTGAGCAGCTACCGCAACACATGGTCCCTAGATCTCAAAGTGTTGTACAAGCTACACCGCTACCACCTCCTGTGCTAGGACCGCAGCCCCCGCATCCAAGAGTCGCCCCAATGAACCAAGTGGGTTGCGAGCCATCAAATGCTTATCCAGATAGCTGTGAGGAGGAAATAGACACTAGTATTGCCTACGGACTTGATACATTGGAAGAGTGTCCTATATACTACATGGAAGATTGTTGGGGGCAAGTCAAGCCGGTTTATCAAGCTGCTGCTCTCGCATCCAGAGGTCAAAATATCAACACCCAGGCTAGGAGGCCACCTCTTCAATGCTACGAGTGTGGTGGACCACATCGAGTAGCGGAGTGCCCTATTAGACTGCAAAAGAATGCTGCACAGATGCAAGTGAATCAAGGGAGCACGTCTGCAATGCCAATACTCACATGTAATCGTTGTGGCATAGATCACTTGATTGCCCAATGCCCCTATAACCCAAATGCGCCTAAAATCACACCCCTAAATTTGGTCGAAATTGCTAGTGTGACATCACCAATACCACCCGTCGCACCCGCTTATGCGATTACACGGTCCATGCTTCAAGGGCCAGGACATATCCTCGAAGAGAGAGATACCGCGTCAGTTATCCAAGCAAAGAAAAAGAAGACACGAAGGAAGAAGTCGCAGAATATGGAAAATTCAAAGCCAAGTTCCAAAACAAACATAGGAACAGGAGATGACCCCGTGTATATGAATGACCTCGAGGATGATTCAGATTCAGTCGAGACAATGGAGACTAGAACCAATACCACAAAGGGAAAGACCGACAAGGAAAACCGTAACATGGGACCAAATGAAAACCGAATAAGAGAAAACCATAAAGAGCCTCTGAAAACACCACAAGTGGTTCCAAATCCAATCCAAGACCCCCAAGATAAATCGCAGGGGCAAAAAGGGAAAAATCGTAAAAAGAAGATTGGGACGTACCCAAACCCTGTAGACGAGATTAAGCAGGTGAAACATCTAAGAGGTTTAGTGGAGGAGACTCAAAGGAAACTAGAACCAGAACCCATGCATATCAAAATTCATGACACAGTGTTTCCCACGCAAGTTCATCCACCTCACATGAACCATAGACCGTTAGCCATATCTAGTATCATCCATGAAGGGAGCGAGGACGGGACATCAGAAAGTGAGCATACACCCTTCTTGTTGGAAAGGATGTTTAACGAAGGAATACCTGATCCCATTGAGGAATATGAGATTCCATCCTCACCAGTTCCTAGTCAAGGACCTCCACCCTGCAAAACGCCAATGAATGTTGCCAAACTAGTGGACTTCATGTCTTCTGAGGTCCGAACCACGATCATAGCAAAGCTGTATGGAGATCCTGAGTTATTCCTTGCACTTCGAGCATTCCTTAACGGAGAGCTACGAACGGGATTACCGCAGTTTGCGCAACCAAATAGGCCTGACTCGATTATGATTGATGAGGAAAATCATGTGCAATCACTTGACTTAGATGGACACGAGTCTGTGATCGAGGTACCCATTAACGAATTAGGGCAGTATTTTGAAGGCGACGAGTCTAATGCGACCCTACCCATCACTACCAAGGGATTAACTATAAAGGGAATTCTTGATGGTGGTGCGGGAGTTAGCATCGTTACAAAAGATTGTTGGGAATCCATGGGAAAACCCCGCCTTAGTGTTACTAACATTGTGGTAAAGATGGCAAATGGTACCATAGCCAAACCTATGGGGATGCTCAAGGATCTTAAGATCAAAGTTCTAGGACACAAGGTACGACATACGTTCATTGTAATGGATTTCTCTAAACACCTTATGTCATATGAGATGATTTTAGGACGACCATTCATGAGGGAAGCACAAATGGTTCACGATTGGTCTAAAAATCATGTCTATTTGCAATTCCAAGACTCTGTCCTTAGAGTGGATTTGGTGACTGGTAAGGTACACCCCTTAGGGAGTAAAACCATTAATGATCATCGCTCTGACACCACAGTTCACTCGGCCCCACTACAATATTGTTACACTTGTAAGAAGGATACAGACATTGGCCAAGATTCTCCTTACATGGATGTGTTACCGGGTATGACGGAATCAGACAATGTAGACTGGGTCCACCTAGCATCAACCATAGACACTTGGGGAAATAGGGGGACGACCTGGGTAACACCTGAGGGGGATGAAATTCCTGTACCCTTAAATATGCTACAAGCAATGCATATCGCTTCCGACAAGACTCATCCTAATGTAACGAAGAAAACATACAAGTGGGTCCCTAAAGCTTCTTTAGTGACCATAGCTAGTGCTAAAAAACAAAAGCCTTGTAAGAAACGTACCACTTGCTCCAAGAAAAGTAAGAAAATGTTGCGATGGATCCCTAAACGACTATTGGAAGCCCAAGGCTACTATCAAGGAAATGATCAAATCTGGGTGCCAAAACGTAGATTGTGCTCTTACCTATCACCTGACCCAAGTGAGCCCAATCCCGTAGCTCCAAAACGAATCAATGAGCGTGGAAAGAAAAAGATCACAGAATGCTACATACCCGCTCCCGAGCTAGTTTGGGTACCAAAAAAAGAACGATTTGTTCCACCTAGCTCAGGAAGGGGGGAGTCCCATGAAGATTCTAGCTCCTCATGTAATACATCCATAGAGGTAAAAGCTTCTACACAGCCTCCATCTATAGTAGTGGACCTCCATGAAGCTACAAAAGAATCCACACCTCCCAGTGTTCAAGAATCACCTAATGAACCACTTCAAGTTCGATCCTGGGAGAGTACCTTACCACCCTTGCAGCTTGACAAGGCACCTAGGGTAATAGAAAATTACTGGCAAAAATCCTCACCTATTACCAACTGGAACAATTGGTTTCAAAGGGTGACAAGCTCATTTCAAACGGTATGATCTACCCAAGGAAGGGGGGAGTGTTTCCTGACAGTCATCATTCATTTGTTTCCCTCTCAACCTTTTTCCCTGACCTCTTAATCTCCGATCTTAGGGAATGTACATATAAAGCTTTATACTCAAAAAAAAAAGAAAAAAAAGAGCAAGAGCAATTAGCAAACGAGTATGCACATTAAAAGTCAAAACATTGACTCAGACCTACACATGTCACATCTGGTACAGTGAAACAGAAACCTATGCCATGAAACACCTTTGATCCTCATCACTTGAGTGATGGAGGGTAAGTAAGATTAGTACGATAGGAGTGTTTCTGTTTTAGAGTTGAGTGATTAGCGAAGTTCTCTTTTCCCACTGATGTGCCTCCTGGAGGTATTCCTTTTGTTTCCTAGTGTGTACAGGAGCGTGTTGCTATTGATAGGATTGGACCTTCATGGAACCTTTCTCTCGTTCACACTTCAAATCAAGCACGACCATCGACACAAACAGGTGTTTCTTGTCCATTAGCATTGCCCTTATCTTTTTGCATCTATGATTGTCTGCTTTGATTGTGATTGGTAGCATAATATTCAGTGCATTTTCTTAGTATCAAACATTTAATTCAATGTAATGTTTTGTCATAATCACTTGTTTAGGTGTAAAAATCAAGCAGTCCGACTAAGCTAGTTTGACCAAGTTAGGTGTTAGAGATCTTCTCTTAATACCATGGGGAATGCCTTCCTAATAAACAATGGTTACTTAGGTTCTTAATCCGATTTAGGCAGCATTGTATGAAATGTACTAGGGCTTTCTAGTGGGCTTAACCCTATTGACCTTTAGCTTAAGTATTATAAAGGGAGTTTACTAATGTGATGAGCCTGGGGAGGGTAACAATGTTATATGACCTCCCAAAGTTACAAAATTTAAATGCTGAAAATGAACAAACAAAAAATCAAAGTGCCACAATGTAAAATTTTAAGCTGGAAAAGAAATCTCGGCTTGATTTGGTACTTCACTCACATGTATCGCCTATGGTACTAGAGCCCTAGAGGTTCCCAGTGTGGGCGCTTTTCCTTGAGAAGCAAAAAACCCAAGGCATACAAAATAAGCACACACATCAAAATTAAATCAGTGTGAAAAGACCTTGGGGGGTCAAAGAAAAAGTAATCAGTCAGGCGATGATTTCATGAGAAATTCCTTTTATGGTAGCTTAACTACAAAGTCTTCTAGGTATAGCCTCTAGTCAGCCCTCGAACATCAATACTTGGCTCTCGCGATTAAACAACTTAATTGACCACAGAAAATTAAGAAGCTTACCCATGGTATTAATATTCGATCTCTAGTGCTTTTCGACCGTCAAATTAGCGACCCCAGACTTGTTTAATTTTCTACCTTTACATCTGTTTATGCATTTGATTACATTGCAATTTAATGTTCATTGCTACCAAATTGTTTGAAATTCTTTTACCAATCAATGTGTCTACCTAAAACTGCATATGCTTTTTAAGAGAATGCAATTACTGTGCCAATGTTGTTTGATTTTGCAGTGAATGAAGAAGGCTAAGGACATTCATCTCAAATGCTCTTCCACCTCGACGAACCAGCTTCAACTCAATAGCTTCCGAGGACGGAATCTACATCAGGAAGGGGGGCATGTTAACCCTCACGGCTCACGGACACCCATCACCTACGATGGACGCGTATTATGTATTTGGTAGAGTCAGGTACCGGGCTTGTCGGTCCAATAGGGAAAGGTAGAGTGATCGTCGATGAGAGGCGCACTTTAACTTGGACATTCAAGGGATTAGTTGGCTAAGCATGGGCGCCCAAGTGTGAATGGGGTGAGCTCCTATAAAAGCCAACTAAACCTAATTTTTACTCATTCTCTCATTTGTGCAATTGAAGAGTGCTCTTGCTCCATCTCCATCTTCTTCTTCTTCACCTCCTTGTGTGTGTGTGTGAGAGAGAGAGAGAGAGAGAGGGAGAGTGTGTGCGCGATCGAGCATTACAAAGGCACGACGGCGGCGAAGCGGTTGAGCGCGGCACGACTGCAACTTCTTCTTCATCGCGGCGAGGAATCCACCACGAAGGCGAGCGTAGAGCGGTGAGTGACACACCCTTTGTTTTCTTGAGCTTGCTAGTTTAGGCTTGTTGTGTGCTTGGAGCCGTTTGTGGCTCGCATACGGTGTATCGGCAAGTCCCTTGCTTCGACAGTGCGGCAAGGAGCGCACAGAGGGGAATCCTTATATGGACTATGCACGACTATCATGGACTTGGAGAGATTTTTGGTAACCCCCTTTCCTCTATCTCTCTTTCCCTCTATCCCTTTAGTTCACTTTAGTTCACTCATCTCTCCAATCATATGATCCATATGATATGTATGCAGGGTTGTCCACATTGGGACACAATGCATGTCCTACTTGCGGGCCATCGTTGGTGATGGAGAGGCCTGATTCCTTGCGCAAGGTAATCTATCCAAACCACCATTGTTTCTTATCCCAAGGGCATAACAAGCACAAGGCTCCAACAAATGGGAAGACTCCTCTAAAGCTCACGATGGCAGATTGGGCAACCATTTGGAAAGAACACCACAACAACTATCCAGCTTCGTGTCCTCCACCAAAAGGTACGTCAAGGTATTCCATATGTTTAAGGATTCCATATTGGAAGGACTTAAAAATACAACACCTCTTGGATCCCATGCACATATTCAAGAATATAGCCCAAACACTATGAGACCACATTATTGGCAAGAAGGACTCTTTGGGTGCAAGGGAGGATTTGAGGCTTTTAAAACGTCTCCCCGCCTCTGCTACTCCACGAAGTGCCCCAAATGGAAAGATTGTGCTTCCTAAAGCACCATGGATGCTAGACAAAGAAGTATTAGACAAGGTGAAGGGTACCATTTCCTCTATTTGCACAACAACAGGGTACATGAGGTCGCTAAATGAAGCTTTCACAAAAGCGAAGAAGGGTGGAAGCATTCAATTGTATGGGTTGAAGTCCCATGATTGGCACAAGATGCTTTAGGTAATGTTCATACTCCATATTCTATTTATAGTCTGTCTGTATGACTATCACTCACTTTCCCTTTTCTTGATTTACATTGTAGTTCATTCTATCAGTGAGTATGTGTATATATCGGGACAAGAAAGTCAGGGATGTTATTTTCAAACTAGGAGCGCTAGTAAGGTACACCACAAGACTCCACTCAACTACACATTTTTTATGTACACAATAATTTTAACTAGCACTTAGTGTATCCTTGTGTGTTTTCTTGTAGATTTATGAGCTCCAAGGAAATCGAAATAGATGCTATCCCTGTTGCTCAAACACTTGCAACAGAAACTGCGTGTGCCATTGAAGATGCATTTACTCGATCGGTCCTTCTTAGTCAAATTCACCTCTTGGTTCACGTGGTGGAGGAGATCGCTATATGTGGAGTAGTGCACGCACGATGGATGTTCTTCTGAGAGAGGTCTTTAAAGACTCAAAGATTTTCTGTGGCTACGGTCTCAACCAGAGGCATGTATGGCCGAAGGGTAAATCGTTTAAGAGGCATTTGTTTACATATCAGAGTATTTGGTACAAGTTGATCCTTCAATGACTCCGATGTGGTCAGGCGAGGAAGATGCAAGGATGACTTCACACTTGCCAAGTGGAACGATGAAACTACTTAACATGGATATGAATCTATCCCAAGTGGTCAGGCGAGGAAGATGCAAGGATGACTTCACACTTGCCAAGTGGAACGATGAAACTACTTAACATGGATATGAATCTATCCCAAGTGGTCGATAACTTTTGCATTCTCAATGCAAAGATTATGACCAAGTGGGTGGACTTGTGGATAGTGGCAAAGGCAAGGCGTTTGCAAGAGAGGGAAGCATGGAAACAAGCACATGGAGGAAGGAGGGCACCCCCAGTGCCTAGACACCTTGCATGTTTCACAGATCTCATTAGTACAAGTGGATTCATGAGAGAATGACCGAGGCAAAAGCAAAGAATGGGAGTATGCACGAGGCTGTGTACCAAAGGTAGAGTACTCATATACCTAAACCATATTATAACGTTATTTCTTGAAATTATCTTTGATGTGTATTTGATAAATTAATATATTTTTCTATTTTGTAGTGCCTTTCCTTTAACTCTATGTGGTCAAAGGGTCATCGCTTTCGTACGTGCCACATTGACGAGCGTAGCATCACCATGGACTGTGCTATCATAAGTAACTTTGACACAGACGATGATAAGGCCAGGTACAACGGAACTATTGAAAGGATACTAAAGGTTGATTTTAGAACCTTCATACCTTCATCTTCGAGTGCAAGTGGTTTGCAAATGTGTCTAGACGACATAAGAATGGCCTCTACATGGTGAACTCTAGTGTGCATCACACAGGGAGGTATGACAATTTAGTTTTACCACGCAATTGTGAGCAAGTGAGTGACAAGTACCTTTTTTACTCTTATTTGCTTGTAGCGTTAATTATACCAATGTTACTCACTTTGAGCTTCTATTTTATAAGTCATCTGTATCCCAGCAATCCACCAACCAAAACTTTGGTTCGTAATTCTCGTAACACCTTGGGGGAGTGCCATTTTTTCCACTAATGAAGTGAAGACTATCTTTGACCCTCTTCCACCTCCGACTTTGGATGAGGTGGAAATAGACGAGAGGGAGGTCGATGAATCAAGTCCGGCCGCAGCAAGTCTTAGCGAGGGTGATTGTCATGATGATGAAGACGATGAGATGGAGGATAACAAACTTGAAGATGATGAAGGCAATGCATCCACAAATGACAATTCCATTTCTCTCTTTATTGACTTAGGAGCCATGGGCTTAGAATTAAATGATGCTTTATGTAGAGATCTTTTGGAAGAAGATTCATAAAACTTTTTGCAGTTATGAAGGTTTTTGGTCGTGTAATCCATTCATCACTCTCTCCCCCCTCTTCCTCTCTTTAGATTTGAGAATATGCTCAATTATGTTAATCAATTGACAATGATTATTTTAGTTGTAACCAAGTGTGATCTTATATCCCTGCCTCCTTCTTCCCCCCCCCCCCCCCCCCCCCCCCTCTCTCTCTCTCTCTCTCTCTCTTTCTTTTTTTAAAAATTTCAAAATTATATACAATATCCTTTAATTTTTATTGAGAGGAGGAAAAGACCAAAAATTTTTTGGGGGGGGAGGGGTTAAGCCAAATTTTGAAAGTTTAGGCGCTAAATTTGGCTGTCGGATATAACAACGGTAATATATGTGGTAATAACATCGGTAATAATTACGAAAACAGTCGTGCTAATATTTTAAACACAAGAAAAATTCCCGCCCTGCTCTCTCTTGTTTCTCTACTTGAAGCTGTTGTACCTTCTCTCTACAAAACCTGGTCAAACAACGCGATAAACACTTGGAGATTTTCATAGTGATTTGGAGGCCGTAGAGGTGGTGCCAGACAAGCCTGGTGCTGCTACTCTCCATGAGATACATGCGAAGGACCTCAAAAAATGAAATGGAGGACATGATCTCCCTAAACAGAGAACTCTATGTAGACATAGGGAGTTATACTGAGTTATGCAAGGATGAGAGAGAGACCTCTTAAAGCCATAAACATTGTACTTGAGCCATTTTGCTCCTTTTTATAATATATATTGTATTCACGTGGAGTTTTGTCCATTCTTCTCTATATGATATACTTGATAAATTTAAATTGTGATTAATCAAGTTATAACTTCTTTAAATTTTATTCTCCATTTATCATTAAGATTTAATGTTGTTGTATTTAATGCAGATATGGATGATGATCAATTTCTTTCTTCCTTGTCATCCAAGTAGAGGAGGTGGTACGAGGAGCGTCATCGCTTTGGATCATCATCCCGTCATTCCATTCCTTCAGTGTCTTCCTCTGTTTTGGAGCAATCAGCGTGCTCCAAGATTTCGGTATCAACTAGAGGATCTAGATCTACACACTCTTCTAGATATCAACGCTCCAGTGGTGGCGGTGGCGGTTATTGTGGAGATGCCGCCGTTGATGCTTCGACATCGCCTCATAGTCGATGAGGCTCCTTAACTTTTTCTTCTTTTTCGCCCCCCACACTAGCCACGACATTGCCATCTACTCCAGGTTCTGCGTGACTATTGGCCATTTCTTGCTATACACCACTCACTACTCCTCTGAGAGTCACCCCAGTCGACACTCCTCGCTTCGGGACCCAGACTCCAGTGAAGACACTTGTTGTCCATACCCCCATCGAGACTCCACTCAAGACGCCATTTGAGATCCTTGCCGAAACGCCCAGGTTCACGCGTCACATGCGAGAGGGCTTGCCATACTTTATCGACATCATCGGTAGTATCATCATGGATGACAACGACAAGAAGGTGATCTCGCGCATGTAGGGCCTTTGCTCTCAGTTGTTTCAACACTATATACCAAACACCTAGAGTGAAGTGCCAAATGAGTTAAACATCAGAGTCATCAGCCTCCTGCATGACGAGTTTCCCGTGCCAAGTCGGGATGAGCGCTTCAATGAAGGTACAAACGCGCGAATATTGCAAGCACAAGAGTTCTGAACTGCAAAAAGCAATAAAGCATGGGTGAAACAGGTCAGGTTGGTTGATGAAAGAAGATTGAAAGAATGCAGAGTGAGCAGCGCGCAAGAATCTTGACAAGTGGAAGCAACAAAAGGAGACAGTCAAAGCACGAGTAGAGGCAGGGAGGTCGCACCACTTGGGGAGTGGCGGGTGGACATCATTTGAGACCGATTTTGTAAGTGTTTTTGCATTGCCTATTAGGTCTTGTAGTTATGGATAATTGTACTTTTAAATTCTAACACAACGTATTCTTTGTATGTTTTGAATAGTGTTCGATGATAGAACGTGATCCCACAGCGTACGAGCGCGAATATGAAAGCGGAAAGGGCTTTAACGCCCTTATGGACATTCTTAGTTTTCGTTCCAGCATGGTTAGTATTCACTTTACCCTCTTACCTTTGTTGTATTTTAATGATAAGCTAAAAAATAGATCATTTTGTAATTATATGTTTATACTTACAGAAAGTCTTATTGTTTTTTTTTTGCAAAATCCGACAGATACGTCACTTGGACACGATGAGAGGTCTGATAGACGATGTCAATCTAACGGTAGCCAAATAGCATTAGTTTTCTTTTGTCATAGCATGTATAATGAGATGACGTGTGTACGTCATTTTTGTAACTTCTGGTCAACGATGTATTCTTTCAATAATGACAATTGTGTTGTAACTATTATATTTTGGTCAAAGCTTAACAATCAAAGTGATTTTGCTTATGATGTGTATAATTCTGTCATTGTAGTATTTTCGTCAATTCACTTTTGTTCAAATACTTTTATCAGTTTTACATCTTTATTTTGGAAACAATGTTCAATATGGTTGATGGGTAGCAGAGTATTCATTGTCCTATAACCCAAAAATAATTATTCTCGAACGTCGCTATAAACATCTTTATGTAAGGTTCTGCAACGTCGCTATACGCGTCGTTACATAAAGACTGTATACGTCGTCATGTAGAAATGCATATAACAACTCTAATAGCGACGATCATAACGACGTTTTTATTGCGACGCTTGTAACAACGTCAAAAGATAAAAAAACCCATCGTATTTTCGTCGCTACAACCGTCACAAGTACACATAACCTCTTGTAGTGGATAGAGTTCCAAATATGTTCAGTGTGATGCAAGAAAGAGTATTTTTGCTTCCATGTATATGTCACATGGATTTAACATGCAAAAGGATATTTTTTAACGCCAAATTTGTTCTCTTTTTAACGGAGAGGTATGTCATACAACGAACTTCAGAAAGAACTTTAGAAATTTAGAGGTTGCCCAAACGCGCCACTTTAAGGGAAATCGGACAGTGCGTCGCAGAAGTATTCATCCGAAATGTCCTACAAATTGACGGAGATGTCTTTCAAGAAGTCTAGAAGCTGCAGAAGGGAGCTTCCTGGAATCAGAACCCGGGGAGGATTAAGTGACGTCTGCTCTACGGCAGACCCAGAGAACGAACTATTTTCATATGTGGGATTATTGTTGACCTGGTTGCTAGCTGCTGTATTGCTGGAGAAGATGGGGAACACGTAAGTTTGGTTGAAGGGTTGAGAACACTGTGGACAGTAAGCGGCCATGTCCTCTACTTCTGCACTACCTGCAGAAGATCCTCCTTCACGTAGACAATGAGCAGCCTTGGAACTTTCTAGAGCATTCTGCAGAGTACGGACAACGGGGGAGTCTGCGTTGAGCCCCCCCTCAGCAAAGAAGCACAAAAACTGCAGCGGCATGCCAAACAGAATGAGGTCCAGCTCCTCGTCGGTGGTGCAGCCTTCTAGCATGGTTGCAAAGCGGGAAGCCGCAATGGACGCAGTATCAGGGTGTCCTCTAATGGTGAAGGCACCTCGGTATATTTTGATGAGACGACCCGGCTCCTCGTTCACCGGAGAGAATGCAATGGGGCCGCCAAGGCTCAAGCTCCGATCTCGAACGGAGACGGGAAGCTGAAGCAGGCGTTGCAGACGAGGCGAGGGCGTCGGCAGGAGCGATGAGATACAAGTCCAACAGAAGACGTGGCCACAGCCGGCCAAAGCCACTGGAAGGAGGGCCTCCGGCGCTTTGCATCGGCCGCAAGATATACTGCCGTTGTGGGCCAGAGAGATGCTAAAATGTCCCACTATGTTAATACTCTGTCGAGCCGGACGTTGATTCGGTAAATTTGTGACAGTGTAGGTGAGCTTGCGATAGAACTGTGCGCTGCGGCAAGAGGGGCAGCTGGAGTCATTGGCAGAGTGGTAGAACCAGTGTCTCAAGCACCTGTCGCAAAACACGTGGCCGCACTTCGTCAGCACTGCTATATTGTCTGCAGGCATCGACGTTACCTGTTCCCAGCAGATTGCGCAAACAAAGCCCTCGATAGTATTAATTTGTTGCTACTGCTGGCTGACTGCCCGCCCTAAAACATGTTTTGTACAACGGGCCGTCTTAAAGGATGTCGGGGGCTTTATGGCCCTAGGTTATAAGATTTTTTTATTTTTTATTTTGGGGTAAAGTAGAATTGGATTAAAGAGAAAAGGAATACAATGGACCCACAAAGAAAGCAAAAGGGTGACTTAACCCTTTTGCTTTGGGTCTTGTGATCTCCGCAGCTCAGATGCTCTTTGAGTGGCTCCACTTTGGATAAGAAAGCTTGCACGTATAAAATTTCTTTCCTAGCTTACTGAGAGTTCCTTCACATTGCCTTTGTATCTTGAAATTCAAATCTCCCTGACAATTCATGTACTTGCCTGCTATTTGTTATTACTTTAAGGAAGGGTTTTGTCAGGGTAGGGATATGGTCCTTATCACTAGAATCCAACAATTGCATGGAGACCAGGAGCTGGATTGCCAAGGAATGAAAATTAAGGGTTCGTTCCTAATAGTCAAGGGTCGGGGGGAGGGGGCAATACTAAGCCACAATCAAATTGGCAACTATTCTTGACAATGGTTCTCTAACAATCCTTGATACGTGCAACCTACATAGTCTAGATGGATTCCAGGGGCTAACACAGTGGCTAGGTAGCGATGGAGGAGAAGCAAGATTACAAGCACTAAGATGTCTGCAACACAAAGATTTGCCTTTGCTGATTTAGATGTCTACGATTGACATACAATGCAATAAATTCTTCATGTTGATCTAGACACGCACCAATGGTGGTGCTGAAAATTACATCCACTCATAAACAGTAGATGGGGGATTAGGATGTATTGCCTCTACACCCCCAACTACCTTGACGGTTGTGATACCCCTTTCTTTGTCGATGGGTGCACCTATGTTCTATTGAAAGGCTTGGCCCTTTTGATTATGTTAATATATCTAGGTTGTCTACCCAAAATAATGCAACAAGCTATCATACTAGGATTAGCCTCTCCCTCTCCCTTTTGGTATGAAAAAAATGTTCCTAATATGGGAATTTCCCCACTACAGTTCAAAACGAGACATTTTAAAACAATAAGAAAGGTTCCTTTCTCGGGGCGGGGAGAGGGGGTCACTATGTATACATTGTGTGTATCATGTACGTTCAAGGACTATTTTTAAAACCCTTTATCTATAAATTTTTGACAAATAAAATACACCCTTTTTTAATTTAATCTATAAATCTTCTTTCGAATTCCATTTTATGACACCCTTCTATATGAGAAAAAATATATTTAATAACTCCTTCTGCTCCACTCACATAATGGTCACATAATTATTAACTGACTCCCCCCTCCCGCCCCCGCCCCCGTCCCCATCGATGTTCCTTTGTTAGTGTTGGAACTCACTTTTGTTGCATGCAATGGCCAGATAACTCTCAAATTTAACCTTTCTTGCATTGCTATCTATCTCTGCTTTTTTTGAGACACTTTACTTCTTTATTGGTGAATTTCTCTTTTTTCCATGCAAAAAGTTTTTTGAACCTTCAAACCTTTCAACCGTACAAAGACAACATCTTTCTTTTTTCAAAGCTCACAATTTGTGAGTGGAATGTATTAAGCACACCATAAAATTTACAAGACAACCTCAAGCTCGCATCGAGTCTTGAGGTGTCAGAGATTAGAACCTGGATGTCTACCGCCTCTCATTGAGGCTAATCATAACCGGTAAACTATAGTTCACGGCTTTTACTTCTCAGAGGTTGGCAACATGGTACCGATAGCCCTAGACGAGTCTGCTTAGTCTTGCTTGCTTCCGCACGTATAGATCATCACTCTTATTTCTTGTATAATCTCTGAGAATCTTGCTACATCAAGGTCACTCTCAAACACACCACAGTACCTCCCCTGCCATATATCGTGAAAGAAGTATTTAACATTTTGGGTGCAGATAAGAAGAGCATGGATTCCCATTTTCTTACCACCAAGGAACATATCAGTCTTGAAGAACATGATATGCGATGTCGTTTGGATTCACTTGTATATTTTTTCTGACAGGCTTTTGATCGTCTCCCATGAAAAGGTGGGCGAGATCTTCATTGGCTATCCTTAACCCCAAGCAATGATCGGACCTAGTTCCTCTTGCTTGGATCTTTACGCCCATCGGTAGAGCACCCCACATCACCTTCCACCAAAATATCTTCATAAACTACGACCACTTTGGCTTCCAAATGTTGTCGATGACTTCCTCCCACCGTTCTTCTGGCCATTCTCTCCTCCATATTTTGTTGAGGGGACTAAACCACTTATTCTTGTGCATTAATGTGAGGTCCCAAACCCAGGAACATTGGGGCGACTTGATAGATGGCCTTCCTTTATTCTTGTTAGAATTAGGGTTGCAGAGAAACGCCACAGCTTGGAGAGGACGAAGAAAGATTAAGGCACACAACTGAGAGTATATTACTTAGTGTGCAATGGAAAGATAGATAGCCCTAGAGTGATGGGTGTATATGTGTTCACACACATCACTACCACATGTATATGGTAACAAAACCCCCCTTGAGTGATGCAGTGAACGAGAGCTGGCACATGAGTAAAGGGAAGTAACATGCCCTGAGGACATGATCACTCTACAAAGGGGAGTAAGCCCAAAGCTTTGCGGATCAAAGCTTCGAGCTTCTCACAAGACAATGCCTTTGTGAAAAGATCTGCAAGGTTGTCCTGTGTTGGCACATAAGCCAAGTTCATCTCTCCTGCTGAGAGCCTCTCCCTAGTATAGTGGTAATGCACCTCAATGTGCTTTGTGCGAGCATGAAAAACTGGATTTCTCGCAACTACCATTGCGCTCTGATTGTGAGTATAGATAGTTCTGGAAGTGTCATGTCCAACATCTAAATAAACCAAGGCGTCTGATACATACACACTCAACCGTATGTGTGAAGACTGCCTTGTACTCAGCCTCACAACTAGAAGTGGACACAGTAGGTTGCTTCTTGCTCAACCATGATATACATGAACTGCCAAGCATCAAACAAAAGCCACTTGTGGACACTCGCATGTCAAAACAACCAACCCAATTTGAGTCTGAAAAAACATGTAAGTCTGGCGGCAATGATTCCCCCTTGGGATAAAACAAGACAAGATGTTAAGTGCCACTAAGGTAGCAAAAAAATCCTCTTGCCAGTTTGCGAATGCTTAGACTTTGGGCTATGCATAAATTTGCTGACCTGTGAGACTGCAAAGTGAATATCCGGCCTCTTGTTGCATACATAATTGAGACATCCAATAGCAGTTTAGTAAAGAGTGAGATCTGCAGGATCACCAGCACTACAAGAGGTACGTCACATTAGCGACGCTAGCAGTGCAACGCTCAAAAGTTAAAATCCACGGCGTTGCTATGGGTGTTACTATTTTCTTTGTTGCATAGGGACGCCTATAGAGACGCTCATAGCGATGCCCATAGATGTTGGAGCTATATATGGCTCACTCTACTCAACTTCGTCTCATCTGTATATTTGTATCTTGTCCTCAATATAAATCAGTCTTTGGGAGCGTACAGGGTGTGTCTCTTATCTCGTCTCTCTCTTTCTCTTGACATCTCAACATGGTATCAGAGCGGTAACGATCATGCACCGATTCAATTCATGGTGACAAAACAATATGTGTATGCGATTCGCATGTAAGATTCAAAATTGCTAACTATTTTATTTTTGAGGATTGATTCTTGTTAACTGTGATTGTTTTGTGTTAAGAAGAATATGATTAGTGTTTTGTGTGGTGTTTATTGCTAAGCGATATAATGAATCATTGATTACATTTCTTGTTGATTTGTTTTTTGACACCCTGAACTTCGTCTCAATTTTTGGGGGTCTTCTGTTCAAAATTTGGAGAAACGAAAAAAGCGCCATGGAGTCTAGCGTACATGGTGCTTTTCATCCAAAACTTG
This sequence comes from Adiantum capillus-veneris, assembly GCF_014529385.1. Classification (NCBI taxonomy): domain Eukaryota; kingdom Viridiplantae; phylum Streptophyta; class Polypodiopsida; order Polypodiales; family Pteridaceae; genus Adiantum; species Adiantum capillus-veneris. The sequence continues at coordinate 17,040,908 of NC_140944.1, forward strand.
TTCGTCTCCTCGAGCTCTTCGATTTGAGTTCTAAGTTTGCGTCAATTGAAGCTTTCGTCCTCATGCATCTTCGTGAAGCGTCCACGATCGTTTTTTTAATTTTGGCATCAACTTTTTTGAGCAAATTTAGCTTTTTTCTATTCATATTGTGGCTATTAATCTTGGGTCTCATGTCACTCTATTTTGAGGACTCTTTTATTATTAACGTCTCCTTTTTCCTACTTTTTGGGTGACGTCTCTCACATCTTTAAACGTTTATTGAGCATCCTTCTTGAATTTATCGTTGACAGAACACAATCGTCATATTTCTCTCGTTCTCAATTATAGCCTTTACCATATATAGTGTGCAGATTCTGCGATCTTATCTTATACTTTGTGAAGGATTGGGGGGCTGGCCTCTACAACACCTCAAACCAACACCAAGAAAAGAGGATGAAGAGTATAGCTCTCTTAAGATAATATGGGCTGATATTCTCTCACAAATTTTGACAACCTCACTCACACTCAGCCTCGACTAGCTTCGACTAACTTCCTTCTACATCGCTACAACTCCCACTATACTTGGATGCACCAAAGGAAGCAAGGGAACCAAGAAAACCAAAGTAAAAAAATGAAGAAAAACAATGGAAATATCTACACTTTTCCTCATAAAACCAAGAGCTTTACTTCTTTTCAAACGCCCTTCCATGTGCTATTAGAGACTCCATAGGCACTCTCATTTATACACATAGCTTGACCAAAACCCATCCAAATCAAGCTCACTTTGAAAACCCACAAATTTCACCCAAAAAATCAGAAAAAGTGATGGAAAACTTGGGGAAACCTTGCCCTTTTGCGTATGTACAAGCAAGGAATTGCAGCGCATAGTCTAACCCTCGACTAGCTGCACCAAAGGGAACCACACACAACATGGCTGCCATACCTCACACCAAGATTAAGAGAGGTCAATATGCAGAGCTAAGCACCCACTTTCATCAGCCCATTGAGGAGAGACACACTCTCAACTCACCACACCAGGCTCTCGCAAGGCAAGAGGGGCACTTCTACATCAAAACCCCCCACCCTTCACCGCAGGCTACAATTAACAACACATAGTTTCTTCTTCACAGCTGCATATCCCTCTGCACTCACGATCCCAAGTTGATAGAAGTTCAGTTTTTGTTCATATTTTTAAATCACTTAATCACTCATTGAAGTCTCGACACCTCTATGTACAAAAACAACAAAACTATGTACCCTCCACAACTGGCCTGCATGCTTAGAGATAGCTGGCACACACCACCTTTGTACACTTTGTACAAGCATGATCTATTTACATCTAAGGCTTCCAAAAGCATTGAAAAACATATCTCAAAGACTTTGGGCCGGTGGTCCACACCATTCCGTCAAAACACGTCACAACGTCTTCTCGCAATCAGATATGGCTATGACTATTCTCGTTAACGGCTTTCCAAGGCAAGGGATTTCTAGGCTGGAAAGAAAAGATATTGTTAATTCTTGAAGACGATGAACTTTCTGATGTTGTCCTTGGAAATTATGTTTGTCCGCCTTAGCCTGTTTATAGGATCATGATAACGTGCTTATCACTGAAGGACCTATATTTGAAGATTGGAATGTTGCGTATTCAGTGATAACGTGCTTATCACCGAAGGACCTATATTTGAAGATTGGAATGTTGCGTATACGGATTGGCATTGACGTGATAAAGCAGCTCGTCGGTATATTATTTCTGCTCTTACGGATTTACTTTTGCTTGATATGTGTGAATTGCCTGTTTCTCACGACGTGTGGAAGTACCTTATTACAAACTTTTAGAAGAAGTCTGTTACAGAAATACTTTATTTGAGAGGGTTGTTTAACAAGTTACAATATGAAGTTGATACTGTCATGACAGGACATAATGAGTCTTTCAAATCTATTATTAATCAACTTGCTAATGCCAGTGATCCTGTTCCACAGAAACAACTGATTACACTTCTCCTTGATACGGTGAAGGACTCTTCTTATGATAACATTGTTGCTATTATCTCTAATAAAGATGGTATTTAGAGACACTTCTTCTTCTTCTTCTTGTGAATATTATGAATGATATGATTATCCCACTTATATGTGCTATAAGCGTCGATTTGACATAGATCGTAATAGAGAATATGCTACTGAACATCGAATCAATATTGTACCAGAAACAAGCTGCGTCCTATGTTCAGTTGCTCCAGACAGAATACTTCATGTACGTGATGAATCACTTTTTATTGTCGATTCTGGTGCTAAGGAAACATGACATATCAGTCTAAGTGGCTCCATAACTATCGTCCACTACCAGTTCAACGTGTTGTTTATCTTGCTGATGATACGACCTGTCAAGTAAAGGGTATTGGAGATTTATATCTTGGTACCTTATCTTCTTCCACTCAAATTTTGCGAGGAGTATTACATGTACCAGATCTTCTGTTGAACTGGAGACGAGACACGAGACGGGGGAGAGAGAGAGAGAGAGAGAGAGAGAGAGAGAGAGAGAGAGACGACTCCACCATTGCAAACCCCAAAGTGTGTCTCTTGATCACACGCGATGCGTTTATATAGAGGGGACCAGGGTGCTATATATAGAGATACTATATATAGCTCAACACCCCCACTCAAATGAAGGTCCCTAACTGTGGATGAAAAAATCCTTGGGGGTTCAAGGGATCTTCAACGTAATCTTCTTTTAGTTGCTAGACTTGTTGATCTTAGTCTCTTTGTTGGATTTGATCATACCAAATGTCGAATTGAGAAAGATGGAGAGATTTCTCCTCAAAACAGTAATTTGTTTGGACTCTCTCTCACATGTGTATACATAAACACATGTCTACACACAAATACTATGAAACACTAGTGATGCATAATCACAACTGCTAAATTTTAATGACAACCATAGCACCAATGACAACGAAGGTGCAATAAGACAATAACAACCATAGCACCACCATGATAAGGGTGCAATAAGATGAAAACAACCATAGCACCACGACGAGGGTGCAACAAGACGATAGCAACCACAACACCAATCAAGAGGACAAGAACAAGATCCCAAGTATGCATAAACTTTGTCACATCCCTCATCCTTGATGCCAAGAATATCTTCACTTGTAATATGACGAAATAAACATAACACCAATGGTGAGTACGAGGCACCAAACTCTCAAGTACACATACAAAGTCTTTGCCATAAAATAAGACATCAGGCTCCCAAGTACGCACAAACTTTGTCACATCCCTCATCTATCACATCATCAAGAAAAGCATTAGTAAAGTAATGATGTAAAATTATCGATTGACCAAACACAAGTGAAAAACTCCACCAATGATGAGGCAACAATCATGTAATCAAGATTTGATGTGGATACCACAAGGCCTTGACGGCGATGATGCTACTTGACATATGAACACATAAAATTACATGAAGTATTTTATAACAAATTGCAATGAGATCAAAAGTATGCACAATCGTAAATTGCATCTAATGGTATGATGATATTTTTTAAAAATATCAAAAATTGCACTCAAAGTGCTGAGGCTCATGCAACTTAAGACGACTCGATGAGCAAGACACTAATGATAGGCTTGTCAACTAAAGATGACTGGACGAGCACGTTCTTGCATGTCTTAGAAGCCAATAATAATAGGCTTGTCAAATGAAGGTGGCACATTGAAGGTCTCTCTTTTTTTTGTGCCTGGGTAAATTAGCTTTGCATCTTTCTGCAAATCCTCTCCCTGTACGCATGCAACTCAAAGCTTATAAATAGCAAAGGAACACAAATTAATTAGCCAAGGTACGTAAACTACTTCAATTAGCAAGAATGCGTTAAATAAAGCAAAATTTTGTGTGTGGAGTCCGCAACCTGTCTTCATTAGCGTTGAGTTCTGCTTACGCAAAATAGAAGGCAGAGTCCTCGACTTCAACGCTTTTGAACTTCTCTACTGAGAGAAGCCCATTAAGTGTGTGGGCGCCATGCCGCTTCTCTCAACTACTCTCTCACTTTCATCCCTGTCTCTCCTGCAAAGTCTCTATATAATGGTACTGAGGCATCTTTGCTTGAGGAGGGTTGCCCTGATTGGTCGGATCTTGGATGCAATACCTTTCTCTGTCTATAAACTTCGCTTTTGGTCAGAATAAGCTCGGCATGAGCTAGTGCTTTCCTTCTTTACACACGTCCTTCTTTTGCATGCTCAGAAAAATCATGCCGATCCTTCACACACACATCTTTCTGCGTGCTACTACCACATCCCTCTTCTATCATGGCTACACAAGCACGCACTAATTCGTGAGCACCCATCCAACTTTTTTGGTCTAATTGTTGTAAAGGTCATGGGTTCTATCCTCAAAAAAAATTCTTGCTCCAAACTCCACGAAGTAAAGCATCTCGCCACTGAATATTTTGATGAAGCTTAGTACGTGTGGAACGTCTGTTTTTGAAAATTTCTTAACTCCTTCACTCACCCAAGATGATACAAAGCTCGGAAAACGGGCTCTAAATAAAGATAAGATAAAAACAAAAAGCAGTATATATCAAAGCTCCAAACACAACAGCGTGTAGAGAAAGCGAACAAAAGGTAACAAAAAGCAGCTACAAAACCGTGGCTTTGCTACCCAGATCAAAGAAAAGCCAACACAAAATATAGACATTGATGTAGATGAGTAAATATGGCCATTGACGTAGACCAGTAGGATGACTTCATGGTCATTGACATAGACGAGTGTGAAGTATGGCCATTAACAAAATCACTTCATGGCCATTGACGTAGACGAGTGTGAAGTTATCATAAATTTTTTGTCTCTTTGTCCCATCCCATACAATTACCCTGCACAGCTCCACCATTAATTAATCTCTATATCAGACCATCTGGCCTCCCACAAGAAGTTTTGGATAAATTCTCACAATAATTCCCACATTGTGACTTACCTCAACATCATGAGCTTTTGTGAGGGAGGCACTGCATACCTAGCTAGGTACGATTGGGGGCAGGGGACCGCCGGCCTGGTGGGGGGGCAGGGGGTCCCCTGCCCAATCGTACCTACCTACGTATGCGGTGCCTCTCGAGCAGAAGCTCATGATGTTATGCATCGTATAAAAAACACTGAAAAAGACTTTGTTTTTCTACATGAGAAAATTTCTAAATCTTCTTGTGTCCCTCGCAACAGTATGGTGATGGTGGTTGATCTTGCTAACACTATTTGTAAGGTGAGGTCGAGTTGTGTACGAAGGCTTGATTGTAGGACAGGGTCAAGGAGCTATCAAGCAAAGCTTAATGATCAAAATGAGGTCTCTCTTCTCAATTTATTTGAAAGTCTAAGTACAAGACCTACAAGGTTTTTTACCATGCTCGTGAGGCTCAAGTGGGGACCACTTTAAGGCAATGGTTTGGGATGGGGCTGCAGACCCGGATTGAGGTCTTGGTGGTCACTAAGGCTCTCCACTACAACTACATTGACCTCGCCTAGACACAGGGTGAGTTTGTTAACTCACCAAAATATTTGAATAACGCTTTCTCACGTAGCCTATATGTAGGCAGGGATAGTAAATTTTCTACTTTAAACTATAGAAATACCTATACTTTTCCAAATTATGCAAATATGAAAAACATGTAAAAGTTTGTGTAACACATCCTCTCCTCCTTTGTTCTCTCCTTAGACCTTTATATGGAGAGTGTGGGTTATTAAACCCACCGTGTGAAGGCCCTCTAAGCACGACTCAATACAAATTGATTGTTCCATGAGAGTGTACAACCATTGACCCTTGAGGTTGCATCTACGCACAAAAAATAAATCAATTCTTGTAATTCGTTTCTACATTAATGATCTACTAAAGTCGCACCATTAGATGCAATTTACGAGCGTGCATGCTTCTAATCTCGTCGTAATTTGTTATTAAATACTTCATGTAATTTTACAATAATTTTATGAAGGTACACTAACGCGTGTGTTCATATGTCAATTAGTATCATTGCCATCAAGGCCTTGTTCTAAGCACATTTAATCTTGATAACATGATTGCTACCTCGTCATTGGTGAATTTTTTCACTTGCGTTTGGTCAATCGATACTTTTACATCATTACTTTACTAATGCTTTTCTTGATGATGTGATAGATGAGGAATGTGACAAGGTTTGTGCGTACTTGGAGCTCGGTGTCTTGTTTTATGATAGAGACCTTGTCTGTGTACTTGAGAGCTCAGTGCCTAGTACTCACCATTGGTGTTATATTTATTTTGTCGTCATATTGCAAGTGAAGATATTCACGGCATCAAGGATGAGGGATGTGACAAAGTTTATGCATACTTGGGAGCCTGTTGTCGTCATCTTGATTGGTGCTATGGTTGTTATCGTCTTATTGCACCCTCGTCATGGTGCTATGGTTGTTATCATCTTATTGCACTCTCGTCGTTGTGGTGCTATGGCTGCTATTGTCTTATTGCACCCTCATCATCATTGGTGCTATGGCTGTCATCAAAATTTACCAGTTGTCACTATGGATCACTTGTGTTTCACGTATTTGTGTCCCAACTTGTGTTTATGTGCGTTTTGAATGCAACAATTTTAGGAACTTTGCCAAGGAGTGTCCCATGAAGGCTAAAGTAAGTACCAATACTAAAGTGCAAGAGTCCAATCTAAGGAGCGAAAATCAAGTTCTTGTTAGGGAAGCACTTGTGGAAGAGAGTGAGAAACGGACAAAGAAGGATGAAGAGACAAAAATAGGGGAGGAAAATGAGGCCATTATTTGCAATTGGGCGATGAATAAAATACAAAAATGAAGCATAAGTCAATGGAAAAGTAGAGTATGAGACCGCAAATCATTGACGGTCCAAGCAATAAAAATATTTTTGTATTTCCTTTTATTGCATCTAAGCTTCTAGCAATTACAACTACCTCGACCGTGCAAGTTCTAAGGTTGAATGTTGGAGCTATATATGGCTCACTATACTCAACTTGGTCTCACCTATATATGTGTATCTTGTCCTCAACATGAATCCATCCTTGGGAGTGTACATGGTGTGTCTCTTGTATCCTCTTCACCTCTCTCTCTCTCTCTCTCTCTCTCTCTCTCTCTCTCTACATCTCATCATGGTATCAGAGCAAGAATGATCACTCGACAATTAAAGTACTGGTGAAGAAATAGAGTATGTGTATGCGGTTTACTTGTAAGATCATAATTACTACAAATTTTATTTTTAAGGATCGATTCTTGTTAATTATGATTTTTTAATGTTCAAAGGAATATAATTAGTATTTTGTAAACCATTTATTACTAATTAAATTTTGAGGGTCTTGTGCTCAAAGTTGGTTGTTCGTCTACTCGTGCTTTTTGTTTTGACTCCTCAATTGTAGCAAACGGAGTTGGCAGTAGAAAGTTATGCTATTATTATTGCAATCGCTTGACATAGGTTTTGTCTTTGTGATGAGGACTCTTTTATTATTGACTTCTCCTTTCACCTATTTTTTTGGGTGTCGCTTCTCGTCATCTTTCAACTTTTGCAGATTGGAAAAATTGTAGTTATCTTTGAACTTTTGCAAATTGAGAAGAAATGACTGCAACATTTGTCTTTTGTCCTTAGTCGTGGCCTTCATCATACATAGTGTGAGAATTTTGCGATCTTATCTAATACGTCCTTGTATCCGTATATGGCTATCACCATTCTTATGTGTTTTTCCTCAGGACTCTTTGACGTTGTTCTTGGAAATCATGTATGGTCATTTCAGCCTATTGACCTGGACCATGATAACGGTTGTTAGTGTGCAAACAAGAAGGAAAAAAAGTACCTTTATAGCCTTGCACACACCACACCATCGGAAGGAAACATCATAAAGCTCCGGAAAACACCTATGTCGAACACTTGTAAAGTCGGGCGGGAAACAACCCTACCCCCACCCACAATTAAAATTGCTGAAAACTGAGACCATAAAGATGAATTTCTTGTCGTGTAGACCTCCGTAGAGTATCCATATGCTTGATTCCGACAATAGAGGGAGAGAGTTACAAGCTTTCGAAGTTGGGGTATCTCTCAAAAGCTCCAAAAAAGCTTGTCTCTTCAAGCAAAAAAGGTATGCAGGGAATTGTAGCTATTAAAAGGGGGATTTTTTTGACTCTTATCCCAAGGTATTTTCTCTCCCCTCTTAGCCGACTTGGATCTCTTCTTGGTCACCTTTTTATTGGCTCATTTTGGGCTTAATTTGGGTGGAAAATGGCATGTCGGCCACTTTTTGATCAAGGAAAAGAGGGGAGGGGAAGTGTCCAGAGGACCAAAAAGCATGTCCAGGCGCCTGTCCAGCTGGTGGGAACCCAAAATGGGCACCCCCTCTCTCCCTCAACACCCATGAGCCCCCATTAGCAAGGCAAGAGAGCACCATTTCCCATTTGATACAACCTTAGGGGGTACCCACTCCCCCCCTTATATCCTCCATTTCCACTTGCTCCCCCCCATGTGGGATTACTCCATTGCCACTTGTCACCATCCCCCCATCTCTTCACTTAAGCACATAAATTTTCTATTTTTTGCTACCCACACCGAGCAATTTTGACGGAGGTGTGGCAGGTGATTCTGAGGACCGAATGCGACGCTGTAAAGCCCAGCAAGGAGCTTATTACTTCGGCCATTTCCAAAAATCTTTGACCACACATTTTCTAATTAATTCTATCAAATTGGCCCACTTGACTTTCCTTGCATGCATCTGCACCCACTTTCTAAGTTAGGAACCGCCCATTTCAAATGCACGTAACTCATGATGTATGAGTCCGATTCACTGGCTATCAAGCACGACTGAAAATACTCATTGAAAACCACCTTTTAGAAGTTTGACCAACCCAAAAATCTTACAAAGGACTAGCAGAGCCAAGCCTTTATACATAAATTTTACAAGAGCACTCTGAAAACTCAAGAATTATGTACATTTATGTACTCAAGGCTTTTGAGCAAGCTTTTTAGCATGGATTAGGGACTTGAGAGCAGGAATATCCACTTCAATTGGCAATAAAGCTTCCTTGTTATGGACCACGTGGTAAGGGGAAAATATTGTGCTCGTTTTGAAAGCAGTTCTGTAGGCCCATAACGCACACATCAACTCTAAATCCCAAGTCTTCCCATGTGTCTGAGTCATCTTTGTCAAGATCTTTACCAACTCTCCATTCAGCCTTTCATTAAGACCATTGCATTGTGGATAATAGGGAGAAATGTACCTATGTTGTATATTGAGCTTTTTGCATAAGAAATCAAACAGATCTCCTCTAAATCCTGGTCCTCTATCAGAAAGTAGCTCTAGTGGCACAACATATGTACTCAGAAACAAATTTTCCTATCTCTTTACTTGTACTCTGTTTGACAGCCTTGGCTTCTGCCCATCATGACAAATAATCCACTGCTGTCAAAATGTAAGCATTTCTTTTGCTAGTCATAGGTAAGGGTCCAATAGCATCAAGACCCCATTTTTTAAACACATCAAAAGATAAAATTATCTTTCACAATTTAGGCTTCCAAATTTTCTTTCCCATCCTTCTGACGAGGCAAACACGACTTCCACCAATGACTAACATCCCATTGAATACTCGGCCATATGTAACCTTCTTGCAAGACCTTATGCAACATGATCTTCATAGCAAAATGGCCTCCACAAGATCCCTCATTATTTTCTTCCAGGATTTTGTAAGTTTCCTCTTTCCAAGGCACACAACACAAAACCAGATCACCTCCTTTCATGTAAAGCACATCATCAAGAATTTTGTATTTCCAGGCTTTTCTTATGAACGCATACTTTTTAGAAGACGGTAAACCTTTAGGTAGAGCACCTATCAATAGAAAGTCCACTTCCTTTGATAAGATTTCTCTCCCATGATATAAAGGGGCATCTGCCTTTACCACAAACACACAAGTGATCATCTCTTGGGCAGCATCATGAGCTTCTTCATTTAGAGACCTCTCAATATGCTGCAAAATCCATGCTTCAAGTTTTTGAGCAATGCTTTCACTTTGAAGCATAAATTTTTCAGTTTAGGGTTCTTATTCTTCCATACTCCCAACACTTGCTTCACAACCAACAAAGCATATCCTTTATTTTGCAAGCATTGTCAGGCACCTTTTGGATAAGCATGAAATCATTGATTCGTGCTAAAAATCTTTCCCACTAGCCTCATGTATATATGTGTACATAGCCCTACGAGTTTTGAAAATGGCTCTGTAAAAATTCATGTACAAAGGTATGATTTTGCCAAGCTTGAGTGATAATGTTTTGGGTTTTTCAAGACTTCAAAATATTCTTTTAAATAATTATTTTCATCCGTGCTTTATAGCTTGTGAATCGGACTTGTACATCATGAGTTATGAGCATCTGAAGCGGGCGGTCTCAACTTAGAAGGTGATTGCAAGTGCATGCGAGCAAGGAAGCTAGGCCAACTTGGGGGTCTAAGATTAGAAATGTTGAAGTTTTATATTTATGGAGATAGCAAGGTGATGGGATTCGAGCCGTGTGTCACGGTGCGTCATTCAGTGTCCGGAGCAGCAAGGTATGCCTCGGGGAAAATTGTCCAAGAAGTCCTCTCATGCTTTGGGAGAAGCTGAATTTTTGGGGAATTTGGGGAGCTTGGGGAGAGTTACCATGTGTCATGGAAGTAATCCCACATGATAAGAGTAAAGGGGAAAGTGAAGGGTACATAGGGCACTTTGGGAGCCCATTATGGTGTATCAAAGGTGTGAGGAGCTCTCTCATGGCTTGGTTGTCGGGGCTCGTGGGCCCTATAGTCCTTCTCCTCATCACTCTGAAAGGCAAGAGAGGAAACAAAGGAAGAAAAGGGCTAGGAAGAGGTCACCCTCTTCTCCTTCTTCTTCACCTTCCGCCTCTTCTGATGAAAGTTATGGCTATTCAGCTAGAGAATAAAAGAGGGGAGGACATCGCAAATCATTTCCTGCATGGCGAAGGTCACAAAAGCTAAAGAAGTTCAAGGAGGGAGGAAAGAGTATCTCTTTTCTCACCTACGATGGCACCTTTGGTGCTACCGACAAAGTGTTGGCCTTCATCCAGCAATTTGATGCGGCCTTTGGGGACGAGGGCTTCACAGAGTCCTCCAAGCTACGCCATGTAGCTATGCACTTCCAAAAATCAGCTCGTCAATGGTGGGCTAGCCTTCGCGGCAATGGAGAAGCCCCAAAGACATGGAAAACTCTACGAGTTTCCATCATGAAGCAATTTCTGCCAAGCGATACTAAAGATAAAGTTCTTACCGAATGGCGCGGCTTGAAGCTTCTCTCTCATGAGTCTATCAACAGGTATGTAGACAAGTTTTGGGATTTACATCTCAAAGCTACTATCTTTCAAAAGATAGAGTTTGCCGAGCAAAGACAACAATTCTATGAGGGATTACCTGAAGAGATGGCCGAATATATCAACTCTCAACGGCCCGGTACTATTACCGAAGTAATCCACCACACCATGGTTGCTTCACGCATCAATTTCCATCAAGGGGCTAGATGTAATGTCAAGCCCATGGAAAACAAGGATAAAAATGATGCAAAGGGGAAATCCAATGCTCAAAATAACTCCCAAAGCACTTCCAACAACAACAACAAAAACAATCGGTCCAAGGAGAAGGGAGTTTACAAAGGTAAAAACAAACTCTCTCCTGAAGAGCTTGAAGCTTTTTGCAAGGACCATAAGTGTTTCAAGTGTGGAGAGCAAGGACATGGCTATCGTTCTTGCCCCAAGAAGAATACTCGCAATGAGACTCCTAGAGCTTCCACCATCGAAGCTCCAAACGAGGATGCTCATTGCAAAGTATCATCACTCTCCTATGCTTGGGGAAAGGTAAGAGAGCATGATGCCTTCATCTTGTTTGACCCAGGCTCTACTCTCAACTTCATATCAATAGAGTTGGCCACCAAGTTGGGCATTCAAGCTTTTGAGATGGGAGATATAGTAGCGCTGATTCAGCTTTCAAGGGACAACAAGCCTCCGTTACTCCCTTGATTGGGAAGTTGAGGCTTCATGTCCAAAGCTATGTCGACAAAGAAGACTTCTTCATCTCTCCTCTCCAACATCAGGATGTTATCCTAGGGGCACCATGGTTTGATCGCATGGCTGCCCACATGAAGTTCCCTGAAAGGAGAATTTACTTCACTTACAGGGGAAAGAACATGTATATAGATGCTAGTGACCGTGGTTGCACTATTCCACTTGTAAATCCTCTTTCTTTTGATAAGTCAATGAAGAGCTCACTTTCTGCGTACATGATTTTTGTCAAAGAGTCTCCAAAAGATACTAATGTTTCATCAAATGTAAATGATAGGAATCAAGAAGAGTTAGACTTGTCTAATTTTCTAAAAGGATTCCAAGATGTGTTCATCGATGATATCCCTATGGACTTACCTCCAAAACGAGGGGATGATGACCATCGTATTGAGATCCTTCCTGGAAGCTCACCACCTAACAAGCCTCCTTATTGAGTCTCACAAGCTCAACAAGAGGAGATCATGAGGCAAGTACAAGAGCTGGTAGACAAAGGGATGGTGAGACCTAGTTCCTCTCCCTTTTGTTCTCCAGTCCTTTTAGTGCAAAAGAAAGATGGTACATACTGTATGTGTGTGGACTATCGAGCACTAAACCATATCACTATCAAAAACAGATTTCCCGTACCTCGGATAGAAGATCTGTTTGATAAGCTACAAGGCTCTACCTACTTCAGTAGGATTGACCTTAAGAGTGGCTATCATCAAATAAGGATAGTGGATGAAGATATCTTAAAGATCGCGTTTCGCACAACGTTTGGTCTTTATGAATATCTAGTCATGCCTTTTGGCTTGACTAATGCACCAGCTACGTTCAATCGTTTGATGGAGAAAATTTTTAGACCATATCGAAAATTCACTGGAGTGTTCTTTGATGATATCATCATCTACTCCAAGTCTTTGGAGGAACATAAGTAGCATCTCCAAGTGATTTTTCAAGCATTGAGGGAGAACAAGCTTTATCTCAACCAAAAGAAAAGCGAATTCTTCCTTCAAGAGATTCAATATTTAGGTCATATTATCTCTAAAGATGGTATCCAAATGGATCCATCAAAGTTAGAGGTAATAAAAGCATGGCCTAACCCAAGAAATCTACATGAGCTAAGAAGCTTTATTGGTATGTGTGCATACTATAGACGCTTCATAGCAAAATTCTCTCAAGTAGCAGGACCACTACACGACTTAACTAAGAAGAACGTTAAGTTTGCATGGACTGCTAAGGAGCAAAATGATTTTGAAAAACTCAAAGAGAAGCTTACTTCCCAACCAGTCCTCGTGCTTCCAGATCTCTCAAAGCCATTTGAGGTCCAATGTGATGCTTGTGGTGATTGCCTTGGAGCGGTTTTGCTTCAAGAAGGGCATGCCATAGCATATGAGAGCCGAAGGCTCAATGGTGATGAACGAGTCTTGGTCATTTATGAGAAAGAGCTTTTAGTTGTTCTACATGCCCTGGACACATGGAAGCACTACCTATTGGGGACTCCATTTATCCTACAAACCGACCACCAAAGTCTCAAGTATTTCATGACGCAAACCAAGCTTTCCGACAAACAAATGAGGTGGGCAAATTTTCTTTCGCAATTTAATTTCCATATTGCTCACATAGCTGGTAAGCACAATCAAGTTGCCAATGCACTTTCACGACGACCAAAAGTTAATGCGGTGTCTATAGCTACTCACAATGATCTATCCTCTATGATAGATGAGTATGCTACTAACCCTGACTTTAGAGACATAATGTCAGCCCTTGCTTTGGGGAAGAAAGAGGAACCATTCACCTTGCAGGATGGTTATCTTCTCCACGGCAATAGGCTATGTGTTACTCATTCCCTTCGTGAGAAGGTTATGTATGAATCCCATGCTCCTCCATATGCAGGGCATAGAGGTATTCAACCTACTCTCCGAGGAGTAGAGACGTATTTCTATTGGCCTACCATGAAAGTGGACATACAAGAGTATGTTTCAAAATGTGTCGTATGCCAAAAGACCAAGTATGATAGAGGGAAGCAACCTGAATTACTCCAGCCATTGCCTATTCCAAATTCACCATGGGAGAGTATATCCATGGATTGCCCAAGTATATACATGGGAATATAGGAATATGGACAATAGTCGAAAGGTTTAGCAAGCAAGCACATTTCATTCCTATCAAAAAGACTATTAAGGCACACCAAATGGCAACTCTCTTCATATCTCAGATTTTCAAGCACCATGGATTACCCACATCCATCGTGTCAGATAGAGATCCTAGAATGACCAGTAATTTCTGGAAAGGTCTCTTTGAAAATCTAGGCACAAGATTGAATTTCTCTTCGGCCTATCACCCACAAACGGATGGCCAAAGTGAGATAGCCAATCTTACGATACTCGATCTACTCAAAACTTATGTTACCGAAGTAGATCAACGCTCACAATGGAAAAAGTATTTACCGCTAGTAGAGTATGCCTACAATAATACTGTACATACTTCTACGGGGAAAGCACCTTTCGAGATCATAGAGGGGAGACCTAAAAGTCCCTTGCTACTGAAAGTACATGGGAAGATCTTCGCCGCCAATGAGTATAGCCGTGACCTACAAGAATCTTTTCAAAAGATTAGGGAGGCTATAGCCATCTCTCAACAAAGGCAAAAAGCTGCTGCTGATAAGCACAGAAGAGCCTTAATGTTCAAAGAAAATGATTGGGTCTTACTCAAGTTTCCTAAGGCTCGATTAAGGCAAACGACGGGCAAAAATCCTACGGGCCATCAAAAGTATTATGCTAAACTAGCAAAAAGATACTATGGTCCTTTCCAAATCTTAAAGCCTATCAATGAGACGGCTTATCAACTCAAGTTGCCCAACCATTGGTTTATACACAATGCCTTTCATGTAAGCTTACTTAAGCCCTACAAAGGAGAGCCACCAATTGAACCAATTATTGAAGACCCTCCCGAAGTCGAAGACCAAGAAGAGGTGCTACAACCCAAAGCTGTCCTTCGGCATAAAGACAAGGTACTACGACATGGTAAGATAATCCGACGGTATCTTATTAAGTTCAAAAATTATCCTTTTGAAGATGCTAAATGGATGCAAGGACAGTATGAACCTTGTCAATGCTTACAATGCTACATTAGAGTAAGCAAATGTACAAATTTCTTTTAAATGACTCATGTTTTTGTCTTATATGACTAGTCCTCTTTTTAATTGTGCACAAATTTAACTAGTATGCATGCTTAGAATCATGTTTGTGATGACGACGTCTCTCAAACACCAAGTAGAATTTGTCACTCTACTTTGGGAGAATGAAATGGACTAAAGAGCAGACATGATTGCGGCACCTATGTCTCCCAAGCACCAAATGGATTAGTCATCCACCTTGGAAAGATGTCGTAGGGTAAAAAGGGATCCTTTACCCGCTAAGTACGATTGACTAATGACTAAGACTTTATCTCTTCTACCTCATAGTCGAGGACGACTATGATTTCAAGAGAGAGGTAATGTCATAAAATCTAACATCTAACCAACCCAAATGATTTTCTAATATTAAATTGATCACTTAATGTGGGAGAATAAACGGGAACAAGTGTTAGGATATAGATATGTGCTTATAGATCTATCTCAACACGGGGCCAATGGTAAAGGGGCCCAAAAGGGAGATGGTCTATCAAAGAGCAAGGCTAACCAATGGAGAATAAGACCTTATGGTTAGCTTCATTGAAGACCTCCAATAAATGTGTGTAAAAGTCCTTTGACCTTAGGTAAGCTAGGGCTGAGCTTTAGGTGGGAACCCGGCCCAAGCTCGAGGTGCTTGTCCTGCTTGAGGTGTTTGTCATGCTTGAGGTGCTTGACTGGCTCCATGCTTGAGGTGCTTGACTTGCTGCATGATTAAGGTACTTGAGGTGCCTTGAGAAGCTTGCCTGAGATGCTTGTGGGAACACCCCCTAGTTCAAGTGCTTTGTCATGCTTGGTGAGTAAGGTGCTTGATCACCTAAAGTCAAAAGCATTCCTACAAGAGGGGGGGCGAGTCCTTTTCCTAGGGGCTAGAGAGAGAACACCCACTCACACACACAAGGGAAGCCCCAACTTGAAGAGGCAGCAAGGACACATGTCAGGCCCCTACGCATGTTACCTTCATATGTTGCTTGAAGCCTATTGGATAAGCTTCAAAGGGGTCCAATGATAAATTACATGAATTATCTAGTTGTTTTAGCATTTATCTAGCCCTCTCTCTCAGAAAGGAAAGGGGGACACTTGTCTCAAGGCTACCCCTGCTGCTTGTAATGCTTATTGCTCATGATTGGCTAGGCCTGGGAGGGTCCAATTAGCTTCAAGCATGAGCTACAAGGGGGGGTCGACCCAAGCTAGATAGGGGCTTGCTTGAGGGGTATACTCACCCACACACACTCACAATCACTCTCATTGTGTGCTATGCAAAGGGCAAGAGCTCCCTCTCCAAGCAAGTAGAGGTTGAGAGCCTACACCAACACTCTTGGCTATGGAGTGCAAATCCAACCAAGAGCCATGCTTCAATGCTTGAGCTTGTCATCTCCTTCTTCTTCATTACTATGCTATTATGTATGCTAGCAACAAGAGTATGATAAGTGAGGAACTAGTTCTTTCTCCTATGAAATGTTTCTTCTTCCTCTTCCCTACCCTCATTCCCTGCTAGCTCTCTCCACCTTCGAAGGTGTTTGAGGTCTTGGGACTGAGGCTTGGGACAATTAAAGCTTTCTTCAAGTTCATGTTATGCTATGATTGTGATGCATGAAGCTTTCCATCTTCATTGCATCACCTAGGTCACAAGGAACACAAAGAATGTATTGTAACAAGTCTCTCTTAATGGGAGAAATCATAATACAAATGCCTATTGGAGGGGGGACCGGCTCCACATAAATCCGGTCCTCATCTGTTGTCATGTTCTCTAAATTCTCTCTCTTGCAAAAGTATTGTTCATGCCAAGTTAACTAATTGCTATGATTATGTTGCTATCTTCAATTATGTCTACCCGCTATGCTCACAAAGTTATTTCTCGAAAGTATTCTCATTAATTTCCGCTATTCTCAAGTTGAATAGGCTAATTCCATTACATAGAGGGATGGCTCAGGCATGTGAAGCTCGTCCTAATGATAATGCGGGTCATGGACAAGGGGGTTGTGATCCGCAGAGGAGGTTCATTCCTACTTGTTATAATTGTGGTGAGCTTGGTCACATTAGCACTTATTGTCCAAAGACAACAAGGATGGCAGGGGATATGTTTCCACTTCATCAGCAGATTCCGAATAGAGCTAATGATTATGCATTAGATATATGAGGAGATCAAAGTACTGGACAAGAAAATCAGGTCTCAACCTCTGGTGATCATGTGGGCATTGTGCGAGTCAAAAAGAAAGAAGCAGATGTGCTGCTAGTAGGCAAAAGAGAGAGGGAAGGCTATGCAGTACCAGGGCCTAGCAGAAAGAAAGGGAAGGAGAAAGAGGGTGAAGATGCAAAAGCCAAGAGAAAGAGATAGCCTCATAGACAATTTGAAGTTGCAAATTTATTGTTGGGAGAAGGCCAAACAGCTTACAGTTTAAAGGAAGACCTGATTGGGAGGAAAGTAGATTGTACTTTTGGAAATTTGATGAATATGGTGCCCAAATTGAAAAGGCAATGGAAGTCAATAGGGAATCCAGAAAAAGAGTTGAAGCATGGATAAGTGAGAGTGTTGTTTGTGGGAGAGTTACCCGACATCTGTCTTGTGGTGAACGCTTGGCACAAAAATGTGGGCATGAGAGAAGCCTACATTGATGGAGGTGCTCAAGTTTGTGTGATCACAAAGTCATGTGTGGAGACTAGGTCTCATTACTTGTGGAAGCTCTGCGTTTTGGATTTGACTAGCAAACCATGCCAAAGTGAAATGTTTGGGAATGATTAAGAATTTGGGAGTCAAAATCTGTAACATGAAGGTTATAGTAAATTTTTATGTTATGCCAGCTGGTCTGGGAGCCTTTCCTTTCGTTTTGGGATGATCTTGGTTGAGAGTTGTGGGTGTTGGGCAAGATTGACGCAAGGGCACAATCCGTGTGCATGCAAGAAGTTTGAAAAGCGATTGTTTGATATGACTACCAAATAGCCTATGGCACTTGAAGATGTGAGTGAGAATGATGAGTCCAAAACTACCAGTGATGATAGTTCTGAAGACTCAAAAAGTAGCACTACTTCGAGTTCCAGTGATGAGGGTGAAGTGTCATTCTTGTTGTTGGATGAGGAATAGAAAGAAATTACGGAAGTGTTTCAAATATCAGGGAATATAAATGCTTCAAGCCGTTTAGAGAAACTTGAAGAGTTGATGCAACCTAAATAGGAACTACCAGTGAAGAAAGAGTTGATTAAGAATATGCTGAGTACTGATTTGAACAAGGAGAAAGAAGGGAGTACTTAGCAATGTTGGACAGGTTTCCAAATATTTTCCTTACCTCATGTCAAGAAAATAAGGGGTTTTGTTGGGGACCCTGTGAAGATCAAGCTGGTTGAAGGGGCAAAGCCAATACGATAGAACTTAAGAAGGATGGGTAAGGACCGAATGAATGCTTTAAAGGAAGAAATGGATAAGCTTTTGGATGTAGGGTTCATTGTGCCAGTGCGTAATGCTGAATGGGTGAGCTCTGTAGAGTAGTCACTTCAAAGAAAGATGGGCGTTGGAGAGTTTGTGTTAATTACAAGCCACTAAATGCGGTGACCAAGAAAGATCCTTAACCTTTGCCTTTTATTGATCAATTGTTAGATGTAGTGGTTGGTTTTGAGAGATACAGTGTCCGTGATGGGTATTCATGATACTTTTATCTTATCCTTGCTCCTGAATATCGGAAAAAGACTACTTTTATCACACCATGGGGTTGTCTCTGTTTTTGTTGCCTTCCTTTTGGGTTGACAAATGGGCCTAGAGATTCTGAAAGGAAAGTGGATTGGGTCCTTACCCCGTTCCTTGGAAAGTTTATCAAAGGGTTCATAGATGATTTCTGCGTATACAGTTCAAGGAAAGAGAATGTTGAAAATCTTGAAATGACTTTTGCTAGATATGATGAATGCGGGGGTCAGCTCAATCCTAAAAAATCTCAGTTGGCATAGCCACGGGTGAAGCTTCTTGGGCATGTTATTTCAGAAAATGAAATTTAAGCAGATTCAGAGAAAGTGGAGGCTTTGCTATTACTTTCATCTCCAAAAGATACCAGACAGTTGGCCACTTTCATATAAAAAGTTAAATATATGTCTCGCTTCATATTTTTGGCATCACAGCTATTGTATCCATCGCAGCAAATAGTTAATAATGATCCTTTTGGAGTGGTCTCATGACTATGACGATGTTTTTGACAAAGTTAAAGAGGTTTTGAGTACGTTACCTTTTATGGAAGCTCCTGACTGGGAAAAGGAGTTTTATGTCAACCCATCAATGGGAGATGATGCTATTAGAGCTATGTTATTGCAAAGGGGGAAGGAATCTCAGTATATGAAGCCTGTTCATTATTCTAGCAGAGTGAAGACTCCTCATGAAAGATATTTTTCTGAAATTGAATTGGTGATGAACAGTATGGTTTATGCTTGCAGACGATTCAGACACTACTTGCTGCAAAAATCATTCACTTTTCTCACCAGTTATTCATTGCTTCCCCAATTGTTCAATAATTCAAATATATCAAAAATAGTTATGAAATGGGTTATTGAGCTTCATGATTTTTAGTTCACCCTTTGGGTGGAGGAAACTACTCGAGCTACCCTGGCAGATCTTCTCACTTATAAGGATACTCCAGTTTTGCTTAAAGAAGTGGTGGTGCGAAAGAAGGAACTCAAGACTCATGCCATCCCTAATGCTTCACTGCTATACTTTGATGGTTCTTATCAAAGAAGTCATGATGCTGCTTCAGGAGGCATTTTTATTTATGATGCACAAGGAAAGCTTTTGAGGAAGCAAGGGCTAAAACTTGATGCAAAGATTAACAATGAAGTAGAATACATGGATCTTGAAGGTGGTTTGCATATTTGCTTACAATTGGGAAGTAGACGCTTGCAAATTATTGGAGATGCTTTATTGGTTGTGAAGAAAGTGTTGGGAGTATGGAAGAATAAGAACCCTAACTGAAGAATTTATGCTTCAAAAGTGAAGGCGTTGCTAAAAAAGCTTGAAGCATGGAGTTTGCAGCATACTGAGAGCTCTCCAAATGAAGAAGCTCATGATGCTACCCAAGAGATGATCACTTGTGCGTTTGTAGTAAAGTTAGATGCCCCTTTATATCGTGGGAGGGAAATCTTATCAAAGAAAGTGAATTTTCTGTTGACAGGTGTTCTACCTGAAGGTTTACCATCTTCTAAAACGTATGTGCTCATAAGGAAAGCAAGGAGATACAAAATGTTGGATGATATGCTTTACATGAAAGGAGGTGATTTGGTTTTGTGTCATGTGCCTTGGAAAGAGGAAATTTACAAAATCCTGGAAGAAAATCATGAGGGATCTTGTGGAGGCCATTTTGCTACGAAGATCATGTTGCATAGGGTCTTGCAAGAAGGTTATATATGGCCAAGTATCCAACGGGATGTTAATCATTGGTGCAAGTCGTGTTTGCCTTGTCAGACTATGGGAAAAAGAATTTTGAAGCGTGAATTGCGGAAGACAATTCTAGCTTTTGATGCGTTTGAGAATGGAGTCTCGATGCCATTGGACCCTTACCTATGACTAGCAAACGAAATCCTTACTTCTTGACCGTAGTGGAATATTTTTCACGATGGGTAGAAGCCAAGATTGTCAAACAAAATAATAGTAAAGATATGGGAAAATTTGTTTATGAGTACATATGTTGCAAATTTGGTGTGCCACTAGAGCTACTTTCTGATAGAGGACCAGGATTTAGAGGAGAGTTGTTTGATTTCTTATGCAAAAATCTCAATATACAACATAGGTAGAATTCTCCCTATTATCCACAATGCAATGGTCTTAATAGAATGTTCAATGGAGAGTAGGTAAAGATTTTGGCAAAGATGACTCAGACACATGGGAAGACTTGGGATTCAGAGTTGCCTTGTGCGTTATGGGCCTACAGAATTGCTATCAAACGAGCACAGGATTTTCCCCATACCACTTGGTTTATGGCAAGGAAGCTTTGTTGCCGATTGAAGTGGAAATTCCTGCTCTCAAGTTGTTGTCATTGGAAGATGAGGAGCAAACAAATGCATGGCTACTAGATTTACAATGCTTGCAATTGGATAGAGTTTTAGCTTATGAGGAAGTGTCAAGGAAGGCTCATCTAAAAGCCAATGAGTGCATGGTGGATTAAAAAATTGGGAAGGGTGATTTGGGGTTGGGATACAATAGTATTTATACAATACCTTTCAGAAGAAATTTCAAATCAAATGGGAAGGTCCTTTTACTGTTGTAAACAAATTTGAAAATGGCATATATCAATTGACAGACTTAAATGATGCAAAGCATAAATATCATGTCAATGGTTATAGATTGAAGAAGTATCTAGCATGTTTGATGACAATTGTGACTGATGAAATGCTATGAATGGAAGGAGACAATGTCAAGACATTTGAAAATGTGGATGAGGTTTCTGGGGATGAAATGAAGCAGTTGTTCACCCTAGGAGCCTCTGCTTGTCATGAATGACTAAGCACGCTAGGCGGGATTAGCAAGCTATGTCAGGAATTTTTTGGATAAGCATAAAGTCATTGATTTGTGCTAAAAATCTTGCCCACTAACCTCGTGTATATATGTGTACATAGCCCTACGAGTTTTGGAAGTGACTATAAAAAATCATGTACAAAGGTATGATTTCTCCAAGCTTGAATGTTGATGTTTAAATTTGTTCAAGACTCCAAAATATGGTTTTTAATAAGTATTTTCATTCGTGCTTCATAGATTGTGAATCAGACTTCTACATCACGAGTTATGAGCATCCGAAGCGGGCACTCTCAACTTAGAAGGTAATCAGCAAGTGCATGCGAGAAGGGCAACTAGGCCAACTTGGGGGGGGGGGGGGGGGGGGGGGTCTAAGATTATAAATGCTGAAGTTTTATATTTTTGGAGATAGGCGAGGTGATGGGCTTGAAGCCGTGTGTCACGGTGCATCATTCGGTGACCGGAGCAGCAAGGTATGCCTAGGGGAAAATTGTCCAAGAAGTCCTCTCGTGCTTTGGGAGAAGCTGTGAGTTTTTGGGGAAGTTGGGGAGCTTGGGGAGATTTTCCATGTGGCATGGAAGTAATCCCACATGGGAAGAGAAAAGGGGAAAGTGGAGGGTACATATGGCAATTTGGGAGCCCATTATGGTGTATCAAAGGTGAGAGGAGCTCTCTCAAGGCTTGGCTATGGGGGCTTATGGGCTCATGGGGAAGGGGATGGCAAAATTTTCATTACACACCAGCTGCCCAGGCACCTGGCCACATTTTTTGTTCCCCGGACACTTGCCCCCACCCCATTCCTTGGTCAAAGGGTCACCGAGAGGTCATTTTTCACCCAAAAAAGGCCAAAATTGGACCAATTAAAAGGTGCCCAAGGAGAGAACCATGTCGGCTAAGAGGAGAGAGAAAATTCCTTGGGACAAGAGCCAGAATATCCCCCTTTTTGAATGGCTGCAATTCTTTGCAGACCTGCAAAAAACTTCTAGAGAGCTCATTTTTCAGCAAGAAAAAGGACACCTCCATGTTCGAGCGGCCGTAACTTCTTTGTTCTTCTCTGTTTTTTGCCTATGGATACTCTACGAACATCTCCACAAGAGGAGATTTGTCATGATGTCCTTTTTTTCTCATGATTTGGAGTGTGTTCGATTCTTCGAGGGTTTTTCATAAATCTCTACAGGTGTTTACTGCAGATGTTTTTGGTTGTGCAATAGTTCTTTGTTCCGATGGTGTAGCTCGTGCAAAGCTATAGGGGAATTTGTTTTCCTTCTTGTTTTCCCACTAACAACGTCTAATTCCCAATTGTAAGTAAATATGCAAACCACCTTCAAGAACCATGTATCCTGCTTCATTGTTACTTTTGGCATCAAGTTTCAGCCCTTGCTTCCTCATAAGCTTCCCTTGTGCATCATAAATAACAATGATTCCTGAAACAACATCATGACTTCTTTGATAAGAACCATCAAAGTATAATAATGAAGCATTAGGGATGGCAAGAGTCGCGACTTCCTTCTTTCACACCACCTCTTCTTTTACCAAAACCGGAGTATCCTTACAAGTGAGAAGGTTTGCCAGCGTAGCCCGAGTACTTTCATCCACCAAAAAGGTGAACTAAAACTCCTAAAGCTCTATAACTCATTTCATCACTATTTTTGATATATTTGAATTACCAAATAGCTGCAAAAGTAAAGAATAACTGGTGAGCAAGGTGAATGACTTTTGCAGCAAGTAGTGTCTGAATCATTTGCAAGCATAAATCATACTGGTCATCACCAATTTAATTTTTGGAAACAATCTTTCATGAGGAGTCTTTACTCTGCTAGCATAATGAACAGGCTTCATATACTGAGTTTCCTTCCCCCTTTGCAATAACATAGCCCCAATGGCATCATCTCCCACTGATGGGTTAGCATAAAACTCTTTTTACCAATTAGAAGCTTGCATAATGGGGATCGTACTCAAAACCTCTTTAACTCTGTCAAAAACCTCGTCACAATCATGAGATCATTCCAAGGGATCATTCTTGATTGTTTGCTGCAATGGATTTTATAGCTACGATGCCAAGGGTATTAAGCGAGACAGATATTTAACTTTCTGTAATATCCAACCTCCGACAAGTTTGGATCTTATTTGCAAAAAATTTACCGATCCCCACCTTTTGAAAGCTATGCCACATCAACAATTCTTACAAGGCCCATGTTTGAGTCCGAACTTTTCCTAATGTGACATGAAGACAAGGTATTGAGAGGCGGTAAGATTATCCAACGGTCTCTTATTAAGTTTAAGAACTATCCTTTTGAAGATGCTAGATGGATGCAAGGCATACAATTAAAGGATAACCTAAACCTTTTCAATGCTTACAATGCTTCCCTAGAGTAAGCAAATGTAAAATGAACAAAGTTTTTTGCCCGGGGAGGTCACCTAATGAAAATGTAACCTATCACGTGAGTTCAACAGAAGGGTATTTAAAGTTCTTAAAACTTACAGGAATATACAGAAGGGCATTATTTTTTCAAATTGGAAAAAAAACTTAGAGATTTTAAAAGAAAAGGGTACATTGTATTCCTTAAAAAATTCACAGATAAGGGGTTTTACAAACATGTCTTGAACGCACGTGATATGGTAGTTTTACACATAGTGAACCCCTCGAGGTTTTTTTGTCTTATAAGACTCTCTTTTTCTTTATTGTGCACAATGTTAAGAAGTATGCATGCTTAGAATCAAGTTTGTGGAGACGACATCTTCCAAACACCAAGTAGAACTTGTCACTCTACTATGGAAGATTGATAGGACTAATCCGCAGACATGCTTGTGGCAGCTTAGGCTCTCAAGCGCCAAATGGATTAGTCATCCATTATGGAAAGATGTCGTAGGGTAAGATAGGGATCCTCTACCAGCTAGAAAAATAAAAATAAATAGGCTTTATCTTCTCTACCCCATAGTTGAGGACAACTATGATTTCAAGAGAATGGTAATTTCATAATCACTAATATCTAATTCTCCTAAATGATTTTCTCATAATAAATTTATTATTTTATATGGGAAACTACCAGGGGAGAAAAAGATACAATATTGGTTAGGCTAGCAGACTGGCCACAGTAGGGATCCAAAGGAGAAAAAAAAGCACTACAAGAGGTACTTCACATTAGCGACGCTCGCAGTGCGATGCTTAAAAATGAAAATTCACGGCATTGCTATGGGCGTCGCTACAAGAGTCGCTAGTTTATTTGAAACATAGCGACCCTCATAGTGACGCCCATAGCGATGCGGACAGGGGTAAAAAATAAACTAAGAGCATCCAAAAACTCAAACCTCAGATCTGAGTTTTTGGCACTCAAGCAAGCAAAGAGGTAACCCACGCTCTCCCTCTCTCTCTTTCTTCTCCACACACACACACTTACACGAGGAGAGGAAGGAGAGCCACATATGCTCCTTCCTTCTCCTCTCTCTCATGTTCCCTTCCCCTCTTTCTCTCTCTCTCCCTCTCTCTCTCTCTCTCTCACACACACACACACACACATTGTGTTTTTGAGAGAGAGAGAGAGAGAGAGAGAGAGAGAGCACATGCATAAACAAAAAATACACACACACACACACATGCATAAACAAAGAATGCATACACACACACATTGAAAGAGGACAAGAGAGAGAGCGAGAGACAGAAAGATATAAAACAGAGAGAGAGAGGGAGAGAGAGAGAGAGAAGAGAGAAGAACAAGAAGAAGAAGAAGAGAGTTTTAACGTCATAGGAAACTATCCCAAGAGACCTTAAAGATCTAGCCGACGAGGAGTTGAACTCAAGACCTGTTATTCAAGAGGGAAATGGCATAACCAATCTACTACACTTGGGTGATAGAAATGTTATACCATTTTCCTCTTTTTATTGGCACACACACACACACACACACCCAAGAAGAAGAGTGTTTTAACATCATAGGAAACTATCCCAAGAGACCTTAAAGATCTAGCCAACGAGGAGTTGAACTCAAGACCTGTTATTCAAGATGGAAATGGCATAACCAATCTACCGCACGTGGATGATAGAAAGGTTATACCATTTTCCTCTTTTTATTGGCACACACACACACACCCACACACACACACCCAAGAAGAAGAGAGTTTTAACATCATAGGAAACTATCCCAAGAGACCTTAAAGATCTAGCCGAGGAGGAGTTGAACTCAAGACCTCTTATTCAAGAGGGAAATGGCATAGCCAATCTACGACACTTGGGTGATAGAAAGGTTATACCATCTTCCTCTTTTTATTGGCACACACACACACACCCACACATACACACACCCGAGGAGAAGAGAGTTTTAACGGCATAGGAAACTATCCCAAGAGATCTTAAAGATCTAGCTGACGAGGAGTTGAACTCAAGACCTGTTGAACAAAGAGAACGAGAGAGAGAATAAAAAACCAAAGAGAGAGAGGGGGGGAGAAGACGAAAGAGAGAGGTAAGGGGAGAAAACAAAGAGAGAAAGAGATTATGTTAAAATTTCAATTAGATGAGGTTAGATTACATTTAGCTTTATGTTTATGTTGAGTTTAAGATTATGTTAGATTTAAATTTAAATTAGATTAGATTTAGGTTTATTTAGGTTAGATTAGATTAGATTTAGGTTTATTTTGAGTTAGATTTACGTTAGATTAGATTTAGGTTTATTTACGTTAGATTTAGATTTAGGTTTATTTACGTTAGATTTAGATTTAGGTTATATTAAATTAGATTTAGGTTTATTTTGAGTTTAAGATTAAATTAGATCTAGATTTATGTTCAATGGACTAGCTTTTTTTAAGATTTAGGTTAGATTTTAGTGCATGTCAATGAAGGTGCGCTTTCCATGTCAATGAAGGTGCGCTCATGATGCTAAGCATTGTATGAAAAACACTTGCTCATATTATGAAAAACACTGAAAAAGACTCCGTTTTCCTACATAAGAAACTTTCATGTACTCACAACCTCCATAGTCCATACGGACCAGCAATTCCACCTGCATATTTGATTGTTGCTACCATACAATAAGTCGTCATGATCAGCCAATGGAAGAGCAAATTGAGTCTACACAGAAATTAGTGATGCAAGATGACGATTCCAAGGATCACACACACACACACACCACAGCCCGTCAAATCTAGAGTAAGAATTAAGTGCTTTGAGCATGCATCAGCTACATTGCAAGAATGGCGTACCTGCATGCTACAGACAAAGATCTACTATTAAGATGCTGTGAAATGCTATAGCTAGAGAAGAGGCAAAGGGGTTTTTTCCACTAAATGCACTATCATGTAGACGTGGGTGTGTAGATTTCTTGTACCCACAAATATAGGCATTGACCAATAAAGACGAGATGATAACCCGGTGGTTCTGATCTCTGTGCACCTCTAGACCGTGGTGTGTGGGGACTCGACATGACTAGAGAATGTGAGGTTGTTTACAGTGTGAACAAAGAGAGAGAGAGAGAGAGAGAGAGAGAGAGAGAATACGGAGGATGCCAATAGAAGATTAATTTTTTGTCCAGGTTATAAGGTTTTGACCCTCATTATGAGTAGTGACGAGGATGTGGGGCCGTCCAACCGAAACACCTATCTCTCAATTAGGATCTTATGTCCTTGTAATCAATGCAAGCATGATGTGCGACGGACAAGACATGTTTCTTTGCATCATGTTCGCGAATTTGGCGAGTTCGATCCATCTATTATAGATCGATTTGTTGCCAATTATAACTTGTCGGACTTTGACGCTAGCCAACAGGCAGCAATCTTGCAGCCCAATAGACGTGTTTGTGCAGGCGCTTTGGTCAAGCAGCATATGTGAGCCCACAAGATGTAGCCTCTGACAGCTCGGGGGATAATCATGCAGACCACATCCCCAAGGAGGCAATGTTTGAGCCTGAGATCGATGAAATGATCGAGATGATAATGGATTCAGAAAGGCTTATCTATGATGATATAAAAAGTGAAGCTGATGCACCATTTTATGATGGAGCACGTGTCTCTAGATTGAAGGTGCTCCTCGTTCTTCTCAACATGCAGACAAAGTTTGGATGGAGTGACACTAGCGTCACAACGCTTTTTAGGTGATCTATTACAATGAGTTTACTTTAATAAAAAACTCTAGATGTATAATGATCTGATAGATTTTTACACGATTGTACCGCTTTTTTTTCGCTGTGTAGATTGCTCAAGGGGCACATACTGCCAGCTGATAATGTGATGTCAGATTCCATAGAGGAAGCAAGAAAGATCTTATGAAACATGGGGATGGATTACAATTCGATCCATGTTTGTCCTAACGACTGTATTCTTTTTAGAGAGGAATACATAGACATGGAGAAGTGTCCGAAATGTGATTCGGAGAGATATCGAGAAGATCTTCACGGAACAAAAATTCCACAAAAGGTTTTGCGAAATTTTCCTCTGCTTCCTCGCATCAAGCATTTCTTTGAATGTAAGTCCATGGCCGCCCTAGCATCATGGCGTGCTACAGATGGTGTGCTACAGATTCCTGCAGATTGCGTAGCCTGGAAACATATAGATGAAACATGGTCGGATTTTTCGGATGGTGTGCTAGAATAAATCTTCGGATGGTGTGCTACAGATTCCTACAGATTGCGTAGCCTGGAAACATATAGATGAAACATGGTCGGATTTTTCCAGGGAAGCTGAAAATTTGCACCTAGGCCTGTCTATGGATGGCGTTAATCCATTTGGTCAAAGATCAATATCTTATAGTGTATGGCCCGTTGTCATCGTCAACTACAACATTCCCCACTGTTGACTACGAAGAAGGGGCACCTATGGCTAAGCTTGATTGTGCCGCGGCAATATAAAGTGAAGAATATGGATGTGTATCTTCGTCCACTATTGGAGGATCTACAACAATTGTAGATTGGCATAGAAGTGGTGGATATGAGTCGACACACAAGTTGACGGAATGCTTTGATCAGAGGCATCGAATGTGGACCATGCATGACTATCTCGGACTAACAGAATGCTCAGGTGACTTACACTTAAACTCAAACACTGTAAATCTTGGTTTTTCTCAAGCTTATCTATTATCATGAGTATACATGCAGGGCTTCAAACAAGCGGATACAGAGCATGTGTCACATGTGGACCTAGACTGAATGCACATCGGGCATCCTCATTGAAGAAGCAAATCTACGAAGGTCATCAAGCGTATCTTCTAGAGAATCATGTGTTACGCGATGGATTTTTGGGAAGAGAGCCACCGAGGATGTCTACACAAGCATGGTTAGAGTAGAAGGAGATGTGTGATGATGGTTTTCCCCCAAGGATGAAGAGACTCTCTCTATGGTACGAGTTACCATATTGGCCCCGACCCATGATCAATCACTTGCTCAATCCAATGCACATATTCAAGAATGTGGGTAATCTGCTATGGGAATGTCTGATCGACAAGAAAGATACTTTGGGAGCTAGGGTTGACCTTAGAAATGTGGATCGTATGGAGAAATATTGGCCGCAGACAACATCCGATGGATCGATAAAACTCCCTAAGGTGCCATGGATTTTCACAGGAGCCCAAGAATGCAAAGTAAAAGAGACCATTTGATATGTGTGGACCCCCATTGGCGTAATTCACTCGCTTCGAACGTGTTTTACTAAAGAAGGAAAGCTGACCGGTTTGAAGTCACATGACTGGCATAAAATGTGTCAGGTATGTTCATTGTGAAATATCTCATAGTGGGAATTGTGTAACAAATTTGTGTGTGGACTTTAATATCATTGCTGCACGTGTTTTGCAGTTTATGTTACCGGTGGCCATTGAGGGATGTTTGTCTCTTGACGGCCGTAACACAATCTACAAACTTGCGAAGTTGGTGCAATGGATCTCACTAAAGGAAATCAACATAGACTCCATACCATTTGCCAAACTAAACACTACGGAGGTTGTGTGCATCTTTGAGAAACACTTTCCTACTACCATGCTAACCATTCAGGTGCATCTTCTTGTTTACATAGTTGATGAGGTGGAAATAGATGGCATAGTACATTCCAGATGGATGTTTTTTTTAGAACGATTCATAAAAACGCTCAAGGGATATGTGCGTTAGAAGGCATGTCTGGAGGGTAGCATGGCAGAAGGTTGGCTGGTATCAGAGTCCCTGGTGTACATTGGAGACTGGCTAGACGGATTTGATAAAGCCCAGGACAGGCTATGGCGAACCATAGATGATGAGCGCATATCTGGGATTGTCATGTGCAATCTCGGTGTTGAGAAGAAGATGATGGAAGATCTAGAGGCTAAAATCAACCAATTTTGCATGCTTCACAATCCAGTGATGCAAAAGTGGATTTCACAATATGAGGATGCAAAGCAAGAGCGACAAAGGGCACGAATCGAGTGGAGACGGGGAAGACAACCACCGATGCACTATCCGACAGGTCTAGAGAGCCTACCAACATTCATGAGCTTAAGATGGTTGCACAACCAATTGAAAAGCGCACAACAATGCAGTGAATAAGTGACTGAGGAGGAGTGGGAGTACTCTCGAGGTTGCACGACCAAGGTAAGTTTTACTTTTGTGCTGGACCAAAAAGCCCAATTTTCAACAAATCGTCCTCACCTTGAATGTAATCCTGGTGCTATTTGCTCAGGTGCCCCTTTGGTTGAAGCTCACATTTTTAACCTTTCATCATGATAGAGTCAAGTGTGTCCACATTTTACAAGAGGGTAGCATGTATGATAGTTTCTTCAAGCTATATCTTGCCCATCAGGTAGGAGGTCCGTATTTGTGTCAATGGAGTTGCGAGCCTTTGCGACCAACTTGTGACAAATTATCTTCACAAGCTCTCTCACTTTGCCTTTGCACACCTTCAAGACTAATATGATACCCAACGGAAAGAGGGAGAGAAATTATAATCTCCGTTATTGCCTCTAGCATTATCACGCAATGATTTAGAGACAAAATCTACAAATTTGATAATTTTTTTCCATTTTCTTCAAAAATTTACCAAGCATGAATTTGTTATTTTTCATTAAAATTTTATATTAAAAATAAAGAGATATATTATCATTAAATCAATTAGAGCCACTTGATTTTCATTCTTTACAAAAATGAAGATTGTGTGTGTGTGTGTGTGTGTGTGTGTGTGTGTGTGTGTGTGTGTGTGTGTGTGAGAGAGAGAGAGAGAGAGAGAGAGAGAGAGAGAGAGAGAGAGAGAGAGAGAGAGAGAGAGAGAGAGAGAGAGGTATGAAGGAAAGAGACGACAAAACATTTTCATAGAGTAAATTATACAAAATATTTATAAATCATCATCCAAAAGATCTATCCAAATAGCTTGATCTAAATCTAAACTCTTGGCTCCTAAATCAGTAAGAGAGAAATCAAATTCTCATTTGTGAATGTGTTGGCTTCATGATCTTACATCTCATCATGGCAATCATCCTCACTGAGAATGGCAACACTAGGAATTGAATCATTGATCTCTCTGTCCATTGTCTCCCCCTCATTCAAAGTAGTAGGTGGCAGAGGTTTCAAGATGGTCTCTACTTCATTAATGCAAATGATGGTTCTTCTCGAGGTGTTATAAGAAATATTAAGCAAAGTTTTTGTTGATGTATTGATGGGATATAGAGGACGTATAGAAGAGACATCCAAAGTGAGTGGCATTGGTATTATGTTACCAGCAAATAAAGGTAAAGAAAGTTTACACTCACTTCGTCAATATTGTGTGGCAAAACTAAGTTGTCATGCCTCCCCGTGTGATAGACACTAGAGTCCACCATGTAGAGCCGTTTCTGATGCCGTCTACACAAATTTGCAAACCGCTTGCACTTACGGATGAAAATATGAAAGGTTCTAAAATTGACCTTTAGTATCCTTTCAATAGTCCCACAATATCTAGATTCATTTGTGCCAAAGTTGCGCATGATGCCACAATCCATGGTGGTTCGATGCTCATCAATGTGGCGTGTAGAAAAGTGTTGACCCTTTGACCACATAAAGTTAAAGGAAAGGTACTATAAAATAGAAAACATCATACAATCACTTACAAAGATAAAATCAAGAAAAAACTATGCAATATGGTTTAAGCATATGAGTACTATACCTTTGGTACGCAACCTCGTGCATACTCCTATTCTTTTTTGGTTTTTTGCAGATCGCCGCGACGGACGTCCATAGCATAGCTCTCACGCATCAACATTAAATATCAATACAAGGGAAGCGACCTGGATAAGGCATGGAAACTCACTAGGGATGTCATTCCTAATGAAGTGAACTCGATGAGATGCAGCTACTAACTCTGCAAGAAAATCGTGCGCATTAAAGCCAAGCAATCTGCCTATGTCCTTCTACACAGCTCTACAGTCATCACGGCCGTTTACCATGCAAATCATGTCGGATTGGCATGAAACTTGAAGGGGAGATACAGGGGACTATTTAGAACCTATCCTATCACTCTCATAGCATTCTGGAGAGGTACAAAGATAACGATTGTTCATCCCAAAGTCAACAAAAACAGTGAACATGTGATCCCAAAGGGTCGTTTTAGGGTCCCTAAAGCCTCTCCTAGGGTCAAAACAATATAAAATATGCATATAATCACTTAAAACAGCGATTTAAGACTCCAAACACGTAGTTGAAAACCTACACCAAATCTTGAATGAGTACACTTGAATGGAAGAGCAAAGTAAGAGAAACACAATGCAATAAACGAATCTGAATTTGGATTACCGTAGCCACAGTAGCGAAGATTACAAGTTGGAGCAAGAGGAAGCTCTGAAACGTACATTGTCTTCTCAGTTTTGTTATAAAAAAAGATAATGTTCAAACTTACAAAACTTGACCTTTATAGTTTAGGTCTGTACAAATGGCTTGTCCGACCAAAAGCTCCTAAACTTCTAGCTGGCTCTCTAATATACAATTGCTCCCAGGAAAATAATCATAAATTCTTTTACAAGTTCTCGGCTTAGAGATGCTCTCTTACAAAATAATTTGCAAGGAATTCCCACAAAAATGTGACTCTTTCTCTGGAGACCATCGATTTGTCCGCCAAACACTCCCCCCTTCCTTATCCTTGCACGTCCTTGTGCATGTTCAGAGCTTTGGTCGTTGATGGGGCTCCAAGGAGGCAAGTGTCGCAGAAAAGCTTTGCGTGCGGAGCTGTCTGAAAGGATTTTCACTTAATGTGTGTTGGTATGTTACGTACCATGCCTTGAGGTCCTTCGCCATAGGATGAAAGATTCTTGAGTCGATTTTGAAAAAACATGTGATGAAGGCCTCCTAGAATGTCTGTAATTAATGTGATGGTAGGTACATGAGTCTTGAGTACATTGCCATCAAAATATGTCGTGGCACTGAATCTTGGAGATTCCATCAGATCCCTCTATGCCCTTCAAGGAACAGGTTCCACGGATGATCGTCGCCTTTAGTTTCTTTGAACACCTGGATGCAGGTGGCGATCATCTGGGCTATCTTTACCAGCATCTGACAGGCCACATCTGGGACATCCCGCAGCAAGGTGATTTTTGAATTCAGAGTGTTGACTAAATACGCTATTGTAGGAGGATTTTGCGCTATCACGACTGGGTAGTTCAGCTTTTGCTGCCTCGAGCCTTTCCATGTGGCAAACTCCTTCCATGTGCGTCTTCTAGGTACTGGGCATAACGTAGGATCTATTTGAATGTGCTGAGGAGCGTTGTGGAAGTTGGTTAGATCCTGTGGCCGCTTGTCCAGCCACTTCTTCCTCCTCTTTGGGTGGTCGTCTATGAGTACCTGTGCTTCTTCAGCTATTAGCGCTACACCTTCGTCTATGAGTACCTATGCTTCTTCAGCTGTTAGTGCTACACCTTCGTAACCCTCGTCTTTGTTTTGTGGCAGGGTCAGCCACATCTTCTCCTCCCATAGGATTGCTTCCTGGCATATCATGGGAAAAGGTAGGTACTCATGGCCAAACCCCTCCACCTGCTCTTCTGGTTGTAACAAACGCTAGGGCCGCTGACTTCATTATCTTCTTTTCGTATATCATGTAATATTTTGTTGGTCCCTCTGGCATGTCCTTGATGGTCCGAGTTAGACCATCCTTATCTCCAGATTTTCCTCTGTTGATCCTTGCTCTTGTTCTCCTTGGTGTGATGTTTCAGGCAAGTCAGGCATTTCTTGTCCTGACAATAGTTGCGGTTGCACTTGGGCTTCCTCTGTTCTGATTTGGGGTTGAGAACTCAATGCTTCTTTCACTTTCAGAAATGTGTCACTGATCTCCTTCTGAGTCTCTAACTCGGCCCTTTCTTGTGCGAGTTGTTGCTCCAACTCTTTTACTTTTTGCTCGTAGGCCGCCATCTGGGCCATCGTTCCCGATAAGAGCAGCTATCTTTGAAGTTTTTCTTGCTCTAGCTCTCCTTTCAGCGCTGCAAGGGTGTTCACTGCTGCATCATTGTCTGATGAGGAGACCAATGCTCTAGCAGGTTCTTGGTTCGCCATTAAGGTTGTTAAAGTACTTTTGACAGTGAGGTATGAGTTGTTAACCCTCTGGAACCTTGCATTTTCGTAATCGAGCTGCTCCATTTCTTTCATTACCCTTGCTCTCAAATCCTGGCATTCCTTTTCCTCGAATGTCAACTCCGTCCCAACATCCACCAGATCTTTGATCAGAGACTGAGCCTATTGTCGCTCAGTGTCTCTTTCCTGCGTTGTGAGCTCTAGTTGTGCTCGCAAGCTCTCTAGCTCCTCTTGCCCAAATTTTTGCATGTTTTGAGCCTTCTGTACCAGCCTTTCCTTTTCTTCTAGCACCACATGCTGGCATCAAAACTGTTTTTCCAGATCTTGCAAGGTTTTTCTGTAGTCAAATTCAGCCATAACCTGACAGGCTTCTTGGTACCCTATTGCTTCAGTAGGGGGCAAAGAATCTTTGTGTGCAGATGATGGAGGAGGAGGTGGTGGTTTTTGGGTTGATGGAGAAGGAGGAGGAGGAGGAGATTTTGGCGAGAGAGGAGGTGGTGATTTAGGCGAGGGAAGAGGTGGTGATTTCTCCACTTCTTGTACATGCCTCTTTTTCGATGCATCTTCCCTTGGCTGTGAAGCAGACGCGTCCGCTTTTCTTTTCTTTAAAATCTTGATTATTCTTTGGTGAGTCCATTCCGCTGCTTGTCGTGCTTCCACATTCTTTTCTCTTTGAGCTTTCTTCCGTTGCTCTGCTTGGTTTGGGTCTCCAGCCACTTCTTTCTCCTTTGTTCCTTCAGTGGATTGAGAAGAAACGTCCACTTCTGCAGTCTTTTGTTCCGCTTCTAACCTTTGTTTTTCCGCCCGTATGCGAGCTGCATTTTCTATTCTTGCTTTTATTTCCTTCTCGAACCTTAGTTTTTCTGTTTGTTGTGTTGCAGCTGCTCTTACTTTTCTGTCAGCCCGCAACTTGGTCCTTCTTTCCTCAATTTTTTGTTGGGCCTCTGCATATGCTTTTTGAAGGTCGGTGGACTACGGCACTATACTTCTTTCTATTTTTCTTTTTTCAAGTGGTGTGGTGGAGTCTTCCTCTTCGCTTTCTTCAAATTCTGATGGTCCTTTGTCTTTTGACCCTTGAGAGTTTCCCTGGTCTTCAGTCTCCGTCTCTTCTTCACCACTTGAGCTTTTGTTGGATGCCTTGGTCGAGCGCGATGATGTTGTACTAGTGATTGTCCGTACTGAGTGAGCAACTAGCTTTGCTTTCTGAATCAAGGCCGTTTGAGAACTGGCCACCTGGAGGTCTTCAATCATGCCCAAAGCTTGATATGCTATTCTTGTTAGCATTGGCCTTGCACTCATGTAGCTTTTGTTCTTTGCCGAGCTTTTCAAATTTTCTTCGATCAAGTTCTCCAAGATGTAAGAACAATAATCGCATTGGATGGTTCTGTATTCCGCTGTTGCTAGAGACATGACCACTGCAATGTGCAGGATCGGCTCGGTGTAGCGAGGAGGCTTTTTTACCCTGAAATGTTGAGAGATCAATCTCATTGGTAACTCCAGCTCACTGTATATCACGTCACTGTACTTGTACTTGTTTCCTTTTGCTTTGATAAATGCCTTCTCGTTATCCACTAACTTGGTCTTTGCCAGCAAGTCGTGTTGCCCTGGAAGGAAGTGCAAAGCTTCGTTGATGATTTCTTTTGTGATCTTTACTTTTACCTTTGAGCCATCCTTGTCGGTGAGCATTGCTCGCCCATCATACTGTATCGAGCTCATGAGCTCGTGGGCCCTCATGTAGTCTGTTCCCCATGGCTGCAATCTCAAAAACTGCTCCAAATGAATAGTCTGCATGGCTTCAGTGACCTCCGGCCTTCTGTGGAGATTCCATGTAATAGGACTAGTCTTTGAAGTTATTAAAGTCGAAAAGAATGTAGCAGGGCATATCTTTCGTTAGTACGATTTGAAAGATTGTTGAATAGTCTATTAAATAGAGCTTATACGAATGAGTTGAGATATTAAGAGAGAACATATATTCTTTTTTTTAAAAAATAATACACTAAAGACGGATTTGATAAAGATTAATGAATAACAGATAGTCTGTCTATGAACAGTAAAATTGAGATTTTTATTAATATCAATGTTTTATATTTATGTGTTTTAGCTTAAAATGCATGGGTAGGCTTAAAATAAGTTGTAAAAGTAGTGGAGACCCAAAAATAGAGGTTTTATGAGTCGCGACCTAAAAGTTACGTTTTTAGCCAAACAGAGATGTTTTTCGCAATTCTGTCCGCGTTGCATTGTAGACCAGACCTATTCCCGTCGTTTTGAGTACCTGGATTGCTCTGTTCTGAGTTCGTTTGTAAAAGTTATGATGAAAACAAACAGAAGGCAGAAACAGTGTAGTGTACACAGGGACAGACAGACATACAACATCATACAGTTCTCCCTGCTATCAACCAAGAGGTGGATTGTTTTTTCATGATAGAGTATGAAAATTGAGATTATGAAGATATATAATTATGTTTTTTTACTTTGATTATCATGTTGAATTGGTTGCACGAGTATATTCTTTTGGCTATTTTGTAGGCGATGCAGAAATCAATGTGTGAAACAGGATCTGTGCAAAGTGTCATGATAGAAATCTAACCTTTACGGATCGCTTAGCGATCACGTTCTTATATTATTCTCGCAGGTATACTTGGTACGAAAATCGTGCAGGCTTTTCGAGGAAAAGAAGGATAAAAGCACGACGGGTGGTGCGTTTGGGGATCATTCACCGATCTCTTCTTCTGCGAGTGCGAGTGCGAGTGCGAGTGAGAGTGAGAGTGAGAGTGAGAGTGAGAGTGCGAGTGCGAGTGCGAGTGCGAGTGCGAGTGCGAGTGAGACGCTGCATGCAAGCGAACTGAAGCTCGGGGGTGGTCGGGAGGTTCGAGCTCCGTACAACGGAGTGCGCCCATATATTTTGCTCCTCTGTTGTATCAAATCTCTACAAAGATTCGTCAATACAAAGATCTCTTTCTCTATCTTTTGCTATCGATCTCTATTATTCGGTTCCCGTGACAATTGGTATCAGAGCAAGCGGTTGATTCTGGACATGGAAGGATACGAGAGGAGGATGAAGGAGCAAGAAGACCTGATTCGGCGACTATGAGAAGATCTCAAAATTGCAAATCAAGAGCGTGTTGAGGCTCTGCGGGGCAAAGCAGCACGAGAGCTTGATATCTATGTAGACTTGATGGCCAACATGAAGGTGAAAACCATGCTAATCCACCTGGAAACAATAATCATCGTGGTGGCGCTGGGGTACCTCCAAAAGAAACGATGACGATATGGGAGAAGCGACAACCAAATCATTCTTAACGAAGGCTAAGCTTAAAGAGTTTGATGGCATAAGAAAGATATGGGAAGATTTAGAAGCGTGGATTGAAGAACTCAAAGATTGGGATTATACTTTCAATATCGAGAACACGACCACGAGACTTTCGAATGCTCGAGCAAGGTGACCGGTAAGACAATACGTACCAAGATGACTCAATTGGAGACTTTTGGCGATGCGTACGATAAAGGTAAGTCATCTACCCCTTCTTCGTGATGTTTTATGTTTTTGATACGGCCTTTGAAAGCTTCTGTGAGATCGAATTTATGCGTAGAAGTTGAGATTAAAATTTGAATTTCTTAATTGATTTGGATAGTATTCATTGCTTCTTATCGTCTAAATTGATTGAGAAATTAAACTTGAAATTAAATCGAGAAGTTAAAAGTCTTGTGGATTTAACAAGTGGTAATAATAGTTTCACGAAAGAGTTAGTAGAAAAATTGTTTTTTTTTTTTTTTTTTGAAGAGTCGAAATCATAAAGATGATTTCTATAACATAAACATTGATATGCATGATGTTATCATTGGTATCAATTAGATCATTGAAAATCATGTTTTGATTGATTGTTAAGAAAGAAAAATATATCTTTAATCATTTGATGATGATAAGTCACACTCTTTGTGGAAAGAAAGAGATTCTAAATCTAGTTTTGGCAATGGAATTGATAAGGTGACTTAGATAAGAGTGTGAGACGTTGCTTGTGTTTGCTAATGAGATTAAAGAAGAATCTGGGGATAAACATAAAGAGACAAATCCTGAATTTATAGAGGATCTCTTACATGAATTTAAGGATGTGTTTTCGGACGATCTTCCTGGTATGCCTCCGCCTTGAGCGGTAGACCACGCCATAGATCTATATCCAGGAGCAACACCTTATTCAAGAGCTCCATACAGGTTCAATATTGATGAGCTTAAAGAGCTCAAGATACAACTTGATGATCTTTTGAAAAAAGGGTTTCATTAAGCTTAGTGTATCTCCTTGGGGTAGTCTTGTGTTATTCAAAAAGAAAAAGGATGGTACATATAGGTTATACATCGACTATAGGGGATTAAACAAACAGACCATTAAGAACAAATATCCTCTTCCTCACATAGATGAACTGCTTAGTCATTTGAGTGGTGCCACAATATTTTCAAAGGTTGATCTTCGTTCTGGCTACCATCAAATCTGCATTAAGGTCGAGGACATTCCAAAGATTTCTTTTCGTACACGTTATGGACATTATGAATTTAGAGTTCTTGCTTTTGGTTTGTCTAATGCACCAACAACTTTCATGTGCTTAATGAATAATATTTTTCACCCGTATCTTGAGGACTTCATTCTGGTATTCTTGGATAATATTTTGTGTATTCTACGAATGAAGAAGATCATGCATTGCACTTAAAGAAAATATTTGAGGTTTTGCGTGAACATAAATTATATGCCAAAGCAAGTAAGTATTCTTTTGCAAAGAATCAGATTGTGTAATTGGGAAGAGTGATTTCTAAAGAGGGGATTCACATTGATTTTGATAAAGTTAAGACTATGTTAGTAAGAGATGTAAGAAGCTTTATGGGTCTAGCACAATATGAGAGAGCACACATTAAAGATTTCTCTAAGATAGCAAGTCCTTTGACCGAATTGACCAAGAAAGACAAGGGTTTTGTGTGGACTTCTACCTGTGAGACTGCTTTTGAGACCTTGAAGGCTAAAATAGCAGAAAATTGTGTTTTGAAAGTTCCTGAGATGGGCAAACCGTTTGTTGTGTCATGTGATGCTAGTGGTGAACAACTAGGGTGTGTTTTGACACAAGAAGGAAGAGTGCTTGCATATGAGTCTAAGAAATTAAGACGACATGAATTGAACTATGCAACACATGATCTAGAATTGCTTGCTGTTGTTCATGCATTGAAACATTGGCGTCATCTTTTGCTTGGTGTCAAATTTTAATTGCGTACTGATCATCAAAGTTTGAAGTATATTTTCACGCAGCCATTGTTAAACAACAGACAAAGAAGATGGATTGAATTGCTGGCTGAGTATGACTTTGATTTGAAGTATTTGTGTGAAAAAGAAAATAAAGTTGCACATGCATTGAGTCGTAGGCCCATGTGTAATTTGTTGACTGTTGTGCGATCCAATTTGATTGATGAGATACATACTGAAGTTGAAAATGATTCCTTTTATATGCCTATTTTGAAATTCTTGCGTGAGATGTATGAAAATAGATATCACTTGTATAAGGGAAATCTGTATTGTTATGACCGCTTGTGTATTCCTGCAAATTCTTCTTTTAAGAGTCAAATTCTGCATGAGTGTCATAATTCACCTTTTTTCTGGTCATCCTGGATTAAATAAGACATATGAAAATATTAAAACCTTATTCTTTTGGCCGCGTATGAAATTGGATGTTAAGAATTATGTGTGTGAGTGCTTTCAATGTCAACAAGTTAAGATTGAGCATAAGAGGATGCCTGGTGACCTTCAACCCTTAGACATTCCTTTACAGAAGTGGGAGTGTATATCCATGGACTTTATCATTAGACTTCCTACTACTCGTGGAGGGTATGATTCGATCTTTCTGGTGGTAGATAGACTCACAACACAAGCTCACTTCTTTCCTGTAAAAATAACTTATACTGCATTGACCATTGCATACTTGTTTATGAAAGAGATATTTCCTTTGCATGGCATGCCCAAGAGCATAGTGTCTGACAGAGATTCTAAGTTCACTTCTCATTTCTGGAGAGCGACTTTTGACTCTATAGGTACCCAGTTACGCATGTCTACTGCTTTTCATCCTCAAATAGATGGGGAAACGGAGAGAGTGAATCGTATTCTAGAAGATATGTTACAAATGTATGTCAATGAAAACCAATCTAATTGGAATGAATATCTGCCTTTGGTGGTTGAATTTGCATATAACAGTTCATATCATTCATCTATTAGGATGACTCCGTTTGAGGCAATGTATGGCTATAACTATCCTACACCTATTCATTTTCTTAATTCGAGGAATAAGGTAGAACTGTCACGTGAGATGCTTGAGAAAATGGATAGCGAGTTGGCCAAAATCAAGGGGAATATTAGAGAATCTCAAAAGAGACATAAACTGTATTATGACAAGAAACATCGTGTTGTGGAGTATGAAACTGGTGATATGGTTTTTTAAAGGTTATTCCTGAGAAGTCTCGTTTGATTCTTGGAAATGATAGAAGATTGTCTCCACGATTTGTTGGTCCATTTAAAATTTTGAAGCGCATTGGTTCATTAGGTTACAAATTGGAATTGCCTTCTCATGTTAAAGTGCATCATGTATTCTATGTGAGTTTATTGAAAAAGTATGCTCCTAATGTGCATCATGTTTTAGAGGACAACTCTAAGTTGAAAGATGACGGATCATTGACTGTAGAACCAGACTTAGTACTAGATAGGCGTTTTAAACATCTGAGAAATAGAGACATTGTGGAAAATTTGGTTAAGTGACAGAACTATCCAGTAGAGGATGCATCATGGATTGATCTTAGTGTTTTGCAAACAGAATTTTCCTCTCTTTAGACCAACTCTGAGGACAGAGTTAATTTTGATAAGGGGAGAATGTAATAGGACTAGTCTTTGAAGTTATTAAAGTCGAAAAGAATGTAGCAGGGCATATCTTTCGTTAGTACGATTTGAAAGATTGTTGAATAGTTTATTAAATAGAGCTTATACGAATGAGTTGAGATATTAAGAGAGAACATATATTCTTTTTTTTAAAAAATAATACACTAAAGACGGATTTGATAAAGATTAATGAATAACAGATAGTCTGTCTATGAACAGTAAAATTGAGATTTTTATTAATATCAATGTTTTATATTTATGTGTTTTAGCTTAAAATGCATGGGTAGGCTTAAAATAAGTTGTAAAAGTAGTGGAGACCCAAAAATAGAGGTTTTATGAGTCGCGACCTAAAAGTTACGTTTTTAGCCAAACAGAGATGTTTTTCGCAATTCTGTCCGCGTTGCATTGTAGACCAGACCTATTCCCGTCGTTTTGAGTACCTGTATTGCTCTGTTCTGAGTTCGTTTGTAAAAGTTATGATGAAAACAAACAGAAGGCAGAAACAGTGTAGTGTACACAGGGACAGACAGACATACAACATCATACAGTTCTCCCTGCTATCAACCAAGAGGTGGATTGTTTTTTCATGATAGAGTATGAAAATTGAGATTATGAAGATATATAATTATGTTTTTTTACTTTGATTATCATGTTGAATTGGTTGCACGAGTATATTCTTTTGGCTATTTTGTAGGCGATGCAGAAATCAATGTGTGAAACAGGATCTGTGCAAAGTGTCATGATAGAAATCTAACCTTTACGGATCGCTTAGCGATCACGTTCTTATATTATTCTCGCAGGTATACTTGGTACGAAAATCGTGCAGGCTTTTCGAGGAAAAGAAGGATAAAAGCACGACGGGTGGTGCGTTTGGGGATCATTCACCGATCTCTTCTTTTGCGAGTGCGAGTGCGAGTGCGAGTGAGAGTGAGAGTGAGAGTGAGAGTGAGAGTGCGAGTGCGAGTGCGAGTGCGAGTGAGACGCTGCATGCAAGCGAACTGAAGCTCGGGGGTGGTCGGGAGGTTCGAGCTCCGTACAACGGAGTGCGCCCATATATTTTGCTCCTCTGTTGTATCAAATCTCTACAAAGATTCGTCAATACAAAGATCTCTTTCTCTATCTTTTGCTATCGATCTCTATTATTCGGTTCCCGTGACATTCCATATTTTTTGTGGCATGATAGTCGTCTTTACCATGTCACCATCAGCATCCCTAAACTTCGCGATGAAAATATAAGTAGGGATCTGAGCTAGTGTTTCATCTAAAATGTGAGCTTTTTTGTTCGTAGAGAGCTCATCCACTTCATATGGTGTTGCTATCCACTGCCTTGCTTGCTTTTGGCGAGGCATTCTGTGTCATTAGAATCACAAGCTGTCAGGATTTTCCTTTGGCAACCAGTAGCATTTAGACTTTAGTAAAAATCAATTCAAAAGTTAAAATTGATCATAACTTGAAAAAATCTCATCCATTCTTGTCCTTATTTCACCAGTGAGACTAGGAAGACTAGAGCTATGACTGATTGAAATCTGAGCCAAATCTGGGCCTGAGGTACACCGATCGCAATCGTAGTACAGAGGCCAAAATGAGATTTGATCACATGAGTGGTTTGCTAATAGCTAGAGGGTCATTTTGGTCCACTCTGTCTTTTATTTGAACCACTTTTGAGTTTATAAGTCCCAATTTTGGGTTACAAGGGAGTTTTGGACTAGACTTTGAATTTTCATGGGTTTTTGATGTCCAATTGGCTTGAAACTTGATGTGTGACTTGAAGAAGACGTGTACAAGAGATGTGTTAGGTTTTGGTCAAAATATGATGCTGAGGTACACCGATCGAGATCGTAGTACCTGGGCTTTTTTGGGTGAAAACTGGATGGCTTTGGTCCCCTATGCTTGCCTAGCCCACTGATGATTTATTTTCAAGTTTGGACTTAAAATGAACAAATTAGAGCAATTTTTCACTGTTTGACCTTATTTTACTAAGTCTAACCATATTGGGTTTTCCTGATGAATTCTGGTTAGATACTGGAGTTAGTTGATGTTAGTGTTTGGGCTTTTACTGCTTCCATGATGTGTTGCTATCACCAGCCCACTCCGCTGTCTGATTCTGACTTGATCAAGAACTTTTTACCCCGTCTTTGGAGATTTTCCAGAATTGGGTACTTTTTCAGGCATTCTTTGGATACCAATGGGATAATTGGGCATCTCTAAGTCGCCTTTTAGTCTTTGACATTAGTTCGGACAAATTCTTCCCTTGTGTAATCACTCGAGACTGAAATGGTCATCTCCGTCCTTGTAGGAGATTCCGAGCTCCAATCAGGGTGTTCTACTACCGTGCTGACTCCTAGTCGGACAGGTATGCCTTTCAAACCACGCGTCATAATTTTCAGTCGAATTTTGGTAGTTGTAGGTCAAATTTCCCGATTCGGGTGTGTTTGACAAATTTGGCCCATTCTATGAGCAAAATTTGTGCATTTTTCATGAAAATTCAAGAGAGTGTATCCCTCACTGAGTTCTAATTTTTGACACCTGCAGGTTGTTGATGAAGTTGAGGGGAGGCTTTTTGCAAATTTTGTGTCAATTTTGGTCTGTGGGGTACACCGATAGCGATCGTTGTACCTCCACCAAACTGAGATTTGATCACATGGCTTTATTCCTAACATTGCGTAATAGACTTGATCTTTACTTGATAAGGAACATACCTGTGAAATCTGGTATGAAATGCTGGCCCTGAACATCCGTATGGGGTAAAAATGTGGCAGCTCGCTCTAGGTCAAGAAGCTCTCTTCTTCTCTCTCAAAATGTGAAAATGAACAATGAGCTAGAATTTGGCCTACCTGACCCATATCTCCCGAGGTTTTCGTGACATAGGTATTATTTTCATTACCTTTGATCCCAATATAATTTGCATACCATCTATGGGTCGAAACGTTCATCATTCTGGTGTCGTATGACCATTTGATGCGATTGTGGTGAAATGTGGTCATGATCATTAAGGCTGAAATTCAACATCTTCAGATTATATTCATATCTTCCATGCTTGATAGCCCTATCATGATACTTCGGCGCTTGCTTCCAGAACTTGATTTTGACAGTGTGGCGATATTTT
This sequence comes from Adiantum capillus-veneris, assembly GCF_014529385.1. NCBI lineage: Eukaryota > Viridiplantae > Streptophyta > Polypodiopsida > Polypodiales > Pteridaceae > Adiantum > Adiantum capillus-veneris. Next base: position 17,085,042 of record NC_140944.1, read on the forward strand.
TTAATTTTGGAAAATTATTAACGAAAACCAAACAAAATAAATTGACAATACTTATTAACTGGCGAAAATTAGCCAAAAATTATTATACTCACCTTTAAGAATATATTTTCACTAGAAGCATCCCAATGCTCCAGATTTTGTCATTAGAGCTCATTATTATTCTGGTTGGATGATAAAAACACAAAAAATGCCAGATTTTGATCAAATTTGTTCGAAATTGAACTCTAAAAAATGAAAAAAAAACAACAAACACATGCATTGTGTACATATATACACGTTGGACCCCTCAATGGTCCTGACTGCTGCTAGATTCAGCAGTTACTCCCCCTTTTCTAAACTGAGTCGTCTCGGACGAAGGTTGTTTGCATGTGCATGGGTTTTGAAATCTGTGTCTATGCAGGACCGTGTAATGTGGCCCTATCCTCATGTTTGAGACAATACATTGGGAAACAAAGTGTTGTGAAAGATGCGTGGACTGAATGTAATTTTCAGTGGCTTTGGATGGCGAGGCTAGCTGTTTATGGAACAGAAGAGCTTGCAGTTTGATTGCTCTCTCCTTGATTGTTGGTTTTTTGATGGCAACTATTTTTGGAACCCATTTGTATTCAGTTTTTTTCATATTTTCCAATTTTAATGTAGGTTCCTAAATTTTCTTAGGTTTCCATTGCCATTTTGTTAGATTAGGCTTCCTGTGTTTACTTTTTGGTCTCTCTTCGATCTTTGACGCCGAATTGTTGGTCGTCTCCAGCTTTGGTTGCCATTTCCACTTTGGATTAGCTCCTGCAGGTCTTTGATATGGTGTTTCTTTTGTCAGGAGTTGTGCCTTGGGTAGCCATATCTGTCTTTGTTTGTTCTGCATGATGGTTTTCTTTATCCATACTTTCGAACAGCCGTTTTCGATGTTTCTGGCTGATAAGTTGATTGCTTTTTGTCAATGGGGATAATCGGCCACGAGTGATCTATTTTGGCGAATGGAGTCATATACGTGTTCGAGTTGTGTGTGTACATCAGCGCATGTGCTGACCATTCGGTAACTGCATTGTACGTTCTCATCCATGGAACTCCCAAAGATAGTGATTCTCTGATTCCTTCGTCTTTCATTACGAAAAATTGATGAGGACAACTATTTCCACAATATTGATTGGTAAGTTTACTAGTACCAATGTTGGCATTGTTGCCCCGTTTGCGGCTTGTAAATCTCATGTGGATTGCACTAGGGGTTCATCGGTAAGCATCTTGTAAGTGGAGAAGTTGACCAGATTGACTCTTGCCCCTGTGTCAATCAATGCTCTTTATATCTGCCATTCGGAAGTCTGATATTGATGTGAATATCGATTCCTATTTCCCATTGCTCGTCAGTGTGAATTATAGAAAGAGGAATTTGAGCCGTATCTGCTAGTTGAGGAAGTCTTTATTGTTGTAATTTCTGTTTGCGCTCTAAAATCTTGATTTTGGCCTCCTCTTGTGCTGAGCTTTTGTCTCATTTGCTTTGTTCTTGCGCTCCTTTGCAGCACGGATTTTGGCAAGCATCTCTGAGGTTAGTGGTAGGTTGTACTTCTTTAATCTGCAGCCACTAATCCAATTAGGCATCTCCTCTCCCTCTAACGTCGCAAGCTTAATGGCACCGCTAGATGATATGTCATGAATCACATAGGGTCCATTGCCTCGCTTTTTGAGTTTCCGGGAATGTTGTTTCAGGGTATACATTAAGATGTAATCCCCCATAGCAAATTCCTTGCTGATAACATGTTGATCAAAGAATGATTTCATGTTTTGTTTTTGCGTGTAGATTGATGCAATGGCTCTCAATCTAGTTTCATCCAGTTTTTCCAGGATATCTATTTGATTGGATAATTCATGGCATGTCCATTCTAATTATTTAGCTACCCGAAGGATGGGGATAAGAAATTCAAGTGGCAAAATTGCTTGAATTCCATAAACCATGTTGAACGGAGTCGTTCCGATCGAGGTTTTGTACGCTACTCTATATGCCCATAAAGCTGAATGCAGCTTTTGATCCCATTCGGCTCTCGATTCACTAACAGTTTTTGTGAGAATTGTCACCAAAATCTTGTTTGTACTTTCTGCTTGGCCGTTAGCTTGTGGATGATAGGGAGCTGACCTCTTGTGAATTATCATGAATTCATTCAATAGGAATTCGATCACTTCATTGACGAAATGAGTCCCTCTATCGCTCACTATCTCTATTGGTAAGCCATACCTGGTGAAAATGTTCTCATACAAAAACTGTGCTGTCGTTTTTGCATCATTTTTGGTAGTTACTTTCGCTTCAACCCACTTTGTTAGATAATCTGTTGCCACAATAATGTATTGAGCCTGCGTTTTATATCCAGGAGGCACAATTGGTCCTATAAAATCTATTCCCCATTTTGCAAACGCTCTTGCCCCCAAGGGCATGTCATCTCGTGCTCTAGGAATCTTTGTCCTTTGGCAATCATCACATCGTTTCACAAACTCTTCGGCGTCCATGAATAGTGTAGGCCACCATATGCCAGCAATAAGAATTGCTTTGGCCATTTTGTCAGCTGAGAAATGTCCTCCAGCTTGTCCGCCATGTGCTTGCTCTAAGATAGGAACACATTCCTCTTACGTCGCTCGCACACATTCTCAATGATTGTCTTTTTCCCTCTTGTAAAGATTGTCCTCAATCAATACATAGTTTTCTGCCTCTTTCATGATCGTTTTGATACGTGATCTACTCATCCCTTCAGGCAGTTTTCTGGTGGTGAGGTATTCTACAATGTAGTTACTCCATCTGGGTGCTACAGATAATTTGAATAGAGTCGCGTGTTCTTTCGGCTTTTGAAAAGTGCAGATAATACATGATTTGATATGCATATGAACACTTTGTTGCATTTTCGGCCAATATACACCCATTCTCATCAATCTTTGATACGTCTGTGCATGCCCATTGTGAATCCCCATTGTTTGTACATGAGACTGGTGTAGATACAAGTCCTGTTCACTTGATTCAAACAAGGCCTAAGGATTTGATCCGATCCCTGTTTGTATAGCCTTCCAGCCAACATTACCAATGATCTAGATGCTGCAATGGTAGATAGTTGTCTTGTCAAATTCAATGACCCAATAGTCAACAAAGGAATTACATCCTTGCTCCATCTTGGAACCATTTCTATGTTGAAGAGATATGCATCTGGAAAATCATCATCAACTCCTACAGGGTTTTCTCCATGAACCATTCTAAATAAATGATCCTCTCTTTGGTGTGTAGTTCCTTTTTTTACTACAATCGTGAAGTCAAACTCAAGCAGTATGATGAACCATCATACAATCTGCCCCATAATGCAAGGTTTGTTTACCAAGTACAACAGTTCTCGGTGATCAACGAAGAATAAAAATTTATTAGTAGGTAATGTCTAAACTTTTTCACAGCATAGACCATACCCAAAACCTCCCTTTCAGTTGCTGTGTAATTCTTCTCTGCACTGTTTAGTTGTCTACTGGAGTAATCGATTGGAAAATCCATGTTGTTTTCTCCAGGTTGTGCAAGTATGCATCCCATAGCATATGCTGATGCATCTACGTGGACGTGGAATATCTTTTCCCAATCTGGAGCCTTCAAAATTGGAGCCGATATCAATCTTTGCTTCAAAGTTTGAAAAGCTTTCTTCCACTCATCTGTCCACTCAAACTTAGTTATCAACACGTAAAGCGGTTTTGCAATTATAGGGTCTGAGTAGATAAATCTGTGATAATATCCACAATGCCCCATAAATGCCTGTACCTCCTTTACCTTTACTGGTCGTGGTAGATCAACAATTACGTCGATCTTCTGCATGTTTGTCGAAATACCATTTTTGGACACTATATGTCCCAATATTTTGCCTTGTCTTACCATGAAGACACATTTCTTCGGATTCAGGAAAATCCGATATAGTCTGCATTTGTTGAACACTTTGGTCAAGTGCTCTATGCGCTCCAATCTTATGAGAGAGTGAACGCACAAGTCATCCATGTAAATTTCTAAGAACTGTCTTAGATATTCTTTAAAAGCATGACCCATCAGCCTCTGAAATGTGGCTAGTGCATTCGTTAAGCCAAAAGCCATTTACCTTGAATGCAAAAATGCCCCATTCACTTGAAAAAGCTATCTTGTGCTGATCCTCTGGCTTTATTGCGAGTTGGTTGTAGCCTGAAAAGCCATCTAAGATACTGTAAGCTTCTTTTCATGCCACTCTTTCTATTACATGATCAGTAATGGGTAGGGGATAGTTGTCCCGAATTGTAGAAGCGTTTACTTTCTTGAGATTGATGCACACTCTCAACTTTCCATTTTTCTTTGGGACCACCACAATCGGTGAAATCCAGTCAGTGTGCTCAATTTCGTAAATAAACTCTGCCTCTTTCAGCTTATCTATCTCCTCCTAGATCTTCCTTGCAAACGTCTCATTGTAAGTATAAGGATGTTGTCTGCTTGGTTTGGCGTCATTCTTAAGGGGTATTGTGTGTTGACAGATACTTGGATCCACCCCCTTAAGATCTTTGTATGACCATGCAAACACATGTCTATACTGTTTTAGAGTAGCTATCAAAAGCTTTTCCTCCTCTTCAGTAAGATCCGTGGCAATATATGCAGGTTTTGGATCTTCTCCTGGCTCCGCTAGATCTATTCATTTGACTTTTTCAGGACCGTCGTATGATGTACCAGGTTCCCTCAATTCTCTCATCGGTTGTTGCACTATGATTTTTCTATCTTCTATGGTATACCTTCTCATAATGGGACAGCACATCCATCTTGTCAGAATTCGTGTCCTCATCTGTTTCCATTTCACTTGTCCATATGTCTTTGAGGGTCTGTTTGAGCTTATTGTACTCACGGGGCGGTCACTTTTTAGAATGTGTATGCTATCACGTGAGTTAACCGGAGAGGATTATTAAAAGATCAAAATGTATACATACAAAGGGGGGTGGGGGTTTTTTTAAATAAGCAGGTAGTGTAAATATAGTATGTATATTGAGGTATTATTAATAACCTATTCAACGCACGTGATATAGGAATATTTTGATAAGTGACCGCCCCAAGATTGTACTCTGCTTTCCTCTCTGTTTTGGTCATTCTAGACCTTGTTTCCCCCTCCTTATGTATCTCAGTCGTTTGCTTTTTGCGCTTGTTCTTCTTGTTGTTTTTCCATGGTTTAGTTTTGATAAACCGGCCAGTGACCTTGTCTTTGACACAATCGTCAGCTTTTACAAGCCTTAGATATCCATTCTGTCATTAACAAGAGGCATGGGTTTATGCGTATTTTCTCTTGATTTCCTTGTTCTCTTTGATCTATACCGCTCTTGTCGACTAGGTTTTTGGTTAGAAAACTCGTAAAACCTGTCCGGTCTCGATATGTACTTCATATTTGTCTCTGATCCACTTGACCGTTCATCATCAACATCTATCATTTGGATTTCATCACCCAGTGATGGAAGGTCATTGCTTAGTGAGTGTGTGAATTCCTCCTTTGTTCGATTCCTATCATCCAATACAGATATCTCATCAACTATTCTTTACACTCAGTCTCACGTAGTGGTTCTTCTTGTTCCTCGCTATCTGATCCTGACTCAAGGATGATGCTAGCCATTTGCAACATTATTAGTTCGTATCCTTCATCGTCACAAATTTTATAGGCGTGCATTCGTTAACGTATACATCCAAGGTTGACAATATTTGAGTCCACCCAAATGGCTCAAATAAATGTTCAGGGAAAGGTTCTTGGAGATAAGCCTCGTCTTCTACTGACCTTTCCAACACACATTCCTCTTTGATTAAGTCTCCACAATCGGATTCTCCACACATCTAGAGATAAGCTTTCGTTTGTAACCATGCAGGTATTTCTTTTCCAATCACTGTGGTTGAATCAAATTCTTGCACTAGTGTTTTTGCAACGTCTTTATAGCTGTGATCCTTCATGTTGATTTTCGTTATTAGCTCCTCATGCCTTAGGTAAATTTGGTTGTACCCCCAATCTTGTATCATTTTGAGTTGACACATAAAAGGTCGCCCTAAAATAACGTCAAAGTTGTTCATTTTCCCGAAATCTACCACAGCAAAGGTGTGCTCATAGTTAATTCCACACGAAGTTACAACTATTTGGTCCATGACTCCCAATGGTCTCTCTCAATACCCATCTGCAAGTTTCATTTTCATTCTTGTCTTTCTGAGAGCTGGACGGCCCCATTTCTCCCAGATTTGCTTTGTAGCAATCGCAACTCCCGCTCCACTGTCTAGGATAGCTATCGTCTTTGTATCCCGATATTCGACACGTAAGGTTGTATTACCTTCCTCACCTTCACAGTAATCTCTGACCTTGTTTATGGGCAGAGGTTGGGCTTTGGGTTGACCTTCCCGTTTGTTTTCTTCTACCGTAGGGTTTGTCTGAAGAGGAATCTTTATTCCTTTGTTCTCTAAATGTTTCCCCATGTCTTCCCATAAGTGTGGTCTGACTCTCAAGAGTTCTGACAGTGTGATTGTGCATGTTATAGGTGTCGACAACATCTCTTGAAGACTTTTTGAGTCAATCATTTGTGGAATAGCTCTCATCTGGGATGAAACTAATCTTATCTCTGATTGTGCCTCGTGTTCGCCTATAAATGAAGGCAGAGTTTTCAGGGATTAAGCTTCGCTTTCCATCGAAGCCTCTGCTCCTGCATCTCCATACAACGATTGTATATCTTCTGGATAAAATTCATTGTCCATGTTAACCTTAGGAATTGGTACAGATTGTAACGTCGCGCTTCCGTTCTTTCTATTTCTAATGGTTTTCCATAAGTGTTGTGGCCATGGTTCTTCCACTTCTGGAATTGGCATTATAGTCATTGACTTAGCATCATCAGTGGTGTTTGGCACCACTCGGTGATCCAATGACAATATAGTTTCAGGCCTTGGTCCGTCGCTCCTTGTGAATCAGCACTTCTTGTTCTGGGGTTCTAATCGCATTAGGTTCCATCAATGCCTAGGATTTTTCAATGAGGTGTTTACACATTTCCAAACGCTTCGTTTCCACTTCTGGTTGAGGATAAGTCAACCATCTCTGCTCTAAGGTTTGGTTTGTTTTTAGCCTTGCTTCATATGCTTGTAATAGAGCATCTAAAGGCTCTAGCACTTTCTCGACCAAGACTGATCCCCCCTGAGGATGCTTTCCTTGGCTTGTTGTTGTCCTCAGAGCAGTTTTACTATCTCTCTCTTGTTTTAGTTGCTCTTTCGTTTCAGTAACTCATTTTGCATGGCAATTTGGGTTTTTATCCTTCTTGTTTTATTCTGTCTTGATCGCCTTCTAGGATTTCCGCAGTGTTCTCACAGATAAACTCTCGTTTTCTGTGGGTATTGGCAACTCGACCTTTTCTTCCAATGGCTTTTTTTTCTCTAAGTCCTTGGCTTGGGCTTTGGTTACCGCATTGATCTAGATCATGGGTTCGGTTTCTGATTCACTGCTTGCACTTGGTAACACCCCCACAATATTCATAGTTGCTTTTCTCTTGTTGTCCGGATTCCTTGGGCAATCTAGCAGTATGTGATTCACACCACAACCGTCACAAAACCCAAAAATTTTCACTCTTTCGCCTTTGAAAGGACAACTACGCTCCCAATGATCTGAACTTCCATAGTTATAGCACGGTGCAATTGGTGGTTGATTTTGAGGAGGTGGTCCTATAGGTTGTCCCGCCCTATTAGGGTATCCTCTTGGTTTGTAGTTCTGGTTCGCAATGAACATTAGCGTTCTTTTGTCCACCAAATATTTATCCCAAGAAGGTTGTGCTACATATGTTGGTGGTGCCATACCCTCGTTATTTCCCCACGGTTGATACTAGGCTTCGTCTGCGTACATCTGAGGTTCAGGTTAAGTTACGTAAGGCTCATTCGGTTCCTCGTAATAATAAATTTGAGGTGTATTATTTGTTCCTGGTGATGCTTCATAAGGTTGAGCATACCTAATCATGGCCCTATTTTCCTGTGGTAATGGAGGTTGCTGACCCAACACATGTTGAGGTCTGTCTACTCCTGCTACCATATTCACATTTGGCCCAACTTGATATCTTGAAGGAGGTGGCTGGGGTGGTCTTGCTGGAGGTCCATACGGCCTTTCCCTCACATAGTTTTTGTTGTAAAAACACTCATCCGTGCCATGGTTCGTCCATTTTTTCTCTATTGCGCACCATTTCAGTACTCATCCATTCGCAACTAGTGCTTTCGGCTGTTGTGTGCACCACGGCGCCGGGTGATCCCCCCCACATATGTCACATTTCCTCTTCTGAGACTGTCTCATCACCGGATTTGATCTCATATGTTGCTGCATTCTCTTAGTTACTTCCTCTATCATTTGGTCAGCTATCGGCATCAAAGAAGCCTGAGCATCTTTCTTGGTAGAGGGTTCACTCTTAATAGATGAAGAGGGTTCACTCTTAATAGATGTAGAGGGTTCACTCTTAATAGATGAAGATCCACTGGTTATTGAATCAATATACTCTAACACTTCCCCATATGCTTTGCAGTTATCAACAAGATATAATGCTTCCCTTGTAACCTGTTCAAATGTGCTACAAGCTTTCAAGTGAAGGTCCTTTTTCAAGGTTTCGTTTCTAAGTCCTTCAATGAAGAGCACAGACAATCTCTCGTCCTGCGGTAATTCTCTCCTTGGGCACCTCTCAATGTATTGCTTGAATCTCAAGGATGCTTCCTTTACTTTTTCGTTCTCCTTTTGTTTAAAAGCATACATCTGTGATACAGTATTATGATTTATACCCCGTTTTGAGAATTCTTTCGCGAACTCCCGCAATACATGTTTAATATTCGGACAAGTTTCAAAGTTCAAAGATTGAAACCATGTTAAGGCCGTCCCTTCCAAGGTCAGCCTGTTGAGTATGGAAATCAGTGATCTGCTCTGCTCTTAAGACTTTCTTGAAGAGCGACACATGGGCATATGGATCACGTGGCCCGCTTTACTTCTTTGGCATGCACTTCGCTACTTGGGATGGCCTCATCCGTGTATGGTTTGCGACCAATGTCAATGCTCCCGCGTCTCGACTTAATCGTTCTCGTACATCATGGATATCGTGGGTTGCTCTCGGTGGCCCCCCTGCCACAAATCTACTACTAGGTGGCAAATGTGACGGTGTGGCTGCAAATGTCGGACCTACTACGGTATGTGTAGAGATAAGAACTGTACTACCCCGATTCATAGCCATTGATTCTCTGGAAGGTAATGTTCCCATGGGGCTTGGCATAGAAGACTGAGATTGACTGAAAGAATCAACTACATGAGTCCTCTCTCCACCTGTTGCCATCGGGTCTGGCATGATAGTTGTAGGTGCTGGTCTCAGTGGGCTTGGAGTGACATAATACTGGTGGAGTGGTCCCCCAAAGTACGTATATCCTTCCAACTCTTTTTTATCAATTGCTGTGTATCGTCTTCCATATTTGTCGTATGCGACGATTTTCGTTTCTGATCCCTTTGTGTAGGTGAAGACATAAAGTCTTTTCCGCTCTATCAACTCTCCGACGTAGGGTTCCTCGCATCTATAATAGAGATCTTCCTTTCCATTATTATACTTGTATAACCCCACGTAGACGTTGTCTATGTTGACTCTCAAAGTTACGTTTTCTCGCCTTAACGTCGCATTAGGGAAGCTCATTGTTGGTGCTTTCTCCTCAGTTTCCTCATCTACTTTGTCTTTCGTGCCCATCAATCCCCACTTGTCCACAATGTTAGGATTCAAGACTACCAAGGACATGATACCTTTGCCATCTAGGTACCTATCTCCACTATAGCTCACAGGCACTAAGTTCTTGAACTCACTTGGTCTATCTTCTATTTCACACAGTAGCGGTCCATACCATCTTTGTAGATCTTGGCACCTTGCTTGTTTTCATACTGATACTTGATGAACAATAGCTTCATTGTGGCCGAAGGGTTTGATGGTCCTGCTGCCATGTTTTCTCTTTTGTTTAGGTTTGAATGTCCCAAGTGATCTCTCTAAAGAAGTATCGGAAATACTTCCTTTAGGGATTGGCTCTAACTGTCGTACTACACCTTGGTTTATGCTCTTCTCCGTTGATAAAACACTTGCTTGATCCGCTAAACTTCGATGTTGGTTGTTGATTTGTTTTCCTAATCTCAAAAACATGAAGAAAGTGGAATTTACGGATGGAATCCAAACCTCTTACCTGGAGATGGAGTGATCTTCCAACTCTCACGACTGCATGGATTGTTACTTGATCAGTCTCTGCAAATGAATACACTTGATGGCTATGAGATCACTGTATCATTCCAACTGTCAGCAGATTCAACAATTTCACAATGACTTCAACACAATTTTGCTTGCAGATTATTGACAGTATGTCCAATTTGGGTTTTGACAACTCCTGATATCTTAAATAGTCTAGGTCTATGAACATGCCAAAAATGAGTCAAATCTGGCACAGAGGTACATCGATCTCGATCGTAGTACAATGCCCAAATTTGATGAAACTTCACCAGATTGTTCACTAGGCTATTTTAAGGCTACCCACCAAATACTTTTGTATTAAAACCCCAAAAAGTCCAACTTTTACCAGTTCTTGGTTGGAAGTAACTGTTTTCCTGAATCTATCAATTTGACTTGATTTTGGTGTTTGTTTTGGGATATGAAAGCTATCTGGGGTTGTCCTGTGTATAGGATCTCCCTCTGTGTAGTCTATACCCAATTTGATGTATATGATCTTGATGAAAGTCAATTTCTATGTCAGTATATCAATTTTCGACTTGGATCAATACTCAAATGATTTGACAAGTATTTTGAGGTTTCTGGCTCTAGGTTCTTTAGACTTTTATGTTTGTATACCCTTGAGGAATCTACTCATCAAATCTCGTGCAAATATGAGGTCTAGGTACAATGATCGCGATCGTAGTTTTGAGCCCAAATTCAACCAAATTTGGCATGCTTGTAGACACTGATGTTTTAAGGCTATCCCCCAAGTCTTTTTGCATTTGGATCACCAAAAGTCAAAATTTTACAGTTTCTGGGTTTGTCAGGCTAGTTTTACCCAAGTGGCCTAAGTTCCTTGATTTTTGATGTTTTTTGGGTGTGGTTGCTTTAGACAAACTTGTTTAGAATCTCATCAGGAAGGCACATGTCAAATCTTGTACAATTTTGACACTGAGGTACACCTTTCGCGATCATAGTACCTGGGCCAAATCTGATGAAATTTAGTATGCTCCCTCTGTCAAGTGTTTTACAGTGTTTTGTGCTACCACTTGGTGATTTGAATCAATATCAACCCTGTTCGGTCAGATTTTCTAAATTTCAGAGTCTTATCGCCTTTTTGCCAAGGTTATGGTTTCCTAGTTTCTCGAATCTAACTTTTGCCCCAAATCTGACTGGAATGTGAATTACTTATCCTACTCCTAAGTACAGAAATGAAAGAACATAAAGAAATGAATCAAACAAAACAAACAAGACAGATTTCGGGTGAGATTTCAGTACTCAATCAAATTAGATAAATTGAAGAGAAAAAATGCTTTGAACACTCTCACTCACAGCTCCCTGAATCTCTTAAGAGAGGATCTAGCCGGTCCACAGACTCTAGACTCCACTAAGCTCTAAACCCCTCTCTAGCAGCCTAACTTAGGTGTAAAATGGATTTGTGGATTGATCTTTTTTTAAGGAAGCTAATTGCGCATTTGGTCACTCATCACCTAAGGTGCATTCCCCGGCAACGGTGCCAATGTTTGCGGGTCACCGCGACGGATGTCCATAGCATAGCTCTCATGCATCAACATAAAATATCAATACAAGGGAAGCGACCAGGATGAGGCATGGAAACTCACTAGGGTGTCATTCCTAATGAAGTGACCTTGATGAGATGCAACTACTAACTCTGCAAGAAAATCATACGCACTAAAGCCAAGCAATATGCCTATGTCCTTCTACACAGCTCTACAGTCATCATGCCCGTTTACCATGCAAATCATGTCGGATTCTCACGAAACTTGAAGGGGAGCTACAGGGGACTATTTAGAACCTATCCTATCACTGTCACAGCATTCTAGAGAGGTACAAAGATCACGATCATTCATCCCAAAGTCAACAAAAACAGTGAATAGGTGATCCTAAAGGGTCGTTTTAGGGTCCCTAAAGCCTCTCCTAGGGTCAAAACAACATAAAATAGGCATATAATCACTCAAAACAACGATTTAAGGCTCCAAACATGTAGTTGAAAACCTACACCGAATGAGTACACTTGAATGAAAGAGCAAAGTAAGAGGAACACAATGCAATAAACGAATCTGAATTCGGATTACCGTATCCACAATAGCAAAGATTAAAAGTTGGAGCAAGGGGAAGCTCTCAAACATACGCTATCTTCTCAGTTTTGTGATTAAAAAAGATAATGTTCAAACTTACAAAACTTGACCTTTATAGTTTAGGTCTTTACAAATGGCTTGTCCGGCCAAAAGCTCCTAAACTTCTAACTGTCTTTCTAATATACAATTGCTCCCAGGAAAATAATCATAAATTCTTTTACAAGTTCTCAGCTTAGAGATGCTCTCTTACAAAAGAATTTTACAAGGGTTTCACAAAAATGTGACTCTTTCTCTGGAAACCATCGATTCGTCCACCAAACATTGGTCATGGAAACATACAAAGTGTCGAGGATTTGGGGTGCCCTCCTGTTTCCTCAGGGGGGGGTCACCATTATGTGACTATCACGTGATTGCAGGAGGTGGGGTTACTAATACTCTCAAAAGTGAACAAATTCCTCTTGCAGAATCCATCCATCAACCATGCATGCCTCTTGTCAGGCCCATAGTTGCACAAAATCTATGAGAGTCTATCATGTCCACACTACTCCACATATAGAAATCTCCTCAGCCACATGAACTAAGAGGTGGGCTTGACTAAGAAGAACCGATTGAGGCTGGAAATGTATCCTCAAAGGCAAACAAAATTTCCATCGCAAGCAATTGAGCAGTAGGGATGGCATCTATTTCAATTCTTTTGGAGATGACAAATCTACAAGGTAACACACAAGAGTACACTAAGAAAACACACAAGAAGATATAATGTATAAAGAAAAGTTAAGTTCAATAGAGATATGGGGTATATTTGTAGCATTTAATGGCCTAAAAACTTGTGTGTAGCGGAAATTAGCATGAACATAGTGGGCATTTCATTAGAATAGATTCCTAATGAGAATTACAAGAGTGCTTGGGTGGAGAGAGCAACAAAAATAATAACACTTAGTTACTAATAGCATGAATGATACTTTCGAAAGAGAGAGAAATTAAGCTATTGACAACAGTTGAGGACCGGATTTAGATGGAGCCGGTCCCCCCTCCAAAAGGCTTTGTATTATGGTTTCTCCCATGAAGAGAGACATTGTACAATACAATTCTTTGTGTTCCTTCAAGACTAGCTAGTGCAATGAAGATGAAAGCTTCATGCACTGAGCAAAACACTTATCAAACACAACATCAATTCTCTCCGGTCTCAGACCCAAGACCTCACACACCTTCGAAGATGGTGAGAGCTAGCGGGGTATGAGAGTAGATTGAGAGGAAGAAGGAGTAGTCTTACAAGAAAGATGTACATCTCCTCACATAATCACTCATATTAGCATAGCTTAGCTTAGTAATTAGTATGGTAGAGGAGATGAGCATGCATTGAAGCTTGGCTCTTGGTTGGATTTGCATCACAAAGCCAAGAGTTGTTGGTGTAGGCCTCCCTTCTCACAAGCTTGGAGGAGGTGGTAAGCTTTCCATTAAAGCTCGAGAAGGAGAGAGAGTCTTCTTTACTTCACACATGAGATTGTGTGAGAGTGTGTGTGATAATGCCTTGCAAAAAATCAGCCCCCTCTCTCTCTTGGTCGACCCCTCTTGCTATTTGCTCATGCTCCACTCTCATTGGACCTCCCTAGGGCTAGCCAATGATAATTAAGCAGTATAAGTGATAGCCTTCTGACCTGTGTCCCCCTTTCCCCTTTTGTGAGAGCTTTATGTAATTAATAAATGCAACGAAACTCTCATTGGACCCCTTTGCCTCCTGGCCAATAGGAATCAGGCAAGCCATTGGGCTCCTGAATGCTCATTGGTCCCCTTGGGAGATTGTCCAATAGTCTTCTAGAGATCTTAATTCTCATTGGTTCTTTTATTAAGTGTTTTAAATTAATTAAACTAGATTTACTCTAGCCTAATTCTCATTGGTCCACCTCCAAGGCCATCCAATAGGAATTGGGTACACCTTGTGGGCATCTAGGCTAGGCAGCTGACTTGTGTCCCTCATTCCCTTTGTGTAAAGGGAGCTTGTGTGTGTGTGTGTCAGTTACTCTCTCATCCCCTACTCCCAAGGCTCGCCCCCTCCTATGTAGGGATTGATAAAGACTTTTTCGTCACACACAAAGCATCCAATTCCTCCCATGCTTGACCTTTGGACACAACCTTTGAATTTTGGAACCTTAGCATTCTGGAAGTCTTAATGGGCTTAACCTTAGGGTCTTTTAATCCCATTGTTGCACATGGATCTTTTGCGGATGGCCCCCCCTTTGGATCCCTATTTTCCCTCCTTTGGATCCCTACTGTGGCCGGTGTGCTAGCTTAACCAATATTCTAGCTTTTTCTCCCCTGGAACTTCCCCATATTAAATGATCTGTTTAACATGAGAAAATCATTTAGGATAATTAGATATTGATTATTATGACATTACCTCTCTCTTGAAATCATAGTCGTCCTTGACTATGGGGTAGAGAAGATAAAGAATATTCATTAGTCCTTTTCTTAGTGGGTAGAGGATCCCTATGTTACCCTACGACATCATTCCACAATGGATGACTAGTCTATTTGGCGCTTGAGAGCCTGAGGCTGCTGCAAGCATGTTTGCACATTAGTCCTATCAATCTTCCATACTAGAGTGACAAGCTCTACTTGGTGTTTGGGAGACGTCGTCTCCGCAAACTTGATCTAAGCATGCATACTACTTCATTTATGTGCATAATAAAGAAAAAGAGAGTCTTATAAGACAAAAACTTTGTTCATTTTTAACATTTTGTACATTTGCTTACTCTTGGGAAGCATTGTAAGCATTGACAAGGTTTAGGTTATCCTTTAATTGTATGCCTTGCATCCATCTAGCATCTTCAAAAGCATAATTCTTAAACTTAATAAGATATCGTCAGATAGTATTACCGCCTCTTAGTACCTTGTCTTCATGTCGGAGAATGGACTCGGGCTGCAGCACCTCTTCTTGGTCCTCGATCTCCCGTGGGTCTTCAGGAGTTGGTTCTTGAGGTGGCTCTCCTTTGTAAGACTTTAATAGGCTCACATGGAAAGCATTGTGTATGAGCCAATGATTGGGCAACTTGAGTTGATAGACCATCTCATTGATTGGACTAAGAATATGGAAGGGACCATAGTACCTTTTTTCTAGTTTAGCATAGTACTTTTGGTGTCCCGTAGGATTCTTGCCCGTCGTGTGTCTTAATCGAGCCTTGGGAAATTTTAATAAGACCTTATCATTTTCTTTAAAGGCTTGGGCTCTTCTGTGCTTGTCAGCAGCGGCCTTTTGCCTTTGTTGTGAGATAGTTTTAGCATCCTTAATCTTTTGAAAAGATTCTTGTAGGTCTCGGCTTTACTCATCTGCAGCGAAGATCTTCCCATGTACCTTAAGTAGCAAGGGACTTTTTGATCTTCCCTCAATTACCTCGAAAGGTGATTTCCCTGTGGAAGTATGTACAGTGTTATTGTAAGCGTACTCCACTAAGGATAAGTACTTCTCCCATTGGGATCTTTGATCTACTTCCGTTACATAGGCTTTTAGTAGATCGAGAATTGTTAGGTTAGCTATTTCACTTTAGCCATCCGTTTGTGGATGATAGGCCGAAGAAAAGTTTAGCCTTGTCCCTACATTCTCAAAGAGACCCTTCCAAAAATTACTGGTCATTCTAGGATCTCTATCCGACACTATGGACATTGGCAAGCCATGGTACTTGAAAATTTGTGAAATGAAGAGGGTTGCCATTTGATGGGCTTTGATAGTCTTTTTGACAAGTATAAAATGAGATCGTTTATTGAACCTATCTACTATCATCCATATTCCTGTATTCCCATGGATAGACTTAGGCAATCCAAATATAAAATCCATGGATATGCTCTCCCATGGTGAATTAGGGATTGTCAAGGGTTGAAGCAATCCAGGTTGCTTCCCTCTATCAAACTTTTTCTTTTGGCATACCACACATTTAGAAACATACTCTTGTATGTTCACTTTCATGGTAGGCTAATAGAAATATGTTTTGATTCCCTTTAAGGTAGATCGAATCCCTCTATGCCCCGCATAAGGAGGAGCATGAGATTCATACATTACCTTCTCACGTAGTGAGTTAGTAATGCATAGACTAATGCCATAGAGAAGATAACCATCTTGTAAAGTAAATGGTTCTTCTTTCTTCCCTAATGCAAGGGCTGAAATCACATCTCTAAAATCGGGATCAATAGTATACTCATCTATCATTGAAGATAGATCATTGTGAGTTGCTATGGAAACTGCATTCACTCTCGGCCGTCTTGAGAGTGCATCTGCTACTTGATTATGCTTGCCAGCAATGTGAGCGATATGAAAATGAAATTGTGAAAGGAAATTTGCCCACCTCATTTGTTTGTCGAAGAGCTTGGTCCGCGTCATGAAGTACTTAAGACTTTGGTGATCCGTTCGCAGAATGAGAGGAGTCCCCAATAAATAGTGCTTCCATGAATCTGTTGGACGGATACTCCGCGATAGACATCAATACAGCGAGAACTCACCTAACATATAATGTCAGCCCGCAGGCGTATGGAAGCAAGCATAAGGTGTCAACTTACACTCGACCGACTCCTAACTAATTCCTACAGAGGTCTCTACCAATTGTCTAAGTCACAGCCTTCAAGAGTGCATAAGAGGAAACTTCCTACAACGTTTTCTAGAGCTAAACACCCATCAAACAATCTCGAAACACCATATAACTTGAAGGAGACCCTGCTAATACCAATAGGTTGCTCTCCCTAAGGTCTATGAACCAAAACCCCAACCCAAAACACCCGGTGCAAAATCACGTAGGATGTCTGGCCAAAATTTGCATGTCTTCGTTTTTGAAATCTAAAGTGCCTAATGTGTAGCTCTACTCAATGTGAACGCGTGGATATGCTACAATGCAAAATCCGACAACTTATGCTCACCGAATCACTAGATGAAGCTCGTAGAAGGAGCTCGCAAAACCAGACCGTACGCGCGCAATGTAGGTATCGGTGTGTAGCTCTTGTCAGGGGCAACACACTGCACTTCTCCGCACTTGATTCTGACCACCGGTGCACAGGTAGCGTCCAGATGAACTCACACTCTCTCTCGTACATAGTACGCTCGCTCACAGACTTCAAAACTTGTTTTTAAAAATGACAAAAGGGTTTTTTCATTAAGGTCAAAAAGAGGTATATATACCTTACAATTCTCAAACCCTAAATTTCCAAATTAACCATCTACTGAATCTAACTATCAAAACTGGAATACAATCTGGAAACTTCTATAAGCCCCAATATTTACAAGGTGAAAAGTCGGGTTTCCTCAATAAATGAATAATTACAAAAAAATGATAATCTTTCGAGTAGTTAGTTTCCGTGGGGTGTGTCCAGCTTCTAACACTCCCCCCCTCCTTGCTCATGTCATCCCTGATATGTCCACTGATCTGCTTCTTCATCGTATGGTTTCGCACATCTTGATCAATGATTCGTATCTTGATCAATGATTCGTATCTTGCATGTAGATTCATCATTGTGGGGCCAAAAATATCAGTGTTTATTGTGAAGAAGACGATGTAGAACGCTTCTTCAAAGGCTTGGAGGTGATAGGATGGTAGAAACATTATCCTTTGATACAACGCATGTATCACCTCCTTGGAAGGCTGACCAGACAGATCATAGGCACATCTGTAAGTATCTTGGAAGAAGAAGATATTGTCTCACTACAAGGCATGCTTAACATTAGCGACGCTCATACTGCGACGCTGAAATATGAAAATTTCCAGCATCGCTATTATCGTCGCTATGTCAAGAGTAACATAGAGACGCTCATAGCGACGGTCATAGCGACGGTAATAGCGACGCCGGCAGGGCTAAAAAAAATAACCGAGGGCGTCCGAAAACTCAGATCTCAGATCTGAGTTTTCGACGCGCGCTCAAGCAAGCAAGGTGACTCTCTCCCTCTCTCTCTCTCTCTCTTTCTTCTCCACACACACGAGGAGAGGAAGGAGAGCCAGGTATGCTCCTTCCCTGTCACGGGAACGGAATAATAGAGATCGATAGAAAAAGATAGAGAAAGAGATCTTTGTATTGATAAATCTTTGTAGAGTTTTGATACAACAGAGGAGAAAAATATATGGGCGCACTCCGTTGTACGGAGCTCGAACCTCCCGACCACCCCCGAGCTTCAGTTCGCTTGCATGCAGCGTCTCACTCGCACTCGCACTCGCACTCGCACTCGCACTCGCACTCGCACTCTCACTCTCACTCTCACTCTCACTCGCACTCGCACTCGCACTCGCACTCGCACTCGCAGAAGAAGAGATCGGTGAATGATCCCCAAACGCATCACCCGTCGTGCTTTTATCCTTCTTTTCCTCGAAAAGCCTGCACGATTTTCGTACCAAGTATACCTGCGAGAATAATATAAGAACGTGATCGCTAAGCGATCCGTAAAGGTTAGATTTCTATCATGACACTTTACACAGATCCTGTTTCAGACATTGATTTCTGCATCGCCTACAAAATAGCCAAAAGAACATACTCGTGCAACCAATTCAACATGATAATCAAAGTAAAAAAACATAATTATATACCTTCATAATCTCAATTGCCATACTCTACCATGAAGAAACAATCCACTTCTTGGTTGATAGCAGGGAGAACTGTATGATGTTGTAGGTCTGTGTGTCCCTGTGTACATTACACTGCTGCTGCCTTCTATTTGTTTTCATCATAACTTTTACAAACGAACTCAGAACAGAGCGATCCAGGTACTCAAAACGACGGGAATAGGTCTGGTCTACAAGACAACGCGGACAGAATTGCAAAAAAACGTCTCTGTTTGGCTAAAAACGCAACTTTTAGATCGCGACTCATAAAACCTCTATTTTTGGGTCTCCACTACTTTTACAACTTATTTTAAGCCTACCCATGCATTTTAAGCTAAAACACATAAATATAAAACATTAATATTAATAAAAATCTCAATTTTACTCTTCATAGACAGACTATCTGTTATTCATTAATCTTTATCAAATCCATCTTTAGTGTATTATTTTTTTTATTTTTTTTAAAAAATATATGTTCTCTCTTAATATCTCAACTCATTCGTATAAGCTCTATTTAATAGACTATTCAACAATCTTTCAAATCGTACTAACGAAAGATATGCCCTGCTACATTCTTTTCGACTTTAAGAACTTTAAAGACTAGTCCTATTACATTCTCCCCTTATCAAAATTAACTCTGTCCTCAGAGTTGGTCTAAAGAGAGGAAAATTCTGTTTGCAAAACACTAAGATCAATCCATGATGCATCCTCTACTGGATAGTTCTGCCACTTAACCAAAACTTCCACAATGTCTCTATTTCTCAGATGTTTAAAACGCCTATCTAGTACTAAGTCTGGTTCTATAGTCAATGGTCCGTCATCTTTCAACTTAGAGTTGTCCTCTAAAACATGATGCACATTAGGAACATACTTTTTCAATAAACTCACATAGAATACATGATGCACTTTAACATGAGAAGGCAATTCCAATTTGTAACCTAATGAACCAATGCGCTTCAAAATTTTAAATGGACCAACAAATCGTGGAGACAATCTTCTATCATTTCCAAGAATCAAACGAGACTTCTCAGGAATAACCTTTAAAAAAACCATATCACCAGTTTCATACTCCACAACACGATGTTTCTTGTCATAATACAGTTTATGTCTCTTTTGAGATTCTCTAATATTCCCCCTGATTTTGGCCAACTCGCTATCCATTTTCTCAAGCATCTCACGTGACAGTTCTACCTTATTCCTCGAATTAAGAAAATGAATAGGTGTAGGATAGTTATAGCCATACATTGTCTCAAACGGAGTCATCCTAATAGATGAATGATATGAACTGTTATATGCAAATTCAACCACCAAAGGCAGATATTCATTCCAATTAGATTGGTTTTCATTGACATACATTTGTAACATATCTTCTAGAATACGATTCACTCTCTCCGTTTCCCCATCTTTTTGAGGATGAAAAGCAGTAGACATGCGTAACTGGGTACCTATAGAGTCAAAAGTCGCTCTCCAGAAATGAGAAGTGAACTTAGAATCTCTGTTAGACACTATGCTCTTGGGCATGCCATGCAAACGAAATATCTCTTTCATAAACAAGTATACAATGGTCAATGCAGTATAAGTTATTTTTACAGGAAAGAAGTGAGCTTGTGTTGTGAGTCTATCTACCACCAGAAAGATCGAATCATACCCTCCACGAGTAGTAGGAAGTCTAATGATAAAGTCCATGGATATACACTCCCACTTCTGTAAAGGAATGTCTAAGGGTTGAAGATCACCAAGTATCCTCTTATGTTCAATCTTAACTTGTTGACATTGAAAGGATTCACACACATAATTCTTAACATCCAATTTCATACGTGGAAAAAGAATGAACTTTTAATCTTTTCATGTGCCTTATTCAATCCAGGATGACCAGAAAAAGTTGAATTATGACACTCATGCAAAATTTGACTCTTGAAAGCAGAATTTGTAGGAATACACAAGCGGTCATAATAATACAGATTTTCCTTATACAAGTGATATCTGTTCTCATACCTCTCACCAATATTCTCACGCAAGAATTTCAAAATAGGCATATAAAAAGAATCATTTTCAACTTCAGCATGCATATCATCAATCAAGTTGGATCGCACAACAGTCAACAAATTACCCATGGACGTACGACTCAATGCATCTGCAACCTTATTTTCTTTTTCACACAAATACTTCAAATCAAAGTCATACTCAGCCAGCAATTCAATCCATCTTCTTTGTCTGTTATTTAACAATGGCTGAGTGAAAATATACTTCAAGTTTTGATGATCAGTACGTAATTCAAATTTTACACCAAGCAAGAGATGACGCCAATACTTCAATGCATGAACAACAGCAAGTAATTCTAGATCATGTGTTGCATGGTTCAATTTATGTCGTCTTAATTTCCTAAACTCATATGCAACCACTCTTCCTTCTTGTGTCAAAACACAACCTAATTGTTAACCACTAGAGTCACAGGACACAACAAATGGTTTGCCCATCTCAGGAACTTTTAAAACATAATTTTCCGCTATTTTAGCCTTCAAGGTCTCAAAAGCAGTCTCACAGCTAGAAGTCCACACAAAACCCTTGTCTTTCTTGGTCAATTCGGTCAAAAGACTTGCTATCTTAGAGAAATCTTTAATGTGTGCTCTCTCATATTGTGCTAGACCCATAAAGCTTCTTACATCTCTTACTAACATAGTCTTAACTTTATCAAGATCAATGTGAATCCCCTCTTTAGAAATCACTCTTCCCAAATACACAATCTGATCCTTTGCAAAAGAATACTTACTTGCTTTGGCATACAATTTATGTTCACGCAAAACCTCAAATGTTTTCTTTAAGTGCAATGCATTATCTTCTTTATTCGTAGAATACACAAAAATATTATCCAAGAATACCAGAATGAAGTCATCAAGATACGGGTGAAAAATATTATTCATTAAGCACATGAAAGTTGTTGGTGCATTAGTCAAACCAAAAGCAAGAACTCTACATTCATAATGTTCATAACGTGTACGAAAAGAAATCTTTGGAATGTCCTCGACCTTAATGCGGATTTAATGGTAGCCAGAACGAAGATCAACCTTTGAAAATATTGTGGCACCACTCAAATGACTAAGCAGTTCATCTATGTGAGGAAGAGGATATTTGTTCTTAATGGTCTTTTTTTGTTTAATCCCCTTTAGTCGATGCATAACCTATATGTACCATCCTTTTTCTTTTGGAATAACACAGGACTACCCCAAGGAGATACACTAGGTTTAATGAAACCCTTTTTCAAAAGATCATCAAGTTGTATCTTGAGCTCTTTAAGCTCATCAATATTGAACCTATATGGAAATCTGGAATAAGGTGTCGCTCCTGGATATAGATCTATGGCATGGTCTACCGCTCTAGGCGGAGGTATACCAAGAAGATCGTCCGGAACACATCCTTAACTTCATGTAAGAGATCCTCTATAAATTCTGGATTTTTCTCTTTATGTTTATCCCCAGATTCTCTTTAATCTCATTAGCAAACACAAGCAACGTCTCACACAAGCAAACACAAGCAACGTCACACTCTTATCTAAGTCACCTTATCAATTCCATTGCCAAAACTAGATTTAGAATCTCTTTCTTTCCACAAAGAGTGTGACTTATCATCATCAAATGATTAAAGATATATTTTTCTTTCTTAACAATCAATCAAAACATGATTTTCAATGATCTAATTGATACCAATGATAACATCATGCATATCAATGTTTATGTTATAGAAATCATCTTTATGATTTCGACTCTTCAAAGAAAAAAAAACAATTTTTCTACTAACTCTTTCGTGAAACTATTATTACCACTAGTTAAATCCACAAGACTTTTAACTTCTCGATTTAATTTCAAGTTTAATTTCTCAATCAATTTAGACGATAAGAAGCAATGAATACCATCCAAATCAATTAAGAAATTCAAATTTTAATCTCAACTTCTATGCATAAATTCGATCTCACAGAAGCTTTCAAAGGACGTATCAAAGACATAAAACATCACAAAGAAGGGGTAGATGACTTACCTTTATCGTACGCATCGCCAAAAGTCTCCAATTGAGCCATCTTGGTACGTATTGTCTTATCGGTCACCTTGCTCGAGCATTCGAAAGCCTCGTGGTCGTGTTCTCGATATTGAAAGTATAATCACAATCTTTGAGTTCTTCAATCCACGCTTCTAAATCTTCGCATATCTTTCTTATGCCATCAAACTCTTTAAGCTTAGCCTTCGTTAAGAATGATTTGGTTGTCGCTTCTCCCATATCGTCATCGTTTCTTTTGGCGGTACCCCAGTGCCACCACGATGATTATTGTTTCCAGGTGGACTAGCATGGTTTTCACCTTCATGTTGGCCATCAAGGTCTACATAGATATCAAGCTCTCGTGCTGCTTTGCCCCGTAGAGCCTCAACACACTCCCGATTTGCAATTTTCAGATCTTCTCATAGTCGCCGAATCAGGTCTTCTTGCTCCTTCATCCTCCTCTCGTATCCTTCCATGTCCAGAATCAACCGCTTGCTCTGATACCAATTGTCACGGGAACGGAATAATAGAGATCGATAGAAAAAGATAGAGAAAGAGATCTTTGTATTGATAAATCTTTGTAGAGTTTTGATACAACAGAGGAGAAAAATATATGGGCGCACTCCGTTGTACGGAGCTCGAACCTCCCGACCACCCCCGAGCTTCAGTTCGCTTGCATGCAGCGTCTCACTCGCACTCGCACTCGCACTCGCACTCGCACTCTCACTCTCACTCTCACTCTCACTCGCACTCGCACTCGCACTCGCAGAAGAAGAGATCGGTGAATGATCCCCAAACGCATCACCCGTCGTGCTTTTATCCTTCTTTTCCTCGAAAAGCCTGCACGATTTTCGTACCAAGTATACCTGCGAGAATAATATAAGAACGTGATCGCTAAGCGATCCGTAAAGGTTAGATTTCTATCATGACACTTTACACAGATCCTGTTTCAGACATTGATTTCTGCATCGCCTACAAAATAGCCAAAAGAACATACTCGTGCAACCAATTCAACATGATAATCAAAGTAAAAAAACATAATTATATACCTTCATAATCTCAATTGCCATACTCTACCATGAAGAAACAATCCACTTCTTGGTTGATAGCAGGGAGAACTGTATGATGTTGTAGGTCTGTGTGTCCCTGTGTACATTACACTGCTGCTGCCTTCTGTTTGTTTTCATCATAACTTTTACAAACGAACTCAGAACAGAGCGATCCAGGTACTCAAAACGACGGGAATAGGTCTGGTCTACAAGGCAACGCGGACAGAATTGCAAAAAACGTCTCTGTTTGGCTAAAAACATAACTTTTAGGTCGCGACTCATAAAACCTCTATTTTTGGGTCTCCACTACTTTTACAACTTATTTTAAGCCTACCCATGCATTTTAAGCTAAAACACATAAATATAAAACATTAATATTAATAAAAATCTCAATTTTACTCTTCATAGACAGACTATCTGTTATTCATTAATCTTTATCAAATCCATCTTTAGTGTATTATTTTTTTTATTTTTTTTTAAAAATATATGTTCTCTCTTAATATCTCAACTCATTCGTATAAGCTCTATTTAATAGACTATTCAACAATCTTTCAAATCGTACTAACGAAAGATATGCCCTGCTACATTCTTTTCGACTTTAAGAACTTTAAAGACTAGTCCTATTACATTCCCTCTCCTCACTCTCATGTTCCCTTCCCCTCTTTCTGTCTCCTTCTCTCACACACACACACACACACACGAGAAGAGGAAGGAGAGCCAGGTATGATCCTTCCCTCTCCTCACTCTCATGGTCCTTTCCCCTCTTTCTCTCTCCCTCTCTTTCACTCACACACACGCACACACACACACATTGTGTTTTTGAGAGAGAGAGAGAGAGAGAGAGAGAGAGAGCACAAGCATAAACAAAAAAATCACACACACACATGCATACACAAAGAAAGCACACACACATTGAGAGAGGAGAAGAGAGAGAGCTTGCATAAACCAAAAATGCGCACACACACATGCATAATCAAAGAAAGCACACACACATTGAGAGAGGAAAAGAGAGAGAGAGCATGCATAAACCAAAAAACCGCACACACACATGAATAATCGAAGAATGCACACACATTGAGAGAGGAAAAGAGAGAAAGAGAGAGATATATATAAAACAAAGAGAGAGAGAGATAAAAGAAGAAGAAGAAGTGAGTTTTAACATCGTAGGAAACCTCTGATGCAGATCCTGTGGTGGCGGAACTCACTTATTTCGGCACGCTACAAGAGATTTTGAAGATCGATTATAGAGGATTTTTTGTCGTCTTGTTCGACGTGCAATGGTTCAAGATAATCATGGAGGGTCGCAACGCTACTGTACGTAGAGGAGAGTCTGGTTTTCTTGAGGTGGATTCAACTAAGAAATGGACTGACCTAAGAGACACTTTTGTACTACCCGAGCATTGTGAACAAGTAAGTATGTAAATAGTTAACGTGTGTTTTATAATTTATGTGCTTGGAAGCTCTCATGTAAGTTATGTGGCTCTGGCAGGTGATATTTCATCCCACAAAGTCTGCATCAAACTGGTGGTACGTCATAGAGGTAGCCCCTCGTAGTGCACAGACGTATGAAGGCTACCATGTGCCAATCACAGCGGCATCAATGGAGGAGATCGGAGAAGATGCTCAGTGAGAATCCGTGGAGGTGGTGCCAGACGAACATCAACATGTTACTTTGTATGGGGTGCATGCAGAGGATCTACAAAATGAAACAGAGGACATCTGTTTAAACGGAGATCTCTATATAGATATAGGAAGTTATGCTGAGCTATGCGAGGATGAGAGAGAGATCTCTTAAAGCCATAAATATTGTTTTGTAAATTCAGAGTTATGCACTTGCCTCTTTCATCACTCAAGTTGAATAGAAGAAAAACGTTTTCTGTTGCTGCTAGCCATTGAACATTCCAAAGCTACAAGCACTGGAGTGTTCTTGTATGATTCTTCGGCTCTTTAAGTATTTGCGTCATTGTGTCATTGTATTTATCTCTCTCTCTCTCTCCCTCTCTCTCTCTCTCTCTCTCTATCTCTCTATCTACTTGTCCATGTTTTCTACTCCATTCATTCAATATTAAGTTTAAATGTTCGTGTGTTTAATGCAGGTATGGATGATGATGAGGTTCTTTCTTCTTTGTCACCCCAGCAAAGACAGTGGTACGTGGAGCATCATCGCTCAGGCGCACCATCGCGCGTTCCTACTCCATCCACATCTCCCTCTGTTTTGAGTCCTCAGTGCGCTCCGAAGCTTCGGTGTCGACGAGACGATCTTCACACTCGTCTAGGCACCAGCGCTCTAGTGGTGGCGGTGGCGGTGGCGGTTGTTGTGGGGGTGGCGCCACCGATGCTTCGACACCGCCTCGTGTTCGACGAGGCTCTTTATCCTTCCCTTATTTGCCCATCCCGACACCAGCCACGACATCGCCATCGACACCAGGTTTTGCGCGGCTGAGTGCCGTTCCCCACAGCTACACACCACTAGCTACTCCTCCAGGAGTCACTCCAGTGGACACTTCTCGCTTCGCGGCTCAGACTCCAGTGGAGACACCTGGCGTTCGTATCCCCATTGACACGCCACTAGAGACCCCTGTCGACACACCCAGTTTCATGCGTCAGCGGCGAGAGGGCTTGCCTTACTCCGTCGACTTCAGCGGCGGCATCATCTTGGATGATGACGGCAAGAAGGTGATTTCGCGCATGCGCGGTCTTTGCTCTCAGGTGTTTAGACACTACATACTAAACACCTGGAGTGAAATACTAAAAGAATTAAAAGACAGAGTCATCAACATGCTTCATGACGAGCTTCCCGTTCCAACACGGGATGACCGCTTCAATGAAGATGTGATGAAGGTTTGAATGCGCGAATACTACAAGCATAAGCGTTCCGAAGTGCAAAAAGCAATCAAGCATGGATGGAACAGACCTGATTGGCTGGCCAAAGAAGATTGGAAGCATGCGAAGAAAGAAGCGCGCGAGAATCCCGACAAGTGGAAGCAACAAAAGGAGGCAGCCCAGAGTGCGAGTAGAGGCAGGGAGCTTGCACCACTTGGGGAGCGGCGGGTGGGCATCATTTGAGGCCGATTTTGTAAGTGTTTTCGCATCTATGTTGGATAGTTTAGGGTTTATGGGATTTGAAATTCTAACATAATGGATTCTTTGTATGTTTTGGTAGTGGTCGTTTACAGGACGTGATCCCACTCCGTACGAGCGTGAGTACGCACGCAGGAAGGGCTTAAACGCCCTTATAGACATCCTGACTTCTCGCGGCAGCATGGTTAGTATTAGGGTTTATTCTTTTCGATTTATTGTATTGTTTTATAAACGTCGCTCGCTATATGTTTAATTATACTTAGAAAAAGCTATCTTATTGTTTTTTTTTTGCAAAATCCGACAGATACGCCGCTTGGACGCGATGAGACGTCTGATTAGACGACGTCAGTTTAGCCATAGCTAGATAGCATTAGTTTCTTTTTGTCCTAGCTTATGTATCATGAGACCATGTAACTATGTATTTTTGAAAACCATGTATATTTTTTAAATAATGACAATGGTTTGTATCTATTACATTTGCAATGATTAACAATCAAGTGATTTTGCTGCTGTGTACAATTTTCATTTATTTACTTCCATCAATTCACGCTTGTCATTTTTGTATCTTTATTTTGCAAACAATACGTACTATGGATGATGGAGTTAATGATTATATTGTCTTGTGGCTGACTATTTTGGGTGTATATTTACCTTTGTACTTTTTTTCAAAGGTAAATTGACCAATGAAACATTCAATATGGTTGATGGGTGGCAGGGCATTCAATGCCTTGCCACCAAAAATTTTAATCTCGGGCGTCGCTACATTGTGCACTGCAGCGTCGCTATTTATGGCCCTGCAGCGTTGCTATATGCGTCGCTATGAGCGTCGCTATATAGTGACGCGTATAGCAACGCTCATAGCAACGCATGTAGCAATTTCTATAGAGACATTCTCTTATCCACGTTGTTAGCGACGCTTTTTGCGACGCCGGGGGATTAAAAAAACCAATGTATTTCCGTCGCTATAAGCGTCACAAGAGTACACAACCTCTTGTAGTGTCTGTCACCTGGCCTGGCTTGAATGTCTCAAATACTGCTAAAAGGGTTTTGCAAATTTTTTTCATCATGATGTACGTAAGGTCAGGTGAGCCAGTGAACAATTTGATGGCGCCCGTTAGGGTTTTAACCATGTATTGGACTCTTATTCTCTCATCTGCCTTCAAGACCGACAGCTTAGGATAATTCAGCCAAGTGGGTTGGCTCCTTTGTTATACCTCCTGGGATTTCCATGTCCTGATCCTTGGTAGAGGACAAAAGCTGAGGTTGTCTCTGATGTTTTTCCGTGCCTCTACCAAGTGGATTAGGTATTGTGGGTACTTTGTGAGCTAAGACTTCCTCCATTTGGGCTGAGAGTCAACTATTAGCCTGACCCCTTCTGATTGGGAGATATCTGCATTGTAGAGTGGCACGGTCAACTCTTCTCTAATCCTCTTATTGACGGTGGCGGCTTCATATTTCAGCAAAGGATATGGGAGAGAGGGTTGAAGCCATTCGCGCCTGAGGTTGTTGGCGTCGATATTCTAGATAGTCATGGATTTGAAAACCCTCTGCTCCCACTCCAAGGCTTCCTTTGTTGTCTCTCTGATCTCCACCTCTATTGCCTTACGCAGCTTTTCTTCCTCCTCATGTGTCAGATCTTGTGGCTCTTGAGAGGATCCTTCTAGGATTTCCTCTTGCATAGGTGTGTCCACCAGATCTGCCACATTTTCTAAATCAATGCCTTCATTGGCCGGTGGCCCTGTGCCCTCTTGCTCTCCGGCTTGCTGTCCTCTCATCTCCTCAATCTGCCTTAGGATTTTTTTTTTTTTCATCTTCTTCGCCCATATTCACGAGGAGGTTGTTCAACTCGACGTTTATCTTCTCCGCCTCCTCAAGCTTTCTTTTGATAGTTCCTAACTCCTCTTGCATGGCTTTATGTTCTTCTTCCATTTGTGTTTGCATGACAATAGACCCTTCTGCCATCATCAATCTTTGATTTTTCTCTAGAGTCAATTCCTTCTGAAGTTATTGCATCTGTTCTTCATAAAGTTGACTTTCCGTAGTGATGTGAGTTGAGCTAGTAGCTCTTCCTCTGGTAGGGGATGCCCGCAGCCTCTGAATGGTTTGATCTTTCACTTTGAGCTGGTCCTTGAGCTCAAGGACCTCATCCTGGCTGGCTTCTTGATCTATCTCCACCTTTTATTTGGTGTTTCACATGGCTTCAACTTCTTTAGATTCCTCAGCCAGCTGTAGGTTCAGGTTATCCCTTTTCCTCTCGGCCTCTATCAATGATTTGCTGAGTTTCTTACATTCCTCTTCAACTCCTCGCATTCTTTGTGCTGCTGCTTGATTTTCTTTCTCCATTTCTTGGTATCTTTGCAATGCCCTTGCTAGGATGGCCTGTAGCTCCGCTTCTCTCTCTTTCTGCCTTTGGCTTTGTCCTTGTAGAGAGTTTACTTCCAGCTTTATCTTTACTTTTGTGGCCTTGAGAGCTGCCATCTCACTTTATGAGGCCATGGACTGCGCTCTTAACCTAGTTAACTTTGTCATCACCACATCCCAGTTGATGGAGGGCGGGTGCAGATCCACTGTATCTGTGGCCATTTCTTTTAGTTCTACTAACCTGATGCTTTGCATTTGTTGCTTAGGCCCTGTGCTTGCCAAGTCGAATGCGACTGTGGCAGCCTCTTCTTTCGTGTATCCTGCTGCTAGCAGGTCCAAAAATGTGTTATATGAATCATTTGGCTCTTGTTGCCCACTTCGAGGCTTAGCCTCTTCCTTTGGTTCCGGCTCCTGCCTCTGCTCTTGCTTGGCCTCTTCTCGCTCTTCTGGTTTGTCTTCAGCCTCTTTATCTTCTTGCGGAGGGCTGCTAGGAAGTGGTGAGGGTTGTGGGCTAGCCGGTAGAGATGTAGGCTTTTTCTTTAGATCTCCGTGTGCCTTTGTTTTTCTTTCTCTCTCTTGGCTCTCTTGCTCGTCTAGCAGTTTCTGCCGTATTTGCTTCACTTCCTCTTCTGTGAAAGGTACATGCGGGATATTTTCTGATGCGGCATCAAGAATCTCAAAATTTTTAATGTAATCTTCGAATCTATCCCTTTGCACCCTTTAGGATGATCCAGACATTGCTTCTAGAGACGGCTTCCAGAGTTCACTCAAATCACCTTTAAGGGCTCTTTCTGCTATGAAGATCTCCATCAGCTGGCTGCTCCCCTTGAACAGGTTCTTGCCGTCTTTTCAATCTTGTAGCAACCCTTGGTGCTCTTTGTGGCTCGTCTTCTTTGTCTTCTTTGAGCCTCAGTCAGTCGTTCTGAGACGGGGGGTCACGCCATTTTCCTTTTGCGTGTAATGCCCCATAAATCACCTTAGTGATTAGTTCTCCTGGCACAATATACGTTGGCTTCTTGTTACCCATCTTCACTAGGTTGTCATGTATATATGCTGCATAATTGATTATCTTTGGAGTGCTCTTCATCATTGCCCAAGTGAATGTCGTGGCAATTGCACCTGGCAGCATTCTGTACTTTTGTGGCCTCTTCGTACACATATGGAAGTATTGGTTGTACAACTAACTCATGATTGCCACTCTTGGGTTGGCAATATCTTCAAAAGTGTAGTTTCCTTTCTTCTCATTGTACACCTTGACATCATCCCTTCTTTTAGTTACACTATCTCCCTTGTTGGAGAGGTCTAGTGCATTTGCTACAACCTACTCGGTGATGACTATTTCTGTTTCTGGCCTGCCTTGCAGATCGGTTACTTTGGCCACTCCATCTTTCTTTATTGTTGTCACAAACTCCCAGACTCTCTTTATGTCAACCACTGTCGGCACTGCTTCAAAATAGTTATGGAGATCAATCTTCTCAAAGTACCCGGCCATCTTGCTTCTTACGAACAAATTGAGTTCCCGTGGTAGCATTGGTAGCTCGATCACATTCCCTTCAGTGTCCTTGAAAACTCCTTGGTAGATCTTTAGTTCGTTTGACTCTAGCAGAGCTTCTTAGATCCATGTGCTGGTGGGCTTTAGTGTTCCTTCTGGTATGACGAAGGGATCCACTTCCTTCAGGTAATCCTTAATGGTCATTCTTTTCTTCTTTGCCGGTGACTTTGCGGCTGCCATAGATCCTGTTGGACTCAGTAGTCCGAACTTAGCGTTTTTTGCATATTAGCTGAGAAACTGAGTTTTAACTATCCAAATGACTTGAAAATAGAAAATAAAGCTTAAAAGGAACTTGTGAAACTGTGCATGTGCTCACAGTGCAATTGGATGAAAGCATGTTAACCTGTCATGCATTTTCATGTCCCAGACAATGCTAACTAGCACAATTTTGACATATGCTAACTAGTATAATAACTTGAGCTACATCTCCAAGATTTATGACATATGATATATCAAGGAATCCAAATGTACAACCTCCGACAAATTTTAATATTATTTGTAAAAAATTTACCGGACGCCCAACTCTTTGAAGATGTGCTAACTTGAAACTGCTAACTATCACAAAAAGCACGACATGTTAACATGCTTTCACCCAATTCTTGCCAAAATTTTCCATTTAGACATCCTACGCTCAGGATGTCTTTTTCATCAGAATTAGTTGATACTTGAAATGCTGGTAGTGCATGGCTTATGGAAAATGGCTATGTGCTTGGATATGAATTTGGATATCAAAAAGTGGATTTTTTTGGGCTGATTCAGGCTTTAGGTCACAAATTGGGTAGAAAGTCCATAACAGGTAGCAATTGATGTCCAATTGAGTTGAAAATTGGTATATGGGCTCATTGCACCATGGTATTGGCTTCCAAGATGTCACTCTTTGCACAGAAGGTCTAAAACATGCTAGAGACATCCTACGCGTAGGATGTCATTTTCATCAAAATGGCATGAGATTTGTTCTGTGGGTTGTCCTTGGCCTATGGAACATGGCTATGCCTTTGGATTTGGATTTGGACAGGGATTGATGCTTGCAAGAGCTTGTGTAGTGTTTTTGGGCTCAAGAAGTGTATCTTGAAGGTGTTGGGGGTCAAAATTGATTATAATGGCTTCAAAATTGATATATGAGCTCTTGATGATGAGGTGATTGGATCTGGAATGGTCAAACATCCTTTATAGGCCAAAAATGTCAAATAGACATCCTACGCGTAGGATGTCTACTTCGCCAATTTTTGCTTCTGACCACACAGATTGGTTGTTGATGTGTTGGTGAATGTGTTGTACAAGTTTCATGTGATTTGGACAAGATTTGGTAGGTCTATGGCCCATTATTGCCTCTATGCCCTAACTTTGCATTTTTTCATGCATATGAGGTCAATTTTGGTCCAAATGTGATGAGACTTGGTGTATAGCATGTAAAGGTCATTCAGAAAATGTGTGTGATGAAAAATGTTGGGATCTGTGCCCAGAAATGCCCTTGAGACATCCTACGCGTAGGATGTCTCCTGATGATTTTTTCATGGATTGTGTCCCTAGTGCCTGCCCTTAGTCCCCTTGAGTCCCTTTTAAGCCTAATTTCAACAGAAAAGTCAAATGGATAGAAATTAACGCCCTGTGTGGACTTCAGAGCCTCCGAGCCGTTTTCTGACTTTTGGAGTGCTTTTTGGCGATGAAATTTCTTGATGTTGGTCTCCATAGCTTCCCGATCCCTTGGGGATCCTTGCCGTATGGTTTTGGTCGACTTTGGCTTCACCGGAGCTTCATTTGGCAATTTGTCGCTCTAGAAGCACCCGTGGTTGCGTTTACATGTCTTCGATGATTTGTGGTGGTCCACCACCATAGGACTTGGTTGTTGATAGTCTAGGAAAGCTGCTCGTGAAGTAATTTGGTGGCAAACGGGCATGCGGTTTGGCCGCGAGAGCAATTTGATGCTTTGTGTGTCTGATGCCGTTTCTGAAGTTTAGTGCTGCTTCAGGTCACTTTTTGGTCATGTGGGTCACATAGACTTGTCGAGCATGTCGAGATGCTCCTACCCATGAATTTTGGTACTATTTGGGTGCCTTTTCATCGATTTCCCATTTGGTGGCCTCTTGCGGGATTCTAGGAATTAGGATTTTTCCCGATGGTTTTCTACTGCCTTTGGACATCCAAGACTGGTCTCCTATGCTAGGGTAAGCTGTCGATGAAGTTTCATTGCTTTTGGGTTAGCCATTAGGTCGTCGCCTCTACTTGTAGGTCTCTAGCGCCCGCTTTGTGTGTGAACCCTACGGTAGTTTTCGCGACAAAACGACAAACATGCGCGAAAAGCTCAAGGTGGTGAGCCTACCTCTCATGTCTGAAGCCCGTTAGGTAGTCGTGCACGTCGTAAAAGCTGCTGAAAGGTCCGTTCGCTCTAGGTGGTAAAAGCTCTCTCCAAAAGGTCAATAGTGAAAATGAGCTAAAAATGAGGTGAAAATTTCTTATAATGGAGGTCTCCGAACCACTTTTCATGAAATTTGACATGTGCTCCTAACTTCCTGAGAGATGTGGTTTAGGCTCAAAAATTTCTTGATCTGGACTCTATTTGCTCTGTTTACCCGAAATTTGGCATTTCGGTCAAAACCTGCCAAAACACACTTTCCGCTCCAGTCTCATAATTGCACCCCCACTGTACCATAGATTTTCCTATAGTCACTGATCATCCCCATATTTTTTGTTTTTCATTACGACCGTTTTTCACCTGCTTTTTGTATTTTTGAAGTTTTTTTGCCAAAAACTAGCAAAATTAAAAGGAAAATAGCGAATCAAACCCAAAAAATTCCCAAAAATCATAATAAATCACAAAAATCTCCACAAAACATTATATACACTCTCATGCAATTTTTATGGCCGGATTTCTCTGTTTTACCAATATTTTGCCTGAAAAATGGCTATTTCTACTTATATACACACACCTAGGGGCTTGATTTGGCGTTTGGCTCCATGTACCTATAGATACATGCTGTATAAGGGCATATGTACTTGGGTTAGTCCAGAAAATTTCACTATCAAACAACAACCCTTAAAATAGTCAAAAATCATGCCCTTTTTTTTCTCTTTCTGCTATTAGTTCCCCATTTGAGAATGCCCCCCCCCCCCCCCTAACCGGAGTCTTCACGGACGACAAGGTATCGCCTCGGAGTATGTGCCGTGCATAGGTTGAAAAATTTGTGCTAATTCTTGGCCGATTAATGTGGCCCTAATTGATGTATACTCAGTCAATGCATGGAAAAATTAATGTTGTGCAAGAGAAGGGAATAAGCAATATGCCTATTGGCATTCACTATCAAAGTTTCCTATTTTCTTTGCAAGTGACCGCTGTAACTCTACTGCTCTCTATTTAATTGTCTTTTTTGCAAAATGCAATCGCTTTGCTGCTACTGTTGATATGGCCATAGTTGTTTCTATGGAAAGGATTGGCTTGGCCGGAATGGCCGTGGACCGTATTTCCTTTGCTTTCCATTGGTAGCTTATTTTTGCGGGTTCTTGTAGGTTTTTTGCTAATTCCTTGGTTTCCACTATTTTGTTGCGGATTGGCATCCACATAATTCGGTTTTCCTTTTTCAAATGCATCTGTCTGTCTTCCGTTGTTGCTTGTACTGAAGGGAGTTCCTTTTTCTTTTGTTTTGGTATCCAAATGCGACTAACATTTGGGTTATTGTTGAGCATTTTCTTTGGGATCCATATTTGTTTTATGACCTTGGTTTTTGGTTGAACTATCTGCTTCGGTTGAATTCTTTCGTTGCATTGTTGTTTGTCTGCCATGTCATTTCTGTCCTTCCGCATCCATACTTGTTTCCCTTGTTTTGGTAACCTAGATCTTTGCACTGCGGTCGGTGACTTCGTATGTATGTAATTAACTTGGTTGGCTTTTACCTATCTGTTGGCCCTGGGCATCATGTTGTTCGTTGGTGGCATTCTTGCTTTTGGCTTTTTTGGTAGCAGTTGATTATTCCGGTCTTGTTGAGCAAAGGCTATTACTTGTTGTTTGTGTGCATGCTGAATTTTGACTGCATTTTCATTCCAATCTATCTGCACATTGTTCTCTTTTTGCCAAGGTTGTCTCAACATCATTGGGTGTTGTGTGCTGTCATCCTCTACCACATAGAATTTGTGTGGGTAGATATATTGATTTATTTGAACATGCAATATAGTCCATCCCAATGTTTTCAACGAGTGTGATGTACTACTTTCCAGCACTTGAGGAGTAGGATAAATTTGGCCTGTGGATTTGAGATGTTGGTATAATCCGTAAGAGATCAAATTTTCTTGAGCTCCAAAATCAAGCAATGCCGTCGATTCAACTTGAGTGCTACCCGCTTTGACTGCAATTATTGGCTCCACTGTGTCTTCATCCAATTTTGTTAGTCGAATGGCATTGATTTGCAATGGTGCTCCACTTTGTTGTTGTTGTCGCAAAAGTCTTCATTTTGCAATGCGTTCTTTTTCTTATGCTTGAGCTTCTTCTCATACACGTTGTTTTTCCTTCATTCGTTGTTTTCCTTGATGAATTTGTTGAAGCATATCCTATGTGAGTGGTAAATGATCGACATCCACTAATCCAGTTTAGCATTTCTTCACCTGCTAATGTAGCAAGCTTGACAGCTCCGCTTTGTGATAGATCACTAATCACAAAGGGTCCCATCCCTCGCTTTTTAAGTTTCTTGGTATGTTGCTTCAAAGTATAAACAAGTACATAATCACCTGTTTTGAACTCTTTAGTGTGCACATGCTTGTCAAAAAACTCTTTTTGTCTTCTCTTTTTAGCATAGATTGAAGCTACAACTCTCAAGTGGAGTTCATCTAGCTTTTCAAGATCATCTATTCTTGAAGAGAGCTCATGCCCTGTCCATTCTAAGCGTTTAGCTACTCGTAGAGTTTGAATTTAAAACTCTATGGGTAGTATAGCATTTAGACCAAACACCATGTTTTACGGTGTTGTTCCTATCGATGTTTTGTAAGCTACCCTGTATGCCCATAGTGTTGAGTGTAACTGCTGATCCCAATCTGTTCTTGACTCTGACACTATTTTAGTGAGAACCGTGCATAGTGTTTTATTTGTGGCCTCAGCTTGTCCATTTGCCTGTGGATGGTATGGAGCAAATTTCCTATGTATGACCATGAATTCCTCTAGCAGATATTCATTGACTTCATTAAGAAAATTTGTTCCACGATCACTGACAATTTCTATTGGTAAACCGTATCGTACAAAAACATTCTCAAACAAAAATTGTGCAGTAGTTCGTGCATCTGCTTTTTGCGTTGCCTTGGCTTCGACCCATTTTGTGAGATAGTCCGTAGCCACAATGATATATTGGGTATGGGTGCGATATGCAAGGAGTGAGATAGGTCCCACAAAATCAATGCCTCATTTTGCAAATTCTCTTGCTCCCATCATTGGCCGTAGTGGCATCTCATCTCTCTTTATCGGCACCTTGGTGCGCTGACATGTGTCACAACGCTTTGCAAACTCTTCAGCATCCATATGCAATGTAGGCCACCATATACCTGTTGTTAAGACAATTTTTTCCGTCTTATCGCTCGAAAAATGGCCTCCACTTATTCCGCTATGTGCATGTTCTAGAATCAACAGGTATTCGCTTTCACTTGCAGAGATTCTAAGTTGATTGTCCTTTCCTCGCTTATAGAGTTGGTTCCCAATTAACTGAAAGTCAAGAGCTTCCAGCTCTATAGCCCTTTTCCGTGCTCTTGTGATGTTCTTAGGAAACGTCGTGGTGGTTAAGAAATCAATGATATATTGACTCCATGCAGGTGCAATGTTTACCTGAAACAATGTTGCGTGATCCACTGGTCGTTTGGCACTACATATAGTACAATTGGTAACATGAGAATGTGTGTCTGCATACATAGGTGGCCAATACACCCCTAACTGTTTCAGTCTCTGGTGTGTTTTCATTGTTGAACAATGAAATGCACAATCTTGGACATGTGCTTCTTCAATGTAGCACTCGAATTCTTCCGGATTTATACATAATCGTAGGATTTGGTCCGATCCTAGATGATACAGCCGTCCTGCTATCAACTAGAAGTTTTTTGTTTGTCGAATTGTTTGTTGTTTGGATTTGTATTTCGTATCATCAAACCTACTTCCAAAGGAAAGAATGCTAATAATTTCCTGAGACCATTTGAATATCATTTCAATATTGAAAAAATAAGCATCTGGTATGTCATTATCTACTCCTTCAGGAGCTTTCCCGTTGTGTATCCTTGAAAGATGATCCGCTCGTAGATGGGTTTTACCCTTTCTGACCACCACTGTGAAATCAAACTCTAGCAATATAATAAACCAGCGTACAATTCTCCCTGTATTGCATGGTTTATTTACCAGATACAAAAGAGATTGATGATCTGTAAAGAGCACAAATTTGTTTGGGAGCAAATAATGCCGGAATTTCTTTACAGCACAAATCATTCCTAACCCTTCTCGTTCGAGGGTTGTGTAGTTCTTTTCCGCACTGTTTAACTGTTGGCTTGCATAACACACTGGAAAATCCATTGTTCCGTCCCTAGGTTGAGCTAGAATACTCTCGATTGCATATGAAGAAGCATCAATGTGAACATGGAATATCTTTTTCCAATCCGGTGCTTTAAGTACGGGTGCTGATATAAGGTTTTCCTTCAGCTTTTGGAATGAAGTTTCACACTCCTCGGTCCAATCGAAATTGACTAGCAAACGATACAGAGGTTGTGTGATGACCGCATACATGTATATGAATCTTTGATAATATCCGCAGTGTCCCATGAAGATTGGACTTGTTTCAAATTAGTAGGCCTGGGTAGGTCTACGATGAATTTGACTTTGTCTAGGTCAGTGGTGGTTATGACATTTCTTGAGACAATGTGTCCTAAGATGCAGCCTTGCTTAACCATAAAGATACACTTTTCCGGGTTAAGACAGATTCGATATGTCCTGCATTTTTCAAAGATCTTTTGCAAATGTTCAATATGTTCCTCTCGTAGAAGAGAGTATACACAAAGATCATCCATGTATATTTCTAAGCATATTCGCAGGTATTCTTTGAACACGTGCGTCATTAACCTTTGGAAGGTGGATGGGGCATTAGTTAAGCCAAACGGCATAACTGGATATGCATAAATTCCCAATTCTGTGGAAAATGTTGTTTTGTGTTGATCCTCCCTTGCAATTGCCAGTTGGTTGTATCCTGAAAATCCATCCAGAAAGGAATAAGCCCGTTTCCAGCCACCCGCTCAAGTACACGTTCTGTGATTGGAAAGGGATAATTATCCCTTATGGTGGCTGCATTTACCTTTTTGAGGTTTACACACACTCGCAGTTTTCCATTCTTTTTGGGAACTACCACAATGGGTGACACCCAATCTGTATGTTCAATTTCATAAATGAATTCAGCTTCCATCAGCTTATCAATCTCTTCTTTGATTCGTTTAGCAAATGTATCATTATATGTATAAGGACGTTGTTTGCTAGGTTTTGCATCCGATTTCAAAGGAATTGTATGTTGGCATATCGATGGATCAACTCCTTTGAGGTCTTTATAGGACCATGCAAACACATCTTTATACTTCTTGAGAAGTTGTGTTAGTTGTTCTTCTTCTTCAGGCTCTAAATTGTTTGCTATATAGACCGGCTGAGGCTTTTCACCTGGTTCCGCGAGGTCTATCCTTTTTGCATTTTCTGGCCCATCGTAAGATTCTTGGTTGTTTCTTTCCTTGACTAGTGGTGTCATGATGATCTTTCTGTCTTGTATGGTAAATTTCCGATAGTGTGATGGTACTACATTCATGTTTCCCTTTTCCGACTCCCTTTACCATCAATATCTGCTTCAGTAGTCCATATCCCACGTAAAGACTGTTTCAGTTCTTGGTATTTCTGTTTACGCTCCAGTTTGGTCCACTCTAGGTCTTTTGTTGTTTCTTTTTTTGATTTTTGATATTTTTGTGATTTTGTTTCTGTTTTAGCTTTTCGTTCCTGTTTTATTTCCTCTCGCGTTCTTTCCTCGCGATCTTTAGAGAATCTTCCTGATATGTGATCTTTTACACAATCCTCTGCTTTTACAAGCATCGAATAGTGAGTTTTACCTTTTATCCTGGGCATCAGGTTCTTTCTCGCTTTGTTTCCTGCTCGTTTCCTCCTATAGCGTTCCTGGCGTCTAGGGTGCTGATTAGCAAAATCATAAAACTTGATATTCTCGGTTTCCCTTCCACGCTCACTTGAGGTGTCTGAAGACTCATTATCTGCATCATCATTTACTTCTAGATGTTCAGAGGAGTTATAAAACTCTTCTTGTTTTGGTGATTCTATCGTCTCATCTTCTCCGGGTATAATGCTTACCATGTAGTAGGGTAGCACATCATAGCCATCCTTGCCGCAAAATTTTGTTGTTGGACTATCTATAATTGTACAGACATCCAATTTTGCTAGTATGTGTTCCCATTCTAGAGGTTCCAAGGCATCTCCAGGGAAAGGTTCCGGAATATACTCCTTGTCCTCTATCGCTCTTTCTAAGAGGCATTCCTCTCTTCTTAAGATTCCAAAATGTGAAGCTCCGCACATCCATAGCTCTTTTTGTTGCCCTAACCATGCTGGGAGTTCCGATCCTGCTACTGTAGCTGAATCAAACTCTTCCACAGGTGTTTGGTTCACATCTTTGTAATTATGGTCTTTCAGGTGTATTTTAGTTGTTGTCTCGCCATGTCTGAGGTATATGTGGTCATAACCCCAATCTTGGACCATCTTCAATTGTCGCATGAATGGTCTCCCCAAGATGATCTCATAATTGTTCTTTTTGTCAAAATCGACTATCGCAAATGTATGCTCATACTCGATCCCACACGAAGTGACAATCACTTTTTCTAAGAGTCCTAGAGGCTTCTCCATGAACCCATCTACCAATTTCAATTTCATTCTGGTAGCTCTCAAAGCTGGTTTTCCCCTTTTTTTCCAGATCTCCTTGGTGGCGATAGCAACTCCCACTCCACTGTCAAAAATAACTTTGGAAACTACTCCTTGGAATTCTACTGGTAGCGTGCTGTTTCCATCTTCTCCCTCGCAATACTCTCCAACTTTGTTTAATGGTACTGGCCTACTATTTAGTTGAGGCCTATCCAACTCTTTGATCCCTTCCTGTAGCCTCAAGGTGGGGTCTTTCACTCCAAATTTTTCTAGGCAATTACCTATTGTGGTCCACATGTTTGGTCGTAACCTGAGGAGTTCTGCTAATGTGATTGTGCATGCCACCGGGGTGGACAATAACTCAATCAACCCTTGTGAATCCATTACTTTGTTAGAAGAAAGTCTTTGAGATGGGATTGCTCTCACTTCAGACTATCCCTGGTCTCCCCCTTGTGAATGTATCTCAAAGTTCATTTGTGACCTTGCCTCAAATGCTTCAATAGGAGGTGAGATCACGTTGTTCTCTTTTCTCTTGCTATTCATGTGGTTACTCATCCTGTTAGCCTCGTTGGCCGCACGGATTTGCTTTCACAGATCGTCTAGACCGTTACAATCCTTACCCGTTTCTGTCAATGTTTTAGACTGGAACCCGTCACTTGCCTCATCTGTTGTATTTGGTACTATGATAGGCTCTCCTCTGGACTCATAGGCATTAGTGAGTCTTTCCTTTGTTTCTACTTGTTCCTGTAAAGTTGGTTGGATAGGGGTTGGAGCTGGTGCCTCATGCCAATTTACAGGTTTACCCAACGGGTCTTCCATCAATGATTGAGTTGTTTCAATCATCCTTTTACACATTTCCAACCTCTTTTTTTCTATTTCCGCATATGGATAAGTTATCCACTTTGCTCCTGGGTTTGGTTCTTTTTGAGTCCGGCTTCATAAGCCTTGTCTACCAGTATAGATCCTCCTGATCCTGCACTTTTCGGCTCTGCTATTTCCTTGGGTACTATGGTTTTCGTGGTGTGTGAGCTTAAGCTAGCCAGATCCTCTAACTGCTCTAATCTATCCTTTGTATGTTTCAACTCCTCGGATAGAGCTGTTTGCTCTCGTTCTTTCCTGGCTTTCATACGCGCTTTTCTAGCTTTCCAAGTGCTTCTTTGATTTTTTGTTTCTGAACTTTGGGCATCTTTTTTTGGCTCTTCAACTAAGGGTTCGTTCTTCATTCTTTGAGCTTGGGCTCGTGTTACCGCCTGAATAGGTATGATTGTTTCATTTTCCGACCCTCCACTGGAAGGTACGATTTCTAGCATGTTCAAGGTGGCTTTTGATCCTTTGCTCGGGTTTTTAGGGCAATCGGGAATCAAATCAGTAACTCCACACTCGGTGCAATATGCGCTGACTCTAATGATTTCATCATGAGGACAGTCTCTTAGCCAATGGTCTCCACCACGCTTGTAGCAGGGTCCCTTGGGTTGTTGATGTGATCCTTGAGGTGCTCGTTGTTGGTATACATGTATCTGTCCGCCCATGCCTCCGTTGGCTATGAACAACAATGTTCGTTCATCTAAGCTATATCTTCCTTCTCCTGTTGCCTGTGCAACTGTTGGTGGTCCTGTACTTCCTATCGTGCTCCGTGGTTCTGGTGTCGAGGGTTCATGCGATGGATAATAGATAGGGTTTTCCGCATATCCATTGGGATCTTCATAATATGCATGCATAGGCACCAAAGCCTTATCATCTGATTCGGTTACGATTGGTGTGTATCTTATACCGACTGGTCGTAATCCTGGTAGGGGTGGTTGTTGCCCCAACACCGGTTGTGGTCTTTCTACACCTATAGGTCCTGGTAGGTTGCCTGCTTGATACCTAGGCATCGGTGGAACTTGAGGAGAAGCTACCGGAGCTTGGGGAGCGTAAGGTCTCTCTCTCACATATCCCTTGTTATAATAACATTCCTCTGTCCCATGGTTTGTCCATTTTTGTTTAATAGCACACCACTTGGGCTGTTTAGCCTGGGGTTTTGCGTACAAGTTAATCTTTTTTAGCACTTCATCTACAAGATGCTCTTGGTTTACAGCTACTTCTCCTTTCGGTGCTCTCTTAGAAGACTTGCTGCCACTTTGTTGTGAAGATGAATCGTCATCGAGGTCCTTGAGCTCCCCCTCTTTGCAAACCGCACAATTGTCCACAAGGTATAGAGCCTCCTTGGTTAACTCATTCAATGTCGTACTTCTCTTCATATGTAAATCCTTCTGGAGATCTGCATTCCTTAGTCCTTGGATAAATATAAGCATAAGTCTGGACTGAGTTGGCAATTCTTCCACGGGGTAGAACCTAACATATCTTTTTAATCGTAGGGCTGACTTTCGCACAGATTCTCATCTTTCTGTTTGAATTTATGTATTTGTGAGACTATATTATGAGCTATTCCCCTTTGTGATAATTCCTCGATAAATTTGTCAAACACTTCCTCCATAGACTCAAAGTCTCTACGCTCTACAGAGTCAAACCAAGTGGCATCGTCATCCTCTAGGGCTAGTCCAAACCCTGCAAATTGGGTAGGGAAGTCTAACACCTCTTCAGCTCTAATTACAAGCACAAAGTCTGCTACATGATCTCTTGGGTCTCTGTATCCTGTGTATTTCTTGTTTACCCATTTTTGCACTTGAGAAGGTCTAATTCTACGATGGTCTACAGACCTCATCATTGGATCTCCACGTCCTAATCGATATACCTCCTCATATCTTCTGTAGTAGGCTGGTTCCTCTCCCAGTGGTGCTCCTAAGCCATAATTTCTAACAATTCTCGCCAGAGATGGTTAATCTCTTCGAACTCATTCTAAGGGTGGCCCTCTAGGCTCTGTTGACCCTTTAGTCTTTGGCTTACTCTCTCCTTGATACCTTGAATAGAGTGGTGGTTTTTGCAAATCCCTTAGCCCTCGTGCGGCTTGATAACCATCTTGGTTTCAGTCTTGTTCCAATGTTGCACTCTGTCGAAGCCATGCCTGCAATGATGGCTGGTTTGCTCGTTGGTTTTGGTTGTTGAATGCCTACGGTCGGGTGGAATGTGAGGTGGTGTCATAATATTCTGAGAAAAGATTCGTCGACTTGCTTGGGGTGTAGGTGGCTCTTGGCACTTCCTCAGGGGCATATGCTGATGCTCCTAGACCTGTTGCCCTTTCTACCTCCTCTGGGAGAATACGTTGGTATTCTCGCCCGTATCTATCAACAAAAACTATACCCTTCCCCATAGCAGTTTCATAAGAGAATAAGTAAAGAACCTTGTCTTTTCTTAATTCGTTTACGTATGGTTCTTTGTTGCGAAAGTAAGCGACTATACCCTCACTCTCATGCTTGTAGATTCCCACATTCTCATTATAAGTTGGAACCCTGGTTGTTTTCTTATCATACATAAAAATATCTCGGAGCTGATCAATACTTGGTGGCGGTTATTGAGCTTCTGAAACCATTTTCCCTTGCGCCACATTATCTCCATATCTATTGTAATCTTCAGGGTTACTGACTATTAAATAGTGGTTCCCCTTTTCGTCTCGGAATCTATCTCCATCATCATAGACTCGAATTATCTCCAATCTCTGTGTTAGCCTCTCTTCGATACAAATGCACTTGCGTCCTCGATAGTCAGAATAGACTAGGGCTCCCCTCGAGTTTGTTTCCTCTAAGAAGATCACAGTGAGTTTGGAATCATTCAAAGGATTTAGGGAGGTGCTTCCTCTTGGCATTGGTCCGTCATAGGTGAAACCTCTTGGCTGTTGACTACCCATCATTCAAAGGATTTAGGGAGGTGCTTCCTCTTGGCATTGGTCCGTCATAGGTGAAACCTCTTGGCTGTTGACTACCCATCATGAAGAAAGATTTGTCTGACAAAGTGTCAGTATCACTACCTCCCTCAATAATCGGTGCTAGCGGATCTAGCCTTGCCTCAGTTACACTCTCCTCGGTGGACACTAAGCTACCTTGGTCACCTGCCACCTTCTGGTCGCTAACAATGTATCTTCCTAATCTTAAATTCATCAAAATTATCAATGCAATT
The DNA here is from genome assembly GCF_014529385.1 of Adiantum capillus-veneris. Taxonomy (NCBI): domain Eukaryota; kingdom Viridiplantae; phylum Streptophyta; class Polypodiopsida; order Polypodiales; family Pteridaceae; genus Adiantum; species Adiantum capillus-veneris. Next base: position 17,128,952 of record NC_140944.1, read on the forward strand.
TATCACAAATCCAACAACTCACCTGGCAAAGGATGAGTCTCCGCACGACTTCTTGCTTTGTTTGTTGAATATACCTGTACACAAGCGTTTAATTTCGGCAATCGAATCAAAGCATTTATCTACTAGAGGTTATCTTAGTAATGATTGGTATAACTGGAGAGTTAATCTCAACCACTACTGTATTTTATATACTGCTGATGTTCTGGATTAGGTCGGCCATTCTGGAACTGTACTTCCCTCGGGTGTTGGTCAATTTACGTAAAAAAGTCTGAGTTTAGTCTTTGCTCCTTCAAATGGACAAACAAGGTCCAATTTCACTTCTGAAAGAGGTTCTGGAACCCTTGAGCCAAATGGAATCTCACTGTCTAAGCCCATTCAAATTTTCTCTTCAATAGGCCCCAATAGACATCCTACGCGTAGGATGTCTCCTGCTTTGTTTTTCCTAGATTTTTGCACTAAGGATTCCCCTTTATGTGCTGAGTCCACAGTTGTTTTTACTTTTTGATTTGGACACCTATAAGCTGGTCAATGAGTCAGAAATCTATTCCGACAGCCTGTTGCTGATCTTGATCAGTCTAACCAACTCCAATTTGGACCAAAATTGACTGGGAGGCTTGCCTTAGGCTGCACAACACCTTGCTATGCCCCCAGTCAGTGTATGGCTTCAATTTCTTGCTTTAGACATCCTACGCGTAGGATGTCTTTTTCATCAGAATGGATTCAAATTCAAAACATAGGCTCCCCTTGAGTTGTTGATCACTTTGGTATGCTCAAAATTTCATTTGGAGTGCAAATTCACACAGAAGACATCTTACGCGTAAGATGTATATTTGGCCTGTTTGACCCCAGACTTGACCCACAACTTCTCCTTGATGTCAGAAACCCAGTGGTATGCTTAGATTTTGGTTTGGATTTTAAAAGTCCCCAATTTTAGCTGTTCTTGCCTTTTTCAGTCAAAAGTGCTAAAGTCTGATTTGAACCCAGTTTTCTCACCCAAATGAGGTGAACCCCTCTCAGTCACTTAATATATCATGCAAGTCATGGTCATGCAGTCATCTTATGGTTTTAGTCTTAAAATAATGCTTTGGCACAATTTGGGTAGGATGTCAGGCAATTTCAGTCTACCTGGCCTTATCCTGTCAAGATATGGTCAAATTTCCACTTTTCGATTGAAATTAGGGTAAACCCCATCTTCTGAACACACTGGTCAACTCAAAACTGCAAAATTCCCACCAGATTAGCCTGTAGACATCCTACGCGTAGGATGTCTCCTGGCTTGAAATTAATTTTTTTCCTGAAAAAAATGCTCCTGATGCTCTGCAGCTCTATCAGAAACACTCACAGTAACTTTTGGACTTCACTTAGGCTTTCAAACACACTTTTGCGTCTTTTACAAACTTGTAATGAATTTACCAAGCAAGTATACATGCATAAAGTGCTCTAGATCCTGAATCATGATGTTCTACATACTCTACTCCTACTCATCACATGTGAAATGGTGATAATGGTGTTTTGGTTGCTTTCTGGCCTCTCCGGACTCTTGGGCTCTCCTCTTACCGCTTCTACCACTCCAACTCCTACTCAAGAACTCAACTAATACCTAAAACTATCTTACTCTACCTAAATCTACCTAAGTCGAAGGATCTAGGCCAGACACACGCTTCCTAGACTCCCTCTAAGACCTAGAGAGTCCTCCACCCTCTGATCCTATCTAAATGTAAAATGAGACTACTCTTGGCAAGCCAAAAATCCCTATCCTCAAGGACTAGTCTCGGTCACCTACCTAAGGTTTTCGTCCCCGACAGCGGCGCCAATGTTGGACGGATACGCCGTGACGGACATCATCACAACGAGAACTCACCTAACATATAATGTCAGCTAAGGACGAAGCTCGACCCGCAGGCGTGTGGAAGCAAGCATAAGCTGTCAACCTACACTCCACCGACTCCTAACTAATTCCTACAGAGGTCTCTACCAATTGTCTAAGTCACAGCCTTCAAGAGTGCATAGGAGGAAACTTTTTACAATGCTATCTAGAGCTGAACACCCATCAAACAATCTCGAAACACCATAGAACTTGAAGGAGACCCTACTAATACTAATAGGTCGCTCTCCCTAAGATATATGAACCAAAACCCCAACCCAAAACACCTGGTGCAAAATCAGGTAGGATGTCTGGCCGAAATTTTCAGGTCTTCGTTTCCGAAATCTAAAGTGCCTAATGCGTAGCTCTACTCAATGTGAACGCGTGGATATGCTTCAATGCAAAATCGGACAAAGTATGCTCATCGAATCACCAGATGAAGCTCGTAGAAGGAGCTCGCAAAACCGGACCGTACGTGCGCAATGTAGGTATCGACGCGTAGCTCTCGTCGTGGGCAACATGCTGCACTTCTCCGCACTCGATTCCGACCACCGGTGCATACGTAGCATCCAGATGAAGCTCACACTCTCTCTCATACACGGTACACTCACTCACAGACTTCAAAGCTTGTTTTTAAAAATGACAAAAGGGTTTTTTCATTAAGGTCAAAAAGTGGTATATATACCTTACAATTCTCAAACCCTAAAGTTCCAAATCAACCATCTACTGAATCTAACTATCAAAACTGGGATACAATCTGGAAACTTCTGTAAGCCCCAATATTTACAAGGTGAAAAAGTCGGGTTTCCTCAATATATGAATAATTACAAAAAAAATGATAATCTTCCGAGTAGTTAGTTTCCGTGGGGTGTGTCCAGCTTCTAACAGAGTCTAGCGCATGTCGAACTGCAAGGAGTTCCTTTTCATATATGCCTAGAGCTTGCTCAACAGGGTCGAGCCTTTGACTTTCATAGCCTATGGCGTGCCCTTCTTGATGCAAAATAGATCCAAGGCAATCACCACAAGCATCACATTGGACCTCAAATGGTTTTTAATTATTGAGTATTCTTTAATTTGCATCTCTGCCTTGGCGAATTAAACAAGAGTTTGGTCACTGCACCCTCGTGCCCTTTTGTTATACATTTTGAGTTTAGTTATGTTAAAACACAAGAAGTATTGGACAAATTCTAACAATAATTCCCACATTATGACTTGCCTCAACATCATGAGCATCCCCCCGCTTACGAGTGGGGAGGGGGAACGGCAGTCCTTTGCCCCCAATCGTACCTAACTAGGTGTGCCGTGCCTCTTTCACAGAAGCTCATGATGTTATGCATTGTATGAAAAACACTTAAAAAGGCTCCCTTTTCCTACATGAGAAACTTCTTAATCTTCTTGTCAAACCCAAAGGGATTATTTAAACTAGAACTTTTCATTTCCAACCAAACATTCATTAAGGTGTAGTACTCAGCATATATCCATTAGTTGGCAATAACATTTGTAGGTGTTAACGCCATATCCTGAGGTACATCTATACGCTAGTTACCAAGGGCCAAGGGATCTACTGCGTATATTTTCGTAGTTACTCCCGTCTCCCACTTTTATTACCAATCCTGCTTTGGTGATAAAACATTCAAAGTTAGCTATTTCTCTCTGCCTGTGGCAAAAAGTAAAGAACACGATTGAAAATTTCAAAACAAATAGAAAAATAATGACAAATATGGCCGACATCTTCTGCCGCGGCATGTCACTACTTTCTTGGGATTTCCATATGTCCACAAGAGCGACGCCTATGACATCCATCATGTTCTCGATTTGACCTCACAAATTGAGGCAGCTGCCTCATCTCATTAAAGAAAAACATAAACAATATTGTTTTACAAGTGAACCCCCCTCGTCTTCTACCAACACCATCCAAGCGGGGAAATGGATTACTTTTGTGCTGGACCAGATAGCCCATCCTTCAACAAGGCTGTCCTCACCTTGAATGTATTCCTGGTGCTATTTGCTCAGGTACCCCTTTGGCCAGAGCTCACATTTTTCAACTTTCATCATTATAGAGTCAAGTGTGTCCACATTTTACAAGATGGTAGCATGTATGTTAGTTTCTTCAAGCTATATCTTGCCCATCAGGTAGGAGCTCCGTATTTGTGTCAATGGAGTTGCGAGCCTCTGCGAGTTGGTGGGCTCAACATTGACCACCTTGTGATGAATTATCTTCACAAGCTCTCTTACTTTGCCTTTGCACACTTTCAAAACTGACATGATACCCAATTGAAAGAGGGAGAGAAATTATAATCTCCGTTATCGCCTCTAGCATTATCACAGAATAATTTAGAGACAAAATCTACAAATTTGAGTGTTTTTTTTCATTTTCTTAAAAAATTACCAAGCATAAATTTGTTATTTTTCATTAAAATTTTGTACTAAAAATTGAAATATATCTTATCATTAAATTAATTAGAGCCACTTGATTAACATAAAGTTTCATTCTTGACAAAACAGGAGAGAGAGAGAGAGAGAGAGAGTCCAATTGTGAATTGAACATGCTATTAACTCTAAACAAGAAATGGTAATGTTCCAGATAGATTTTACCAAAGCATTTGACACTGTACAGTTGGACTTCGTGACTAGCACTCTCAAGAAAATGAGATTTGGCCCTAGAATCAGTGGATTCATTTACCTGTGTTGAGAGAAGGAGAGAACACAGAAGTAGAACCCCAAAGTGTGTAGAATACACACATGAGATGATGTATATATAGAGGGGACCTGGGTGCCATATATAGAGAAGCCATATATTGAGTAGCTTCACATATAAGCTCAACACCCCCGCTCAAATAAGGGTCCCTAACTGTGGATGAAAAAACCCTTGGGGGATCAAGGGAAAAACCCACAGCTCTATATACACCCACCGTTATATTATAAAAATCATTAAATATACAAATGTTTACGAGGAGCTACATCACTCCTTTTACAATGAATGTTTTATGAGGAGTTCTATCAAATACAATAATGAATACAAAGGTTCAATAAAGAGGTATAAAAGCTATCGATTAGCTTGTAATCAAAAGTGTCTCCGTGAATCTGCTGTGTAGCTTGTCATCAATATCGCATCACCAAACATGTCTTCATGTTGTCATCAATATGGCATCACCAAACATGTCTTCATAAATCTTTTATTGTCACCAAGTTTGTCTTCATAAAATCAATTCTTTGATCAATCCTACATAGATCATAGACTCCAAAAAGAACATGTCATGAAAATTATTAGCATCGTTAATGAAATAATTACGTTCACAATGCCATAAGAGATGGTTCGCGACGCCACTCTTTTGACGACATATATACGCACGACAACATATGGTACATAAAGTAGAAACGTAAAAGTACAAAATGTGTGATTACGTGATACAAATGATATGTGTATATACTACATAAAACAACATTTATCAATGTAGTGATCAATGAATACCATCAAAGTATTAACAAAATATTATCATTATATCAATAAAAATGAATAAATGACCATGGTATCAACGAAAAGCATCATGATATCACCAAGAATAATCATTGTATCAACGAAACAACATTATGGCATCACCGAGAATAACCATGGTATCAACGAAACATCATCATGGCATCACCGAGAATAACCATGGTATCAACGAAACAATATCATGGTATCACCGAGAATAACCATGGTATCAACAAAACATCATCATGGTATCAACAAAAATCACCATGGAATCAACGAAATATCATCATGGAATCACCGAGAATAACCATGGTATCAACGAAATATCATCATGGCACCACCGAGAATAACCATGGTATCAATGACATATCATCATGGTATCAACGAAAATCACCATGACCAAAGTATTAACAAAACATCATCATGGTACCATCAAAATCACTATGGTATCAATGAGAAATTATCAATAAAACGACGTAAACTATATCTCTAAAAGAATAATTATACGAGAATCAATGAACAAGTATATCATATAACAAAAGATCATGTACCAACAGTAGCTCGATAGAATTTGGACGATCATCAACGGCTCGACTGAATCGGAACGATGTGTAACTGGCTTCTGCAGCAAAGTTACGTCAGTAACAAATATATGATTGATGAAGAAAAAATATAATTGAGAAGTTTTCAATTATGAGAAAAATCAAAAGCAAAAAGTAAAATTTTGATTTTCAAACATATTCGCAGTCCGAGACGATAACCCAAAATCGGTGCAGAATTTAGAGAAACTTTCTTCTGCAAAGTTATAGACCACATCGATTCCAATCCCCATAGCGGGTAGTTTCTTCTGCAAAGTTGTAGAACACATCGATTCCGGTCTCTCATGCGGGTAGTTTCTGCAAAATCCTTTTCAATAAGTAGAAAAATAAAAAACATAAAACGGAAATTGCTTTTTATGTATGTACGCAGTCCGCGAACGATAACTCAAAATTGGTGCAGAATTTGAAAACACTTCCTTCTGCAAAGTTGTAGACCACATTCATTCCGGTCTCTATGGCGGGTAGTTTCTGCAAAATCGTTTTTAATTAGCAAAAAAAATCAAAAACAAAAAGCGAAAGTTGCTTTTCAGGTATGTACGCAGTCCGCGAACGATAACTCAAAATCGGTGCAGAATTTGAAAACACTTCCTTCTGCAAAGTTGTAGACCACATCGATTCCGGTCTTCCTCGCGAGTAGTTTCTGAAAAATCGTTTCCAATAAGCAGAAAAATCAAAAACAAAAAGCGGAAGTTGCTTTTTAGGTATGTACGCAGTCCGCGAACGATAACTCAAAATCGGTGCAGAATTTGAAAAAACTTCCTTCTGCAAAGTTGTAGACCACATCTATTCTGGTCTCCTTCGTGGGTAGTTTCTACAAAATCGTTTTTAATTAGCAAAAAAATCAAAAACAAAAAGCGGAAGTTGCTTTTCAGGTATGTACGGATTCCGCGAACGATAACTCAAAATCGGTGCAGAATTTGAAAACACTTCCTTCTGCAAAGTTGTAAACCACATCGATTCCGGTCTCCTTTGCGGGTAGTTTCTGCAAAATCGTTTCCAATTAGCAGAAAAATCAAAAACAAAACGCGGAAGCTGTTTTTCAGGTATGTACGCAGTCCGTGAACGATAACTCAAAATCGGTGCAGAATTTGAAGGAACTTCCTTCTGCAAAGTTGTAGACCACATCGATTCCGATCCCTCCAAAGGGTAGTTTCTGCAAAATTGATTTTGATCAGGAGAAAAATCGAAAACCAAAACGTACTACTCTGATACCATGTTGAGAGAAGGAGAGAACACAGAAGTAGAACCCCAAAGTGTGTAGAATACACACATGAGATGATGTATATATAGAGGGGACCTGGGTGCCATATATTGAGTAGCTTCACATATAAGCTCAACAACCTGTTAGGTAGTGGAGTATTCTCGAGAGTGGTGATTAATTCCCGGGTATCTCACAAAGTCCATACTGCTTGATCAGTGAGGCAGGGGTGTCTAGCCAGTCGTCTTTCTTTTTACAATTGCTACCCACCTTCTATATGCATATTTGGATGCTTTGTATTATTCTGGTTTCTTGCAAACACTTCAGCTAGGGTCTAAGCATATTAGAGGGAGAGGCTTGCAGATGATATATTTCTTTTTCTGAAATCTAATAATGTATACATTATGAGATGTACTAAAAAATTAGATTTGTTTGCTTCTGCTGCTAGCCTCAACCTTAACTTGACAAAATCAGCCTTGATAAATATATCAGCAAGAATGCCTATTTAGGAATTTTGGGAAAAATTCGTAATTTTGGGACATATTTGAACCTGGATCCCGTGCTTGCCATGTCAAACCAAAATATAAATCCTAATCATGAAGTATGCTAAGGGATCAAGCTTACATTCTACAATAGAAGAAGACACATAAGGTAGTAAAATTTTGTGATGCGCAAAATATGTACATTGTGGATGATAGACCAACCAAGATTGAAGCTACTTCACGTAGCAACAAATGACTTGATCAAGTAGTGCACTACATGACTTTTCTCTGGGATAATTGCAGTGTTTCAAATTCTAATGAAGAAACGGGGATCCAAAAACACAAAAGATGGGGGCCTGATTGAAAGGAAGTGATATATACTGATATCCTTGTTAGAGTACTTACTAGGTGGTCTTGCTAGTGTATCTAGAAATTAGAGACAAATATTGGATTAGATATGCAAATGAAAGGAAAACTAGCAACATATATCTTACATGAGAGCAATCGCCACCACCTTAATGGGGAGAGAAGATGAGGCAAGACTTCAGCCTTTCTTCAAGAGAAAGTGTGGCACTAAGATGAGTGTGTCACAATGGAATTGAGCTATTCTCACTCACTCATAACTTGTCCCAATGAAGAGAAGGTTGCCCTTTTTATAGGTGAGGGAGCCATGCTTTACATAATAGCTTAATTAGGCTAAAGAGTTAACCCAAATCAAATGTTCTTTGGATATTTCTTAAAATGGGCAATATTAGGACTCAAAATATCATGAAATTCAGCATCTTTGGTCGTTGAGGCTCCATGTGGGTGCATGATGTATGTGGGCCCCACCTAGGCATCTTCTATGTGGCTCCAGCAGGTGGTCCCAACTTGTGTGTCTTGTCCTTCAAGGCATCTTTGAGGTGTCACATTCACATGCTTGTGTCTTTTATCCTCCAAATATCTTATTTTATGGAAAAAGACCAAGATTACCTCTTTTCACTTGATTCACCTGTTTACCATCTCTTCTTGCAGTGTAGTTGTGAGAGGATTTTTGACTCTTTTCCCTGTAACTTTTGACCTGTATCTCAGATTGACATGCTTTGAAAGGAAAAATTGGACTACTAAAAGAGCTTGACTTGGTTTTGGAATTTTATCCATGCCCTTAGGTCGGGATTTTCAAATTGGGATGGTCCAAGAAGCTTTGGATCTTCCTTTTCATAAAGCCTTCTAGTAGGCCCTTCCCTCTTGTATGTATCCAAGAAGGTATGCATTATTGAAGAGTTATATTATTAAATAAATGTGAAAAGAAGAAAATAATTTATATATGGTAGGGTATAGCTGAGATATTAGAAGAAATATACAAATGCTTTTCCCCCATACAAAAAGAGGCACAATCATTGATACTTCTCTTGCAGTACTTTCTAATAGTAATGTACATTTCTATTACTTCAAAGGTAATACTAAGGTATGGTAGAAAGCTTTTATTTATGCATATGAGTTATTATATTAAGTATACTTATGCGTCAAAAGTCACAAGATAAATCGTTTAATGCCCGTTCTCAGTATATACGTGCCACAACACGACATCCACCCCCTCTAAACCTGCACATCCTCCGGTATGTGCCACATTGTCTCTTTGTAAGATCAGACCACTTGTACATCTTCCTTGCTTTATTCTTCATTGGATGATTCCAGAGCTTCATGTTCACTTTGATCTTCACCTGTGTTTTTCTCTTCCTCTTCATCAACATCTTCTAGATCATTGTCTCCTCTTCTCTTAAACATTTTGATCCTTTTTCCCGCAATGGGAATATTTAGTTCTGTACCATCTAGTTCAGACAAGTTGTAAGTAGCATTTTCATGCACATGCTTTACAACATACGGTCCAAACCATCTTTTTGAGAACTTACGCATGACTGTGTGCTGGTTATCAAGGCTACTCTCATACACTAAAACCCAGTCACCTTTGTCAATTGCTTTGCTCCTGATTCGATGTCGCTTATCAAAGTAGTCCTTGTTTTTCAACCTTGCATGTTTGAGTCGTTCTTTTGCAGCTTCAATGTCTCCAGGTCTTCTCTCTAGTTGCCTTATACGCAATGCAAGGAGATCTTCCCTGCTAAGCCCCTCTTGCCAAGGTAGTACATTCCATGTGGGAATTGTATCTTCAATCGGCATCACTGGCTTTTGACCATACATTAGCTCCACAGGCATGTAGCCAGCTACTCAGCTATGTGTTGTACGATCAGCCCATAAAGCATATGGTAATAATTTTGGCCACTCACCAACTCTTCCTTCGCAAGCCCTAGCCAAAGCTTTGATGATAGGAGGATGCCTTCTTTCACTCTTTCCATTGCCTTCAGGGTTGTAAGCTGTGGTAAGAGAAAGCTTGATTCCTAATTTGGTAAAGAAATCCCTTACTTCCTTAGCATCTAGCTCACCTCTATCTGCAGTGATCTTTCCCACACAGCCATAACGGCAAATCACCTCATCAAGAAGGAATTTGCACACAGCTTCTGTGGTTTTAGCCCTTAATGCTCTTCCTTCAACCTGGTTAGTTAGGTCCTCTTGTGCAAGAACCAAGTATCTCATCTGCCAGAGTCTTAAAGGCATTGTGACTAGATCCACAACCCATTTATAGTGCATGGCTAGTGGATATGTAGGGTGCAATCCATCACGATGTCGGACATTTGAATACATTTGACAAGTTACACATGACTCTACAAATTGAGATACATCTTTATACATACCCTTCCACCAGTATTTTTCTTTCAACTTGGAGTAGGTTGCCCACACATCCCTGTGTCCAGTCCATAGACTCTCATGAAACTCTTGCATGAGCTTTACTTGAGTCTCTTTTTTACATAGAACCCGTTGTGGTGTAGCACCCTTTTGTTTAGGATGCTTCCACAAGTAACCATCCCTCAAAAAGTACTCATATGCTTTCCTGCGTATCCTCTTGAATTCTTGTTCAGACCAATCATCCTGTTTTGTTAGAGTACTCAAGTAGCTTCCAATAAGAAGCCAATCACCTTCATAAAGCTCTTTCAAGAATAATTCAAGTAGATTAGTCATGCAGACATTGTTACCTTTGACATGAGAGATAGAATAGAACTTTGTGCCTACATCATCTCCCTCGTCAATCATTTGTGACTCATCTTCATACCTTGCCCTTGATAGCATATCTGCCACTATATTGTCTTTACCTGTAATGTGCTTAAACTCAGGAGTTAAGGACTTAATGTAGGCAATCCACCGCAACATAGCAATGTCTGGCGTTGAGCAGCTTGTAATCATCCCAAGAAGTGGTAGACAATCTGTTTCTACAACCACACATGCACCAATTAGGTACTCTTTCCCACTTTTCAAGGCTGTAATCATACCCCATAACTCTCTCTTTATCTGTGGATAGTTTCTTTGGAGAGCACTTAGTACCTTTGCTCCAAATCTTACCACATACCTGTGTCCTTCTTTGTCATCTCGCCCTATTGCCCATCCAATCCCTGTAGGACTGGTGTCTACTGTCACAATTACTGGCCTTTGACACTCATAGTCTACCTTTCTCAAAGTTGTTGCTGACTGGAGCAACTCCTTTAGCTTTTTCATGGATTTTACATGTGCTTCTGTTCATTAAAACTTCTGATTATTTCTAAGCAGCTGATAAAGAGGATCAACTACATGTGCATAATGTGGAATCCAAATAACATAGAAGACACATGCTCCCAGAAACCTTCTAACCTCAGTGATGCTAGTGCATGTTTCTTTCATTCTTTGGATGGCATCTACCTTTGCTGGACAAGGTTTCCTACCATATGGCCCGCACATGTGCCCCACAATGAGCACTTCATTGACACCAAACATAGACGTTTTCCCTGACAATGTAAGATTCACTTCTTCCAACTTACACAAAATTTTATCACAATCATTTATGTGATTTACCACAAACCTGCAACATCCCTTGAGATCCAAAGCTTCATCTTTTTCACTTTCTTCACATCCTTTGATAGGCAAATCATCAATGAAAGGCACTGTGCTTTGAGGAATAAAGTCACGTAAGACCTTATTCATGCCATTCATCATATGTGCAACCGAGTTGGTTGCTCCCTTTGGCAAGGTACACATCCTTACCAAACCCAAAGGTGTCCTCATGGTTGTCAAGTCTCTGCTTTCGATTGCAAGCTGAAATTGATCATACCCTGAGTAGATATCCCCCATTGAGTAGATTGCCCTCCCTGCAAACGCCTCTGCAAACTCATCCACAATTGGACCTGTACCTACATTTCTAATCGTCACCTTGTTTACTGGTTGCATATCTTGGATGATGCGTAGAGAACCATTCTTGTTTGGAACTGTGAACCACATGTTTGAGTATGGAGCACAAGAAGGCTCCAAGATTCCCATTTTGATTTTCTCATTTAGTAGCTCTACTAACTTTGGCAAATGAGCCTTTGGATTTGGAATAGGCCGCAGATTCCAAGGCACATGAGGTATTGTGAAAATTACCATAGGATCTACAATAGAAGGATCAACACATCCTATCTCATGTGGCTCAAATGCAAAAGCCTTACCATGCTTTGAAAGCATTTCTTTGAAGCACTTTGTCTCCTCCTGTGTTAGAAACTCCTCGCGACCAATCTGCAACTCTTGGCAAGACTCCTTTGTAAAGGTATGCCCAATATTCTTAGGATTCCTCAAACTTGGTTGTAAAGAAACCTGCTCTATTTTTTCCCTATTGTTGGGTGGTAAGGGTGAAGCTACTGGTTTCACCTTCTTTGCTACACTTTTGTACTTAGTTTCAACATGAACTTCTGGGCCAATTGTTTGGTTTTCTTTAAAGGCTTCTATTAGTTGATACATTTCCATAGAGCAAACTTCCATAACTTCATTTTCAAGATGCAACTAGACCCCATTATAGCATCAAGCTCACCCATAGTATCTAGAAAAGAAACTTGTTCACACAAACCCAAAACATTTTCAGTAGGCTCTAGCAACCCACTTTCTTTCATGCCTATTTGTATATTATGTACATATTGCCTCTTACATCTCTTCAAATCTTTAAGTTTTGTAAAACATACTAATCCATTCCTTGTTAGCAAGGAGCCCGTTGAGAAATTTTCACCTATTTTTGGATCAGGCGAGACCCTTTTTCTTTCTGTACCACTGCAATCCCGCTTTACAATGATACTTGGCCAAAACCCATCATTTTCCTATGGTCATGAAACTCTTTTCTCACCTTTGGTAGAGGATGTTCTCTGAGGTTGTAACGATTTCTTTCATGGTTCACACAAAATGTGAGAAATTGGACAGCACGTTTACCATCTTTGCTACGTATCCTAGCATATGCAGAACCATCGTCCATTACCTTTGTTTCCATTCGAACTCCCACAATGTAGGGCTATCCAAGGATGAGATGATATGAAGATGTATCCTGTACAAAGAAGTTTTGGTCAATCTTTACATCACCTATTGTCACCTTCACACCTGGACATGCTGCATACAATTCATCGGATGAATTGTTTTCCACTTTTACCATCCAGCCATGATCTGTGTCCATTGGCCATTTTCACTTGTTGTAGAGACTCTTTGACATTATGTTTATTTCTAAACCATGGTCAATCAAGGCAACAAATGGTTCTTCAAGATCACCTACCTTGACCAAAGTTTCTGTAGTAGCCCTTGCCCAGTGACTTCGTGAATAGTAGCTCCTAGGAATATCTTCAACTTCTTCATCATCATTTGAGAAATGCACTTGCTTCACTCTCCCACTAGATTGGTAGCATCCTACCACAACTCCATCATCCTCCTTATTTTGTAGTTTCATCCCTTGTGTCTTCGAGGTTTCCCCTTCAACCTGTGGAGGAGAAACTTCAGCAAGGGTTTGCCTCTTCCTCTTGATGATGTCAATGATCTCCTCATGGAATTTACGCTTTGCAATGCCAAGAACTTCTCCCAGAGTAAACTCAATCTTGCTATTGAAGATCCTTTCCTCCAAGACTTTCTTTAAATCTGTAGCAACCTCAATATCAGATTGTAGTTTATAAGTTGGGCCTTTTGTCTTACCTTTCGCTGGCTCTTTCTTCTTTTCTGTTGTAGACTCCTCCATGAGTACTTCGGGTGGAGATTCTCCTTGTGTTGAGGTGTTTGAGAAGGCATTGAGTCGCTTCTTCCCCCACTTCTAGAAGCTCTTTTTGATGGTCCTTCATCAGCATTCTCATGCCTGCGCTTCTCTTCTACAATCGCCTCATTTTGTTGGCATTTTGTAATGTAGGAATGCACTGACAATGAGTCCACTGGATCATTCCACCCTGTTTCTAGACGTATGAAATCATCTGCTTCATGTAGAATCTCTTTTGTAAGATTTCCCTTTTTAGCTAATTGCATGAAATTTGGCCAAATTTGACCATGATGGTCATTCACCTCTTCATCACTAAGATGCTCAATTTTTACTCCATGGTTAGTTGCCATATCTTCAACTAAGGTTTGCATCCCCCCCTTCCCAAAGTTAGTTCTCAAGGGTAGACCTGTCTCTCTTAAGTGGATTTTACCATCCTTAAAAAAGACAACATCTTTTGATAGAGCATCACTAAAATCATCACAATCCCTTCTTACATGGTCTGTACTATCACACCAAATACATCTATTAACAAAACCTTCTTTGGGTTGTTGCCTTTGCCTAAAAAGTGGCCCTGATGATTGGCCTTTTTCTTCAAGCTTTGCAAGCTTCATCTTCAAGTCACGCATTCCCTTCACAAGCTCATCTAGCATGGACTCATCAAACTTAGGAGCGATAAAAGTAGGCTTTACCATTTTGTCAGAAGTTGAGGTTGAAGGACTTGTAGTGTTTACTACCATCTTGTCCCTTCTTCTTTGTCATTTGGCAAGCAACGAGACAGCACCTTCAACTTCATTCCAGTCGGTCTTTAGTCCTTGATCAGTATCTTTATCTTCAAGAAGAAGCTCTAAATTTTCTTGAAACTCTTTACCTGCGGATTGTAAGAAAAGATCTGTCTTCTCTGCATCTAGTGTGGCCCTTTCTGTCCTGGTGAGTTGTGCATAGCGCCGCTCAAATTCCCTAAGTAGCTCTGTTATTGATAGTCCTTGCTTTGGCTTGACTACCCATTCTAAGAACGTCCTTTTGTCACTCTCTCCGAGTCCTCCATGAAATATTCCTCCTTTAAAGCTACTTTGAGTTCTTTCCAATTTCTCCCATGCCCATCTTTAATTCCCTTAACATGCTCCCTAATTTCTGGAGCAACAACTAGCTCTAAGCTTTGAATCATCTCACCTTCTGACACGCGATGCAACACCATCTCCTTCACAAACTCGCGTAAGTACTTGGTTACATCTTTGACATTGAACTGATCCACTCTGTTGACGATTGCTTGTATGGCCTTCGTTGCTGAAATCTCCCTTCTTTCAGTAGCATGTTGTTGTTGCATGAACATTGCAAATGCTTGAAACATTTGCATTGTTGCTGGGTCAAAATGCACACCCTGTGGCTCAACATGATCACCCATGGTTACCCACAAACTCTCACCCTGGCAGATTCGCGTCGGGTTCACCAAAAATATGTCAAAAAGTAGGCGGTCTTGCCAGGAAGGCACCGGGCCTCTTGCTGTGAGAGTTTGTGAGGAAGCTCAAGGGTTATGAGAAAGAGCTAAGATGTAGATAACATAGCTTCTAGAGCTAAAGAATAAATGTAGCCAAAGAAGCCGCTCACTTTTCCTTACAAACACACACGTGATGGAGAGAACTCATGAAAGATAGTCAGAACGAAAAAAAATTGAAAACATCGAGATTACGATCATATCGTATCATGGGTAGGATAAGAGGGTTAATGGATGAGTTAATGATATTTAATCTTTGTTGTCCAAATAAGTTGCAGATTGCTCTTTGGAACTATAGCTTTGTGCTTACTATAATGTATATGTTTTGTCTAGCGATTGGGATTAGTTGTGAGTACAAATCCTCTTGATTCATAATAAAATAACCACATTCACATCAAAAGAGAATTCATAGTCAATAATAGGTAGTATGATGGGATCTGGTGAGAGAAGTACTTCGTTGAGCCTTTCAGGACCAAATAGAAACACTATGCGTTGCTGAAAGTGAATCTTCCGGCTAATCCAAATGTTGACCCTAAAAGATTGCACTGAATGAAATTGAAATAAATTTACTCTATGTGGATTATGGTTATTCATCAATGATATACATAGTATGTTCAAAGATAAAGGTGTGAAAGAAGTGAAAGGAGAAGAAGAAGAGAGTTTCTATCCCAAGCCCTATTGTTGCCCTTAGGCAATAAGGATACTGCGGGGAGAGAAGTACCTATAGCAAGGAGATTCTAGAGTTTGTGGAAGATAATGAGAACCTTAAGAGAGAGAGATGCTTGTGGAAGATGAAGATATGGTTACTAATCTTGTGCACATAATTGTTTCCCGCAAGAAGGTTGTACCCATTACATTGACAAGGTTGCTGCTTGAATACCTTCCAATGAAACAATTAAGACACAACAAGAGAGATTAAAGGAGTAGTAAAGATATAATTAGGGATAGATCTAAGTGTGGTGGTGATATTAAAGATAGATAATGAGGGATAGAGATAGAGTTGGAGACAAATATTGGATTAGATATGCAAATGAAAGGAAAACTAGCAACATATATCTTACATGAGAGCAATCGCCACCACCTTAATGGAGAGAGAAGATGAGGAAAGACTTTAGCCTTTGTTCAAGAGAAAGTGTGGCACTAAGATGAGTGTGTCACAATGGAATTGAGCTATTCTCACTCACTCATAACTTGCCCCAAGAAGGTTGCCCTTTTTATAGGTGAGGGAGCCATGCTTTACATAATCACTTGATTAGGCTAAAGAGTTAACCCAAATCAAATGTTCTTTGGATATTTTTTAAAATGGGCAATATTAGGACTCAAAATACCATGAAATTCAGCATCTTTGGTCGTTGAGGCTCCATGTGGGTGCATGATGTATGTGGGCCCCACCTAAGCATCTTCTGTGTGGCTCCAACAGGTGGTCCCAACTTGTGTGTCTTGTCCTTCAAGGCATCTTTGAGGTGTCACATTCACATGCTTGTGTCTTTTATCCTCCAAATATCTTATTTTATGGAAAAAGACCAAGATTACCTCTTTTCACTTGATTCACCTGTTTACCATCTCTTCTTGCAGTGTAGTTGTGAGAGGATTTTTCACTCTTTTCCTTGTAACTTTTGACCTGTAACTCAGATTGACATGCTTCAAAAGGAAAAATTGGACTACTAAAAGAGCTTGACTTGGTTTTCGACTTTTCTCCATGCCCTTAGGTCGGGATTTTCAAATTGGGATGGTCCAAGAAGCTTTGGATCTTCCTTTTCATAAAGTCTTCTAGTAGGTCCTTCCGTCTTGTATGTATCCAAGAAGGTATGCATTATTGAAGGGTTATATTATTAAATAAATGTGAAAAGGAGAAAATAATTTATATATGGTAGGGTATAGCTGAGATATTAGAAGAAATATACAAATGCTTTTCGCCCAGACAAAAAGAGGCACAATCATTGATACTTCTCTTGCAGTACTTTCTAATAGTAATGTACATTTCTATTACTTCAAAGGTAATACTAAGGTATGGTATAAAGCTTTTATTTATGCATATGAGTTATTATATGAAGTATACTTATGCGTCAAAATTCTCAAGATAAATTGTTTAATGCCCGTTCCCACTATATACGTGCCACAACACGACACCGTCATGTTCAACTAATGGAAGAGCAAATTGAGCATACATAGAAATTAGTGATGCAAGATGACGATTCCAAGGGTCACACACACACGCACACACACACACCACATCCCGTCAAATCTAAAATAAGAATTAAGTGCCTTGATCAAACATCAGCTACATTGCAAGAATGACGTACCTGCATGCTACAAACAAAGATCTACTATGAAAAGATGTTAAGATGCTGTGAAATGCTACAGCTAGAGAAGAGGCAAAGGGGTTTTGTCCACTACATGCAGTATCATGTGGACGTGGGTGTGTAGATTTCTTGTACCCACAAATATAGGCATTGACCAATAAAGACGAGATTATAACCCGGTGGTTCTGATCTCCGTGCACCTCTAGACCGAGGTGTGCAGGGATTGGATATGACTGGAGCATGTGAGGTAGTTTACAATGTGAACACGGAGAGAGAGAGAGAGACAGAGAGAGAGAGAGAGAGAGAGAGAGAGAGAGAGAGAGAGAGAGAGAGAGAGAGAGAGAGAGAGAGAGATAAAAGACAAAGAATGCCAATAGAAGATTAAATTTGTTGTCCAGGTTATAAGATTTTTGTCCTCATTATGAGTAGTGACGAGGATGTGGGGCCGTCCAACCGAAACACCTATCTCTCAACGAGGATCTTATGTCCTTGTAACCATTGCAAGCATGCTGTGCGACAGACAAGACGTGTTTCTTTGCAACACGTTCGCGAATTTGGCGAGTTCAATCCATCTATTATAGATCGATTTGTTGCCAATTATAACTCGTCGGACTCTGACGCTGCCCAACAGGCAGCAATCTTAAGCCCGAAGTTGATGAAATGATCGAGACGATCATGGATTCAGAAAGGCTTGTCTATGATGATATGAAAAGTGAAGCCGATACGCCATTGCATAATGGAGCACGTGTGTCTAGATTGAAAGCGCTCCTGGTTCTTCTCAACATGCAGACAAAGTTTGGATCGAGTGACACTAGCATCACAGCGCTTTTCAGGTGATCTATTACAATTAGTTTACTTTAATAAAACTCTAAATGTATAATGATCTAATAGATTTTTACACAATTCTACTGTATTTTTATGTTGTGTAGATTGCTCAAAGAGCACATACTACCAGTTGATAATGTGATGCCAAATTATCGAGAGAAAGCAAGAAAGATTTTGTGAAACTTGGGGATGGATTATAATTCGATCCACGCTTGTCCTAATGACTGCATTCTTTTTAGAGGGGAATACATAGACATGGAGAAGTGTCCGAAATGTGATTCAGAAAGATATCGAGTAGATCTCCATGGAACAAAAATTCCACAAAAGGTTTTGCGACATTTTCCTCTACTTCCTCGCATCAAGCATTTCTTCGAATGTAAGTCCATGGCCGCCCTAGCATCATGGCATGAGGAGAATAAATCTTTGGATGGTGTGCTACGGATTCCTGCAGATTGTGCAACCTGGAAACATATAGATGGAACATGGACGGATTTGCCAGGGAAGCTCAAAATTTGCGCTTAGGCCTGGCTATGGATGGCGTAAATCCATTTGGTCAAAGATCAACATCTTACAGTGTATGGCCCATTGTCATTGTCAACTACAACATTCCCCCGTGGTTGACTACGAAGAAGGGGCACCTATGGCTAAGCTTGATTGTGCCGGGGCGATATAAAGTGAAGAATATGGATGTGTATCTTTGTCCACTATTGGAAGAGCTACAACAATTGTGGATTGGCATAGAGGTGGTGGATATGAGCCGACACACAGGTCGACGGAATGCTTTGATCAGAGGCATTCTAATGTGGACCATGCATGACTATCCTGGACTAACAGAATGCTCAAGTGATCTATTTACACTCCTCACTCAGACACTGTAAATCTTGCTTTTTCTCAAGTTGATCTATTATCATGTGTATACATGCAGGGCTTCAAACAAGCGGATACAGAGCATGTGTCACATGTGGACCTAAACTGAATGCACGTAGGGCGCCCTCACTGAAGAAGCAAATCTACGAAGGTCATCAAGCGTATCTTCCAGAGAATCATGTGTTACACGACGGCTTTTTGGGAAGAGAGCCACAGAGGATGTCTGCACAAGCATGGTTAGAGCAGAAGGAGATGTGTGATGATGGATTGCCCCCAGAGATGAAGAGACTATCTCTATGGTATGAGTTACCATACTGGCCCCGACTCATGATCAATCACTTGATCGATCCAATGCACATATTCAAGAATGTGGGTAATCTACTATGAGACCATCTGACCGGCAAGAAAGATACTTCGGGAGCCAGAGTTGACCTTAGAAATGTGGATCGTATGGAGCAATATTGGCCACAAACAGCGTCCGATGGATCGATAAAACTCCCTAAAGCACCATGGATTTTCATAGGACCCAAGAACGCAAAGTAAAAGAGACCATTCGATCTTTGCGGACCCCCACTAGCGTAATGCACTCGCTCCGAATGTGTTTTATACTTTCGTACTACCCGAGCATTGTGAACAATTTAGTATGTAAATAGTTAATGTGTGTTTTAGAATTTATGTGCTTGGAAGATCTCATGTAAGTTATGTGGCTCTGGCAGGTGATACTTCATCCCACAAAGTTTGCATCAAACTGGTGGTACGTCATAGAGGTAGCCCCTCGTAGTGCACGGACGTATGAAGGCTACCATGTGCCAATCACAGTGGCATCAATGGAGGAGATCGGAGAAGATGCCCAGTCAGAAGCCATGGAGGTGGTGCCAGACGAACATCAAGCTGCTACTCTCTATGGGGTGCATGCAGAGGATCTACAAAATGAAACAGAGGACATCTGTTTCAACGGAGATCTCTATATAGATATAGGAAGTTATGCTGAGCTATGCGAGGATGAGAGAGAGATCTCTTAAAGCCATAAATATTGTATTTGAACAAGTGTGCTCCGTTTTGTAAATTCAGAGTTATGCACTTGCCTCTTTGATCACTCAAGTTGAATAGAAGAAGAACGCTTTCTGTTGCTGCTAGCTTTTGAACATTCCAAAGCTACAAGCACTGGACTGTTCTTGTACGATTCTCCGGCTCTTTAAGTATTTGCTTCATTGCAACATTGTATTTATATGCCTCATTGCGTCATTGTATTTAATGGTCTTTGTGTCCACTCTAGGTACGTATGCTCTAGGTATGTTCTCATTAGCAGAGACGACGAGCAACTCCTCTTCTCTCTCTCTCTCTCTCTCTCTCTCTCTCTCTCTCTCTCTCTCTCTCTCTCTCTCTATCTACTTGTCCATGTTTTCTACTCCATTCATTCAATATTAAGTTTTAATGTTCTTGTGTTTAATGCAGGTATGGATGATGATGAGTTTCTTTCTTCTTTGTCACCCCAGCAGAGACAGTGGTACGTGGAGCGCCATCGCCCAGGTGCACCATCGCGCGTTCCTACTCCATCCGCATCTCCCTTTGTTTCGGAGTCCTCAGCACGCTTCGAAGCTTCGGTCTCGACGAGCGTGCTCTAGTGGTGGTGGTGGTTGTTGTGGGGGTGGCGCCACCGATGCTTCGACACCGCCTCGTGTTCGACGAGGCTCTTTATCGTCCCCTTCTTTTCCCGTCCCGACACCAGCCATGGCATCGCCATCGACACCAGGTTTTGCGCGGCTGAGTGCCGTTCCCCACAGCTACGCACCACTAGCTACTCCTCCAAGAGTCACTCCAGTGGACACTCCTCGCTTCGGGGCTCAGACTCCAGTGGAGACACGTGGCATCCGTACCCCCATTGACACGCCGCTAGAGACCCCTGTCGAGACACCCAGGTTCACGCGTCAGCGGCGAGAGGGCTTGCCTTACTCCATTGACTTCAGCGACGGCATCATCTTGGCTGATGACGACAAGAAGGTGATTTCGCGCATGCGCGGTCTTTGCTCTCAGGTGTTTAGACACTACATACTAAACACCTGGAGTGAAGTACCGAATGAATTAAAAGACAGAGTCCTCAGCATGCTTCGTGACGAGTTTCCCATTCCAACACGGGATGACCGCTTCAATGAAGATGTGATGAAGGTTCGAATGCGCGAATACTGCAAGCATAAGCGTTCTGAAGTGCAAAAAGCAATCAAGCATGGATGGAACGGACCAGATTGGCTGGCCAATGAAGATTGGAAGCATGCGAAGAAAGAAGCGCGCGAGAATCCCGACAAGTGGAAGCAACAAAAGGAGGCAGCTAGAGCACGAGTAGAGGCAGTGAGCTCGCACCACTTGGGGAGCGGCGGGTGGGCATCATTTGAGGCTGATTTTGTAAGTGTTTTCGCATCTATGTTCGATAGTTTAGGGTTTATGGGATTTTAAATTCTAACATAATGGATTCTTTGTATGTTTTGACAGTGGTCGTTTACAGGACGTGATCCCACTCCGTACGAGCGTGAGTACGCAGACAGGAAGGGCTTAAACGCCCTTATAGACATCCTGACTTCTTGCGGCGGCATGGTTAGTATTAGGGTTTATTCTTTTCTATTTATTGTATTGTTTTATAAACGTCGCTCGCTATATGTTTATACTTACAAAAAGCTATCTTATTGTTTTTTTTTGCAGATTCCTATAGATACGCCGCTTGGACTCAATGAGACATCTGATTAGACGACGTCAGTTTAGCCATAGCTAGATAGCATTAGTTTCTTTTTGTCCTAGCTTATGTATCATGAGACCATGTAACTATGTATTTTTGAAAACCATGTATATTTTTCAAATAATGACAATGGTTTGTAACTATTACATTTGCAATGATTAACAATCAAGTGATTTTGTTGCTGTGTACAATTGTCATTTATTTACTTCCATCAATTCACGCTTGTCATTTTTGTATATTTATTTTGCAAACAATACGTACTATGGATGATGGAGTTAATGATTATATTGTCTTGTGGTTGACTATTTTGGGTCTATATTTACCTTTGTACTTTTTTTCAAAGGTAAATAGACCAATGAAACATTCAATATGGTTGATGGGTGGCAGGGCATTAAATGCCCTGCACCAAAAAAATTTAATCTCGGGCGTCGCTAAATTGTGCACTGCAGCGTCGCTATCTATGGCCCTGTAGCATCGCTATATAGCGACGCATATAGCGACGCTGATAGAGACTGCGATAGCGACGGCGACGTTCTCGTATCGACGCTAATAGCGACGCTTTTAGCGACACCGGGGGTTTAAAAAACCCAATGTATTTCCATTGCTATAAGCGTCACAAGAGCACACAACCTCTTGTAGTGGCTTGAGTTCTAGAAGCAAGCTAGCTAGTCCATTGCAACAATGTACAACCTACAAGAAGAAGACTATTACCACATGACAAGTGCTTTGACACAGACGGAGGCCTTGACTCAAGGGAATCTTGAGAAAAGCTTGTAGTCCTACTTGAGCTCTGCTGACCCAAACTCAAGCTTGACCATCCAAGCTCTAGTTTCTCTAGAGTTGCAAGGGCATGCTCTAGTTGTAGAAGCAAGTAGTTCATTGCAATTGTTTAAAGGTTACTAGAAAAAAACTCGTACCACATGATCACTATGTTCACACAAAAGGATAGTCTTGAAAGGGAGACTTGAGAAAGCCATATAGCCTCGGTCTTGCTTCAAACAGGATAGCTAGAATTGGACATTGAGCGCCCAAGCTCTCGTTTTGTAGAGTGACATGTGCATGTTTGGTCACGAGGAATCTAAGGAAAGCTCTGGTCTTGTAGAGTGGCAAGTGCATGTTTGGTCATGAGGAATCTAGAAAAAAAGAGCCAATCCTTTTGCAAGAGTTTAAGCATGCCTCAAAGACATTGCGAGACTATGAACATATGTATTTGGAGAAAGGAATTTAGTATTACTTGGGCTAGGCTGGCTCGAACTTAAGAGGGAGCTTGAGATCTGACTCGAGAAAGACAATGACGGTACTCCAGAAGGGCACCACAAAGAAACCCAAAAACACTCCATGAGGTCACATTGCACAAGCAAATTTCAAATTTTGAATCTGACGGAAAAATTCAAAACTGATAGCAAGCTGCCATCAACTATACCTTGTAGACAGAAGGAGGAAGTTGCAATGAGGAATGCGCCTTGGCAACCTTGCTTTGGTCCTATGACCCTGCTTGGCATGACAATTACACACAGAGGTTCGTGGCAAGATCATTTTTGAATAGGAAGAGAGCTTTCTCAGGTTCCATGGCTTGAGGGAGATCAAGGGTGGATTGATGGAGAAGGCACATGTGTCCTTACGAAGGTGAGTTGAAGTTGATTTTCTCACTGTTTTCTCAAAGTTCTGTAAGATCGATAGATTTCAGCCTTTTGTTGGTGCAGCGGTATCTCAAAGACTACGACACCTTGAGTCAGCATTTTGCTCCAAGGAGATTTTTGAAGCTCGCAACCGGACTGCATGAGGCCGATATCTTGATACTATTGATGCCCATGGATTTGTGGTCTCGAGACATTTCTGAAGCTCGGGCTTTTTTGGGTGCAGTAATATCTCGAAGACTAGATCGGAAGCTCGCAACCTAGCTATAGGACTGCATATCAATATCTCCATATATATTGCTTATGTTCATGGGTGTGCAGACTGATGTCCATGGGTTATCACTGAGATACTATTCAGTCCTGAAGCTCGCATGGAACTGCATGTCGATATCTCCATATTTCTGATGTCGGTGGGTTTGTAGGCAAGAGAGACTTCCAAAGCTCGCGACAACCTATCAAGGTATGAATCAGATTGTAGGCCAATATCTTCATATTTTAGATTTCCGTAGGTTTGCAAACTTGAGAGATTTTTGAAGCTCGCAACCTGGCAAGGTATAGTGAACTAGACTACAGCAGGCCTTGAAGCTCGCAACCTGGCAAGGTATAGTGAACTAGACTACAACAGTCCTTGAACACAAGCTTGCAAAGTAGTAGTATACAAACCTAGCCTCGACCACATGATTTGATTTTACAAGCACGCTACGGTCTTCTTTCTTGGAATCTTGGTGGGGGATCTCTTCATTACTGCCACGCCTATGAGTATGGCAGCCGCACACTCTATTGTGTCTTTCCTAAATTGGATTGGGATCCAGCTTTTGAGCGGCTAATTTCTTCTCTACGTACAAAGACAAGCTTTGGTGTTATGAGGGTCTAGCCCGTTGAAGTCTGGATAAGGTTAGCGCTTATAGAGGCTAACCGGTTGTGCCTTGTTTGGTGGAAGGCATTTGTATTTGTTGAATAAAGGATAGAGTAGGAGTTGTATGGCAACTATGGCTACAAGTCCACTAGAGGTTACGGTTTGAGTGCTTTTGGCTTTCGATTGGCCAGAGTGAGGTGTATAATAAAAATTAATTAGGGTAGAATTAGTGTATTTTCTATATGATAAAGAAAGTAAATTTCATGAGTATTTGAACTAAGCCTCTCTAAATGGCTAAAGCATACTATAGTTGGGGACCCTATTAGTGGAGATAACCATGGGGCTCACACCTAATTTTGAGCCTCCAAGGCGAAAAAAATCTGTGAGCTCTAGCTATACTAGCCAAGAGACCACCTATAAGCATAGAGGCTCAAAATTTAATTGGAGCATCCAACTATACCAGCCAAGAGACCACCTATAAGAGTAGAGGTTAGAACTTAAGCTCGACCCTCCAACTATACTTGCCAAGAGACCACCGATAAGAATAGAGGCTCGAACTTAAGTTTGAGCCTCCAACTATACTAGCCAAGAGACCACCTATAAGAATAGAGGCTCCAACTTAAGTTTGAGCCTCCAGCTATACCAGCCAAGAGACCACCTATAAGAATAGAGGCTCAAACTTAAGTTCGAGCCTCCAACCGGACTAGGCAAGAAACCGCCTGTGAGAGGATAGTGGGAAAGAAACCATTTGGAAGGATGGAGGCTCAAACTTAAGTTTGAGCCTCCGACAACACTAGACAAGAGAACCACTTGTAAGGAAACCATTTGTAAGGATGGAGGCTTGAACCCTCTAGCCACAAGAGACAAAATATTCTTTATAAAGAAGCTATGAAAGAGACAATCTATAAGCATGCTCAGTGGCTCAGCTTGAAGTTTAAGCCTTTGCCCACAATGGGCAAGTAACCACCTTTAAGGATGGGGGATTGAACTTAAGCCAGGCTAGGTGACAAGTGATTTAAAAGGATTGAGGCTCCAACTTAAGTTCAAACCTTTTTCCTCATAGGTGAAGATGTGGAGTCTCAAACTCTTATAGTGTAATTTCCTAGTGATCTAAGGTAGGTGAAGGTTGAAACTGCTAGCCACACTAGATAAGAAAACCATCACAAGTCTTGAGCTTGAGTTCGAGTCTCCAGACACCCTACGTGGGAAATACCATGAGTGCTTGAAACTCCACTTCTTTGACCCTATATTTCCTAAGTGGAAGAACATGAGTCTCTTCTTATTTGGGAATATTTTAGCCTCCAATTGGAACATATGGGGTCTTTGTCTTTCATTCAAGTTGTTTTAAAGTTAAGGATTTTTCTCCTTAGTAGATATGGATGACACTCCAGCAATAAGCTTAAGTTTATTCTATAAATTGTTAATTAGGTCATAAGGCACCATAGAGTTTGGACTCTGCCGCTACAGCTAGAATAACATAGCCGCTACCAAAAAATAACTAACACTTCGAGAAAGACTTATCAAAGGTATTTGTAAGTTCATAATCATCATTTTAAGGAGGCTCAACTTCTTTATCCAAAATATAAGGCGTCATCTTAAATATGTCATAAATGACATAAGACACTTCCATTTTGCAAATTTCCTTTAGCATAATAATCTATTCTCCTAAATTTCTAATCTCTCCACCAATGCTTATCGTTTAAAACATGGAATTAAAACTAGCAAAACCACAAAGTAAATCCTATATTTACAAGTCATAGCAATTTAAAGAAATTAAGAATGAATAATATCTGAACCCACAAAGTAATCCTATATTTACAAGTTATACCAATTTAAAAAAATTAAGAATAAGTATGTATCAAATTTGTAATCACCATTGATCATTGTTTAAAACATGAAAATTTAGATTACCAAAGCCAAAGAGTATATCCTATATTCACAGAGTCACAACAATCTAAAGAAATAAAAAATAAATACTAACTATAAAATTTATAATATTTCCAACAATGCATTTTGTTCAAAACATGAAATTGAGTCTACCAAACCACCAAGTGCATCCTACATTTACAAGTCAAAACAATAAAATTAATGAGGAATATACAGTATGTGTCAAAAGACAAAATCCTTCTCAGTTGATGATAAGTGACAACAATATTGACACTTGAATATGTGCTAAATTTCTTGATTGCTTGTTTCAATATCATAGTGGTTGTCTCTATATATTCCACTTGTTTTCTCTACCAGGTGGTATCAAATACGCCAAAGTGAACAACTTAATTCATGATTCTAAATTTCAATAAGAATAAGAATTCCCTTGAAAAAGACTATATTTTCAATCTCATCTCAAAAAATGGGAATTGAATAATTCCCAATTTTCCTAAATTGGTCTTCAAGGGACTTTGATGCACTCATCTGGTCAAGGAAAAGGTATCCTAAAATTCAGGCATGCGGCCTATCCAATAGGCGTGGGAGTGACTCAGAACCAACTTCAGCAATGGGTAGTTGAGAAAGTGCAAGTTAAAATTGCAGCCTGGCATTGTACTGTAAATGGCCATTCATGTGCGCTTGAGAATTGTTCAGTCTGTATTCGTACCTTATACTTTATTATACTTGCCTCTTATGGATTGGTCAGACAAAATGTTGTAAAAGTGTGTGTCTTTGATGTCTAAATTCCTGTGGAATGCTACTTCAACTGTTGTAACTCTAGTTGCAAGGCATAAAATTTCACAGCCATACTTTAAAGGGAGTCTTCATATTAAGGACTTCAAGATCCGTGCTCACGCTAGAAGGGCATGCTTGATAAATCATAGCTGCATAATGATATTGATTGGTCTCTTTGTATGTGAAAATTGATTGACTCTACAATGGTTTACTTTCATGAAATTTGGCATATGTCTAGTAGGGACAAACTGTTTATTGATGTTTCAATAAAAAAATATTTTGGTGTTTCAAATATGCTCGTTAGATCTTGGAAAAAGACATGCTCTAATTTGTTGTGGAAAGGTAGGATTAGATACATCGATAATTCACTAGGAACTGAAAGCTTGTTATGGAGCTTTGTCTTTAAAATTCCACTAGCACAACTGATGGGGAGGTCGGCCCTATCTCTTTTCAAAAAAGGGATAGTGAAAATCAATCAAATGATGGGATCTAACCTCCATTTGAAACTTTTTTCTGCTGCCAGGAGACAATTCGGGCTTGTAAATCATCAGAGAGGATTATGGCCATCAACTTGGAGCACATGTATACAGCGTGGAAGTGTTGGGCCAGCAAAATGTACAAGACAGACACAAAGGCTGGCTACTGCTTGGATATGCAGCCAATACGTGGAACTCCCCATCTTTGGTCTTTTGTGTAGCAGCTCTACCAAAATCATGTATTTTCTAACGATGTAATAAACAAGGATCTCTGCACATGCAAGTCAAATGGTGGGACAAAGTAATATTTGACATTTGGTCTATCCCCAACCAATTTAAATTCAAGTTTTCTTTGTGGAAAGTCTGTAGTGGAGTCCTCCCTACTGCTCTTAACTTCTCTAAGAAGTGGTTCACTGATGGGAAATGCAATGTATGCAAGAAGGACGAGTCGGTCAGACATGTTTTTTGACATGGGGGCTATACAATTGTGGCCAAAAGAAGACGGGCCCAAAAACACTCGGAGGATTGAGCTACTTGGATCCTGGGACCTTTCGAGGGACTCCCTGACTCTGGAAAAGAAAAAAACAACAAAACCTTTAATTAATACAAATGGATACATAATTCTCCATGCACTCATTTTTTAAAAAAATTCATACTTACAGGCTGTAGTGTACGACATGCATTTTCAAATTCTTCGTGATTGATTTTGTTGTTTTCATACAGCCAGCACCATGTCTGATATTCGGAGTGGCTCTCTCTGTATCTCTAGATCTCTCGGCTTGGGCAGGTCATAGTAATATTCTGCTATATATCAATTAAAAAATATCACAAACCTAACCTTATTACCACAAATTAAATCAATTCAAATCAAAATACGCGCACTCTTAAATTTATCTTTCCATGTTGCTTTTTCGCCCGAGCCGTAATACGTGGGCGTTTGCTGCGCCCTCGCCTCCACTTGCCAAGTGTGCACACTAGCACCTACCGCGCTCTCGTCCTCCAGCTCGCCCTAGGGTTTCTCCCACTCCTCGTCGTGAACATTTCTAGGGTGATAGTTGTGACCCTCAGATTCAAATGTTCGCTTTGCCTCCCTCCGCACACTGGACTTCTTATTTTTCAAGAAATTCTTGACGTACTCCTCGAGCCACTACCTGGAGAACTCTTCCACTTCCGGATTAGGAAACCGTATGAGCGATGTCGTGTGAATGCATGTCAAGTCGGCTGGGTCCTGATCTTTGAAAGATTTAAAGCAATCTTGGTATGTTGAGTGGATCAGCTAGTTAAGGTGCCCTCGAAATGTCCTCCCTAAAGAGGAACCTAGATCCACCTTCCCCCCTCGATGTATATAATAGTAGTAGCCACGAGCATCCGGGGTGGGCGCATCGCCATCCTCATCCTCATGTGGAGCTCCAAGGGGTGAGCGAGGAGGTCGGGGTGTAAGAGGAGGTGAATCTGTAGCACTGCCCCCTCCACCACCAAAGCAGCACGAGCCACTACCTCGAGGAGAGCGTGAGCCACCACTACAAGAAGAGCGTTGGCCACCCAAAGAGCGCTGGCCCGAGCCCGAACCGCTGGGTGGTGTAGGCGATGGAGAACTCGACGGTGCGGGCGTGGATCGCTGCGAATGCAAGGTGGAGGGAGGTGCGGGTGATGGGAAAGTCGAGGGTAAGGTGGAGGGAGGCGCTGGGGGAGGCACACTCTGCATGATCGCAGTGCCGACGCCCGATGTTGCAAGCGATGAGAGCCCATAGGCAGCCAATTGTGTGGGTGTGTACCGCCCTAGAAGACTCTACTGCGAGGATAGCCACTCTGCCTGGGCACGGTATGCCCTCACGAGGTCGGGGTCGTGTACTGCATCTCAGAACCATCGAAAGCCGAAGGTGGATTGTGGCTGATGGGAGGAAGACTGCGAGTAGTAAACATCACAAGCGTCCTCGTAAGAGAGGCCCTCAGCGAGAAAGTCCTCTATGGATCGATAGCCGGGCGTGGAAGAGGATGCCATATCCTAAAATTTCACAAAAAAAGGGACCCTAATTAACATTGGATTCTAGTCAAAGTGAGAATCTTTATTGCATAGGATTCCTTTTATCTCCTATTTAAGAAATGGTTTGTGTGCTTTTTCTTTTTTCATCCATTTAGAGTGTGTGTGTGCTTCTAATCAATATATTGTGTGTGTGCGTTAGTGTGTGGCAAAGAAATTAATCTAGTGTGTGTGTGTTGGACCTTAATCTACCGTTGGGCTTCTCGGTGACCATTGGGGTCTCAATCAACATCATCGCACACCCACATGGAGGTATGTTTTGGTATGCTTCTAACGCATGCACACTAATGCAAGCGTTAGCGCATGCACCCACTAATCCTCGCATTAGTGTGTGTGTGCATGCATTAGTGTGTTTTCACACACTAATTAGTGCACAAGCACACACTAATGCAAGCATTAGTGTGTGCAATTTTTTCACACACCAATGCTCACAATAGTGTGTGCTTGTGCATGCATTAGTGTGTAGACACACTAATTTGTGCACAAGCACACACTAATGCTTGCATTAGTGTGTGCTAGAGAGGTATGCACACACTAACGCTTGCATTAGTGTGTGCTTGGGCACAAATTAGTGTGTGGAAACACACTAATGCATGCACACACTCATGCTTGCATTAGTGTGTGTATAATGCATGCACACACTAATGCGGGCATTAATGTGATTGTGCACAAAATACTTTGTGAAAACACACTAATTTTTGCACAATTACACACTAATGCAAGCATTAGTGTGTGTATAATGCATGCACACACTAATGCTTGCATTAGTGTGTGATTGTGCACAAATTTGTGTGTGTGTGTGTGCGTGTGTGTACAATGTGTGTGTGCATGTGTGTGTATGCATTGTGCGTGTGTGTGTGTGTGTGTAATGTGTATGCATTGTGTGTGTGTGTGTATATGTGTTTGTGTGTGTGTGTGTAGAAGAACGAGAAGAAAGAGAGAGAGTTCGAGCACTTACAGTCGTGACCTCGATCTCTTGGATATGGTGGGGATGAAGATGAAGAGAGTAATAGAGCTTGGAGATGGAGAGGGAGAAGGAGAGAGAGCTTGGAGATGGAGAGGGAAACAGGCCCGTGCAGAGAAGGAGCTCGTTTTTTGAATTTTTGGCATTCAATTTCGCGGGGGCATGTAGGTTCCCCCTTTATATAAAAAAGTTTGCTTGAGATTTTACTGCGCATATTATCACGTCTGCTCCCGTGTGTATGACCGCGTGTATTACAGCAAAAATCTCTGATGAGACATTAAGGTTACGCCGACTGGATGACTTCTTGTACCCACCTCTTTACCTTACAGTCCCCTCTATCTTTAATGAGTGTCAGTCATGTCAGTACCAACATTCTTGATTCTTCTTTTTCTTATTTTATTTTTTCTTATTTAGTGTGTGGTCGTGTGTGTAGGTCGATTGGGATGACATGGAGGATTGGATTGTACTCACAACGCTTTTAATTGGTTACTTTGATCACTAATGGTTTCATGTGTTCAGGCAAGCATGGTAGAGGGTTGGATTGTACAAGAGGCTTTTGTGTATGTCTCTCAATATCTTTTCACAATAGACCCATCATTGCCTCGTTAAAGACGGAGGAAGAGGATCCAAAAAAACATGCAAACATTCCAAGTGGGAAAGGTTCTCTCTTGATTTTGGATAGGGAATTTCAAGCCATAGTCAACAACCATTGTCTACTCAATGCTCCTATCATGGGCAAATGGGTGGATATGTATGTGGAGGTGCGTACAACAAGAGAAAGGGAGAGGGAAGCATGGAAGAGGTCGCATGGCGGCAGGCGAGCACCTACCTTTTCTAAAGAGCTTGCCAAATACCCTGATCTAATTCCAGTTGGGTGGATACACAATGCCATGACCACGGCCAAGGCACAAGGAGAACAAATAAGCCCTAAAGAATGGGAGTACGCGCGAGGATGTCTACCAAGGGTAATATACTCAATGTGTTTAGTGTGTGTGTCATCTCTCTCTCTCTCTCTCTCTCTCTCTCTCTCTCTCATCTATCCTGATTGGTTTTTGCAGGCCTTCACATTCAACTCTATGTGGTCCGAAGGACGTCATTTTCGAACCCGCAAGATAGATGAGCGTCAAACCACTCACGATAGAGGAGTTATGGGCAACTTTGACACGACAACACAAGAGGTGAGGGAATGTGGAACAATAGAGAGGATAATCAAAGTGGATTTCGGAACATTTCACAAATATCTCTTTGATTGTCGATGGTTTGCAGGTGAGGTTAAGAGACATGAGAATGGGCTCTATATGGTAGACTCCGGGCAATTTCATCCATGTGCAACTCACTAAAACATTAGATGATACATATAAAACTACATTCATGTTGTTGTTTGCTCTATGACCTACAGGTGTTTTATGTGCCTTGTATGTATCGAAGACGACTTTGGTATGTTATTCTAGTCACACCACGGAGGAGATCTATCTTTGTAGATAAGAACATAGAGACTTTGGCAGATCCCACCATACCATCTCAAGAAGAGGCCAATGACGATAATGCAGTTGAGGTCGAGGAGAACCGACCATTCCCAATAACCAACCATAGTGAGAAGGAGGACGAGGATGGAGAGGATGATGATGATTCAATAGGAGAGGCTGTAGAGGATGAATCAATAGATTTTTTTATTGATTTAGCTACCATGGGTTTGGACATGGATGTAAGCACTTGTAGAGATCTCTTGGAGGATGAAAATTAATAAATATCTTTTGGACTTTGTCTTCTTTCTCTACTTATGCTGTACAAAAGGGCTATTTGTTTATGAACGCAAGACAATACAATTTTGATCATTGTTCGCTTGTCATTTCCATATGAATGCATAGTTGACATAAGATTTTGAGGTGGAAACAAAATATTTTTTGATATAGAATCTCATGGAGTACAAATGAGTAGAGTATATGAGGCAAACAAAGAGAAGAGAGGTACTAAAAATCCCAATGAGAATGGGATTTCTTGCACTCCATGCAAAAAGGGGGTACCAATTTTTGAAAAGTAACAAAATAGAATAGCTAGGATTTATAGAAAGGGAAAAGTGGGAGAGGAATGGGGTCGGAGATTCTTTTTTTATTGCGGTAATCTGCGCGGCTATATGTGCGGTAATACATGCGGTAATACTCGCGGAAAAGTCAGAAAACGCGCCGGCGGGGCTACAACATACAATCTCTCTCTTTCTTGAACCTCTCTCTCTCCTCTTATGCAGTAATGCTGTGCGGTAACAACAACATTCTCCCATAGTGCTGGTCCATGCAAAATGCACATGTATTTGAGGATGCTTCTAAGTCTAATCATATAGACCCTCTGTCTCTCATTAGGGAAAGGATGACAGAAGATGCATTAGTATTACATGAAAAAAGACTATGAAAAAGAGTACTTCTGATCATTGGGAAGTTGAAGGCCTAACACTTTGAACCTCTCTCTCTCCTCTTATGCGGAAATGCTGTGCGGTAACAGCAGCATTCTCCCATAGTGCTGGTCCATGCAAAATGCATGTGTATTTGAGGATGCTTCTAAGTCTAATCATACAGACCCTCTGTCTCTCATTAGGGAAAGGATGACAGAAGATGCATTAGTATTACATGACAAAATACTAAGAAAAAGAGTACTTCTGATCATTGGGAAGCTGAAGGCCTAGCACCTTCAAGATGATTATAAATATGTCAGATAAATCAATTTCCTCCGCCAAAAGAAAGAGAGATTGAGAGACAAAGAGATGTAATGCCTGCTGCTTTACATGGCCTACCCTAACTGTTAAAACACGGCCATCTATTAGCAACCAAACTAGAAGCCACTAACCTCATGCAGCTAACCCTAAGCTACTAAACTTAAGAGGCTAGCCCTAAGTGGATGGAAATGGCCAAACAATGCACTAATCCAATTTAGAGCAGCCTGATCTAAGCATCTTTATACAGCCTACTCTAATCGTCTGAACACGGATATCTATTAGGGGTCAAACCTTAAGTTGCTAATCCTAAGCTGCTTGACACAACCTACCCTAACCGTCCAAACACAACCATCTAGTAATGGTTAAACCAAAAGCCGCCAACCCTAAGAAGCTAGCTCTAAGCAAATTGAAATGGCCCTAAATGGATTGAAATGGCCAAATGCTAAATTTTTGCTGATTGAAACATGCACCTAGCCAATCCTAAGTAGCAAAATAATAAAATGGCCAAACCCGAATACTTTAACCAAAGTGTTTAGGTCTAACCATACTAAAATGGTCAAATGTATGAAACGAACTAAGTTTTAATTTAAACATGAACAAATTAGAAAGTCTTTTGGTTTAAGTATAAATTAACCTAAACCAAATCAAACAACTCAATGATTCTTTTTTACTCTTACTACCAAATTTTAATATGTTTGATTGTGAATGATAATATTTAATCAAACTTTGAAAATAATAAATTTGATATTATAATTTTTATTTATTTTTAAAATGTGTATGTGTGTGTGCATATTGTCCTAAATTGTGTAAACAGATGTGCAACTTTATTTATTTACATGTTTATGCGAATATGTGTATGTGTGTGTGTGTGTGTGTGTGTGTGTTTGTGTACAAGAAAAGAAAGAAATAGCGCACTCACAAGCAACCTAAGTGAGCACAAAATGCTTGAGAGGATTCTGCCAAATCTAGAATAAAAAATGCATATATACACATTCACACACACACACACCAAAACCAAAGAATTG
This sequence comes from Adiantum capillus-veneris, assembly GCF_014529385.1. Lineage (NCBI taxonomy): Eukaryota > Viridiplantae > Streptophyta > Polypodiopsida > Polypodiales > Pteridaceae > Adiantum > Adiantum capillus-veneris. The sequence goes on from NC_140944.1 coordinate 17,163,246, forward strand.
TCACAAATCTGCAAAACAATCTCAGCTTGTTGTTGTCAGCGAGTGTATGACAGGAGATTTGAAGCTAGATAAGTCACACATCACTAGATCTGAAGTAAGGGAGAAGAGGAGAGCAAGAGAGATCTTTAAAAAATGGGACAAAACAATAGAAAAGAACATGTGGTTGTGTTTTTGCAGGTAGCATCGGTGAATGTGTCAGTATGCCCATCGGTATACGTGTCAGTAATTCAAAATTTAATTTTTTAAAGAATTGGATCTTCCTCTAGGTCTAGCAATGCATATAATACTGACAACAACATCGGTAATTTGGCGTAAGTAATGAAGTTATCTCTTCTAGTGATGTGCCAACTCCTGTTCACCCCACATCACTGTGAGGGGGAGGATTCATTAGTGTATATGAGGTGATGATATATGTGAACACACTAGGACATTCAGGGCAAATGGACCTAAATGGATTGAAATGGCCAAATGCTAAATTTTTGCGGATTGAAACATGCACCTAGCCAATCCTAAGTAGCAAACTTTAAACTAAATAAAATGGCCAAACCCTAACACTTTAACCAAAGTGTTTAGGTCTAACCAGACTGAAATGGTCAAATGTATGAAACGAACTAAGTTTTAATTTAAACATGAAAAAATTATAAAGTCTTTTGGTTTAAGTATAAATTGACCTAAACCAAATCAAAACAACTGAATGATTCTTTTTTAAACTTACTCTTACTACCAAATTTTAATATGTTTGATTGTGAATGATAATATTTAATCGAATTTTGAAAATAAGAAATTTGATATTATTGTTTTTATTTAATTTTAAAATGTGTATGTGTGTGTGCATGTTGTGCTAAATTGTGTGTAAACATATGTGCAACTTTATTTATTTACGTGTTGATGTGCATATGTGTATGTGTGTGTGTGTGTGTGTGTACAAGAAAAGAAAGAAATAGTGCACTCACAAGCGACCTAAGTGAGCACAAATTGCTTGAGAGGATGCCGCCAAATCTAGAAGAAAAAACGCATATATACACATTCACACACACACACCAAAACCAAAAAAAATGTCACAAACTGCAAAACAATCTCACCTTGTTCTCTTAATTGGTATCCTCTAAGAACTTTTTCTTGAATGCTAATTTCTTGGTTTTATTTTAAGATAATTGTAGGTCCAGCTCAGAGGATGCCTAAATACATGCATCAAGATTTCATAGACTCAAATACATATACAATTTTGTTCCTGTAAAGGCATGGAGATCTATGTGAGTAGTTATGTTCGCCTTCCCATTTTCACATGGGTTAGCTCAATCCAAAACAATTCCCATGCTGTGACGGGGTGAAGCATTCTTGTGAGCACAAGGGTTGACTTGAATGTGGTCTTCTGGAATGCATTAATGAAAGATCTATGCTTGGAAGCAATAGGTATGGCCTTTGAGAATGATTCTTTTATCCACGTTGGGAATTATGCATGCACAAGGAGTGGAGGATGTTATCCTCTTCATGAGGACCAATTAGTTTGAGGTCATGTCTTTGTTCAATGAAACCTCTTGAGGAGACATTGAAGGCCCTCCGAGATAAACAAATATCTTTATGGTTGGAACCTACTCATTACCTTTTAAACTCACGGGGTTCACTATATGTAGGGCCTCCATAATATATCACATGCATTGAGGCCTAGTTTAATATCACTAATTTGGACATTTTTCATAAATTGAATACACCCATTTCACCTCCCCATCTTTACAAGCACTACGCAGCATGCATGAGCATGTGTCGATATGAAACCATCATTCATAAACTGGAACAAGTTTACTTGTGTGTACATCGTGGCTTCTCAATATGGGTGTGAAGGACTCGTTGTTATGCCTGAGATGATGGGCATTTTACCTCAAAAAAAATGATTTGGGACTAGGTTGTTTGGCACGCTAATTAGGAGTAGTAGTCATTTCATTTTAACTAACCTATAAAAGAAACAACTTCCCTTGAATTCATATAAGGTTGCGCCTACGAATCTATAGCAATAGCTCACATGCCTCATTGTGGTGGCTCTCAATTGGTTTCATCACCATGGTTCACAAGGACACATCAATCTAGATTTAATAATAGATCTACATATGGTAACTCATTCACCATTGTTATGGGTATGTCCTACTATTAACATCATTTGTGAATATTACCCCGAGAGATCTTTTTCGTAAAACAAGATTTATTTTTTGGAATGTTTAAATTTCTTGTAATGGTTTTCATTATGAATTCTCATGGATATTTACATGAGTATATATAAAAGAAATAATACTGTCTAGGTGCTAATTATGATGCCCGTTGTTGCTTGGTTGTGACTGTTAGACTCTCACAACTTTCATCTTTTGGTTGAATTTTCTCATGGATATTTTTCTTTTTCACATGCACATATAAGAAAAATAAAAATTGTGAGGTTGTTTTTTATGGCTAGGCTAGAAGGGTCGCTTGATAAAACATTTGCTACATAATGATATTGATTGGTCTCTCTGTTTGTGGAATGTGATTGACTCTTTAGTGGTTTACTTTCACGGAATTTGGCATATGTCTAGCTGGGACAAACTGTTTACTGTTGTTTCAATAAAAACAGGTTTTGGTGTTTCAAAAAATATGCTTGTGAGATCTTGGAAAAAGACCTGCTCTAATTTGTTGTGGAAAGGTAGGATTAGATACACCGATAATTCACTAGGCACTGAAAGTTTGTTTTGGAGCTTTGTCTTTGAAATTCCACCTGCACAATTGATGGGGACGTCGGCCTATCCCTTTTCAAAAAAGGGATAGTGCAAATTAATCAAATGATGGAATCTAACCTCCAGTTGAAACTTTTTTCTCTTACCAGGAGACAATTCGAGCTTGGCAATCATCAAGAGGATTATGAAATCAACCTGGAGCACATGTATACAACTTGGAAGTGCTAGGCCAGCCAAATGTACAAGACAGACACAGGGACAGGCTACTGCCTGGATATGTAGCCAATAGGTGAAACTCCCCATCTTTGGTCTTTTTTGAACGATGTTATAAACAGTGGTCTCTCCACATGGAAGTCAAATGATGGGACAAAGTGCTATCTGACGTTTGGTCTATTCCCAAACAATTTAAATTCAAGTTTTTTTTGTGGAGAGTCTGTACTGGAGTGCTTCCTATTGCTCAGAACTTGTCTAAGAAGGGGTGGAAATGCAATGTATGCAAGAAGGATGAGTCGGTCAGACATGTTTTTTGGCATTGTAAACTTGTAGCTAAATGGTGGAAAAGGTCAATCAATATGTGATCAGATGCATGGGGGTTACAGCTCACAAAATTTTAGTTGACATTGTGCAAATTTCATACTCATCAAGACTGTGCGGATGCCTTGGAGTTTTCAATCCACTCATACGACTTTGGTTTTTGTGGTTCATCTGGTCCATGCAAAATGAACGTGTATTTGAGGATGCTTCTAAGTTTAATCATACAGACCCTCTCTCTCTCCTTAGGGACAGGATGACAGAAGATGCATTAGTATTACCTGACAAAAGACTAAGAGAAAGATTACTTCTGATCATTGGGAAGCTGAAGGCCTAGCACCTTCAAGATGATTGTAAATATGTCAAATAAATCAATTTCCCCCGCCAAAATAAAGAGAGAGATGAGAGAGATGAACGGGAGACAGGACAAAACCTTCTCATAGAGTAAATTTTACAAAATATTTATAAATCATCATCCAAAAGATCTATCCAACTAGATTGATCTAAATCTAAACCCATGGCTCCTAAATCAATAAGAAAGAAATCGAATTCTCATTTGTGAATGTCTTGGCTTCATCACCTTACATCTCTTCAACAACAACAACTCTTGGCTTGTGATGCAAATCCAACCAAGAGCCAAGCTCCAATGCATGGTCATTGCCTCTACCATTCTAATTACTAAGCTATGCTATGTTTTTATGAGTGATTATGTGAGGATATATATTCTTTCTTGTAAGAACACTCCTTCTTCCTCTCAGTCTACTCTCACACCCCGCTAGCTCTCACCATCTTCAAAGGTGTGTGAGGTCTTGGGTCTGAGACCGTGAGGGAATTGATGTTGTGTTTTATAAGTGTGAGCATGGTGTTTGAAGCTTCCATCTTCATTGCACCAGTAAGTTATTGAAGGAACATAAAGTATTCTATGGGAAAATGTCTCCCTTGATGGGGGCAAACTATAATACAAAGCCTTTTGGAGGGGGAATCGGCTCCATGTAAATCCGGTCCTCAGCTTTTTTCACTAGCTTTATTTCTCTCTCTTTTTGAAGTATTGTTCATGCCTATCTAACTAGGTGTTATGCTTTTTGTTGATCTCTCCATCCAAACACTCTTGCTATGCTCATTAGAAATTTATTATAATGAAATGCTCACTATGTCTATGCTATTTTCCGCTAAACACAAATTACTAGACCATTAAATGTTACAAAAAGAGCACAAAGTTGTCTTGAGTTTGACCATAGGTAGCAATGTGAAGCTATGAGAAGGTGCTCTAAGTTACAATAGTAAATTGCACAATACCAAAGAAGGACGTAAGCATTGGTTAAGAGCTTTGGGGTGTGACAAACACTTTGATTGCTTATGATTTTTACCTTTTTTCCCAAACCCTACCCTACCTGAGTTGATAGCTATTCAGATTGCAAGGTTACGTTGACCATTGAAGCTTGTTCCTAATGCGTTTTGCCTTTGAGTCATGAGGGATTTCCTTGGTAATTTAATGAAAGGTTGCATATGTAGCACTCATTAAAAAATGATAGGAGATGTTTCCCAGTAAGAGAAGATTAGCAAGGTTGGTGGCCTTAGATCTTGGGGGTGCACCCCCTCACATAATGGTGCATGAAATTCTATCAAGGCACTGTAAGTTTTGCAATCAAATAAGGCCAAGTTTGGAAAGACATGAGCCTCGTCTTTGACGATGGCAATTTGGAAGGTTATTTTTTAAGGAAAAAATAATAAGGAAAAGAGATAAAAGCCTAATGATGCATATAATGAGAAATTTGAAGTCAATTCATGGATCAATACAAGTACTCGTCTCTATCTATTGAGCATGAGGTTGAAATAGTATAATGTCTAATTAAGCCTCTTAAGTCCTAGCACTGATATTAGTTGATGGATCTCAAGGAGGATCAAGCCACACAATAGTTATCATTAGTTAAGCACGCACGTGCAAGATCATGTGTACACAATTTTAGCACTTTGGGATGTATTGCCTAAAACAAGCACATACATGGAGACGATTTTACGTAGTGTCCGTTGATCTCAAAAAAAGGATAGCTTTTGTGTGTAACAACTTCTTATTTGACTTATCAATTTCATCACAACTTTGTGATCCTAATAAAGACTTGAATGTAAGTTAGGTTTAACACTAGACTGGTAACCTAACAGGACATAAACGTGTCCTGTTAACTAGACTGGTAACCTAATAGGATATAAACGTGTCCTTTCAGGGTTTTGAGAAAAAATTCCAAAACCATAGTAAATCCACTCATTTTGAAAAATCCTTTCATGAGCTTATAAATCAAGGACTACTACATATGGGAAAAATGAGAAACTTGTAAGATTTCTCATCCCTTGGTCACTACAAGGCTCCAAAGTTGATGGACCAGTGCATTTTCCCAAAACAACAATTTCTTACGGTTGATTGCATATAAATAAGAGTGGGGATTTTTGTAGGACATGAGATAAAATTCCCCGTTAACTTCAATGGGTTGGTGATCAAAACATATGGTTTCTTTTACCCCACCAAATTTTTTTTGGGCAAATAAAATAGGTACAAAAAAGCTGCATTTTTGCCATTCTGCGGACCTATCATCAAAGTTTCTATAGTCACACTCAATATAGATACTATATACATGTTTTCTTAGTTCCCTTTGGGCCTTTGGATCCAAAAGGATCCATGGAGCATGTCAAAAGGATAATGGATCTCTTACTAAGTGGAACCTTGGGGGCAATGATAAAGTGCTAAATACAACAAACATGAAAAAACTAGGTTTAGCATTATGACCTCTAGAAACCCATAGAAGCTACTCAATATCTAGCCAAGTTTGTATTTATGATTAGACATGGTTACTACCTACAAAATACACACAATGGCATATGAAACTAGCAATATTGAGAAAGTTATACTTGCTACTCTAAAATGTTTCGTATTCTTCAGCAATCAAAAAACTCAACCATCATTATATACTATGCTATATAGCATATTAGGTCCCCCAAAACTCAAGGAAGATTAGCTTTATGTTATACATTACACTTACACGATCAAAATTGAATTTTCATATTAAGAAAGCAACCCAAAAATCATAAAAGTGCTAATTTTGGCCAAAAAACAGGACTCCGCAATTCTTGTAAGTTGGTCATAACTTTCAATTTTAACACTTAGCTCTCCCTACAAGCATCAAAACATGTTGAGAACTATGAAGGCTTATCCTCTAGCAATCTAAACCTCACAAATATGAAGTTTAGAGTGGTATAGTTGCGAAAAATGGAAAAAAAGCCAAAAACAGGACCCGATTTTTCACACAGTTTAGGTTCAAAAATGTTGTGTAAGAGTAAATTTAGTGGTAAAATCGATACTCCAAAAAAAATGTCAAGTTTTTTTCAGCTCATAAGGCAACTTTGTGGATATATAGCACATAGAAATTCATTTTCATACTCTTCACTACAAGAGGTTGTGTGCTCTTATGACGCTGTTAGCGACGGAAATACACTGGGTTTTTATAACCCCTAGCGTCTCTAAAACCGTCGCTAATAGCGTCGCTACGAGAGCGTCGCTATATGCATCGCTATAACCGTCACTATGAGCGTCGCTATATAGAGACGCTCATAGTGACGCTTATAGCGACGTTTACACAGAAGTCTATAGCGACGCTCATAGCGACGCTACAGAGCCATAAATAGCGACGGTTATAGCGACGCCCGAGAGAATTTTTTTTTTGGTGATAGGGCATTGAATGCCCTGCCACCCCATCAACCATATCGTACTTGATTCACTTTTTAAAAAAAGTGCAAGGGTAGATAATAGACCCAAAATAGTCACCCACAAGACGCATTGTTTGCAAAATTGACAAGCTTAAAATTGACAATTGTACACATCATAGGCAAAATGAATTGATTGGCAAATGTAATAATGACAATTGTACAACATCATAGGCATAAAGAATTGATTGGCAAAATGAACTGCGGTGACAAATGTAATAATATACATGGTTCAAAAAGACGTATAAAATCCGTCTCATGCTACATAAGCTATGAGAAACCCTAAACTAATGCTATCTAGCTATGGCTAAACTGACGTCGTCTAGTCAGATGTCTCATCGCGTCCAAGCAGCGTATCTGTCGGATTCTGCAAAAAAAGACAATAAGACAGCTTTTAGTAAGTATAAACATATAACGACATTTATAAAACAATACAAAAAATAGAAAAGAGTAAACCCTAATACTAACTATGCCGCCGCGAGAACTGAGAATGTCCATCAGGGCGTTTAAGCCCTTCCTGCCTGCGTACTCGCGCTCGTACGGTGTGGGATCACGTCCTGTCATCGACCACTGTCAAAACATACAAAGAATTCATTATGTTAGAATTAAAAAACTCATAAACCCTAAACTATCGAACATAAAGAGCAATGCGAAAACACTTACAAAATCGGCCTCAAATGATGCCCATCCACCGCTCCCCAAGTGGTGCGAGCTCCCTGCCTCTACTCGCGCTCTGGCTGCATCCTTTTGTTGCTTCCACTTGTCGGGATTCTCGCGCGCTGCTTTCTTCGCATTCTTCCAATCTTCTTTGGCCAGCCAATCTGGCATGTTCCACCCATGCTTGATTGCGGTGTTTCGGTTGGACGGTCCCACATCCTCGTCACTACTCATAATGAGGATAAGAATCTTATAACCTGGACAACAAATTTAATATTCTATTGGCATTCTTCGTCTTATCTCTCTCTCTCTCTCTCTCTCTCTCTCTCTCTCTCTCTCTCTCTCTCTCTCTCTCTCTTTACCTCACATTCTCTAGTCATGTCCAATCCCCGCACACCTCAGTCTAGAGGTGCACGGAGATCAGAACCACCGGGTTATAATCTCGTCTTTATTGGTCAATATCTATATTTGTGGGTACAAGAAATCTACAAACCCACGTCTACATGATACTGCATGTAGTGGACAAAACCCCTTTGCCTCTTCTCTAGCTGTAGCACTTCACAGCATCTTAACATCTTTTCACAGTAGATCTTTTCACTGTTCGTCTAACTCTAAACCCTAAACCGTAATTAATTCTTGCGTGGACTTGATCTAACGTAAATAAGCGTAAATCTAAATAAACGTAAATCTAACTAAAAATAAACCTAAATCTAATTTAACGTAAGTCTATATCTAACCTAATCTTTAACGTCTTTTGGGATAGTTTCATACGACGTTAAAACTCTCTTCTTCTTGTGTGTGTGTGTGTGTGTGTGTGTGGGTAAACCTAAATAAACCTAATTCTAATCTAATATAACATAAATCTAAATCTAACGTAAATTATGTTATATTAAAAACAAAGAACTAAACTAAGAGGGATTATAAGAACCTTAAAACTGATTTAACACATAACTCGGCAAGAGTTGGCATTCTCATCACTAAAGATGTGAGAGTTAACTTCCGGCGGTGACGCTGCCTCATCTCCATCCACATCTGACGACAGCAATTGGCCCTTTAGACCGTTCTTGCTCTTGTTACTAACTTTGAAGTTGTTGTTGAATGACTAGAGGTTGTCTAGATGGTCATTGTGTCGGGGATGTAGTGACTCTTGCCGCCCTGAAAATCCACCTTCTTCCCTATCTTATGAAGAACTTTCACCAGTACTTTTGGATCGACGGAGCCCACCATGAGTGAAGGCAGCAATACTCTATATTCCATTGAGGGATTTCTTCACCCGCTTCATGCAGGCATCGCAATCTATGGAGACCTAGATCTAATCTAATATAATGTAAATCTAAATCTAGCGTAAATAAACGTAAATATAATTAAAAATAAACCTAAATCTAATCTAATTTAACTTAAATAAACCTAAATCTAATTTAACGTAAGTCTACATCTAACCTAATCTTTAACGTCTTTTATGATAGTTTCCTACGACGTTATAACTCTCTTCTTCTTGTGTGTGTGCGCGTGTGTGGATGTGTGTGCCAATAAAAAGAGATAAATGGTATAACCTTTCTATCACCCATGCCAAGTATGATAGATTGGTTATGCCATTTCCCTCTTGAATAATAGGTCTTGAGTTCAACTCCTCGTCGGCTAGATCTTTAGGTCTTTTAATTTTAATTAGTTTCCTACGACGTTAAATTAGTTTCTCTCTCTTTCTCTCTCAATGTGTGTGCATTTTTTTGGATCGTATGCATGTTTTCTTTCTCTTTTCCTCTCTCAATGTGTGCGTTTTTTGTTTATGCATGTTCTCTCTCTCTTTTCCTCTCTCAATGCATGCGTTTTTTGTTTATGCATGCTCTCTCTCTCTTTTCCTCTCTCAATGTGTGTGTGCATTCTTTGTTAATGTATGTGTGTGTGCGTTTTTGTTTATGTTTGTACTCTCTCTCTCTCTCTCTCTCTCTCAAAAACACTATGTGTGTGTGTGTGAGAGAGAGAGAGGGAGAGAGAAAGAGGGGAAGGGAACATGAGAGTGAGGAGAGGGAAGGAGCATACCTGGCTCTCCTTCCTCTCCTCGTGTGTGTGTGTGGAGAAGAAAGAGAGAGAGAGAGAGAGAGAGAGAGAGAGAGAGAGGGAGAGCGTTACCTGCTCCTTGCTTGAGGGCGTCGAAAAACTCAGATTTGAGATCTAGGTTTTTGGGCGCTCTCTGTTATTTTTTTAGCTCAGTCGGCGTCGCTATGATTGTCGCAAATTTACAAAGAAATTTGCGACGCTCATAGCGACGCCGGGAAATTTTTTTTTGAGCGTCGCTATGTGAGCGTCGCTAATATGAATAACCTCTTGTAGTGCTTCAAATAATTCAAGCAAAATGGTCACTTAACAGGACACAAAAGTGTCCAAGGACATAAAAGTGTCCTGTTACCATTCCAGTGTTAAAGTAATGGTGTCTCTAGTTAAAGGATGTTGCAAGATCTAGAATGCCATCATTTGTGCTGCTTTGGTGTCACTTGTCTTGCATCCCAATAGCTCATTAGCTCATGCTAGAAATGGATTACATCAACATCATACTAAAGCCACTATCACAAACTCACTCTCTCTCTCGCCTACAAAAGAAAGGTGCGCTGAACGCAAACTCACACACTTTCAAGGGCTAATCACAACGACAAAGAGGACCTGCTTTGCATCATCGACATCAAGAGCCTCGTAACTCGACGTCAAGATGAAGCGATTCTATGCAGCAGAAGAAGAAGAGCAAGCGGACCACAGAAGCTGCAAGGTGGCACGGCAACAGAAGCATGCCGAATGTAGCTCCTACACTGCTCCTCCTCTAGCACCTGCTTTCCCCATGATCAGGTGCGCTCTCTCTGCTACAAACCCACCCTTTAATGGCGGCAATGAGCAGTACTACCTGTCTGCCGCCGCTGCTTGTTTTCAGGTACCAAGTGCTGCTTGTTCCACGCAGATGCAGCTTGTTGACATGCAAGGCCCCCAGCAACACGTCGTCGGCCGCTGCTTACAAAGAAACTTGGCTTTCAATTACAGGCCAGCATGAAAAGGCGCTTCTTCTTGAAAAACCCTTACAATATACCCCACGCAAGGCCATCTCTGAATTGGGTATCATGCACGTCCCTTCTCCAAGCGTCAGGATGATGAAGGACCTGAAGTTGTGATCAACCTTGACTGGTTTGAATCACCCTAAAGGATGGTAATTTTCAAAAACCCTAAAATCTTGTAGAAGATTCATGCTTTAATGTCCCCATGGTTAATGATATTGTAATTGTAATGAATTAATAATGTTGTGAATCCTGTCCCAAGGCTGTGCCTCAGGACTAAGTAACACCTATATTTAAGAGGGGGAGGCAATGGGATCAAAGGCGGAGAAGCCCACGTGGGAAAGCCGAGAAGATCACAGCCCCAAAAATCAAATAAAAAACTAAACCTGGACACGCACTAAACCTGGACAGCCAGGAAAGTGCATTTTATTTTATAATATCATGTTGTAAAAAGCGGTGTGAGTACACAATGCGTGCGCGGGTAAAGTGGTTAGCCTATGTGACCCTAAACTCGGACAGGCAAGTGTTGGGTTCAAATCGCGCCACGTTTTTCCCGCTGGCCGTGTTTAATGCGCCTCGCCTTTTTGATGGCGCACCTCGTTTTTCTCGCTGGCCGGGTTTAGTGCGCCTCGAGATCTCGCCCCACAGCCCCGACCGTCGATCCCATTACTCCGTCGTGCATTTAATATAGGTGTCATTTAGTCCCAAGGTTGTGCCTGTGCCTGCTCTTTTGGATTTTTAATGTATTTTCTATGCCTGCATGCGGCCGTTTCCAAGTGAAGTTTTAATTATTGAGTATTCTTTAATTTGCATCTCTGCCTTGGCGAATTAAAAAGAGGTTAGGTTATGTTAAAACCTAAAGGGATTATTTTAACTAGAACTGAGCAAATCTCCATTAGGTGGCAGTAAAATTTGTAGACGCTAGTTACTGCTTTTAGTACTCCCGTCTCCCACATTCAAACTTGGCTATTTCCCTCTGATTTTCTTGTGGCAAAAAGTAAAGAACGCAATTGAAAATTTCAAAAAAAATAGAAAAATAATTACAAATATGGCCGACATCTTCTGTGGCGGCATGGGTACTACTTCCATATGTCCACAAGAGAGACCCCCATGACATCCATCATGTTGTCGATTTGACCTCACAAATTGAGGCAGCTGCTTCATCTTGTTAAAGCAAAACATAAACAAGATTGATTTACAAGTGAAGCCCCCTCGTCTTCTACCAATGCCATCCAAGCAGGGAAATGGATTACTTTTGTGATGGACCAAATAGCCCATCCTTCAACAAGGCGTCCTTACCTTGAATGTAACAGGACTTGATTTTGAAGTGTTTTAGCAATAAATCTTGTTTTTCTAGGAAGTTTTGGTCGTTTTAAAGTTGGTCCATTGTGCAGAAGGATGGGTGGATTGTTTTCATCCAATAAAACTTTTTGATCCAGAAGGCACTTTCTAGGGTATTTTTGAAGGTGTTAACGTGGGATTTTGGAAAAGAGATGTATGAAGCGATTGAAGCATGTGTTATAAGGAACAACTTTGGTTCTCTGAGTCTTTAGAGATTTTGATGTTTTGATGCTCGTTGAGGGCCAAAGATTAAGAAAAAAGTGGGATTTGCTGTTTTTGCATCGTTTTTGTAGAAAATATTGTTTTGCAGGTTGATTTTCAGCAAATCAGAGCAGGCTATGGAAATTTTCCAGCACATAGCTATCGAAGAGCACAACGAGGCAACAAGATTGTGTGAGACGGACTTGGGCTGTTTTGGCTCCGTTTGGGAGTTATGTTCAGTTGAAGACAGCTACAAATTTTAGGACCAATATTTCAGTTTCAAAAATCTAACCTTTATGGATCGCTTCGCGGTCACGTTCTTATCTTATTCTCGCAGGTATACTTGGCACGCAAGTCGAGTCGACTGAACGCCAAAAATAGAAATGCGGCTATTTTGAGAGGTCGCATGCTTTTGGAGGAAAAATCAGAAAAGAAAGATGGGTGGGCGTTTTGGGGATCATTCACCGATCTCTTCTTCTACGAGTGCAAGTGCGAGTGCGAGTGAGACGCTGCATGCTAGCGAACTGAAGCTCGGGGGTGGTCGGGAGGTTCAAGCTCCGTACAACGGAGTGCGCCCATATATTTCATTGCTCCTTTGTTGTATGAAAACTCTCCAAAAATACATCAATACAAAGATCTCTTTCTCTATCTTTTGCTGTCTATCTCTATTATTATGTTCTTGTGACAATTGGTATCAGAGCAAGCAGTTGATTCTGGACATGGACGGATACGAGAAGAAGATAAAGGAGCAAGACGACCTGATTCGGCGACTACGAGAAGATCTCGAAATTTCAAATCGGGAGCGTGTTGAGGCTCTACGGGGCAAAGCAGCACGAGACCCTGATATCTATGTGGAGCTTCATAGCGAACAAGAAGGCGAAAACCATGGGATTCCACAAGGAAACAATAATCATCGTGTCGGCGCTGGGGCACCTGGCGGTGGTGATGATGGTGATGATGGAGATGGTGATGGTGGGAACGGCGGTGATGGACGTCAAGGTCGTCAACAAGGAAGAGAACGAGATGACGGAGAAGAGGAAACTAATGAAAGGAGAGGACGAAGAAGGAGACGTGATGAAGAAGATGCAGATGAAGATTCTGAAAGGGCAGCTTTGCAGCAAGTCTTCAAGAAGGCAAAGAAAACTGGCGAAGATCTCGAAGCATGGATTGAAGAGTTAGAAGATTATTTTGCATTGAAGAAGTTCTCTGAAGAAGCAAAAGCAAAGGTTGCAGTTGTTCATCTTCGACAAACCGCAAAGCTTTGGTGGAAAGCATATCTTAAACAACAAACAAAGGTTACTCCAATCACTTGGGAGGAGTTTAAAACGCAAGCGTATAAAAGGTATTGTTCTCCACATTATGAAATGGATAAAAAGATGGAGTTTTACAAGTTTCAGGAGCAATGTGAGGACGAGCCAAGTCTTACTGTACATGAGTATAAGGAGAAGTTCTTGCGACTTCTCAAGTATGCACCTGAAGTAGAAGGAGAGGCGTTGACAAACAAATTTATCGAAGGACTGCATAAAGATCTGTATTATCAAGTAAAGGGTGCGGGGGCTACCGATTTTCTGGATGCTATTGCAAAGGTCGAAAATTATGAGAAGAAGGTGAAGTATGAGAGCCGCAACTCTACTCCAAGCAGAATTATATCTATCGGACATAGAACGCAGAATAAGCCTTTTCAGACAAACACTGAATTTCCCCGAAGGAATTTTACAAATAATCAGAGAAGACAACCTAATAATTTTTCAAATCAGAATCAGAATTTCAATCGAAATCAGAGTACAAATCAGAATGATGTAAACAACTTGTCACATTGAATGTATTCCTGGTGCTATTTGCTGAGCTACCCCTTTGGCCAGAGCTCACATTTTTCAACTTTCATCATGATAGAGTCAAGTGTGTCCACATTTTATAGATGGTAGCATGTATGTTAGTTTCTTCAAGCTATATCTTGCCCATCAGGTAGGAGCTCCGTATTTGTGTCAATGGAGTTGCGATCCTGTGCGAGTTGGGCTCAACATTGACCACCTTGTGACGAATTATCTTCACAAGCTCTCTTACTTTGCATTTGCACACTTTCAAGACTGACATGATACCCAATTGAAAGAGGAGAGAAATTATAATCTCTGTTATCACCACTAGCATTATCACACAATGATTTAGAGACAAAATCCACAAATTTGAGTGTTTTTTTCATTTTCTTAAAAAATTACTACGCATAAATTTGTAAATTTTTCATTAAATTATGTATTAAAAATTAAAAGATATCTTATCATTAGATTAATTCGAGCCACTTGATTAACATAAAATTTCATTCTTGACAAAAATGGAGAGAGAGAGAGAGAGAGAGAGAGAGTCCAATTGGGAATTGACATGCTATTAACTGTAAACAAGATATGGTAATGTTCCAGATAGATTCTACCAAAGCATTTGACACTATACAGTTGGACATTGTGACTAGCACTCTCAAGAAAATGAGATTTGGTCCTAGAATCAGTGGATTCATTAACCTGTTAGGTAGTGGAGCATTCTCGAGAGTGGTGATTAATTCCTGGTTGTTTGACAAAGTCCATACTGCTTGATCAGTGAGGCAGGGGTGTCCAGTTAGTCCTCTTTCTTTTTACAATTGCTACCCACCTTCTGTATGCATATTTGGATGCTTTGTCTTATTCTGGTTTCTTGCAAACACTTCAGCTAGGGTCTAAGCATATTAGAGGGAAAGGCTTTGCAGATGATATATTTCTTTTGCTGAAAGCTAATAATGTAAACATTCTGAGATGTACTAAAACATTAGATTTGTTTGCTTCTGCTGCTAGCCTCAACCTTAACTTCACAAAATCAGCCTTGATAAATATATCAGCAAGGGACTTTGATGCACTCATCTGGTCAAGGAAAAGGTATCCTAAAATTGAGGTATCTGGGCTATCCAATAGGCATGGGAGTGACTCAGAACCAACTTCATCAATGGGTAGTTGAGAAAGTGTAGTTAAAAATTATAGCCCGGCATTGTACTGTGAATGGCCCATTTATGTGTGCTTGAGAATTGTTCAGTCTGTATTCGTACCTTATATGTTATTATACTTGCCTCTTCTGGATTGGTCAGACAAAATGTTGTAAAAGTGTGTGTCTTTGATGTCTAAATTTCTATGGAATGCTACTTCAGTTGCTGTAACTCTAATTGCATGGCATAAAATTTCACAGCCATACTTTAAAAGGGGTCTGCATATTAAGGACTTTAAGATCGATGCTTAGGCTAGAAGGGCATGCTTGACAAATCATATGCTGCATAATGATACTGATTGGTCTCTCTGTTTGTGGAAATTGATTGATGGAATTTGGCATATTTCTAGCGGGGACAAAATATTTATTGTTGTTTTAATAAAAACAGGTTTTGGTGTTTCAAATATGCTTGTAAGATCTTGGAAAAAGACCTGCTCTAATTTGCTGTGGAAAGGTAGGATTAGATACACCGATAATTCACTAGGATTTGAAAGCTTGTTCTAGAGCTTTGTCTTTAAAATTCCACCTTCACAACTGATGGGGAGGTCGGCCCTATCCCTTTTCAAAAAAGGGATAGTGAAAAACAATCAAATGATGGACTCTAACCTCCATTTGAAACTTTTTTCTGCTGCCAGGAGACAATTCGGGCTTGGAAATCATCAGAGAGGATTATGGCCATCAACTTGGAGCACATGTATACAGCTTGGAAGTGTTGGGCCAGCCAAATGTACAAGACAAACACAAAGGCTGGCTACTACCTACATATGAAACCAATACGTGGAACACCCCATCCTTGGTCTTTTATGCAACTCTACCAAAATCATGTATTTTCTAATTATGTAATAAACAGTAATCTCTGCACATGCAAGTCAAATGGTGGGACAAAGTGATATTTGACATTTGGTCTATCCCCAACCAATTTAAATTCAAGTTTTCTTTGTGGAGAGTCTGTACTGGAATGCTCCCTATTGCTTTTAACTTCTCTAAGAAGGGGTTCGCTAATGGGAAATGCAATGTATGTAAGAAGGATGAGTCGGTTAGACATGTTTTTTGGCATTGTAAACTTGTAGCTGAATGGTGGAAAAGGTCAATCAGTATGTGGTCATATGCATGGGGGTTACAACTCACAAAATTTTAGTTGACATTCTCTAAAGTTTATTTCGTCAAGATCCTGTGCATGTGTTGGAATTTTCAATTTAGTCATACAGAGTTTGGTTTTTGTGGTTCATATGGTCCATGCAAAATGCACATGTATTTGAGGATGCTTCTAAGTGTAATCATACAGTCCCTTTGCCTGTCATTGGGGATAGGACGATAGAAGATTCATTAATATTACAAGAAAAAAGCCTAAGAGAAAAAGTATTGCTGCTCGTTGGGAAGCTGAAGGCCTAGCACCCTCAAGATGATTGTAAATACGTCAGATAAATCAATTTCCCCCCCCAAAAGAAAGAGAGAGAGAGAGAGAGATAGAGAGAGAGAGAGAGAGAGAGAGAGAGAGAGAGAGAGAAAGAGAGAGAAAATGACGAGAGAGATGAAGGGGAGACATGACAAAACCTTTTCATAGAGTAAATTATACAAAATATTTATAAATCATCATCCAAAAGATCTATCCAAGTAGCTTGATCGAAATCTAAAACCATGGCTCCTAAATCAATAAGAGAGAAATCCAATTCTCATTTGTGAATGTGTTGGCTTCATCATCTTACATCTCATCATGGCAATCATCCTCAGTGAGAATGGTATTATGCTACTAGCAAATAAGGGTAAAGAAAATTTACACTCACTTGCTCAATATTGTGTGGAAAAACTAAGTTGACATGCCTCCCCGTGCGATAGACACTAGAGGCCACCATGTAGAGCCCATTCTCATGCCGTCTACACAAATTTACAAACCACTTGCACTTAAGGATGAAAATTTGAAAGGTTATATGCTCATCAATGTGGCGTGTAAAAAAGTGCTGAGCCTTTGACCTTATAAAGCTAAAGGAAAGGCACTAGAAAATAGAAAATTCATACAATAATTACAAAGATAAAGTCAAGAACTATGCAATATGGTTTAAGCATATGAGTACTATAGCCTTGGTATGCAACCTCGTGCATACTCCCATTCTTTGTTGGTGTTTTCCTCTCCATGTGCCTTTGCTTCGGTCATTCTTGCATGGATCCACTCCGCACTAATGAGATCACGGAAACATGCAAGGTGTTAAGGATTTGGGGGTGCCCTCCTACTTCCTCAGGGGGGTCACCATTATGTGACTATTACATGACTCTAGTAGGAGGGGTTACTAATTTCAATGTCTTTCACATTTCTACATAGAGAAAGGTACCCTAAGATGGAAATGGGAAAAAAAATTATAGAGTGAATAGGCAAAGGTGTATTTTATTTGTCAAAAAGTCACAAGAAAGGAGTTTAATAAAAAAAATTTGAACGTACATGATATACACAAATAAAATATAGTGACCCCCCCGGAGCTGCCTCCTCAAGCTTGCATTCATGCTTCCATCTCTTGCAAATTCCTTGCCTTTTCCATTCTTCACAAGCCACCTAGATCTTGGGGGTGCACCCCCTCACATAATGGTGCATGAAATCCTATCAAGGCAATGTAAGTTTTGCAATCAAAGAAGGCCAAGTTTGGAAAGACATGAGGCTAGTCTTTGGCGATGGCATTTTTGGAGGCTTAAACTATCCCCAAAAAATAAAAAGGAAAAGAGATAAAAGCCTAATAATGCATACAATGAGAAATTTGAAGTCAATTCGTGGATCAATACAAGTACTTGTCTCTATCTATGGAGCATGAAGTTAAAATACTATAATTTTTAATTTAGCCTCTTAAGTCCTAGCATTGATACTAGTTCATCGATCTCAAGGAGGATCAAAAAGCACAATATTTATCATTAGCTAATAGTGCAAGATCATGTGTACACAATTTTAGCAGTTTGGGATGTATTTCCTAAAACAAGCATTTACATGGAGACAATTTGTTACATTACGTTGTGTCCATTGATCTCACAAAAAGGATAGCTTTTGTGTGTAACAACTTTTCATTTGAGTTATCACCTTCATCACAACTTTGTGATCCTAACAAAGACTTGAATGTAGGTTAGGTTTAAAGTAGGGATGGCTCTAATTCAAGGATGTTACAAGATCTACAATGCCATCATTTGTGCCACTTTGGAGTCACTTTTCTTGCATCCCAATAGCTCATTAGCCCATGCTAGAAATGGATTACATCAACATCTCTCTCTCTCTCTCTCCCTCCCCTTTGAGACATGTGTCACTTATAGATGGACCTTGTGGCACCTCCCCATCTTTGCAACCAGTATGTAGTATGCGTCGATCTTAAGCCATCGTTTGTAAACTTGAACTAGTTTACTTGTGGGTACATTGTGTGAGGGACTCCTTGTTATGGCTGAGATGATGGCGGTTCTACCCCATATAAATGATTTGGGACTAGTAGCTTGTTTGGCATGCAAATCTACTAAAAGCCTTTGTAACGGAAGTACATTGAAGGTCCCAATGGAAGACGTAGTTACCCTTCGTGGAGTATGCCTCTAGTAATATTGTACATACTTCCACGGGGAAAGCACCTTTTCGAGGTAATAGAGGGAAGATCCAAAAGTCCCTTGCTACTTAAGGTACAAGGGAAGATCTTTGCTGCTGCAGATGAGTATAGCCAAGACCTACAAGAATCTTTCCAAAAGATTAAGGATGCTATCTCTATCTCACAACAAAGGCAAAAGGGTACTGCTGATAAGCACAGGAGAGGCCAAGACTTTAAAGAAATTGATGAGGTCTAGCTTGAATTTCCTAAGGCTTGATTAAGGCACACCACGAGAAAAATTCCTACAGGAAACCAAAAGTACTATGCTAAGTTAGCAAAAAGGTACTATGGTCCCTTCCAAATTCTTAGACCAATCAATGAGATGGTCTATCAACTTAAGTTGCCAAGTCATTGGCTCATACAAAATGCTTTCCATGTGAGCCTACTAAAGCCTTACAATGGAGAGCCACCAGAGATTGAGGACAAAGAAGAGGTGCTATAGCTCGAGTCCATTCTCCGACATGAAGACAAGGTATTGAGAGGCGGTAAGATTATCCGACAGTATCTTATTAAGTTTAAGAACTATCCTTTTGAAGACTCTAGATGGATGCAAGGCATACAATTAAAGGATAACCTAAATTTTGTCAATGCTTACAATGCTTCCCTAGAGTAAGCAAATGTACAAATGTTTAAAATGAAAAAAGTTTTTTGTCTTATAATACTCTCTTTTTCTTCATTGTGCACAGATGTTAAGAAGTATGCATGCATAGAATCAAGTTTGCAGAGACGACGTCTTCCAAACACCAAGTAGAGCTTGTCACTCTACTATGAAAGATTGATAGGACTAATGCACAGACATGCTTGTGGTAGCTTATACTTTGAAGCACCAAATGGATTAGTCATCCATTATGGAACAATGTCATAGGGTAAGATAGGGATCATGTACCTGATAGAAGAAGGACTAATGAATAGGCTTTATCTTCTCTACCCCATAGCCGAGGACAACTACGATTTCAAGAGAGAGGTAATGTCATAATAACTAATATCTAATTTCCTAACTGATTTTCTCATATTAAACTGATCATTTTATATTGGGAAGTACCAGGGGAGAAAAAGGTAGAATATTGGTTAGGCTGGCAAACTGGTCATAGTAGGGATCCAAAGGAGAGAAAACAGAGATACAAAGGTAGGCCCATCTGCAAAAGAGCAATGTGCATCAATGGGCTTCAAAAAACCTAAGGTTCAGCCCATTAATACTTCCAAAATGCTAAGGTTCCAAAATTCAAAGGTTGTGTCCAATGGTGAAGCTTAGGGTCAACTAGATGCTATTGGGAAGCCTCAAAAGTCTTCCCACATCCCTATCCTTGAGCGGGCAAGCATTTCTTGTAGGAGATTAGAGAGAAACACATACACACACTCTAGCAAGATCCCCTTACACAAAGGGAATAGGGGACACATGTCAACTCCCTAGCCCAGTTGCCCCCAAGCTGCATTCAAATCCTATTGGATGGCCATAGAGGTGGACCAATGAGAATTAGGCTAGAGTACATTTAGTTTACTTCATTTAAAAACACTTGATAAAAGAACCAATAGAAATTAATCTCTCTAGAAGACTATTGGACAGTCTTGCAAGGGGTCCAATGAGCATTCATCAGCCCAATGGCTTGCCTGATTCCTATTGGCCAGAAGACTAAGGGATCCAGTGAGAGTTTAATTGCATTAATTAAATACGTAAAGCTCTCACAAAAGGGGAAAGGGAGACACAAGTCACAAGGCTATCACTTATGCTTCTTAATTTTTATTGGCTAAGCTTTACAGAGGCCAATGGGATGCCATCAGGTGCAATTAGCAAGAGGGGTCGACTAAGAGAGAGAGGGGGACTGATTTTTTCAAGGCATAATCACTTATACACTCACACGATCTTATGTGAGAAGCAAAGAAGACTCTCTCTCCTTCTCAAGCTTTAATGGAAAGCTCATCATGTACTTTAAGCTTGTGACAAGGGAGGCCTACACCAACAACTCTTGGCTCTATAATGCAAATCCAACCAAGATCCAAGCTCCAATGCATGCTCATCTCCTCTACCATGCTAATTATTAAGCCATGCTAAGCTTTTATGAGTGATTATGTAAGGAAATATACTTCTTTCTTGTAAGAATACTCCTTCTTCCTCTTAATCTACTGTCATACCCTGCTAGCTCTCACCATCTTGGAAGGTGTGTGAGGTCTTGGGTCTGAGACCGTGAGGGAATTGATGTTGTGTTTTATAAGTGTGAGCATGGTGCTTGAAGATTCCATCTTCATTACACCATCAAGTTATTGAAGGAACACATATTGTATCGTAAAATGTCTACCTTGATGGGGGAAACCTAGAATACAAAGCCTTTTGGAGAGGGGATGGGCCCCATGTAAAGCCAGTCCTCAACTATTGTAAATAGATTAATTTCTCCCTCTTTTTGAAGTATTGTTCATGCCTATCTAACTAGGTGTTCTGATTTTTGTTGCTCTCTCCATCCAAGCACTCTTGATATGCTCATTAGGAATTTATTCTAATGAAATTCTCACTATGTCTATGTTATTTTCCGCTACACACAAATTACTAGACCATTAGATGTTACAAAAAGAGCACAAAGTTGTCTTGAGTTTTCTCATAAGTAGCAATGTGAAGGTGCTCTAAGTTACAATAGTGTGACAAACACTCTTATTGCTTACGATTTTTAACTTTTCTCCCGAATCCTACCCTACCTGAGTGGATAGTTATTCAGATTTCTAGGTTACCTTGACCATTGAAGATTGTTCCTAATGCATTTGGCCTTCAGTCATGAGGGCTTCCCTTGGTAATTTAATGAAAGGTTGCATATGTAGCACTCATTAAAAAATGACAGGAGATGTTTCCTAGTAAGAGAAGATTAGCAAGGTTGGTGGCCCTAGATCTTGAGGTTGCACCCCCTCACGTAATGGTGAGGGGTGCACCCCCTCACATAATGGTGCATGAAATTCTATCAAGGCAATGTAAGTTTTGCAATCAAAGGAGGCCAAGTTTGGAAAGACATAAGCCTAGTCTTTGGCGACGGCAATTTTGGAAGCTTATTTTTTAAGAAACTCTTTCCAAAAAATAATAAGGAAAAGAGATAAAAGCCTAATGATGCATACAACAAATTCAATTCATGGATCGATACAAATACAAGTACTTGTCTCTATCTATCTAATCTAGCCTCTTAAGTCCTAGCATTGATACTAGTTTTGGATCTCAAGGAGGATGAAGCAACACAATAGTTATCATTATTTAAGTGCCCATGTACAAGATCATGTGTACACAATTTAGCAGTTTGAAATGTATTGCCTAAAACAAGCATTTACATGGAGACGATTTGTTACATTATGTAGTGTCCATTGATCTCACAAAAAGGATAGCTTTTGCGTGTAACAACTTCTCATTTGACTTAGCACCTTCATCAAAACTTTGTGATGCTGATAAAGACTTGAATGTAAGTAAGGTTTAAAGTAGGGTTGGCTCTAATTCAAGGATGTTGCAAGACCTACAATGCCATCATTTGTGCCGCTTTAATGTCACTTGTCTTGCATCCCAATAGCTCATTAGCCCATGCTAGAAATGGATTACATCAACATCATACTAAAGCCACTATCACAAACTCTCTCTCTCTCTCTCTCTCTCTCTCTCTCTCTCTCTCCCCAACCTTTGAGACATGTGTCATTTATAGATGAGGAGATAGGACCCTGTTGCACCTCCCCATCTTTGCAAGCACTATGCAGCATGCGTCGGTCTGAAACCATCATTCGTGAACTCAAACCAGTTTACTTGTGGGTACATCGTGGCTTCTCAATATTTGTGGGAGGGACTCCTTGTTATGGCTGAGATTTGGGACTAGCTTGTTTGGCACACAGAAAGTACCCAGCTCTTTACCTTGATTATGCAAGAACGATTTCTCCCATACAGGAAGGTGAGGTATGCCACTTGGCATGTGTGCGTTGATCTCGTAAAGCTAAAAGCTAAGCTAAAAATAAGCAGAAAAGTAAGCAGCACATTCTTAGCGTGCAGAAAAGCAACAAGTAGCGTGCGCGTGCACGCGCACACACACACACACACACACACACAGAAAGAGTGCTACATGTTCTGTGGAGGCATGCTACTTCCGGGGGGATATATATATATATATATATATATATATATATATATAGAGAGAGAGAGAGAGAGAGAGAGAGAGAGAGAGAGTGCTGCATGGGCTGCGATTGCTCAGCCGAGCAGGGCAGAGATGGGCTGAAGATGCATCTACTGCCGGGCATGCTACTGCCGGAGAGAGAGAGAGAGAGAGAGAGAGAGAGAGAGAGAGAGAGAGAGAGAGAGAGAGAGAGAGAGAGAGAGAGAGAGAGAGAGAGAGAGAGAGAGAGAGAGAGAGAGAGAGAGAGAGAGAGAGAGAGAGAGAGAGAGAGAGAGAGAGAGAGAGAGAGAGAGAGAGAGGGAGAGAGAGAGAGAGAAAGAAAGTGCTACTTGTCCAGGAAGCGTTGCACTATTTTCAGCAAATGCAAAGCGAGAGCCTCTCCCCAGACACAATCACCTACACTCGCATCTTGCAGGCATGCGTGCATCTGAAGAGATGGCAAGCACCTGAAATGGCATGGAAAGAACCGCCACCCTTTGACTCGGAGAAATTAGATTGGGGATAGGAGTCGCCACGAGGGCACTGATTTTGCCATGTCGAGAGTAGGGTGGCCAATATATGGAGGATGCATGAGAGGGGGTCGCGAGCGAGGGGCATGGCCATGAAGTGCGAGGAGTGGTAAGAGCCAAAGGAGGGCTGCCGCCATAGTGTGTGTGCCCCCCATGAAGGTGATAGCGCTGCATCATGAGAGTGAGAGAGAGAGAGAGTGAGAGAGAGAGTGAGAGAGAGAGAACAAATGAATGAGAGAACCTCCTCTATAGTTTTCTAAGATGGCATGATAGGATTGTCCAGAGAGGCCAGGGGATTATGAACACTTGAAACGGCATGGAAAGAACCGCCTCGCTTTGACTGGGAGGAACAAGATGAGGGACAGGAGTCACTAAGAGGGCAGTGATTTTATCGTGTCGAGATGGGGAGTTGTTTGGAGAGTAGGGTGGACAATATATGGAGGATGCACGAGAGCGGGTCGCAAGCGAGGGGCATGGCCATGAAGTGCGAGGAGTGGTAAGAGCCAAAAGAGGGCTGCCGCCATAGTGTGTGTGCCCCCCATGAAAGTGATAGCGCTGCATCATGAGAGAGAGAGAGAGAGAGAGAGAGAGAGAGAGAGAGAGAGAGAGAGAGAGAGAGAGAGAGAGAGAACAAACGAACGAGAGAACCTCCTCTGTAGTGTTCTAAGATGGCATGATACGATTGTCAAGAGAGGCCAGAGGATTATGATCAGTAAGAGAGAGTTGAAGGGGGATGTGAGAGGCAGCACATCCTCCCCATTAAGATGGCGCTGGTGTGTATGCATGGACTTTGAGAGGGGAGAGAGACTTGTCGCAAAGGAGAATGAAAGAGAATAATATCGCGAGAAGGAGCCGAGAGCGTGAGAGGGAGAGTCTCTTTGCAAGCGAATCGAAAGAAAGAGGAGGATTTTTTTTCCTTTTCTGCAAATCAACAGGAGGAGTTTTCTTTACCTGTGCTACTTGGCCAGGAAGCGTTTCACTGTTTTCAGCAATGCGAAGCGAGAGCCTCTCCCCAGACACAATCACCTACGCTTGCATCTTGCAGGCATGTACCTACGTATGCATCTTGCAGACATGCACCTCTACTCAACATTTTTATATGGGCACAAAAATTCAAAGGCTGTTGAAAAGAGATGCCGTACTTAGCACTGCCTTTGTTGACATGTATGCCAAATGTGGTGTACTACATAAAGCACAACGAGTGCTTGAGGGGCTTCTTTTCATCTCTTCGAATTCCTTGATCGTGGCCAAGAATCTCTGCGTTGTTTTCAGCAAATGAGAAGCAATTACCTATGCGTGCATCTTGAAGGCATGTAGCTCTACGCAAGATGTTGATGTAGGCTTGAAAATTCACTCTGATATTGTTAGTTAGGGTTTGTTGCAAAAGAATATCGTGCTTGGGAATGTTGAGGTTGATATGTATGCCAAATGTGGTGCACTTCAAAAAGCACAAAACGTGCTTGAGGAGCTTCTTGTCTAGAATGTCGTCTCTTGGAGTGCATTGATTAGGGGATATGTGCAGGGCCAGAAATCTCTAGGATGATTTCAGCGGATGCAAAGCAAGGACCTCTTTCCATATGCAATCACATATGCGTGCATCTTGAAGGCATATGGCTCTATGCAAGATGCTGATATGGATGGGTATAAAAATTCACCATGTGGCTCTACGCAAGATGCTATTATGGGCTTAAAAATTCACTCTAATATTGTTAGGTAGGGGTGTTGAAAAGAGATGTCGTGCTTGGCAATGCCTTGGTTGACATGTATGCTAAATGTGGTGCACTTCAGAGAGCACAAAAAGTGCTTGAGGAGCTTCCTGTCTAGAGTGTGGACTCTTGGAAAGCACTACTTGCAAGATTTTCCCCACAGGGACAGAGCCAAAAAGATCTAGTGTGTTTTCAACAGATGCAAAGCGAGGACCTCTCTCCAGATGCAATCACCTATGCATGCATCTTGAAGGTATATAAATCTATGCAAGGTGCTAATATGGGCACAAAAATTCACAATTATATTGTTAGTCAGAAGCTCTTGAAAAAGATGTCATGCTTGGCACTGCCTTGATCGATTTGTATGCCAAATGTGGTGTGCTTCAGAAAGCACAAAAAGTGCTTGAGAAGCTTCTTGTTTGGAATATCATCTATTGGAATGGAGACGGCCTGCAGTAGAAATTTGCAACAATCAGGCAAGTGCATTTTGAGAGAGAGCGTATATACTCTTTGAGTGATGGTGTATTAGGTGGCGGTAATCTTGCCTAGGAAACTGACTCAGTCTGCTGGTTGCAGGTTTGGACATGGATGCCATAGATATCACAGAAACGATGACGCAAGACACATACTACTGGCAAGATGGTGTAACAGCGTAAGGAAGGTTTAGGAGCCGATCCATCCAAGATTGTGCTTTGATGCAAATGACCAATAACAAAGGTACATTTATATTCCTTATTTCAATTTCATTTAAGTTATATCAAAAGAATCATGTGCACATTAAAGCAATGAATTTACATTAGTTTTATTGAAAACACTATAGATGAAGGTGACAAGGTTTGAAGAACTTATGCGATGTCTGATATTCTCAAAAGCTTCTTGCAGTTTTGCAGTCCATGATTACTTAATGTTATTTTTTTGTTAAGTCATGTAATAGACTTGCTATTAGCGAAATTTCATTTATATGAAGCATCTATAGTACGCACACATACCTATAAAGCTTCATACCTCCTATAGATTCCTTGGATTAGGCCATCCTCTTATTTTCTCTAACGTTGTTGGATTCATACAGGTGCCATCATTATAGATAATGTGACCTAAATATTGAATCTCTTGTAGGAAAATTTCACTTTTCTTTTGATTAATGAAAACCTTATTCTCTCTCACAACTTGAAAGATTACCTGGAGGTGTCGCTTATACGCTTTAAGAGAATTTGGATGGCCTGAAGATTTTTGTCCATCATAAGTTTGAATGTGTTTGGAGCATTTGTTAGGCCAAAACTTGTAAATTATCAAATTGATCTTCTACCCGCGGCACGAGAAAGCAATTTTTGATAGTGATCTTATTCAGTGCTCTATAGTCGACACACACTAAAAGCCAAAGAGACACATGGGGATTACACCACGGCATGGCAACTTAGGATAATACATGTTATCGGTAATGAGTTCTTCTTGGTGCAAATGCGGTATTTTTATCATAAGAGAGCCCCTCAAACACTTGAGGAGAAGCATAAGCCCCCCTTCAACACTAGAGGGGATAAAAGTGGCGGGGGAAGGGCACATTCCCTACGGTATTATTATAATTGTGGAGAACGGTGCCAACTCCACACCATACATATGTATGTTTTTCTTTCTTTTTATGGACACGTACAAGAATGATCCCAATGCAAGAAATGCATTTTCTTTCATCTTTCAAATTTACTATTTGCAAATTTTCTCCTCCACGCATCTGTTAATGCCAAATTTAATTTGTCTTGCAAAGTCATGGAGCTTTTGTTAAAAGCTTTGAGGAGATGCTACGAAACCTCCAAAATAAGAGACGATATAAGGTGAAAGGTACAACCGTGCTCGTTTTCTATAATTCACACCATTTCCACAGTGAATCAATCAAGGCAAACTAGTTATAACAAGCCTACAAAAGAAACGCTAGCCGAACGCAAACTCACACACTTTCAAGGGCTAATTACAACGTCCACAACCACAACCAGAGGTATTCTGCATCATTGACATCAAGAGCCTCGTAACTCGGCAAGATGAAGAAATTCTACACAACAGAAGAAGAAGAGTAAGCGTACCACAGTAGCTGCAAGGTGGCGAGGCAACAGAAGAAAGCTGAATGTAGCTCCTACACTGCTCTTGCTCCAGAGCTTGATTTCCCCATGAACTGCTCTTCCTCCAGAGCATGCTTTCCCCATGACCTTTAATGGCGGCAATGAGCAGTACTACCTATCTGCCAGTGCTGCTTGTTCTCAGGTACCAAGTGCTTCTCCTTCCATGCAAATGCAACTTGTTGACATGAAAGGCCCCCAACAACACGTCGTCGTCCGCTGCTTGCAAAGAAACTTGGCTTTCAATTACAGGCTAGCATGAGAAGGCGCTTCTCCTTGAAAAAACCTTACAATATACCCCAAGCAAAGCCATCTCTGAAGTGGGTATCATGCACGTCCCTGTGCCACCTTTTGATTAGGAGTCCCTTCTCCAAGCGTCATGATGATGAAGGACCTGAAGTTGTGATCAACTTGGATTGGTTTAAATAACCATAAAGGATGTTAATTTTCAAAAACCCTAAAATTTTGTAGAAATTTTGTAATGAATTAATGATTAATTAATGATGTGAATCATGATTTGTGCCTTAACACTTGTGACTGCTCTTCTGGTTTTTTAATGTATTTTCTACGCCTGCATGCGGCCGTTTCCAAGTGAAGTTTTAATTGTTGAGTATTTTTTAATTTGCATCTCTGCCTCGTGCCCTTAATTAAAATTGATCCCTGCATCTTTTGTTTGAGTTTAGTTATGTTAAAACCCAAACGGATTAACTGAGCAAATCTCCATTAGTTGGCAGTAACATTTTCTCTTCTAGAACATAATGAGGTGTTAATGCCATATTCTCAGCTAGATCTAAACGCTAGTTACCAAGGGACTTGTTTTGCACTTCAAATATTACCACGAGATTGGTCAATTGCGTTTAGTACTGTTGTGTATATTTCGATAGATATTCTCGTCTCTATGACCACTTTTATTACTGATCCTGCTTTGGTGCTAAAACATTCAAAGTTGGCAATTTCTCTTTGATTTTCCTGTGAAAAAAAGTAAAGAACACGATTGAAAATTTCAAAAAAATAAAAAATAATGACAAATATGGCCGACATCTTCTAGCACAGCATGAAAACGCACACACACATGCATAAACAAAGAATGCACACACACATTGAGAGAGGAAAAGAGAGAGAGAGAGCATGCATAAACCAAAAACGCACACACACATGCATTAACAAAGAATGCACACACACATTGAGAGAGGAAGAGGAAGAGAGAGAGAGAGAGAGAGAGAGAGAGAGAGAGAGAGAGAGAGAGAGAGAGAGAGAGAAGAAGAAGAAGAGAGTCTTAACATTGTAGGAAACTATCCCAAGAGACCTTAAAGATCTAGTCCTCAATAGGAGTTGAAGTCAAGACCTGTTATTCATTAGGGAAATGACATAACCAATCTATCAAAACTTCGGTGATAGAAAAGTTATACCATTTTTCTCCTTTTTTTATTGGCGTGCACACACACCCACACACACACACACACCCGAGAAGAAGAGAGTTTAATTTAACATCGTAGGAAACCAATTAAAGAGACCTAAAAATCTAGCCGATGAGGAGTTGAACTCAAGACCTGTTATTCAAGAGGAAAATGGCATAACCATTCTACCACACTTGGGTGATAGAAAGATTATACCATTTTTCTCTTTTTATTGGCACACACACACACACACACACAACAAGAAGAGAGTTGTAATGTCGTAGGAAACTATCCCAAAAGACATTAAAGATTAGGTTAGATGTAGACTTACGTTAAATTAGAGTTAGGTTTATTTAAGTTAAACTAGATTAGATTTAGGTTTATTTTTAGTTAGATTTACGTTTGATTAGATTTAGATTTATTTACGTTAGATTTAGATTTACGTTATATATATAGATTAGATTTAGGTTTATTTACGTTATTTACCTGTTATTGAAGAGGGAATTGGCATAACCAATCTACCACAATTGGGTGATAGAAAGGTCATGTTCAACTAATGGAAGAGCAAATTGAGCCTACACAGAAATTTGTCATAATAATCAATATCTAATTCTCCTAAGTGATTTTCTCATATTAAACTGATCATTTAATGTGGGGAAGTGCCAGGGGAGAAAAAGCTAGAATATTGGTTAAGCTAGCAGACCGGCCACAGTAGGGATCCAAAGGAGGGAAAATAGGGATCCAAAGGGGGGGCCATCTGCAAAAGAGCCATGTGCAACAATGGGCTAAAAAGACCTTAAGGTTCAGCCCATTAAGACTTCCAAAATGCTAAGGTTCCAAAATTCAAAGGTTGTGTCCAAAGGTCAACCCTAGGGAAAATTGGATGCTTTGTGTGTGCCCTAAAAGTCTTGGCACATCCCTACATGGGAGGGGGCGAGCCCTAAAGGTAGGGTATGAGAGAGAAAGCCACACACACACACACAGGCTCCCTTTACACAAAGGGAATGAGGGACACATGTCAGCTCCCTAGGCCAGATGCCCACAAGGTGTGCCCAATTTCTATTGGATGACCCTTGAAGTGGACCAATGAGAATTAAGCTAGAGTAAATCTAGTTTAATTAATTTAAAAACATTTAATAAAAGAAACCAATGAGAATTAAGTCTCCTAGAAGACTATTCGGCAGTCTCCCAAGGGGTCCAATGAGCATTCAGGAGCCCCATGGCTTGCCTGATTCCTATTGGCCAAGAGGCAAAGGGGTCCAATGAGAGTTTAGTTTAATTATTTAATTACCTAAAGCTCTCAGAAAAGGGGAAAGGGGGACACATGTCAGAAGGCTATCACTTATGCTGCTTAATTGTAATTGGCTTGACTTGGGGAGGGCCAATGAGGTTTCAGGAACAGAAATTAGCAAGAGGGCTCGCCCAAGAGGGAGAGGGGGACTGATTTTTGCAAGGATTATCACACACACACTCACACAAGCTCATGTGTGAAGAAAGAGAAGACTATCTCTTCCCAAGCTTTAATGGAGAACTCATCACCTACTCCAAGCTTGTGAGATAGAAGCCTACATCAACACTCTCTTGGCATGTGGATGCAAATCCAACCAAGGGCCAAGCTTCAATGCATGCTCATCTCCTCTACCAAGCTAATTACTAAGCTAAGCTATGCTAATATGAGTGATTATGTGAGGATATGTACATCTTTCTCGTAAGATACTCCTTCTTCCTCTCAATCTACTCTCGTACCCTGCTAGCTCTCACCATCTTCGAAGGTGTGTAAGGTCTTGGGTCTGAGAACGGGGATAATTCAAGTTATGTTTGTTAAGTGTTTTGCTTAGTGCATGAAGTTTCCATGTTCATTGCACTAGCTAGTCTTGAAGGAACACAAAGAATTGTATTGTACAATGTCTCTCTTGATGGGAGAAACCATAATACAAAGCCTTTTGGAGGGGGGACTGGCTCCATGCAAATCCGGTCCTCAACTGTTGCCAATAGCTTAATTTCTCTCTCTCTCTTGAAAGTATTGTCGATGCTATCTAACTAGGTGTTATGGTTTTTGTTGCTCTCTCTCCATTAAGTACTCTTGTAATTCTCATTAGGAATCTATTCTAATGAAATGCCCACTATGTTCATGCTAATTTCCGCTACACATAAGTTATTAGGCCATTAAATGTTACAAATTAGTGATGCAAGATGACGATGCCAAGGGTCACACACACACACACACACACACACACACACACACACACACACACACACACACACACACACACACATCCCTTCAAATCTAGAGTAAGAATTATGTGCCTTGAGCAGACATCAGCTACATTGCAAGAATGGCGTACCTGCATGCTACAAACAAAGATCTAGTGTGAAAAGATGTTAAGATGCTGTGAAATGCTACAGTTAGAGAAGAGGCAAAGGGGTTTTGTCCACTACAGGCACTATCATGTAGACGTGGGTGTGTAGATTTCTTGTACCCACAAACATAGGCATTGAACAAAAAGACGAGACTATAACCCAAGGGTTTTGATCTCCATGCACCTCTAGACCGAGGTGTGCGGGGATTGGATATGACTAGAGAATGTGAGGTAGTTTACAATGTACGCAAAGTAAAAGAGACCATTCGATCTTTGCGGACGCCCAATGGCATAATGCACTCGCTTCGAACGTGTTTTACTAAAGAAGGAAAGCTTACCGATTTGAAGTCAGACGACTGGCATAAAATGTGTCAGGTATGTTCATAGTGGAGTATATGTTACCATATACATGTGGTAGTGATGTGTGTGAACACACTAGGACAGCCGGGGTATTTTTTCCCTCTTTAGGAGGTTTTTCCCCCCGTGCATGGTATATATGCCCATCACTCTAGGGCTATCTATCTTTCCATTGCACACTAAGTAATACACTCTCTATTGTGTGCCTTGAGCTTCCTTCATCTTCTCCAAGCTCCGTGCGTTTCTCTGCAACCCTAATTCCAACAATTGATCATGTCACGTCCTCCCGGGCTTAGTCGCCAGCTGCTCCAGCACACGCCTGCTCACTTTCTCCGATTTCAGGGAGTTTTGGCAAGCGTTCGCAGGTCGACAAATATTTTGAGGGAACTCGTAGAGCTGGGTCTGCTCAGAATTTTGATTTGGGCTCATTTCGGCCTCCGTTTCCACTATAAGCAGTATTGCACAGGCTTTTTCGTCATTTTGTGCAGAATTTCTATCTGTGTCGTTTTCTACATAACAGGTGCCTTATAGTCTTCTACGGTTTGTGCTATATAGCACAGGTTGTTCCCGCTCTGTTTCTCCTATTTTCGGGCAGTTTTCACATCAGGTGTAGCATTTACCATCGCTGACAACAACAACACAGATGTGTTCAAGATGTTTGTTGCTGAGGACAGGTTGGATGGGGACAACTACCCTATGTGGGCCTATATGATGCAACATGTTCTTGTGTCAAAGGGTGTTTGGAACATTGTGCAGGGCATTGGTGTACGTTCTGGTTCTAAGGATATAGGCGATGTTGAGGATGTTGCAGGTCTTGCTGCAAGGATTGCAACTATTAGAGTTGTTTTGCCTACGGTAGAACATGCTCGTTGGGATGTTAAGGATGCACAGGCTCATGCATTGATTGCGTTGTCTGTGAAGCGCACCATTGTTCCTCACATCCGTTCAGCAAAATCTGCAAAACAGGCTTGGGATATTCTAGCAGGTCTTTAGGCAAGCCGCAATGAGGCTAAAATTGCTTTGCTACGTAAAGAGATGGAGCCGAAGATTATGCATGAGGAAGGTGATATGGACACTTTCCTTGCTAGTGTCAAGGATATCAATGAGCAACTTATTTCTGCAGGTGAAGTTATTTCAAACAGTTCCCTTGTGCACACTGTTCTTGATGCCTTACCAGATTCTTACCAGACTTTTGCTAGTACTTGGAGAATTATGACCCAAGGAAATCCAGAAGTTGTCAAGTTTGATGCATTATACACATTGCTCTTTCAAGAGTCACTTTCCAAAAAAAACAAGACTAGACAGCGTGCAGTTGAAGAGGCTTTTATTGCTTCTCAAAGAAAGGGTGGTAACAACAATGCAGCCACTTCTTATGGTTCTACTGCGAGTGGCAAAAATTATGTTCCTAATTTTTCTGTTGGCACCAATTCCTCTGGAAATTCTGGTGATAAGGGAAAAAAGAAGATGCATTGCCATTATTGTAAAGTAGGGTTAGGTTTAAAGTAGGGTTGGCTCTAATTCAAGGATGTTGCAAGACCTACAATGCCATCATTTCTCTCTCTCTCTCTCTCTCTCTCTCTCTCTCTCTCTCTCTCTGTCTGTGTGTGTCTCTCTGTCTCTCTCTCTCTCTCTCTCTCTCTCTCTCTCTCTCTCTCTCTCTCTCTCTCTCTCTCTCTCTCTCTCTCTCTCTCTCTCTCTCTCTCTCTCTCTCTCTCTCTCTCTCTCTCTCTCTCTCTCTCTCTCTCTCTCTCTCCCCACCCCTTCCCCGCCTTTGAGACATGTGTCATTTATAGACGAGGAGATAGGACCCTGTTGCACTCCCCATCTTTGCAAGCACTATGCAGCATGCGTCGATCCGAAACCATCATTCGTAAACTCAAATCAGCTTACTTGTGGGTACATCGTGGCTTCTCAATATTTGTGGGAGGGACTCCTTGTTATGGCTGGGATTTGGGACTAGCTTGTTTGGCACACAGAAAGTACCCAGCTCTTTACCTTGATTATGAAAGAACGATTTCTCCCATACAAAAAGGGGAGGTATGCCACTTGGCATGCGTGTGTTGATCTCCTAAACCTACAAGCTAAGCTAAAAATATGTAACAAAACAAGCAGCCCGTTCTTAGCGTGCATAAAAGCAACAAGCAATGCCCGCGCGCGCGCGCACACACACACACACACATAGAGAGAGAGAGAGAGAGAGAGAGAGAGAGAGAGAGAGAGAGAGAGAGAGAGAGAGACAATGCAGAGCAGAAGAGGTAGAGGTTGACGTAGAAGCTGAAGACACAGAGCGCAGATAAAAAGAGGTAATTCATTATTTTATTTTTCCATTCTACTGCCGGGGAGGGGGACAGAGAGAGAGAGAGAGAGAGAGAGAGAGAGAGAGAGAGAGAGAGAGAGAGAGAGAGAGAGAGAGAGAGAGAGAGAGAGAGAGAGAGAGAGAGAGAGAGAGAGAGAGAGAGAGAGAGAGAGAGAGAGAGAGAGAGAGAGAGAGAGAGAGAGAGAGTGTTGCGTGTTCTCCGGAGGCATGCTACTGCCGAGAGAGAGAGAGAGAGAGAGAGAGAGAGAGAGAGAGAGAGAGAGAGAGAGAGAGAGAGAGAGAGAGAGAGAGAGAGAGAGAGAGAGAGAGAGTGCTACTTGGCCAGGAAGCGTTGCGCTGTTTTCATCAAATGAGAAGCGAGAGCCTCTCCCTATACACAATCACCTACGCTTGCATCTTGCAGGCATGCGTGCATCTGAAGAGATGGCAAGCACCTGGAATGGCATGGAAAGAACCGCCACCCTTTGACTAGGAGAAACGAGATTGGGGATATGAGTCGCCAAGAGGGAACTCATTTTGCCATGTCGAGATGGGGAGTTGTTTGGAGAGTAGGGTGGAAAATATATGGAGGATGCAAGAGAGGGGGCCGCAAGCGAGGGGCATGGCCATGAAGTGCGAGGAGTGGTAAGAGCCAAAGGAGGGCTGCCTCCATAGTGTGTGTGCCCCCCATGAAGGTGATAGCGCTGCATCATGAGAGAGAGAGAGAGAGAGAGAAAGAGAGAAAAAACAAACGAGACAACATCCTCTATAGTGTTCTAAGATGGCAGGATAGGATTGTCGAGAGAGGCCAGGGGATTATGATCACCTACGCTTGCATCTTGCAGGCATGTGTGCATCTGAAAAGATGGCAAGCACCTGAAACGGCATGGAAAGAACTGCCACCCTTTGATTGGGAGAAACGAGATGAGGGACAGGACTCGCTAAGAGGGCACTGATTTTGCCATGTCAAGATGGGGAGTTGTTTGGAGAGTAGGGTGGACAATATATGGAGGATGCACGAGAGGGGGTCGTGAGCGAGGGGCATGGCCATGAAGTGCGAGGAGTGGTAAGAGCCAAAGGAGGGCTGCGGCCATAGTGTGTGTGCCCCCCATGAAAGTGACAGCGCTACATCATGAGAGAGAGAGAGAGAGAGAGAGAGAGAGAGAGAGAGAGAGAGAACAAACGAATGAGAGAACCTCCTCTGTAGTGTTCTAAGATGGCATGATAGGATTGCCGAGAGAGGCCAGGGGATTATGATCAGTAAGAGAGAGCCGAAGGGGGCTGTGAGAGGCAGCACATCCTCCCCGTTAAGATGGCACTGGTGTGTATGCATGGAGTTTGAGAGGGGAGAGAGACTTGTCGCAAAGGAAAATGAAAGAGAAGAATATCGGGAGAAGGAGCCGAGAGTGTGAGAGGGAGAGTCTCTTTGCAAGCAAATCGAAAGAAAGAGGAGGAGTTTTTTTCCTTTTCTGTAGATCAACAGGAGGACTTTTCTTTACCTGTGCTACTTGGCCAGGAAGCGTTGCACTGTTTTTAGCAAATGCAAAGCGAGAGCCTCTCCCCTGACACAATCACCTACGCTCGCATCTTGCAGGCATGTACCTACACGTGCATCTTGTAGGCATGTGCCTCTACTCAACATGCTGATATGGGCACAAAAATTCAGAGGCTGTTGAAAAGAGATGCCGTACTTAGAACTGCCTTTGTTGACATGTATGCCAAATGTGGTGTACTACATAAAGCAGAACAAGTGCTTGAGGGGCTTCTTGTCATCTCTTGGAATTCCTTGATCGCGGCTAAGAAGCTCTGCGTTGTTTTCAGCAAATGAGAAGCAATTACCTATGCGTGCATCTTGAAGGCATGTAGCTCTACGCAAGATGTTGATGTAGGCTTCAAAATTCACTCTCATATTGTTAGTTAGGGGTTGTTGCAAAAGAATATCGTGCTTGGGAATGTTGTGGTTGATATGTATGCCAAATGCGGTGCACTTCAAAAAGCACAAAACGTGCTTGAGGAGCTTCTTGTCTGGAATGTCGTATGTTGGACTGCATTGATTAGGGGATATGCATAGGGCCAAAAAGCTCTAGGCTGATTTAAGCGGATGCAAAGCAAGGACCTCTTTCCATATGCAATCACATATGCGTGCATCTTGAAGGCATATGGCTGTGCGCAAGATGCTGATATGGATGGGTATAAAAATTCACGCATGTGGCTCTACGCAAGATGCTATTATGGGCTTAAAAATTCACTCTAATATTGTTAGTTGGGGGCTGTTGAGAAAAGATGTCGTGCTTGTCAATGCCTTGGTTGACATGTATGCTAAATGTGGTGCACTTCAGAGAGCACAAAAAGTGTTTGAGGAGCTTCCCGTCTAGAGTGTGGACTCTTGGAAAGCACTACTTGCAAGATTTTCCCCACAGGGACAGAGCCAAAAAGATCTAGTGTGTTTTCAACTGATGCAAAGCGAGGACCTCTCTCTAGGTGCAATCACCTATGCATGCATCTTGAAGGTATATGAATCTATGCAAGGTGCTTATATGGGCACAAAAATTCACAATTATATTGTTAGTCAAAAGCTCTTGAAAAAGACGTCGTGCTTGGCACTGCCTTGGTCGATTTGTATACCAAATGTGGTGGGCTTCAAAAAGGACAAAAGGTGCTTGAGAAGCTTCTTGTTTGGAATATCGTCTATTGGAATGGAGACGGCCTGCAGTAGAAATTTTCAACAATCAGGCAAGTGCATTTTGAGAGAGAGCATCTATACAGTTTGAGTCATGGTGTATTTGGTGGCAGTAATCTTGCCTAGGAAACTCACTCGGTCTGCTGGTTGCAGGTTTGGCCATGGATGCCATAGATATCACAGAATCGATGACGCAAAACACATACAACTGGCAAGATGGTGTAACAGCGTAAGGAAGGTTTAGGAGCCGATCCATCCAAGATTGTGCTTTAATGCAAATGACCAATACCAAAGGTACAATTATATTCCATATTTCCATTTCGTTTAAGTTATCTCAAAAGAATCATGTGCACATCAAAGCAATGAATTTACATCAATTTTATTGAAAACACTATAGATGAAGGTGAGAAGGACTGAAGAACTTATGTGACTTTTGACAAAGAGGCACATGGGGATTACACCACGGCATGGCAACCATGATAATACATGTTATCGGTAATGAGTTCTTCTTGGTGAAAATGCGGTATTTTTATCATAAGAGAGTCCCTCAAACACTTGAGGAGAAGCATAAGCCCCCCTTCAACACTAGAGGGGATAAAAGTGACGGGGGAAGGCCACATTCCCTACGGTATTATTATAAATGTGAAGAACGGTGCCAACTCCACACCATACGTATGTATGGTTTTGTTTTTTTTTTTGGACACAAGCATGATCACAATGCACGAAATGCATTTTCTTTCATCTTTAATTTACTATTTGCAAATTTTCTCCTCCACACATCAGTTAATGCCAAATTTCATTTGTCTTGCGAGGTCGTGGAGCTTTTGGTAAAAGCTTTGAGGAGATGCTATGAAACCTCCAAAATAAGAGATGATATAAGGTGAAAGGTACAACAATGCTCGTTTTCTTTAATTCACACCATTTCCACAGTGCATCAATCAAGGCAAACTAGTTATAACAAGCCTACAAAAGAAACGGTAGCCGAACGCAAACTCACACGCTTTCAATGGCTAATTACAGCGTCCACAACCACAACCATAGGTTTTCTGCATCATTGACATCAAGAGCCTCGTAACTCGGCAAGATGAAGCGATTCTACACAGCAGAAGAAGAAGAGCAAGCGTATCACAGTAGCTGCAAGGTGGCGAGGCAACAGAAGCAAGCTGAATGTAGCTCCTACAGTGCTCTTCCTCCAGAGCTTGCTTTCCCCATGAGCTTCACTCTCTCTGCTGCAAACCCGACCTTTAATGGCGGCAATGAGCAGTACTACCTATCTGCCACCGCTGCAGCAACAGAAGCAAGCTGAATGTAGCTCCTACACTGCTCTTCCTCCAGAGCTTGCTTTCCCTATGAGCTGCACTCTCTCTGCTGCAAACCCGACCTTTAATGGTGGCAATGAGCAGTACTACCTATCTGCCACCGCTGCAAGGAGGCTTGTGTACCACAAAGTTTTGACTATGATGAGTGATCACATCAAAATGAAAATATATACATCAAGTGTTAGTTCATAATTTATCATAGGCAAAATAAAAGGGTTGATTGAGGCATTAATTTCATTAAGGCGAGTGGGTCCAAAAATTCTCCTAATGGTTGCTTGAAATCTAAATTTTGTAGCAATTATGATGTGCACAGATTGACGAGCTATGGGTGTAAAAGGAGAAGGAGCTCCAGGTTGGTTCATGTGACAATGTGTTCTCCTTTTTCTTTCTCTTGAAGAAAGTTTCCTTTGAGTGGATCGCTATCTAAGCGCCTCTTGTCCCTGCCTCAAAACAAAATAAAAACATGGACATCAAATGAGTCATCATAATTAATGAATGGAAGAATGATGGGATTTGGAGATGCCAAGATTTCACCAAGTCTTTCTGCTCCAAACATAAAAACAATGCGTTGTTGGTAAAACATTTTGCGATCTACACAAATGTTAATTCTGATGCGTTGTGAAAAATGAAAAGCATATGGTGCAACTCTATTGTTCATGAGGAGAATAGAAGGCAATTAGGAAAGTTCCTCAGTGGGGGCACCACTTTTATGAAAGCGGATTTTTTGAGATGGGGCTCAACTCAAGGCTCCCACCAGACAACCACTCCGTGAGACCCTACACACGCATATTTCTTAGGGGCACCACCCTCTTTTATGGAGAAATAAGGAAACCAAAACAAACCATATACAACACACACACTCACACCTTCCTTATGTGCTTCAACACAAAATGCCCTTCAACCATTCAACACACACTCCTTAAGCAATCCCTTTGAACACTGCACAAACTCACATGCAAAGATTGACCTTCACCATATTAGTGCTCATATACTTCTAAGAAAAGCAAGCACAAAACCTCAAAACTCAAAACACCATAATGCACAAATACTTGACAACTCCTTTCCTTTCCCAAAAGAAGAGACTACTTACACACATAAGGCGGCATGCATAGAGAGCTCTTCTCCATCTATGCAGCCCCAAGACTTACTTACACACAACATAAGGAGAGAAGCCAAGCAAGTAGACACCATGGTGCACAAAAAACTTTCTCAACAAACAAGCAACCCAATGAGCACAAAATATGAGAAGCTGCCAAGATATGCTTACCAATTTAGCATGCGTTTAGAGCAAAAGTGTGACGACGACACCCCAATTGCAACAATTTGTTGATCAAACCATGAGATAGATCATTGAACTTGATATCCTTGCTCTCATATAGAATCTACAATCCTTATTTAGGGATGAGTATGGTAGGAGAAATATTTGCAAGAGAATGGTAGTAATAGCATATTGATGCTCTCTCTATGGTGCCGCTTATGATAGCGAGCTTAGGAAATGGATAGGGAGACAAGAGGAGAGAGAGATTAGGGCTTCCCTAACCTTAGAGGAGATTATTTGCATCAATGGAGTAGGTGCGTGTATTTTTGTGCGTGCCAAAGGGCCTTTTTATAGCTGTACAAGACCTTGGGTTAGGTTAAACTTGACTAGGGTAGGTAATTAACCATAGTTAGGTTCCCTTTTGACCATTCCTTCAATTATGCAAATAAGGGACTTATTTTTTCATTAAAAATAGCCTTTTAGGTCGTGGAGGCTCCATAAGGGTTGATAATGTATGTGGGCCCCACCATGATGTCCCTCCAGTGGCTCCTGCAGAGTGTCCCCATCCTGTTTGTTGTGTCTCTGGAAGCATCTTGAGCCGACCCCTCCACATGCAAGTGGTTTTTAACTCCCCATTGGTATTTTAGAATGTTGGAGAAGTTAAGAAAACTTTTCACCTTTGTGGTTTACCTGATTGTAACTTTGTCTTGCAGTAACAGTGTCCGCAGCACCTTGTTTTCACCATAACTTTTAGCCTGTAACTCAGAATTGGGTGCTGTAAAAGGCAAAGTTGACCTTCTCAAAGTGTTTAAGCTGATTTTGGAGTGTTCCTCAAGTATAACCACGAGCTAAGGCGTTCAAGATGCATCCAAAACACCTTTTGAACCAAGTCTCCTTGTAGGGGGCCCTTTAGCATGCATCCAAGGTGTAGCATGCTTTTTCCAAAAGGGAATCCACCTTAAACAAATGAGGTCAGCTCCAATAAAGTTTGATTTATTGGGGATATACATTATATTTAATATTTGTTGACCAACACAAGTAAATGATCCAAGACTTGGGTCACATAGTGGTGGGGAAGGGAAGGCCTACAAGGTTAACCCTACCCTTGAGAGAAGATGGGTAAGATAAGTGCCCATAAATTATTTATTTATAAATTATGGGATGTAGATAGCTATTTCAATTAGTAAAGGTAATTAGTTAAAAGAATATATAGTAAAAAACTAGGAGAGTAGAATTAAGTTTACTATTTACATTTAGCATGAAGAGAGAAATATGATGTAAATGCATAAAGATCTAAGAAGGGTAAGGTGTTTGTATGGAAAAAGGCTATTGCGGAAAGAGAGAATGAACACTAGGTTAAAACTTTGATAAAAAATATATACATTTGAGTAGAAATGTAGTGCAGATGCAAGGTTACCATTTAACGCTACTCAGCATGAAAAAGAGTGGTTTGCTAGAGCATATTGAAAATGTTTTGAGTTTGTGTGAAAAAGTTTTTTTTGTAGATACTATGGCCGGGTGAGCTTGATGCTATAATGGGGTATAGTTTGCATCTTGAAAATGAAGTTGTGGAAGTTTGCTCTATGCAAATGTATCAAGTAATAGAAGCCTTTAAAGAAAACCAAACAGTGGGTCAAGAAGTCCATGTTGAAACTTAATACAAGAGTGTAGCAAAGAAGGTGAAACCAGTAGCTTCACCCTTACCACCCAACAATAGGGAAAAGATTGAGCAGGCTTCTTTACAACCAAGTTTGAGGAATCCTAAAAAGATTGGGCATACCTTCACAAAGGAGTCTTTCCAAGAGTTGCAGATTGGTCGTGAAGAGTTTCTAACACAGGAGGAGACAAAGTGCTTCAAAGAAATGCTTTCAAAGCATGGTAAGGCTTTTGCATTTGAGCCACATGAGATAGGATGTGTTAATCCTTCTATTGTAGCTCCTATGGTAATTTTCACAATACCTCATGTGCCTTGGAATTTGTGGCCTGTTCCGGTTCCAAAGGCTCATTTGCCAAAGTTAGTAGAGCTACTGAATGAGAAAATCAAAATGGGAATCTTGGAGCCTTCTTGTGCTCCATACTCAAACAGGTGGTCACAGTTCCAAAGAAGAATGGTTCTCTACGCTTCATCCAAGATATGCAACCAGTGAACAAGGTGACAATTAGAAATGTAGGTACATGTCCAATTAATGTGGATGAGTTTGCAGAGGTGTTTGCAGGGAGGACAATCTACTCAATGGGAGATCTCTACTCACGGTATGATCAATTTCAGCTTGCAATCAAAAGCAGAGACTTGATAACCATGAGGACACCTTTGGGTTTGGTAAGGATGTGTACCTTGCCACAGGGAGCAACCAACTCGGTTGCACATATGATGAATGGGATGAATAAGATCTTACGTGCCTTTATTCCTCAAATCACAATGCCTTTCATTGATGATTTTCCTATCAAAGGATGTAAAGAAAGTGACAAAGATGAAGCTTTGGATCTCAAGGGATGTCGCAAGTTTGTGGTAAATCACATAAATGATTGTGATAAAATTTTGTCTAGGTTGGAAGAAAGGAATCTTACATTGTCAGGGAAAAAGTCTATGTTTGGTGTCAATGAAGTGCTCATTGTGGGACACATGTGTGGGCCATATGGTAGGAAACCTTGTCCAGGAGAGGTAGATGCCATCCAAAGAATGAAAGAAACATGCACTAGAATCACTGAGGTTAGAAGGTTTCTGGGAGCATATGTCTTTTATGTTATTTGGATTCCACATTATGCACATGTACCTGATCCTCTTTATTAGTTTCTTAGAAAGAATCAAAAGTTTAAATGGAGAGAAGCACAGGAGTTTCTCTAGTCAGCAACAACTTTTAGAAAGGTATACTATGAGTGTCAAAGGCCAGTAATTGTGAGAGTAGACACCAACCCTACAGGGATTGTTGGGCAATAGGGCAAGATGACGAAGAAGGACACAGGTATGTGGTGATATTTGGATCAAAGGTACTAAGTGCTTGCCAAAGAAACTATCAACATATAAAGAGAGAGTTATGGGGTATGGTTATAGCCTTGAAAAATGGGAAAGAGTACCTAATTGGCTCATGTGTGGTTGTAGAAACAGATTGTCTACCACTTCTTGGGATGATTACAAGCTGCTCACCACCAGACATTACTATGTTGCGGTGGATTGCTTACATTATGCCCTTAAACCCTGAGTTTAAGCACATTGCAGGTAAAGACAATACAGTCACAAATGATTGATTAGGGAGATGATGTGGGCACAAAGTTCTATTCCATCTCTCATGCCAAAAGGTAACAATGTATTAATACACTTGAATTGTTCTTGAAAGATCTTTATGAAGGTGATTGGCTTCTTATTGGAAGGTACTTAAGTACTCTAACAAAACAAGATGATTGGTCTGAACATGAATTCAAGAGGATATGCAGGAAAGCATATGGTTACTTTTTGAGGGATGGCTACTTGTGGAAGCATCCTAAACAAAAGGGTGCTACACCACAAAGGGTTATATGTAAAAAAGAGACTCAAGTAAAGCTCATGCAAGAGTTTCATGAGAGTATATGGGCTGGACATAGGGGTGTGTGGGCAACCTTCTCCAAGTTAAAAGAAAAATACTGGTGAAAGGGTATGTACAAAGATGTAGTAGAGTCATGTGTAACTTGTCTAATGTATTTAAGTGTTCGACATTGTGATGGATTGCACCCTACATATCCACTAGCCGTCCATTATAAATGGGTTGTGGATCTAGTCGCAATGCCTTTAGGACTCTGGCAGATGAGATACTTGGTTCTTTCTCGAGAGGACCTAACTAATCAGGTTGAAGGAAGAGCATTAAGAGCTAAAACCATGAAAGCTATGTGCAAATTCCTTCTTGATGAGGTGATTTGCCATTATGGCTGTGTGGGAACGATCACTACAGACAAAGGTGAACTGGATGCCCAAGAAGCATGGGATTTCTTTTCTAGATTAGGAATCAAGATTTCTCTTACTACCCTGAAGGCAATGGAAAGAGTGAAAGAGGGCATCCTCCTATCATCAAAGCTTTGGCCAAGGCTTGCGAAGGAAGAATTGGTGAGTGGACAAAACTATTACCATATGCTTTATGGGTTGATCGTACAGCACATAGCTCAGTAACTTGCTACATGCCTGCGGAGCTAATGTATGGTCAAAATCCAGTGATGTCGATTGAAGATACAATTCCCATATTGAATGTACTACCTTGGCAAGAGGGGCTTAGCAGGGAAGATCTCCTTGCACTACATATAAGGCAACTGGAGAGAAGACCTAAAGACATTGAAGCTGCAAAGGAACGACTCAAAAATGCAAGGTTGAAAAACAAGGAGTACTTTGATAAGCGACATCGGCTCAGGAGCAAAGCAATTGACCAAGGTGACTGGGTTTTAGTGTTGATAGTAGCCTTGATAACCAACACACAGTCATGCGTAAGTTTTCAAAAAGATGGTTTGGACCGTATGTTGTAAAGCATGTGCATGAAAATGCTACTTACAGCTTGTCTGAACTAGATGGTATAGAAGTAAAGATTCCCATTGCAGGAAAAAGAATCAAAATGTTTAAGAGAAGAGGAGACAATGATTCAGAATATGCTGATGAGGAAGAAGAGCAAAACACAGGTGAAGATCAAAGTGAAGATGAAGCTCTGGAATCATCCAGTGAAGAAGAAAGCAAGGAAGACGTCCAAGAGGGCTGATCTTACAAAGAGACAATGTGGCACATAGCAGAGGATGTGCAGGTTTAGAGGGGGTGGATGTGGTGCTGTGACACAGATATAGTGGGAACGCATGCAACAAGAGTTATCTTCTAACTCTTTAGATACATAATTATATTTCCCATAATGTATATACACATATTTAAGTATAATAATAAGCTTTCTATTTCATTCTATTATTTATCTCAAGGGTAACATATTCTTACTTTACCGTCAAAAAGTACTATGGAAAAAGCGTTAATAGCTCTGCCTTTTTAACTTGGGGAAAAAATCATTGATTTTTTATGATGATTCGCGCATCACAACCTACACATAAAGGGACAAGTCACAAAATTCGTATGAAATTACTTCACATATACTTAATTAATTAAGTCAACTCACACATATTATTTGTCTCGATCAAACGTCTCACCTCAATCGATCAACGAGACTCTAAGGCCTCCCAGTCTACTGGCTCTCCTGCGGGCAGAAAGATCATTCAATACTTCATAAATGCCTCTCCGATATCCATCTGTCTCCTCCTGGCATGTCGGGGCTCGATGCATTGCAAGATTTTGCGTTTATACAAAAACCAAAGTAATTAAGA
Source organism: Adiantum capillus-veneris (assembly GCF_014529385.1). Lineage (NCBI taxonomy): Eukaryota > Viridiplantae > Streptophyta > Polypodiopsida > Polypodiales > Pteridaceae > Adiantum > Adiantum capillus-veneris. The sequence continues at coordinate 17,207,495 of NC_140944.1, forward strand.
ATACATGATTCATCGCTCTTGAAAAAAAAAAACCATAGCTAGGATTGGATTGGAAACTCACAAACTCATAGCGAAAGGTGTCGAAGCCTCCGTTGCCAAGATGAGATGTTCCCCTGGTCGTCCTACGTACCTCCACGGCGAGACGCTGCTATCTGAACCTCGTGTCCGCTATCTCCTCATCCTCCCTGATCTGCTGCCATGACTCGTGTGAGATGCCCGAAGGCTTCGGCGAGCCTTGCCTGAAAGCCCAATGAGATGCATCTCAACAATGTTTCACGGTGTCCCGTGAAACATTCGTGATCCATCTCCTTGAAAGCTCCTCTGAACCCAGAGCAGGTTGATACTCTCTCATGATGGTCTCCACTATATAATTGATTTTGCTGCGATCCTGATGAGACCAAGACGTCATGATGGTGCTAGAAAACTAAAGCTCCGCGAGTTGGCGGACCCGCTGTCTCATCTCAGTCCGGACACTATCCATGTCAACCTGTCCATCTGGCCGTTCAGTATAGACCTTGGAGGCACTAGGATCGTGTGCCCCCCAAGGTGTCCAAGGTGTGCTAAGAGGTGTGTCGAGAGGTGTGTTTGGGTAGGACGGGGGTCGTGGGCGAGGAGGGGTCGAAGCATCTGTGGAACCTCCTCCACAGCAACCACCATCTCCATCTGACGATCGCCGAGATCAGCAAGTGTGTCTGTGCTACGGAGATGCTGACGTACCTACCTTTGTTGTACCCCTAGGTGTCAAAGCGACCGTGATGGGAGACCTCGCAGCATCGTACCCATAGGCGTCCCCCCCATACGCGTCTAACCCTCGGGTGTGAAGCCCGGAGGCATGGTACCCGTACCTCTGGATATCCAATACTGAGATGCATCTGCCATTTGAGTGGGCTCATCCGTGTGATGAAGCCCATAAATACATCCGCACTCATAGAAGCGGGATCTGGCGACGACTGGTCTGCCATACTAAAGTCCTGCACAAAGAAAGCAAAAGAAAGCGTCAAAACACCTTTGTTTAAATTAAGAAAGAGCTTGATTTTAAATCAATGTTTTCACACAAACACTTACAGGCATCGACTAGTGAAACATCATCGATAAGATCTTACACCGTATCATCGTCTATCTCTAGCTACAGACATAACTCTGCCCCAACTCGTTCTGGCGGATTGTCTTCATCCATTGCATCCTCATCTACAAGTGTCATATCTGCCTCGTCTACGTCATCCCTCGTATATCTGTCAGCTTTCTCTGCCATATCTTCGTCCATCTCATCTAATGTCACAGTAGTATCTGCGTCATCTGTCCGACTTTCCTCCAGGAGCTCTTGCCCTTCAAATACTTGTTTATTTCTTGGAGCAACCTGAACCACAAACCACCATTGTCGCTCTCGAGGGTCCGGTACAAATACCACTTGTTCGCAATGTTCGGGGAGAGCAAACGTGTCGCTCGCATCTGTCCAAACCTTTGTAGAATATATCTGCACAAGCTTGTTTTCATCTCTACGTACCGTTGCATTGAGACTAGAAGTAATCACCTTGAACCACTTCACATCCAACAAAAACATCTCAAACCGTCTGAAGCTGACTTTCAAGATATCTGACAGCAAACCACGGTAATCCAAGTTGCTAGTGCTTTCATTCGTGTCTCTGGCAGTGGCCCTGCTCTTTTGCATGAAACTAACCATTACCCCACTGTCTCACGTGATTTTTCTGCTGTCAATTTGTTGTGTTCTGAAATGCTTTCCATGTGACCACAATGCCATGTATGTATGATACCTCCAGTCACATCCAATATCCAGCTATTCCTCTTTTGGAGATATGGGTTCTCAGATCTGTCGAACTGCTCTAACTGTCTTGTCCAACCATGCCATTGTAGGGAATTCAGGTAGAGGAGCGAGATGGTCTGGCAAGGGTAAGCCTCTAGTAGTTCGGCTTCACTTGAAATCGTGTCGCTCTCTCTCTTTCTCTTCTTCGTACCTTTCAAGCCATTTTTGCATCGGCTCTGAATTTAGTATACAGAACTTCATGATCTTTTCTCGCATGGCGTCGTCCATTTTCTTCGACACCCCTTTCCCCTGTGGCTCCTCTCCCACTAATCTTGCATCCTCCTCATCGCTCCATAGTCGAGGCATTTCTGGGTCAGAATTGGATAGAAATTTGCTCCATGACGAGCTTCTCAAGCCAAATGGATTGAGTCCATCCATTGCCATGCCCAAACACAAATTGCGTGGTTCACTCTTAAAATGCGGCCAGGTATCTTCAGTGTGCCTCTAAGCCTTTAAATCAACGGGCACCCGAAATGTTACGTTAGTGGATCTATTCATAGAATGCCACCGCATCAACTTTGCAATGGAACCACAACAAAACATGCTTTTTATCCTCAAAATAATAGGAAAATGCGACAACACTTTAGTTGGCACTAACTCGCCAACCCCATCTTGTTTGTAGCGCATTGCTCTGCACTTAGGACACGACAGACAATCTGCGAATTCATTGCAAAAAAGAATGCAATCATTTGGACATGCATGAATCTTGTTGTAGTCCAAGCCAACTCAGATCAATAGTCGCTTTGTATCTAGCCTGGAGGGGGCCATTTCATTTCCACTCGAGAGCTGAGTTGCTTCTGCAACAACTTGTTTAAGCCACATTAAATTAAAAGCTCCCCAAGCACGTCACTGTTACAATCGGAATATCTCTTTTGTAGTTTATGTACCTAAACAAAGCAGTGACGCTCCATCTGACCACCCGTACACTGACTACAGATTCAAAAATGACAGACAAGTACGAAGCATAGATATTTTGGCTCCTTCATAGATTGGTTGACGTGCCAACTTTCTCAACATATCTTCAGGAGCTAGGCACACGTCTTCTGGTGCTGCTTTGTTAGCATTCTCCTCGCTTGTCAAAGAAGGCATCCAACACCTCCTCCATGACGTCGTCTTGTGTCTGTAAGCCCTCCTCTGCTTCCATCCTTGGCTTTGGATTGGTCGGACCTTCACGCATAATCTGTTTTCTCTCTCTCTCAGATGTAGGTGTTATGTCACAAAAATCAATGCCCGTTCCGTAAGAGTCGTATCGTAGATTCTGTACGGTTTCTCTAGAAAACTCTCCGTACTTGTGCACATATTCATTACATATCCTACACTTGCGCATGATTTGATACTTGCAGAGTGTGCACGAGCATGCAATCTTTTCCTCCATGTTAGTTGATGATGTTGCCATCTACAATGATTATGAATGTTGTTTCAATATATATACTCCTCACAATGTAAACTACCTCACATTCTCTAGCCTTGCCCGATCTCCGCACACCTCGGTCCAGAGGTGTACGGAGATCAGGACCACCAGGTCAAAATCTCGTCTTTATTGGTCAAATCCTATATGGGTAGACACATACATGGTCTCCCAAGTGTACATGACAATGCATGTAGCGGGCAAAACCCCTTTGCCTCTTTTAGTTCCATAGTTTCTTCTACAGGGAGAGAGAGAGAGATAGAGAGAGTTTTTGTCCTTTTCACACAATTGGTCAACCAAGCTAACTCTTTCACCACTACTTTCTCTATCTACTACTATCTCTATCTCTATCTCTATCTCTCTCTCTCTCTCTCTCTCTCTCTCTATCCATCTCCGTAGCTATCTCTAGTTAATTCTCTCTCTTTCTCTAACTCTATCTCTGGCTCTCTCTCTCTCTCTCTCTATTTTTACCTCTCTCCTCCCTCTCTCTCTCTCTCTCTCTCTCTCTCTCTCTCTCTCAGTGCAGCTGTTTTTTGACCTAGTAGACAGCAGTCCACTCTTCTGATCATAACTTCTTCATCCGAACTCCGATTTGGGTGATCTATAGCCTGAATCGAAGAGCACGAAGTCCTCTACCCATTGATGTAAAGACATAAATTTTCAGAGTTATGGAAGGCGTTTCTATAGCATCATTTCCAAAGTGAACAGGTTTAACAAAATTGATTCTCATCTCCTATTTTACATACAATGTCTTCCCGCACTTGCAAGGGTTCTTCTTCTTCAACAAGGTCCACAACCATTGTGGAAAATGATCCAAAATCTCCTAAGTATGGAGATATCAACACAATCACCCAACCAACGACATCGGAAACCATGATCATGGCGTACTTGGTATCATTGCAAGAGACCGTAAACAAACAAGGCGAAGACTTACGAGCACTTGCAATGGAGAATGGCACACTAAGGGTACTTGTGGTTGAGAATGAGAATCTCAAGAGGACACTTGAGATGCAAACAACACGTTTGATGCAACTTGAAGAGGAAGTCAAGGAATGTAAACGCTCTCTTGTGGACTTGAATGCTTTGAAGGAGCGGATGAGCAAAGTAGAGCATGACCATGTATTGAAAGAGGAGAAATTTGACACTATGAGCCGGGATGTATGCGACATGAAAAATGTATGCACAAACAAGTCTTGGGCTGATGTATGTGGTAGCAATGTGGTTTCTAATTCCTCACTCATGCAAGCTATGGTTCAAACAAAGAATGTTGAGAATGTGGATGTGGAAGAGTTGAAGGAACGTGAGCGATGTTCCAAGAACATTGTTATTCGTGGAATTCCCGAAGAGAAGTTAGAGACACCTCCTTCTCTTTCCATTGTTATTGAAGATTTCTTCAAAACCCACTTTGGCATGTCCAGAGTTATGGTCTATGGAGCACATAGAGTGGGGAAGCAAGGAGCTCCTCGCTCGGGAGAACGGCCAATTGTATGCACCATGCCGGATGAGACCAAGCGAAAGATTATCCTTGATAATAGTTGGATCTATTTGAGGGATACAAAATGTTTTGTATGTGAAGATCGCACTATCAAGCAACAAAATATGCGTCGCAAGGCATATGAGGAAAAGAATAATAAAAACAAGGAGATCTCTCGTGAAGAAAATGTGCCCAAGGAGGAGGCAAGTCTCTCAAGCAAATAGGGATGCGTGACCTATGAGACCGAGTTACAATTGAAAATATGCTTTTGGAATTGTAATGGATACCCATGGAATGCGGGGGTTGGCATTGATGAACTAACAAGCAAAGCCGATGTTTTACTTCTTGTTGAAACTTGGGAGCATGATACACAAAGGATTAACGTCTTGGAGGATTACAATGTACATTCATTGATGTGGTCGAAGAATCTCAAGCAACGAAGAGGACAAGGAGGGTTAGCATGTATGGTTAAGAAAGAATTGGAAGATTTTGTATCAATTGTGAAAGATGACAAGTACAAACGTTATGTATGGCTGAAAATTATGACACCAAAAAGAGCACCCATTTTTGTAGCCGGTTGCTACATTCCTCATCATGATTCTCCCTTTTATGCTTGCATGGATAGAGATCAACCATTTTCTGATTTGGAAGAGGACATTGCTTATTTCAAAGGTGAAGGTGATGTTATTGTATTTGGGGATATGAATGCTCGCACAAAAACATTGCAACATGATACTCAACAATTTGATATGTCATACATTTCAAGGGAGTTGGAGGAAGTTCACTTGTATGATCGTACTTCAATGGATGAGAAAGAGCCGGATCACTATGGAAAGTTACTTTTACACATGTGTAATAGCACGGGTATGCTCATTGCCAATGGTGTATCTTTGTGGAGTGGAACCAATGGATTTACGTGTAGAAGACATAATGGGGATAGTGTGATTGACTATATGCTACTCTCTGAAGCCATCATGTATCGCATAAAGAGTTTTATGTTTGGTCAATGGACCCCGGAATCCGACCATCGCACCTTATGTATTGACCTTTCATGTGGAGAAGCAACTAAGCATGATAATCTCAGCCAAAGGAAAGAGAAGTTATCACTATGTATGGATTTCAAACGGGCACCAATGTACATTGAAATGGTTGAGCAAAAATTATGGATGACAAAGCTTCAATGTGATGCACCATTGGAAACTAAATGGGAAGCTTTCAAGAAAGCTATTTGTTCTTGTGCGGAAGAATGCTTTGCCATAAAGCATCTCCATGGTATCAACAAAGATAGATCATGCAAAAGGTGGTTTGATAAAGAATGTCAACATGCTCGAAAGTCCTTGATAAAGCTTGATGCAACTATGGACAAAGACAACTATCAAAGTCATTTGCATACATACAAGGAATTGATTCAAAAGAAGAGAAGAAGATGGGAAGTAAAGCAATAAGAATTTCAAGTCCAAGAAAAGGCACATGCATGTGGAAGATTTTGGAGAAACTTGAGAGGCAAGCGGGTTGAGAATTTTGGTAACTTGAGTCTAGTGGATATGTACACACATTGTAGGCAATTATATGAGCAAGAAAATACTGAAAAAATGCCATTTTATGGTTCACTCCCATGTATGCCGTCTTTTTTTACTATTGAGGATGTATGCGGTGGGCTTGAAAAGTTGGCCACTCGCAAAGCGGGAGATCTTCAAGGTATCAAGCCGGAGATGATCAAATGGATGGGAGATTTTACCCATGAGTGGATGTGTGATATGTTCAACCTTGCACTTCAACATGGTATGCCTTATGATTGGAGTACTAATTGGGTTAAGCCTTTGCATAAAGGAGGGGATGTAAAGAATGTAAGCAACTACCGGACTATAATGATTAGGTCTCTTATGGCAAAGTTGTTTGGGTGCATAATGGAGATGAAATTGAGTGATTGGGCTGAAGAGAATGACAAGCGTGCAAAGGGACAAGCGGGTTTTCGTCGATGCCATAGCACCATTGATCATCTTGTCACTCTTCGTGTTCTCATGGAGGAAAGTCGGTTGAAAGGCAAGCGATTGTATTGTTGTTTTGTGGACTTTAAGAAAGCCTTTGATATGATTCCATGTAACAATTTGTGGAGAAGGATGGAAGAACTCCAAGTGCCAAGTGAGTTTATGCTTGCGGTTTCTCCAATCTATGAGAAGGTGATTTGTCAATTGCGCATGGGAAGAGAAATTTCAGAAATTTTTGTAAGCACTATTGGGGTTAAACAAGGATGTCCATTGTCACCAACTCTCTTTGGTCTATGCATCGATCAATTGGAACAAATGGTACTTAACTTTATGCAAGAAGAAGGCATTGAAGAGGTCACTATTTGCAATGCGGTAATCATGCTTTTGTTGTATGCGGATGATGTAGTGCTTCTAGCACACAATTTAGAAGATGCACAAAAGCTTATGGTTGTCCTCGAGAACTTTTGCTTGCATAGTGGGCTGATTGTAAATGAATCCAAAACAAAGGTTATGCTTGTGAAAACCAACCATAAGGAGAAGCCATGCATTGTGTACAACAACGAGACACTTGAAGTTGTTGAGAGCTTTAAGTACCTTGGCCTTGAGGTTCCATCCAATCACAAGTGGCATGAATGTGCTATGCGTTGCTTGGAAGCGGGAAAGAGAGCATATTATGCATTTGAGAACATGTGTAATGCGGGAAACATCAAGTGTTGGGTTCTCAAGAAGTATCTTTTTGATGCATTGGTGACACCGGTTCTTCTTTATGGAGTTGAAGTGTGGGGCGGGAGCATCTCAAAGTCTACTTGGAAAGAGTTTGAGAATGTCCAAAAGCGTTTTCTTACAACTTTTCTCCAAGTTAAGACACAAACACCATATATGCTCCTACTTCTTGAGTCGCGATCTCTTCCAATTAAAGTTATGGGCATGGAAAGGGTTGTGGAGTACATGATAAAGATGCGTCAAAACCCCTCACATAGACTTCCTACAATTGCATGGGAACCAAGCAAAAAAGTTCAAAAGATGCATAAAAGCAAGATCTTGAGCACGGGATGGATGCAAGACATAAAGAAGTGGTTTGGGAGATGGGATGCATTACACTTGCTACATGATGCTTCAATTGACTCTCAAGTGAATGAAGCTTTTCTACAACGCCAATGTATTACGCCTTGGGAGAAATCCGGTGGGTCACGCTTCATACATTACACCACCTATATTGCCCCCAGCTACAAAACCATGTTCTTTGCTGAGAGAGGAAACCGTACTCACACTTACATGCTTGAGCCTATTCCCTTGTCCGCGATACGCACTATCGCAGCAATTCGGCTTAGCTCCCATTTCCTTCGATGCGAGATAGGGCGTTGGGGCAATGGAGAAGAGTCAAATCGATTGTGCACATTATGCTCACTGCAAGTTCGAGAGTCTGAGTACCACACACTACTAGAGTGCTCAGTTTTTGATCACATCCGAACTTGCTTCTCTCACATTTTCAGCCATAACTTAGAACTACACACTTTCCTCTCCCAGCCAAAGTGTGGGCTCTCCATTGCGACTCTCATCACTACAATTTTGGAGCATCGAGAGTCACTCATCAGCCATAAACATACTACATCACATGTAACTTTGGTCCCATAGGTCATATTTGACCTCGGAGGACGATAATAAAATCTATCTATCTATCTCTCTCTCTCTCTCTCTCTCTCTCTCTCTCTCTCTCTCTCTCTCTCTCTCTCTCTATATATATATATATATATATATATATATATATATATATATATATATATATATATATATCACTCTCTCTCTCTCTATTTCTCTCTCTCTACATACCCTATCTCTATCTCTCTCTCTCTATTTCCCTCTCTCTCTATCTCTCTGTCTCTCTCTCTATTTCCCTATCTTTCTCTCTCTTTCTCTCTCTCTCTCTCTCTCTCTCTCTCTCTCTCTCTCTATATATATATATATATATATATATATATATATATATATATATATATATATATATATATATATATATATATATTGTTGAGATGTAGAGAGAAAGAGAGAGAGACGAGACAAGAGACACACCATATACGCTCCCAAAGACTGATTCATATTGAGGAGAAGATACAAATATATAGGTGAGACCAAGTTGAGTAGAGTGAGCCATATATAGCTCCAACACCCCCACTCAAACAAACGTCTCTAGCTTTGGATGAAAAAACCCTTGGGGAGTTCAAGGAAAAAACCCAAGCCCCTATACAATGTGAAAATATGAACCAGCGATGATGATGTGAAAGTGAATTGTGCATCTATGTACAAATATTCAAGTGACTTAGAGATCACAATGTGCAAATGTGGAGTGTGCATAGTGCATGGTACCTAAAAGATTACAATGTCATATGTACAAAGCTATTACAATAGCAAAGAAGCTAATCTAGAAAGAGTGAGGTCGAAGCAACTCCAAGCTCCGAGCGTAAGAGGATGAAACGTGACTCGTTGAGGCCTTTGGTCAAAATGTCTGCAATCATCTGGTCACTTGGACAGTGTTCAACCATAATGGTTCCTTTGCGTACTTCATACCTGACATAATGATAATGGACAACAATGTGCTTTGACTTATTATGTTGAACATAGTCTTTTGCAAGACTAATAGCACTTTGGTTGTCACACCGCAAGGGTGTGCTAGAAAGAGGAGAGTGACCAATATCAACCAGCATTTGTCGAAGCCAAATCAACTCACGAGCTGCAAGTGATGCCGCAACATATTCTGACTCAGTCGTAGAAACTGCAACACAACGTTGTTTCTTGCTAGTCCAAGAAACAAGACAACCATTTATAAACAAGCAATTTCCACTAGTAGATCGCATAGATAAATGTGAGCTTGCCCAGTCTGCATCTGTGTAACCCAAAAGAGAAAGAGATTGCATAGAATCCGATGTGAGTTGTCGTCGATAGACTAAACCAAAATCTGTAGTGCCTTTCAAGTATTTCAACACACGCTTTGCAACAGACCAATGCTTAAGAGAAGGACATGCAAGATGTTGTCCAAGATAATTAGCAGCAAACAGAATATCAGGACGAGTGTTCATGCCAACAAACTGAAGACATCCAATCAAGTTAGCATAAGGTTGATTTGTGACAAGTTGACCGCCATTGTCAGAAGTGTTCTTCGTAGAGCTTGCAAGACAAGGTGTGTTGGCTGAATGTGCAGATTTCATACCAAATTTTTGAATAGTATCTGCAATAAACTTTGACTGTCGAAGGAATAAAATACCTTTTGTACGGTTCCGTTGGATTTGAATGCCAAGACACGAGTGAATCTCTCCAAGATCCACCATATCAAATGCAGAAGACAATAACTTTTTCACTTGCTGAAGAAATCCCAAATCATTGGAAACAAGGATGGTATCATCCACATAAAGAGCAAGAATCACAAAACTGCTACCTTGGCATTTTATGTATAAGTTGGGGTCTGACGAGCAAGAGATGAATCCTTTAGAGGTGAGAAAAAGATCAAATTTTGTATACCAGGCTCGCGAAGCTTGTTTGAGACCATATACTGCCTTATGGAGCTGAGTAACAAGGTCTTCTTTACCTGGAATAACAAACCCTTCTGGTTGTTCCATATAAATTTCCTCTTCCAAGTCACCATTAAGAAAAGCAGTTCGCACATCCATTTGATGAGCTTCTAAATCAAATTGAACAGCAAATGCCAATAAAACTCGAACACTTGTAATGCGAACAACTGGTGAAAAAGTCTCTTGATAATCAACACCAGCTACTTGGGAATAACCTTTTGCAACTAAACGCGCCTTGAACTTGTCAAAAGATCCATCTGCTTTTACTTTTGTCTTATACACCCACTTACATTTAATAACTGTACGACCAGGAGGTAATTCAGTTAGTATCCATGTACCTTTAGAGATAAGGGAATCGTACTCTGCTTCCATAGCCTCTTGCCATTGATCCTTTTGTGGTGAAGAGATAGCTTCATCATAAGTAATGGGATCTTCGGAAGTAGAAAAAGCATTATCAACAATATCGTCATCATAAACATGACATGAGCCATGTTCAAAATCAATAGGCAGATCAACAAAAATATCAATATCATCATTGGCGACATTCGGAATGGATGGTTGTGAAGAGGAAAGTTGCTCTATAGGAAGAGTTTCATCTTCTGAAAGAAATGGAAAAGCTTGAAGCAATGATTTAGTATCATCAGAATCATCCATGGACCATGAGCCTCCCATAAGCTGTTCGTTAAAAGTAGCATCACGATTCACAATTACTTTCTTGGAGGAAGGGTCATAGAATTTGTAGCCTTTGGAAGTGTCAGAATATCCAATAAAAATAACTTTAAGACCAGGAGCATCAAGCTTTGTTCGTGTTTCTTTGGGAACATGAATATAAGCAATACATCCAAAGGTTCGAAAATGAGATATAGAAGGAATGTCACCTGTCCATGCTGTGATGGGTATCTTACCAGAGGGTGCAGTAGTAGGAAGATGATTCTGAATAAATACTGCTGTCAAAGTAGCTTCAGCCCAGAAAACACGAGATAAGCCAGAATGAATCAGCATACATCTTACAGCATTGAGAATAGTGTGATTCTTTCGTTCAGCAACATCGTTCTGTTGAGGCGAATATGGAATAGTGTGTTCATGATGAATTCCACTATCAGCACAATAACTCACAAACTCTCGAGAAACATATTTGCCTCCATTGTCACTACGAAGCTTCTTAAGGCGACGACCAGTTTGAAGTTCCGCAGCCTTGTGGAATTGTTTGAAAACAGATAAGGCTTCAGATTTTTGTCTAAGTAGAAATACAGTCGTATACCTTGAGAAATCATCAATGAAAGTAATGAAGTAGCGATATTGTGATCTCGAAGAAGGTAGAGGTCCACATATATCAATATGAACAAGATCCAATATGTCATGAGAATGAGTTGTATTTGAAAGAGGAAAGGGTTTGCGATTGTGTTTCCCAAGAGCACAAAATTCGCAAATTCCCATATGAGGATGGGATTTAAGATCCATGCCATGAACAAGATCACGACGTTGAAGATCAAGGAGTTTTGATAAATCAGCATGAACAAAACGGTGATGCCATACTTTGCAATCATGATCACCTGGAGTAGTGACAACATTTGCTACAGCATCGTTGAGAGAGAGTTCAAACAAATTACCATTTCGAGGAGCAGTGGCTATAGTCTGTCCATCTTTCTCAATTCGGCATTTGGTATGATCAAATCCAACAAACAGACCAAGATCAACAAGTCTAGCAACTGAAAGAAGATTACGTTGAAGATCTCGTACATGTAATACTCCTCGCAAAATTCCAGTGGAAGAAGATAAGGTACCAAGATATAAGTCTCCAATACCCTTTACTTCACAAGTAGTATCATCAGCAAGATAAACAACACGTTGAACTGGCAGTGGATGATAGTTATGGAGCCACTTAGACTGATATGTCATATTTCCTATAGCACCAGAATCGACAATAAAAAGTGATCCATCGCGTACATGAAGTATTCTGTCTGGAGCAACTGAACATAGGACGCAACTTGTTTCTGGTACAATGTTGTTTCGATGTTCAGTAGCATATGCTCTATTCCGATCTGTGTCGAATCGACGCTTATAGCACATATGAGTGGGATGATCAGATCGTCCACAATATTCACAAGAAGAAGAAGAAGAGTCTCTAGATAAACGTGGTTGTTTTGTGGTAATATTGTGTTCTTCATCATATTGACGTGCCCAACAATCATCTTCAGTATGGCCATTTCTGTTGCAGTAAGAACATTGCTTATTAGGAAATTTGAGACGAGAGAAAATATTACCGCGACGGCCACCTCTGCGGTTTCCTCGTTGAAATGGACGCCTTCGAGCATAAAAAGCCCGTTCCATCTATTGTGACTCAGTCTCCTCGTGTGAAATCATAGCTGTATCATGACTAGCATTACGACGTTCTTGACGTTGAGAGTATTCAATTAAAGACAATTAAATCAATACCATCTTTATTAGAGAGAATAGTAACAATGTTATCGTAAGAAGAGTCCTTCACCATATCAAGGAGAAGTGTAATCAGTTGCTTTTGCGGAACAGGATCACCGGCAGTAGCAAGTTGATTAATAATAGATTTGAAAGATTCAATATGTCCCGTCATGGCAGTACCAACTTCATATTGTAACTTGTTAAGCAGCCCTCTCAAATAAAGTATTTCTGTGACAGATTTCTTCTGAAAGTTTGCAATAAGGTACTTCCATACGTCGTGGGAAGTAGGCAGTTTGTACATATCAAGCAAAAGGGAATCAGTAAGAGCAGAAAGAATATACCGACGAGCTGCTTTATCACGTCGTTGCCAATCCGTATAGGCAACATTCCAATCTTCAAATATAGGTCCTTCAGTGATAAGCACGTTATCATTATCCGTATCAACAGGCTGGGGTGGACAAACACGATTTCCAAGAACAACATCGGAGAGTTCATCGCCTTCAAGAATTAACAACATCTTTGCTTTCCAGCCTGGAAAACCTTGACCTTGGAAAGGAGGAACAGAACACTGGCCAGAAGGAAAGCCGTTGACGAGAATATTCATAGCCATATCTTGTTGCGAGAAGACGTATAAGATAAGATCGCAGAATTTGCACACCATATATGGTGAAGGCCGCAATTGAGAATGAGAGAGATATGAGGACTGCGTTCTGTCAACGATAAACGTAAGAAGGATGCTCAAGGAACTTCCAAAGATGTGAGAGACGTCACCCAAAAAGGGCAGGGTAAAGGGCTTTTCCCGTTTCTCCAAATTTTGAGCAAAACAGCAAGAAAAATTGAGATGAAGTTCAGGGTGTCATCAACAAGAAAACGTAATCAACGATTAGATTGATTAGCAATAAATGTCACACAAAACACTAATCATATTCTTCTTAACACAAAACAACCACAATTAACAAGAATCAATGCTCAAAAATAAAATTTGTAGCAATTTTTGAATCTTACATGCAAATCGCATACACATACTGTTTTGTCACCATGAATTGAATCGGCGCATGATCGTTACTGCTCTGATACCATGTTGAGATGTAGAGAGAAAGAGAGAGAGACGAGACAAGAGACACACCATATACGCTCCCAAAGACTGATTCATATTGAGGAGAAGATACAAATATATAGGTGAGACCAAGTTGAGTAGAGTGAGCCATATATAGCTCCAACATATATATATATATATCTCACTCTCTATCTCTCTATTTCTCTTTCTCTCTCTATTTCTCTATTTCTCTCTCTCTCTCTCTCTCTCTCTCTCTCTCTCTCTCTCTCTATTTCCCTATCTCTCTCTCTCTCTCTCTCTCTCTCTCTCTCTCTCTCTCTCTCTCTCTCTCTCTCTCTCTCTCTATTTCTCTATTTCCCTCTCTCTCTCTCTATCTCTATTTTCCTATCCCTCTCTCTCTCTCTCTATTTCCCTCTCTCTCTCTCTCTCTCTCTCTCTCTCTCTCTCTCTCTCTCTTTGTTTAATTTCTTAAACACACACACATTTCTCTCTCTCTTTCTCTCTTTAATTTCCTAAACACACACACACATTATTCTCTCTCTCTCTCTCTCTCTCTCTCTCTCTCTCTCTCTCTCTCTCTCTCTTTAATTTCCTACACACACACACATTTCTCTCTCTCTCTCTCTCTCTCTCTCTCTCTCTCTCTCTCTCTCTCTCTCTCTTTCCTACACACACAATGTAGCTTGAGAGAGAGACAGAGAGAGAGGGGGGGGGGGGAGAACAATACTTTCCCTACAGGTTTCCAAGAAGGCTAGATCTGGGCACGTGCTCGCAAGAGAAAATGATCGCCTGCGTACGGATTAAATTTTTTTTCCCAAATATTTTTTCGTCGATATACCCGTGGAAATACGCACCTTTCGACAAGCATTGCCACGTGTATTACCACGTTGTCGTGTTGTGGCACGTATATAGTGGGAACAGGCATTAACCGATTTATTTTGTGACTTTTGACGCATAAGTATACTTCATATAATAAATCATATGCATAAATAAAAGCTTTCTACCATACCTTAGTATTACCTTTGAAGTAATATAAATGTACATTACTATTAGAAAGTACTACAAGAGAAGTATCAATGATTGTGCCTCTTTTTGTATGGGCGAAAAGCATTAGTATATTTCTTCTAATATCTCAGCTATACCCTACCATGTATAAATTATTTTCTTCTTTTCACATTTATTTGATAATATAACCCTTCAATAATGCATACCTTCTTGGATACATACAAGAGGGAAGGGCCTACTAGAAGACTTTATGAAAAGGAAGATCCAAAGCTTCTTGGACCATCCCAATTTGAAAATCCCGACCTAAGGGTGTGGAGAAAAGGCCAAAACCAACTCAAGCTCTTTTAGTAGGCCAATTTTGCCATTTGAAGCATGTCAATCCGAGTTACAGGTCAAAAGTTACAGGGAAAAGAGTGAAAAATCCTCTCACAACTACACTGCAAGAAGAGATGGTAAATAGGTGAATCAAGTGAAAAGAGGTAATCTTGGTCTTTTTCCATAAAATAAGATATTTGGAGGATAAAAGACACAAGCATGTGAATGTGACACCTCAAAGATGCCTGGAAGGACAAGACACACAAGTTGGGACCCCCTGTTGGAGCCACACAGAAGATGCCTAGGTGGGGCCCACATACATCATGCACCCACATGGAGCCTCAACAACCAAAGATGCTGAATTTCATGATATTTTGAGTCCTAATATTGCCCATTTAAAGAAAAATCCAAAGAACATTTGATTTGGGTTAACTCTTTAGTCTAATCAAGTGACTATGTAAAGCATGGCTCCCTCACCTATAAAAAGGGCAACCTTCTCTTCATTGGGGCAAGTTATGAGTGAGTGAGAATAGCTCAATTCCATTGTGACACACTAATCTTAGTGCCACACTTTCTCTTGAAGAAAGGTTGAAGTCTTGCCTCATCTTCTCTTTCCATTAAGGTGGTGGCGATTGCTCTCATGTAAGATATATGTTGCTAGTTTTCCTTTCATTTGCATATCTAATCCAATATTTGTCTCTAACTCTATCTCTATCCCTCATTATCTATATTTAATACCACCACCACACTTAGATCTATCCCTAATTCTATCTTTACTACTCCTTTGATCTCTCTTGTTGTGTCCTAATTGTTTGATTGGAAGGTATTCAAGCAGCAACCTTGTCAATGTAATGGGTACAACCTTCTTGCGGGAAACAATTATGTGCACAAGGCTAGTAACCATATCTTCATCTTCTACAAGCATCTCTCTCTCTTAAGGTTCTCATTCTCTTCCACAAACTCTAGAATCTCCTTGCTACAGGTACTTCTCTCCCCGCAGTATCCTTATTGCCTAAGGGCAACAATAGGGCTTGGGAGAGAAACTCTCTTCTTCTTCTCCTCTCACTTCTTTCACACCTTTATCTTTGAACATACTAAGTATATCATTGATGAATAACCATAATCCACATAGAGGTAATTTATTTCAATTCCATTCAGTGCAATCTATTAGGGTCAACATTTGGAATCGCCGGAAGATTCACTTTCAGCAACGCATAGTGTTTCTATTTGGTCCTAAAAGGCTCAACGAAGTAATTCTCTCACCAGCTACCTATTATTGACTATGACTTCTCTTTTGATGTGAATGTGGTTATTTTATTATGAATCAAGAGGATTTGTACTTACAACTAATCCCAATCGCTAGACAAAACATATACATCATAGTAAGCACAAAGCTACAGTTCTAAAGAGCAATCCGCAGCTTATTTGGACAACAAAGATTAAATATCATTAACTCATCCATTAACCCTTTTATCCTACCCATTATACGATATGATCGTAATCTCGATGTTTTCATTTTTGTTTTGTTCTGACTATCTTTATGAGTTCTCTCCCTCACGTGTGTGTTTGTAAGGAAACGTGAGCGGCTTCCTTGGCTACATTTATTCTTTAGCTCTAGAAGCTATGTTATCTACATCTTAGCTCTTTCTCATAACCCTTGAGCTTCCTCACAAACTCTTATAGCAAGAGGCCCGGTGCCTTCCTGGCAAGACCGCCTAATTTTTGACATATTTTTGGTGAACCCGACGTGAATCTGCGAGGGTGAGAGTTTGTGGGTAACCATGGGTGATCATGTTGAGCCATAGGGTATGCATTTTGACCCAGCATCAATGCAAATGTTTCAAGCATTTGCAATGTTCATGCAACAACAACATGCTACTAAAAGAAGGGAGATTTCAACAACGAATGCCATACAAGCGGTCGTCAACAGAATGGATCAGTTCAATGGCAAAGATGTAACCAAGTACTTACGCGAGTATGTGAAGGAGATGGAGCTGCATCGTGTGTCAGAAGGTGAGATTATTCAAAGCTTTGAGCTAGTTGTTGCTCCAGAAATTAGGGAGCATGTTAAGGGAATTAAAGATGGGCATGGGAGAAATTGGGAAGAACTCAAAGTAGCTTTACAGCAAGAATATTTCATGGAGGACTCGGAGAGAGTGACAAAAAGGACGTTCTTAGAATGGGTAGTCAAGCCAAAGCAAGGACTATCAATAACAGAGCTACTTAGGGAATTTGAACGGCGCTATGCACAACTCACCAGGACAGAAAGGGCCACACTAGATGCAGAGAAGACAGATCTTTTCTTACAATCCGCAGGTAAAGAGTTTCAAGAAAATTTAGAGCTTCTTCTTGAAGATAAAGATGCTGAGCAAGGACTAAAGACGGAGTGGAATGAAGTTGAAGGTGTTGTCTCGTTGCTTGCCAAACTACAAAGAAGAAGGGACAAGATGGTAGTAAACACTACAAGTCCTTCAACCTCAACTTTTGACAAAATGGTAAAGCCTACTTTTATTGCTCCTAAGTTTGATGAGTCCATGCTAAATGAGCTTGTGAAGGGAATGCGTGACTTGCAGGTGAAGCTTGCAAAGCTTGAAGAAAAAGGCCAATCATGAGGGCCACTTCCTAGGCAAAGGCAACAACCCAAAGAAGCGTTTGTTATTAGATGTATTTGGTGTAATAGTACAGACCATGTAAGAAGGGATTGTTATGATTTTAGTGATGCTTTATCAAAAGATGTTGTCTTTTTTAAGGATGGTAAAATCCACTTAAGAGAGATAGGTCTACCCTTGAGAACTAACTTTGGGAAGGGGGGAATGCAAACCTTAGTTGAAGATATGGCAACTAACCATGCCACCTCTTCAGTTGAGGCGGCTACTTATGGAGTAAAAATTGAGCATCTTAGTGATGAAGAGGTGAATGACCATCATGGTCAAATTTGGCCAAATGTCATGCAATTAGCTAAAAAGGAAAAGCTTACAAAAGAGATTCTAGATGAAGCAAGTGATTGCATACGTCTAGAAACAGGATGGAATGATCCAGTGGACTCATTGTCAGTGCATGCCTACATTACAAAATGCCAACAAAATGAGGCGATTGTAGAAGAGAAGCACAGGCGTGAGAATGCTGATGAAGGACCATCAAAAAGAGCTTCTAGAAGTGGGGGAAGAAGTGACTCGATGCCTTCTCAAACACCCTCAACACAAGGAGCATCTCCACCCGAAGTACTCATGGAGGAGTCTACAACAAGAAAGAAGAAAGAGCCAGCAAAAGGTAAGACTAAAGGCCCAACTTATAAACTACAATCTGATATTGAGGTTGCTACAGATTTAAAGAAAGTCTTGGAGGAAAGGATATTTAATAGCAAGATTGAGTTTACTCTGGGAGAAGTTCTTGGCATTGCAAAGCGTGAATGCCATGAGGAGATCATTGACATCATCAAGAGGAAGAGGCAAACCCTTGCTGAAGTTTCTCGTCCACAGGTTGAAGGGAAAACCTCGAAGACACAAGGGATGCAGTTGCAAAATAAGGAGGATGATGGAGCTGTGGTAGGATGCTACCAATCTAGTGGGAGAGTGAAGAAAGTGTATTTCTCAAATGATGATGAAGAAGTTGAAGATATTCCTAGGAGCTACTATTCACGAAGTCACTGGGCAAGGGCTACTAGAGAAACTTTGGTCAAGGTAGGTGATCTTGAAGAACCATTTGTTGCCTTGATTGACCATGGTTCAAAAATAAACATAATGTCAAAGAGTCTCTACAACAAGTGCAAATGTCCAATGGACACACATCATGGCTGGATGGTAAAAGTGGCAAACAATTCATTGGGTGAATTGTATGCAGTATGTCCAGGTGTGAACATGACAATAGGTGATGTAAAGATTGACCAAAACTTCTTTGTATAGGATACATCTTCATATCATCTCATCCTTGGACAGCCCTACATTGTGGGAGTTCGAATGGAAACAAAGGTAATGGACGATGGTTCTGCATATGCTAGGCTACGTAGAAAAGATGGTAAACGTACTGTCCAATTTCTCACAATTTGTGTGAACCATGAAAGAAATCGTGACAACCTCAGAGAACATCCTCTACAAAAGGTGAGCAAAGAGTTTCATGACCATAGGGAAATGATGGGTTTTGGCCAAGTACCATTGTAAAGAGGGATTGCATTTGTACTCAATGGGGGATCTCTACTCAGGGTATGATCAATTTCAGCTTGCAATCGAAAGCAGAGACTTGACAACCATGAGGAAACCTTTGGGTTTAGTAAGGATGTGTACCTTTCCACAGGGAGCAACAAACTCGGTTGCACATATGATGAATGACATGAATAAGGTCTTACGTGAATCTATTCCTCAAATCACAATGCCTTTCATTGATGATTTGCCTATCGAAGGATGTGAAGAAAGTGACAAAGATGAAGCTTTGGATCTCAAGGGATGTCGCAGGTTTGTGGTAAATCACATAAATCATTGTGATAAAATTTTGTCTAAGTTGGAAGAAGTGAATCTTACATTGTCAGGGAAAAAGTCTATGTTTGGTGTCAATGAAGTGCTCATTGTGGGGCACATGTGCACGCCATAAGGTAGGAAACCTTGTCCAGCAAAGGTAGATGCCCTCCAAAGAATGAAAGAAACATGCACTAGCATCACTGAGGTTAGAAGGTTTCTGGGAGCATGTGTCTTCTATGTTATTTGATTCCACATTATGCACATGTAGCTGATCCGCTTTATCAGCTGCTTAGAAATAATCAGAAGTTTAAATGGACAGAAGAACATGTAAAATCCATGAAAAAGCTAAAGGAGTTGCTCCAGTCAGCAACAACTTTGAGAAAGGTAGACTATGAGTGTCAAAAGCCAGTAATTGTGACAGTATACACCAATCCTACAGGGATTGGATAGGCAATAGGGCAAGATGACAAAGAAGGACACAGGTATGTGGTAAGATTTGGAGCAAAGGTACTAAGTGCTCGCCAAAGAAACTATCCATAGCTTCTTGGGATGATTACAAGCTGCTCAACACCAGACATTGCTATGTTGTTGTGGATTGCCTACATTAAGTCCTTAAATCCCGAGTTTAAGCACATTGCAGGTAAAGGAAATACAGTGGCAGATATGCTATCAAGGACAAGGTATGAAGATGAGTCACAAATGATTGACGAGGGAGATGATGTAGGCAAAAAGTTCTATTCTATCTCTCATATCAAAGGTAAAAATGTCTGCATGACTAATCTACTTGAATCATTCTTGAAAGAGCTTTATGAAGGTGATTGGCTTCTTATTGGAAGCTACTTGAGTACACTAACAAAACAGGATGATTGGTCTGAACAAGAATTCAAGAGGATACACAGGAAAGCATATGGATACTTTTTGAGGGATGGCTACTTGTGGAAGAATCCTAAACAAAAGGGTGCTACACCACAACGGGTTATATGTAAAAAAGAGACTCAAGTAAAGCTCATGCAAGAGTTTCATGAGAGTCTATGAGCTGGACACAAGGGTGTGTGGGCAACCCTCTCCAAGTTGAAAGAAAAATATTTGTGGAAGGGTATGTATAAAGATGTATCACAATTTGTAGAGTCATGTGTAACTTGTGAAATGTATTCAAATGTCCGACATCGTGATGGATTGCACCCTACATATCCACTAGCCATGCACTATAAATGGGTTGTGGATCTAGTCACAATGCCTTTAGGACTCTGGCAGATGAGATACTTGGTTCTTGCACGAGAGGACCTAACTAACCAGGTTGAAGGAAGAGCATTAAGAGCTAAAACCACAGAAGCTGTGTGCAAATTCCTTCTTGATGAGGTGATTTGCCGTTATGGCTATGTAGGAAAGATCACTGCAGATAGAGGTGAGTTGGATACTGAGGAATCAAGGGAGTTCTTTACCAGATTAGGAATCAAGCTTTCTCTTACCACAGCTTACAACCCTAAAGGCAATGGAAAGAGTGAAAGAGGGCATCCTCCTATCATCAAAGCTTTGGCTAAGGCTTGCGAAGGAAGAGTTGGTGAGTGGCCAAAATTGTTACCATATGCTTTATGAACTGATCGTACAACACATAGCTCAGTAACGGGATAGATGCCTGCGGAGCTAATGTATGGTCAAAAGCCAGTGATGCCGATTGAAGATACAATTCCCACATGGAATGTACTACCTTGGCAAGAGGGGCTTAACAGGGAAGATCTCCTTGGATTGCGTATAAGGCAACTAGAGAGAAGACCTGGAGACATTGAAGCTGCAAAAGAATGACTCAAAAATGCAAGGTTGAAAAAAAGGGACTACTTTGATAAGCTACATCGAATCAGGAGCAAAGCAATTGACAAAGGTGACTGGGTTTTAGTGTATGATAGTAGCCTTGATAACCAGCACTGAGTTTTCACTGGGTTTTAAAAAGATGGTTTAGACCGTATATTGTAAAGCATATTGTGCATGAAAATGCTACTTACAGCTTGTCTGAACTAGATGGTACAGAACTAAAGATTTCCATTGCGGGAAAAAGGATCAAAATGTTTAAGAGAAGAGGAGACAATGATCTAGAAGATGTTGATGAGGAAGAAGAGCAAAACACAAGTGAAGATCAAAGTGAACATGAAGCTCTGGAATCATCCAGTGAAGAATAAATCAAGGAAGATGTACAAGAGGTCTGATCTTACAAAGAGACAATGTGGCACATACCGGAGGATGTGCAGGTTTAGAGGGAGTGGATGTCGTGTTGTGGCACGTATATAGCGGGAACGGGCATTAAACGATTTATCTTGTGACTTTTGATGCATAATTATACTTCATATATTAACTCATTTTCATAAATAAAAGCTTTCTACCATACCTTAGTATTACCTTTGAAGTAATATAAATGTACATTACTATTACAAAGTACTGCAAGAGAAGTATCAATGATTGTGCCTCTTTTTGTCTGCGGGAAAATCATTTGTATATTTCTTCTAATATCTCAGCTATACCCTACCATATATAAATTATTTTCTTCTTTTCACATTTATTTAATAATATAACCCTTCAATAATGCATACCTTCTTGGATACATACAAGAGGGAACGGCCTACTAGAAGACTTTATGAAAAGGAAGATCCAAAGCTTCTTGTACCATCCCAATTTCAAAATCCCGACCTAAGGGCGTGGAGAAAAGACCAAAACCAAGTCAAGCTCTTTTAGTAGGCAAATTTTTCCCTTTGAAGCATGTCAATCCAAGTTACAGGTCAAAAGTTATAGGGAAAACAGTGAAAAATCCTCTCACAACTACACTGCAAGAAGAGATGGTAAACATGTGAATCAAGTGAAAAGAGGTAATCTTGGTCTTTTTCCATAAAATAAGATATTTGGAGGATAAAAGACACAATCATGTGAATGTGACACTTCAAAGATGCCTTGAAGGACAAGACACACAAGTTGGGACCCCTTGTTGGAGCCACACATAAGATGCCTAGGTGGGGCCCACATACATCATGCACCCACATGGAGCCTCAACAACCAAAGATGCTGAATTTCATGATATTTTGAGTCCTAATATTGCCCATTTTAAGAAATATCCAAAGAACATTTGATGGGTTAACTCTTTAGCCTAATCAAGTGATTATGTAAAGCATGGCTCCCTCACCTATAAAAAGGGCAACCTTCTCTTCATTGGGGCAAGTTATGAGTGAGGAGAATAGCTCAATTCCATTGTGACACACTCATCTTAGTGCCACACTTTCTCTTGAAGAAAGGTTGAAATCTTGTCTCATCTTCTCTCTTCGTTAAGGTGGTGGCGATTGCTCTCATGTAAGATATATGTTGCTAGTTTTCCTTTCATTTGCATATCTAATCCAATATTTGTCTCTAACTCTATCTCTATCCCTCATTATCTATCTTTAATACCACCACCACACTTAGATCTATCCCTAATTCTATCTTTACTACTCCTTTGATCTCTCTTGTTGTGTCCTAATTGTTTGATTGGAAGGTATTCAAGCAGCAACCTTGTCAATGTAATGGGTACAACCTTCTTGCGGGCAACAATTATGTGCACAAGGTTAGTAACCATATCTTCATCTTCCACAAGCATCTCTCTCTCTTAATGTTCTCATTCTCTTCCACAAACTCTAGAATCTCCTTGCTACAGGTACTTCTCTCCCCGCAGTATCCTTATTGCCTAAGGGCAACAATAGGGCTTGGGAGAGAAACTCTCTTCTTCTTCTCCTTTCACTTCATTCACACCTTTATCTTTGAACATACTAAGTATATCATTGATGAATAACCATAATCCACATAGAGGTAATTTATTTCAATTCCATTCAGTGCAATCTATTAGGGTCAACATTTGGAATCGCCGGAAGATTCACTTTCAGCAACGCATAGTGTTTCTATTTGGTCCTAAAAGGCTCAACGAAGTAATTCTCTCACTAGCTACCTATTATTGACTATGACTTCTCTTTTGATGTGAATGTGGTTATTTTATTATGAATCAAGAGGATTTGTACTCACAACTAATCCCAATCGCTAGACAAAACATATACATTATAGTAAGCACAAAGCTACAGTTCCAAAGAGCAATCCGCAACTTATTTGGACAACAAAGATTAAATATCATTAACTCATCCATTAACCCTTTTATCCTACCCATGATACGATATGATCGTAGTCTCGATGTTTTCATTTTTGTTTTGTTCTGACTATCTTTCGTGAGTTCTCTCCATCATGTGTGTGTTTGTATGGAAAAGTGAGCGGCTTCTTTGGCTACATTTATTCTTTAGCTCTAGAAGCTATGTTATCTACATCTTAGCTCTTTCTCATAACCCTTGAGCTTCCCCACAAACTCTCGCAGCAAGAGGCCCGGTGCCTTCCTGGCAAGACCGCCTACTTTTTGACAACGGCTTATTGTATGGTAGCAGCAGTCGAACATGCACGTGGAATTGCTGGTCCGCATGGACTGTCGAGGCTGTGAGCGCAGGAAATTTCCTCGCCATTTCTTCTAACCTTAATTAAATAAAGTAAATCTAATTTAATATAACATATATAAACCTAAATTAATAAACCTAAATCTAATCAAACGTAAATCTAACTAAAAATAAACCTAAATCTAATTTAACGTAAGTCTACTAAATCCCTAATTAATCTTTAACATCTTTTGGGATAGTTTTCTACGGCGTTAAAACTCTCTTCTTCTTGTGTGTGTGTGTGTGTGTGTGTGTGCCAATAAAAAGAGAAAAATGGTATAACCTTTCTATCACTCAAGTGTGGTAGATTTGTTATGCCATTTTCCTCTTGAATAACAAGTCGTGGTTTCAACTCCTTGTTGGCTAGATTTTTAGGTCTCTTTAATTAGTTTCCTACGACGTTAAATTAAACTCCCTTCTTCTCGGATATGTGTGCACGCCAATAAAAAAAGGAGAAAAATGGTATAACTATTCTATCACCAAAGTGTGATAGATTGGTTATGTCATTTTCCTTATGCATAACATGTCTTGAGTTCAACTCCTGTCGACTAGATCTTTAAGGTCTCTTGGGATACTTTCCTATGATGTTAAAACTCTCTTCTTCTTCTTCTTCTCTCTCCCTCTCTCTCTCTCTCTTTGTTTTATATATATATCTCTCTTTCTCTCTTTTCCTCTCTCAATGTGTGTGCATTCTTTGATTAATGCATGTGTGTGGGCGATTTTTTGGTTTATGCATGCTCTCTCTCTCTTTTTCTCTCTCAATGTGTGTGTGCTTTCTTTGATTATGCATGTGTGTGCGCATTTTTGGTTTATGCATGCTCTCTCTCTTTTCCTCTCTCAATGTGTGTGTGCTTTCTTTGTGTATGCATGTGTGTGTGCTTTTTTTGTTTATGCTTGTGCTCTCTCTCTCTCTCTCTCTCTCTCTCTCTCGTTCTATCTCTCTCTCTCTCAAAAACACAATGTGTGTGTGTGTGAGAGAGAGAGAGTGAAAGAGAGGGAGAGAGAAAGAGGGGAAGGGACCACGAGAGTGAGGAGAGGGAAGGAGAATACCTGGCTCTCCTTCCTCTCCTTGTGTGTGTGTGTGTGTGTGAGAGAGAGAGAGAGAGAGAGAGAGAGAAGGAGAGAGAAAGAGGGGAAGGGAACATGAGTGTGAGGAGAGGGAAGGAGCATATATACCTGGCTCTCCTTCCTCTCCTCGTGTGTGTGTGTGTGTGTGTGGAGAAGAAAGAGAGAGAGAGAGAGAGAGAGGGAGGGAGAGCGTTACCTTGCTTGCTTCGAGCGCACGTCGAAAACTCAGATCTGAGATCTGAGTTTTCGGACGCTCTCGGTTATTTTTTTAGCCATGTCGGCGTCGCTATATGCGTCGCTATGAGCGTTGCTATGTTACTTTTAACATAGCGACGCCGTGCATTTTCATGTTTGAGCGTCGCTAATGTTAAGCATGGCTTATAGTGAGCTTAGCATGAGGAGAGCATCAAACTCTATCAACTTTGATTTTCTATTATGTTGTAGGTATGCTTATGAGCTTCAATATCAAAACCACCTTCCAAATTTATGAAACAAACACTTGACTTTTAACTCTTATTTATTAACAGTTCCACACAACCTCCAAGTTTGAGTAAGTTTGAGTTTCATACTTGATCTCTTTGTTTACAAATAGGTTCTAGATACACTAACAAGACCACCTAGTAAGTACTCTAACAAGGATATCATTATATATCACTTCCTTTCAATCAGGCCCCCATGTTTTGTGTTTTTGGTTCCCCGTTTCTTCATTAGAATTTGAAACACTGCAATTATCCCAGAGAAAGGTCATGTAGTGCACTACTTGATCAAGTCATTTGTTGCTACGTGAAGTAGCTTCAATCTTGGTTGGTCTATCATCCACAATGTACATATTTTGCGCATCACAAAATTTTACTACCTTATGTGTCTTCTTCTATTGTAGAATGTAAGATTGATCCCTTAGCATACTTCATGATTAGGATTTATATTTTGGTTTTACATGGCAAGCAAGGGATCCAAGTTCAAATATGTCCAAGAATTACGAATTTTTCCCAAAATTCCTAAATAGGCATTCTTGCTGATATATTTATCAAGGCTGATTTTGTCAAGTTAAGGTTGAGGCTAGCAGCAGACGCAAACAAATCTAATGTTTTAGTACATCTCATAATGTATACATT
This sequence comes from Adiantum capillus-veneris, assembly GCF_014529385.1. Taxonomy (NCBI): domain Eukaryota; kingdom Viridiplantae; phylum Streptophyta; class Polypodiopsida; order Polypodiales; family Pteridaceae; genus Adiantum; species Adiantum capillus-veneris. The sequence goes on from NC_140944.1 coordinate 17,233,663, forward strand.
ATTAGATTTCAAAAAAAGAAATATATCATCTGCAAGCCTCTCCCTCTAATATGCTTAGACCCTAGCTGAAGTGTTTGCAAGAAACCAGAATAATACAAAGCATCCAAATATGCATACACAAGGTGGGTAGCAATTGTAAAAAGAAAGAGGACTGACTAGACACCCCTGCCTCACTGATCAAGCAGTATGGACTTTGTGAGATACCCGGGAATTAATCACCACTCTCGAGAATGCTCCACTACCTAACAGGTTAATGAATCCACTGATTCTAGGGCCAAATCTCATTTTCTTGAGAGTGCTAGTAGCTAAGTCCAACTGTACAGTGTCAAATGCTTTGGTAAAATCTATCTAGAACATTACTATTTCTTGTTTAGAGTTAATAGCATGTAAATTCACAATTGGACTCTCTCTCTCTCTCTCTCTCTCTCTCTCTCTCTCTCTCTCTCTCTCTCTCTCTCTCTCTCTCTCTCTCTCTCTCTCTCTCTCTCTCTCTCTCTCTCTCTCTCTCTCTCTCTCTCTCTCCTGTTTTGTCAAGAATGAAATTTTATGTTAATCAAGTGTCTCTAATTAATTTAATGATAAGATATATTTCAATTTTTAATACAAAATTTTAATGAAAAATAACAAATTTATGCTTGGTAATTTTTTAAGAAAATGAAAAAAAACACTCAAATTTGTAGATTTTGTCTCTAAATCATTCCTTGATAATGCTAGAGGCGATAACGGAGATTATAATTTCTCTCCCTCTTTCAATTGGGTATCATGTCAGTCTTGAAAGTGTGCAAAGACAAAGTAAGAGAGCTTGTGAAGATAATTCGTCACAAGGTGGTCAATGTTGAGCCCACCAACTACGGAGCTCAAATACGGAGCTCCTACCTGATGGGCAAGATATAGTTTGAAGAAACTAACATACATGCTACCATCTTGTAAAATGTGGACACACTTGACTCTATAATGATGAAAGTTGAAAAATGTGAGCTCTAGCCAAAGGGGTACCTGAGAAAATAGCACCAGGAATACATTCAAGGTGAGGACAGCCTTGTTGAAGGATGGGCTATCTGGTCCAGCACAAAAGTAATCCATTTCCCCGCTTGGCTGGTGTTGGTAGAAGACAAGGGGGGTTCACTTGTAAAACAATCTTGTTTATGTTTTTTTTTAACGAGATGAGGCAGCTTCCTCCATTTGTGAGGTCAAATTGAGAACATGATGGATGTCATAGGGGTCGCTCTTGTGGACATATGGAAATCCCAAGAAAGTAGTGACATGCCACGGCAGAAGATGTCGGCCATATTTGTCATTATTTTTCTATTTTTTTTGAAATTTTCAATCATGTTCTTTACTTTTTTCCACAGGCAGAGACAAATAGCCAACTTTGAATGTTCTATCACCAAAGCAGGATTGGTAATAAAAGTGGGAGACGGGAGTAACTACGAAAATATACGCAGTAGATCCCTTGGGCCTTGGTAACTAGCGTATAGATGTACCTCAGGATATGGCGTTAACACCTACAAATGTTACTGCCAACTAATGGATATTTGCTCAGTACTACACCTTAATGAATGTTTGGTTTGAAATGAAAAGTTCTAGTTAAAATAATCCCTTTGGGTTTGACAAGAAGATTAAGAAAGTTTCTCATGTAGGAAAAGGGAGCCTTTTTCAGTGTTTTTCATACAATGCATAACATCATGAGCTTCTATGAAAGAGGCACAGCATACCTAGTTAGGTACGATTGGGGGCAAGAAACAACCCTCCCCCCCCCCCCCCCCCCCCCCCCCTCCTCCTTGAGATCCATCAACTAGTATCAATGCTAGGACTTAAGAGGCTAAATTAGACATTATACTATTTTAACTTCATGCTCGATAGATGGAGACAAGTACTTGTATTGATCCATGAATTGAATTCAAATTTCTCATTGTATTCATCATTAGGCTTTTATCTCTTTTCCTTATTATTTTTTGGGAATAGTTTCTTAAAAAATAACCTTCCAAAATTGCCGTCGCCAAAGACTAGGCTCATGTCTTTCCAAATTTGGCCTTCTTTGATTGCAAAACCTACAGTGCCTTGATAGAATTTCATGCACCATTATGTGAGGGGGTGCACCCCCAATATCTAAGGCCACCAACCTTGCTAATCTTCTCTTACTGGGAGACATCTCCTATCATTTTTTAATGAGTGCTACATATGCAACCTTTCATTCAATTACCAAGGGAAGCCCTCATGACTCAAAGGCCAAACGCATTAGGAACAATCTTCAATGGTCTACGTAACCTTGCAATCTGAATTGCTATCAACTTAGGTAGGGTAGGATTTGGAAAAAAAGGTAAAAATCATAACCATTGAAAGTGTTTGTCACAGCCCAAAGCTCTTAACCAATGCTTACGTACGTCCTCCTTTTGTATTGTGCAATTTACTATTGTAACTTAGAGCACCTTCTCATAGCTTCACATTGCTACCTATGGTAAAACTCAAGACAACTTTGTGCTCTTTTTGTAAAATTCAATGGTCTAGTAGTTTGTGTTTAGCGGAAAATAGCATAGACATAGTGAGCATTTCATTATAATGTTGAGAGAGAAGGAGAGAACACAGAAGTAGAACCCCAAAGTGTGTAGAATACACACATGAGATGATGTATATATAGAGGGGACCTGTGTGCCATATATAGAGAAGCCATATATTGAGTAGCTTCACATATAAGCTCAACACCCCCGCTCAAATAAGGGTCCCTAACCGTGGATGAAAAAACCCTTGGGGGATCAAGGGAAAAACCCACAGCTCTATATACACCCACCGTTATATTATAAAAATCATTGAATATACAAATGTTTAGAAGGAGCTTCATCACTCCTTTTACAATGAATGTTTTATGAGGAGTTACATTACTCCTATCCTATCAAATACAATAATGAATACAAAGGTTCAATAAAGAGGTGTAAAAGCTATCGATTAGCTTGTAATCAAAAGTGTCTCCGTGAATCTGCTGTGTAGCTTGTCATCAATATCGCATCACCAAACATGTCTTCATGTTGTCATCAATATGGCATCACCAAACATATCTTCATAAATCTTTTATTGTCACCAAGTTTGTCTTCATAAAATCAATTCTTTGATCAATCCTACATAGATCATAGACTCCAAAAAAAAACATGTCATGAAAATTATTAGCATCGTTAATGAAATAATTACGTTCACAATGCCATAAGAGATGGTTCGCGACGCCACTCTTTTGACGACATATATACGCACGACAACATATGGTACATAAAGTATAAACGTAAAAGTACAAAATGTGTGATTACGTGATACAAATGATATGTGTATATACTACATAAAACAATATTTATCAATGTAGTGATCAATGAATACCATCAAAGTATTAACAAAATATCATCATTATATCAATAAAAATGAATAAATGATCATGGTATCAACAAAAAGCATCATGATATCACCGAGAATAATTATTGTATCAACGAAATAACATCATGGCATCACCGAGAATAACCATGGTATCAACGAAACATCATCATGGCATCACCGAGAATAACCATGGTATCAACGAAACAACATCATGGTATCACCGAGAATAACCATGGTATCAACAAAACATCATCATGGTATCAACAAAAATCACCATGGAATCAACGAAATATCATCATGGAATCACCGAGAATAACCATGGTATCAACGAAATATCATCATGGCACCACCGAGAATAACCATGGTATCAATGACATATCATCATGGTATCAACGAAAATCACCATGACCAAAGTATTAACAAAACATCATCATGGTACCATCAAAATCACTATGATATCAATGAGAAATTATCAATAAAACGACGTAAACTATATCTCTAAAAGAATAATTATACGAGAATCAATGAACGAGTATATCATATAACAAAAGATCATGTACCAATAGTAGCTCGATAGAATTTGGACGATCATCAACGGCTCGACTGAATCGGAACGATGTGTAACTGGCTTCTGCAGCAAAGTTACGTCAGTAACAAATATATGATTGATGAAGAAAAATATAATTGAGAAGTTTTCAATTATGAGAAAAATCAAAAGCAAAAAGTAAAATTTTGATTTTCAAACATATTCGCAGTCCGAGACGATAACCCAAAATCGGTGCAGAATTTAGAGAAACTTCCTTCTGCAAAGTTATAGACCACATCGATTCCGGTCTCCCATAGCGGGTAGTTTCTTCTGCAAAGTTGTAGAACACATCGATTCCGGTCTCTCACGCGGGTAGTTTCTGCAAAATCGTTTTCAATAAGCAGAAAAATAAAAAACAAAAAACGGAAATTGCTTTTTATGTATGTACGCAGTCCGCGAACGATAACTCAAAATCGGTGCAGAATTTGAAAACACTTCCTTCTGCAAAGTTGTAAACCACATCCATTCCGGTCTCCCTAGCGAGTAGTTTCTGCAAAATCGATTTCAATTAGCAAAAAAATCAAAAAAAAAAGCGAAAGTTGCTTTTCAGGTATGTACGCAGTCCGCGAACGATAACTCAAAATCGGTGCAGAATTTGAAAACACTTCCCTCTGCAAAGTTGTAGAACACATCCATTCCGGTCTCCCAAGCTAGAGGTTTCTGCAAAATCGTTTCGAATTAGCAGAAAAATCAAAAACAAAAAACGAAAGTTTCTTTTTAGGTATGTACGCAGTCCGCGAACGATAACTCAAAATCGGTGCAGAATTTGAAAAAACTTCCTTCTGAAAAGTTGTAGACCACATCGATTTCGGTTTGGTAGACGGGTAGTTTTTGCAAAATCGTTTCCAATTAGCAGAAAAATCAAAAACAAAACGCGGAAGCTGTTTTTCAGGTATGTACGCAGTCCGTGAACGATAACTCAAAATCGGTGCAGAATTTGAAGAAACTTCCTTCTGCAAAGTTGTAGACCACATCGATTCCGGTCTCTAGGTCAAGTAGTTTCTGCAAAATCATTTCGAATTAGCAGAAAAATCAAAAACAAAAAGTGGAAGTTGCTTTTTAGGTATGTACGCAGTCCGCGAACGATAACTCAAAATCGGTGCAGAATTTGAAGAAAGTTCCTGTTGCAAAGTTGTAGACCACATTGATTCCGATCCCCCCCAAGGGTAGTTTCTGCAAAATCGATTTTGATCAGGAGAAAAATCGAAAACAAAAACGTACTGCTCTGATACCATGTTGAGAGAGAAGGAGAGAACACAGAAGTAGAACCCCAAAGTGTGTAGAATACACACATGAGATGATGTATATATAGAGGGGACCTGGGTGCTATATATAGAGAAGACATATATTGAGTAGCTTCACATATAAGCTCAACATATAATAAATTCCTAATGACCATAGCAAGAGTGTTTGGATGGAGAGAGCAACAAAAAGCATAACACCTAGTTAGATAGGCATGAACAATACTTCAAAAAGAGAGAGATATAAAGGTATTGACAAAAGTTGAGGACTGGATTTACATGGAGCCGATCTCCTCTTCAAAAGGCTTTGTATTATAGGTTTCCCCCCTCAAGGGAGACATTTTACCATAGAATACTTTATGTTCCTTCAATAACTTGCTGGTGCAATGAAGATGGAAGCTTCAAACACCATGCTCACACTTATAAAACACAACATCAATTCCCTCACAGTCTCACACCCAAGACCTCACACACCTTTGAAGATGGTGAGAGCTAGCGGGTGTGAGAGTAGACTGAGAGGAAGGAGTGTTCTTACAAGAAAGAAGATATCTCCTCACATAATCACTCATGAAAACTTAGCATACCTTATAAGTAATTAGCATGGTAGAGGCGACGAGCATGCACTGGGGCTTCGCTCCTGGTTGGATTTGCATCACAAAGCCAAGAGTTGTTGTTGTTAAAGAGATGTAAGGTGATGAATCCAACACATTCACAAATGAGAATTTTATTTCTTTGTTAGTGATTTAGGAGCCATGGGTTTAGATTTAGATTAATCTACTTAGATAGATCTTTTGGATGATGATTTATAAATATTTTGTATAATTTACTCTATGAAAAGGTTTCGTCCTGTCTCCCCTTTATCTCTCTCATCTCTCTCTCTCTCTCTCTCTCTCTCTCTCTCTCTCTCTCTCTCTCTTTTGGCGGGGGAAATTGATTTATCTGACATATTTACAATCATCTTGAAGGTGCTAGGCCTTCAACTTCCCAATGAGCAAAATTACTTTTTCTCTTAGTCTTTTGTCATGTAATACTAATGAATCTTCTGTCATCCTGTCCCTAATGAGAGACAGAGGGTCTATATGATTAAACTTAGAAGCATCCTCAAATACATGTGCATTTTGCATGGACCAGATGAAGCACAAAAACCAAACTTGGTATGACTAGATTGAAAATTCCAAGGCATGCGCAGGATCTTGATGAGTATAAACTTTGCAAAATGTCAACTAAAATTTTGTGAGTTGTAATCCCCATGCATCTAACCACATACTAATTGACCTTTTCCACCATTTAGTTTACAATGCCATAAAACATGTCTGACCGACTCATCCTTCTTGCATACATTGCATTTTCCATTAGTGAACCCCTTCTTAGACAAGTTAAGAGCAATAGGGAGCACTCCACTACAGACTCTCCACAAAAAAAACTTGAATTTAAATTGTTTGGGGATAGACCAAATGTCAGATAGAACTTTGTCCCACCATTTGACTTGCATGTGCAGAGACCACTGTTTATTACATCGTTCAAAAATACATGAGTTTGGTAGAGCTGCTACATAAAAGACCAAAGATGGGGAGTTCCACCTATTGATTACATATCCGGGCAGTAGCCAGTCCTTGTGTCTAAGTTCCAAGTTGTATACGTGTGCTCCGGGTTGATGTCATAATTCTCTCTGATGATTGCCAAGCTCGAATTGTCTCCTGGTAGCAAAAAAAAGTTTCAATTGGAGGTTAGATTCCATCATTTGAGTGATTTGCACTATCCCTTTTTTGAAAAGGGATAGGGCCGACCTCCCCATCAGTTGTGCAGGTGGAATTTCAAAGAGAAAGCTCCAACACACTTGCAGTGCCTAGTGAATTATTGGTGTATCTAATCCTACCTTTCCACAACAAATTAGAGCAGGTCTACTTCCAAGATCTCACAAGCATATTTGAAACACCAAAAACTATTTTTATTGAAACAGCAGTAAACAGTTTTTCTCAACTAGACATATGCCAAATTCCATGAAAGTAAACCACTATAGAGTGAATTAATTTCCACAAACAGAGAGATGACTCAGTATCATTATGCAACACATGTTTTATCAAGCATGCCCTTCTAGCCTAGGCATAAGAAACAACCTCACAATTTTTATTTTTCTTATATTATATGTGCATGTGAAAAAGAAAAATATCCATGACAAAATTCAACCAAAAGATGAAAGTTGTGAGAGTCTAACAGTCACAACCAAGCAACAACGGGCATCATAATTAGCACCTAGACAATATACTTTGTTTTATATACTCATGTAAATATCCATGAGAATTAATTATGAAAACCATTACAAGAAATTTAAACATCCCAAAAAATCTATCTTGTTTTACGAAAAAGATCTCTCGGGGTAATATTCACAAATGATGCTAATAGTAGGACCTACCCATAAGAATGGTGAATGAGTTACTATATTTATTGAATCTAGATTGATGTGTCCTTGTGAACCATGGTGATGAAACCAATTGAGAGCCACCACGATGAGGCATGTGAGCTACTGCTATAGATTTGTAGGAGCAACCTTATATGAATTCAAGGGAAGTTGTTTAGCGTGCCAAACAACCTAGTCCCAAATCGCTTTTTTGGGGTAAAACTGCCATCATCGCAGGCATAACAACGAGTCCTTCACACCAATATTGAGAAGTGACGATGTACACACAAGTAAACTTGTTCTAGTTTACGAATGATGGTTTTATATCGACACACATGCTGCGTAGTGCTTGTAAAGATGGGGAGGTGAAATGGGTGTATTCACTTTATGAAAAATGTCCAAATTAGTGATTTTAAATTGGGCCTCAATGCATGTGATATATTATGGAGGGCCTACATATAGTGAACCCCATGAGTTTAAAAGGTAATGAGTAGGTTCCAACCATAGGGATATTTGGTTATCTCGGAGGGCCTTCAATGTCTCCTCAAGAGGTTTCATTGAGGAAAGACATAATCTCAAACTTATTGGTCCTCATGAAGAGGATAAAATCCTTCACTCCTTGTGCATGCATTATTCTCAACTTGCATAAAAGAATCATTCTCAAAGGCCATACTTATTGCTTCCAAGCATAGATCTTTCATCAATGCATTCCAAAAGACCACATTCAAGTCAACCCTTGTGCTCACAAGAGTGCTTCACCCTACCACAGCGTGGGAATTGTTTTGGATTGAGCTAATGTGAAAATGGGAAGGCGAATTCAACTACTCACATAAATCTCCTTGCCTTTATAGGAACAAAATTGTATATGTATGTACTCTATGAAATCTTGATGCATGTATTTAGGCATCCTTTGAGCTTGACCTACAATTATCTTAAAATAAAACCAAGAAATTAGCAGTCAAGAAAAGTTGTTAGAGTATACCAATTAAGATAACAATTCTAACCACTCTTTATGAGCTCTTTCGTGACTCTTTATAAGCAATCCTTATGAATAATGGAAAAATGCAAAGCATATGGGAAAATACTGCTATATTTCTCTCTTATATTTCCTGGAATTAGGGTTGTAGGGGCATATGCACACATAATTTGAAGAAGGGGAAGAAGAAGCGCAAGGCACACAACAGAGAGTGCATTGCTTAGTGCACAAAAAGAAAGATAAGTTATTAGTAGAGTGATGTATGCATATACAATGCACAAGAAAAAACCTCTTAGTGAGAACAAAAGTGCCCTGAATGTCCTAGTGTGTTCACATATATCATCACCTCATATACACTAATGAATCCTTCCCCTCACAGTGATGTGGGGTGAATGAGAGTTGGCACATCACTAGAAGAGATAACTTCATTACTTGCGCCAAATTACCGATGTTGTTGGCGAGCGTCGGTATATGCATTGCTAGACCTAGAGGAAGATCCAATTCTTTAAAAAAATAAATTTTGGATTACCGAGACGTATAGCGATGGGCATACTTACACGTTCACCGATGCCACATGCAAAAACATAGCCACATGTTCTTTTCTATTGTTTTGTCCCATTTTTTAAAGATAACTTTTTCTCTCCTCTTCTCCCTTGCTTCAGATCTAGTGATGTGGGACTTATCGAGCTTCAATTCTCCTGTCATACACTCGCTGACAACAAGAAGGTGAGATTGTTTTGCAGATTTGTGATCATTTTTTTGGTTTTGGTGTGTGTGTGTGAATGTGTATATATGCGTTTTTTCTTCTAGATTTGGTGGCATCATCTCAAGAATTTTGTGCTCACTTAGGTCGCTTGTGAGTATACTATTTCTTTCTTTTCTTGTACACAAACACATACACACACACACACACACACACACACACACATATGCAAATAAACACGTAAATAAATAAAGTTGCACATAAATTTACACACAATTTAACACAATATGCACACACACATACACATTTTAAAAATAAATAAAAATAATAATATCAAATTTCTTATTTTCAAAATTCAATTAAATGTTATCATTCACAATCAAACATATTTAAATTTGGTAGTAAGAGTAAGTTTAAAAAAGAATCATTCAGTTGTTTTGATTTGGTTAGGTCATTTTATACTTAAACCAAAAGACTTTCTAATTTGTTCATGTTTAAATTAAAACTTAGTTCATTTCGTATATTTGACATTTTAGTCTGGTTAGACCTAAACACTTTGGTTAAAGTGTTAGGGTTTAGCCATTTTAATTAGTTTAGAGTTTGCTACTTAGGATTGGCTAAATGCATGTTTCAGTTTGGAAAAATTTAGCATTTGGCCATTTCAATCCATTTAGGGCCATTTCACTTTGCTTAGAGCTAGCTTCTTAGGGTTGACGGCTTTTGGTTTAACCGTTACTAGATAGTTGTGTTTGGACGGTTAGGGTAGGTTGTGCCAAGCTAATTAGGATTAGCAACTTACGGTTTGACCCCTAATAGATATTCGTGTTCAGACGATTAGAGTAGTCTCTATAAAGATGCTTAGGTTAGGCTGATCTAAATTGGATTAGTGCAATGTTTGGCCATTTCAATCCACTTAGAGCTAGCCACTTAAGGTTAGCTGCTTTAGGTCAGTGGCTTCTAGTTTGGTTGCTAATAGATGGCCATGTTTTAACACTTAGGGTAGGCCATGTAAAGCAGCATTGGTTTGGGCGCTCTAAATCGGGTAAGGGTAGTGTTTTGCAATTTCAATTTTCATAGGGCTAGTAGCTTAGGGTTAGTGACTTAGTGTTTGGTTGGGGACAATGTTTAGACAATTAAGGTAGATTGTGTAAGGCCACTTATGTTGGGCCGCTCCAAATCAGATTAGGACAACATTTAGCGTTTCAATCTGCTTAGGACTAGACACTTAGGGTTAGAAGATTTTGGTTTGGCCTCTAATAGATGGCAATGTTTGGAGGGCAGGCCATGCAAATCCGCTTAGGTTTGTCCACTCCAAATTGGGTTAGGGTAGTGTTTGGCTATTTTAGTCTGCTTAGGGCTAGCCACTTAGGGTGGGCAACTTTTGATTTGGCCGCCAATAGATAGCCGTATTTGGATGGTAAGGGGGTAGTCCGTGTAAAGACATTTAGGTTTGGCCACTCCAAATCAGGTTAGGGTAGTGTTTGACTAGTTGCTTGCTTAGGGCTATGCTTTTAGAGGTAGCTTCTTATGGTTTGGTTTCTAGGATTTGGCCTATCTGAATCCGATTAAAATAGTGTTTAGCCATTTAAAGTTGCATAGGGCTAGCCTCTAAGGGTTAGAGTCTTAATGAAAGGACGAGAGTAATTCCGTGTGCTAGTCTTCACCTAGCCATGCTATCTTATAGCCTCCCCCCAGCATACACATTGCCCAGCCGTGCCAGTGCCCTTACACATCATGTGGATTGTTCATATAGGACAAATCTAGTATGTGCAAAATGTAGATCAAGAGAAGTGAAGAGAACAAAAGTTTCCCTCCTTCTTGCCCGTAGGCAATAAGGATACTTCCGGGAGAGATGTGCCTGTAGCGGGAAGAGATGTACTTTTTTGCACTAGTATATCTTCACAAGAAGGTTGTTCATAAAGCGTTGTTTCTTGAATGTATTCAAGAGAAACAATTAGGTCACAAGAGAGATGGAGATAGGAGTAGAGATAGAAGTAGTAGAAGACATGGAGGTATAGGTTGGGCTTGGAGATGAAAAACAAAAAAATCAACAAAATAACAAAGCAAAAAACATCTTACTTATCAACCCCTTTGAGAGTATTTTCCAATTTCATGAAGATGGCAAGAGATAGAAGACTTCGGCCTTGATTAGCTAGAGTTGATTTTTACAATGATTCTTTCAAGTTTAGCTAGCCTTCCTGAAAGGCAAGTGTAGGGATAAATGACCATTTGGCATCAATTCTCTCACTCCCTCTTGAATGGTTTTCAAGGAAGAAGAGGTCTCCTTTTATAGGTGAAGGGGACCCCCAAGGGTTACATAAGAAATAGAAGAGCCAGTGTGAACGAGGACTGGCAAAGTTTGAAATGACTTGTCCCTGTATGATGTGGGCAGACTGGGGTCCACCAATTTGATCATATCTCCTCAATCGTGGCTCCAAATAAATAAATAAAAATAGGGAAAAAATAATAACCTTATGAGCTACGACTCTCATTTTATATAATTTTTTCAATTTGGATTGAAACCTTGTGCAAAAAAATCATCAAAATAGTGTGTCTTTCTGGCATCAAAAATCTTCTTGTGGTCCCCTTAGCTTAGAATTCCACTTGATTCCAATGGACACCTCATGCAATATTAAAGCATGACATTGCTCCTTGACAAAGATTTGTAAGCATCCTCTTAATAATGCATTAAAGTGAGTGCATCTTTGAAATTCATGCAACCTAGCATCCCACTATAGGATTTGATTCCTTCGTAGTAGCTATTAAAAAGAAATATATGAAAAATACATAGAATCTTGCACAGTTTCTGTTCACACTGGCTCCTCTCTTCTTGTGTAAATCCTTGGGGCTTCCCTTCACCTATAGAAGGGTACCTCTTCTTCCTTGAAAACCATTGAAGCATTCAAGCCATTTAAGCCATTGATGAGAGAAATTCATGAGGGAGTGAGTAGTAATGCCTAATTGTACTTAGCCATTAATATAAGCCTAAGCCTACACTTTCTCCTAGAGAAAGACTAGCCATCCTTGTAATCTATCCTTGGAGGATCGACTCTAATCAAAGAAGGTCTTGGACTTGGTGTATCAATCAAAGTTGAATTCTTTCTTCTTCTTCTCTGTCCATCAAAAATGGTGCCGAAGGGTTTGTCAAGTAAGATGTGTTCTACGTTGATATTTTGTTGATCCCTTATTGTTTTCTTTTCATCCCTAATACAACATATATATATCTAATCTCATCTCCTTAACCAAACATATCTCTCTTACTCTTAGAAATTCATTCTCTCTACAAATTCTAGGTTCTCCTTGCTACAAGTACATCTCTCCCCGCAATATCCTTATTGCCTACGTGCAATAAATGAGCTTGGGAGAGAAATTCTCATCTCTTCACTTCTCTCAAATCTACATTTTGCACATACTAGAGTTATCCTAGATGAATAATCCGCATGATGAGAATTTCTATCGCTTTCACTCTGTGGGGTCTATTAGAGTTAATGTATGGATTAGCCATAAAATACACTTTTAAAAACGTATAGTGTTTCTCTTTGGCCCAAAAAAGCTCAATGAAATACTTCTTTCACCGGATCCCATCATACTACCTCTTATAGACTATAACTCTTCTTTTAATGTAAGTGTAGTTATCTTGCTATGAACCAAGAGGATTTGTACGCACAATTAATCCCAATCACTAGAGAAAACATATATATTATGGTGAGCACAAAACTACAATTCCAAAGAACAATTCGTAGCCTGTTTGGTCGACAAAGATTGAACGCCATTAACTCATCTATTAACCCTTTCATATTACCCATGATATAATATGACCATAGCCTTGATGTTTTCATCTTTGTGTTGTTTTGATATTCTCTTTTTTGTTCTTTCTTTGTGTGTGTGAGTACAAGAGAGAAAGAATGAAGCTTCTTTGATTGCACTTCCTTCCAAACCCTATACTTCATGGCATCTATGGTTTAACTCAATCATATAGTTTTTGGAGTTCTCTCACAAACTCTCACGGCCAAAAGCCCGGTGCTTTCCTGGCAAGACCGCAAATTTCTTGACAGCGTACTCGCGCTCGTACGGTGTGGGGTCACGTCCTGTCATCGACCAATGTTCAAAGCATACAAAGAATCCATTATGTTAGAATTTAAAAGTACAAATATATGTAAGTACCAAACCTAAAGAGCAATGGAAAAAAACTTACAAAATCAGCCACAAATGATACGCACCCGCCGCTCACCAAGTGGTCGAGCTCCCTGTCTCTACTCGCGCTTTGGCTGCCTCCTTTTGTTGCTTCCACTTGTCACGATTCTCTCGCGCTGCTCGCTTTGCATTCTTCCAATCCTCTTTGGCCAGCAAATTTGTTCTGTTCCACCCATGTTTTATCGCCTTTTGTACTTCAGAATGCTTGTGCTTACAGTGTTCGCACATTTGAACCTTTATCAGGTCTTCTTTGAAGCACTCATCTTGTGGCCTCACTTATGTTGCTTGACCAAAGCACCTACGAACAAGTCTATTGGGTTGCAACATTGCTGCATGTTGGCCAGCATCAGAGTCCAACGAGTTATAATTGGCAAAAACTCGATCTATAAATAGATGGATCAAACTAACCAAATTCGCAAATGTGCTGCAAAGAAACATGTCTTGTCCGTTGCACAACATGCTTGAATTGATTATAAGGACATAAGATTCTTGTTCAGAGATAGGTGTTTTGGTTGGACGGCCCCACATCCTCGTCACTACTTATAATGAATGTAAAAACCTTATAACCTAGACATAAATTTAATCTTCTATTGGCATCCTGTGTCTTTTCTCTCTCTCTCTCTCTCTCTCTCTCTCTCTCTCTCTCTCTCTCTCTCTCTCTCTCTCTCTCTCTCTCTCTCCTTGTTCACACTGTAAACTACTTCACATTCTCTAGTCATGTCCAATCCCCGCACACCTCGGTCTAGAGGTGCATGGAGATCAGAACCACCGGGTTATAATCTCGTCTTTATTGGTCAATGCCTATATTTGTGGATACAAGAAATCTACACACCCACGTCTACATGATAGTGCATGTAGTGGACAAAACCCCTTTGCCTCTTCTCTAACTGTAGCAATTCACAGCATCTTAACATCTCTTCATAGTAGATCTTTGTTTGAGGGATTACTTAGCACATTACATGCTGACCTCCAATCTAAGCATCATGAGGTCTAAAGCTTTCCAACTTAAGGTTGCATCCATAGAGAGGAAGAGAGGGATCACCGTTCGCCTAACACTAATTTTTTTCCCGTAATCCCAAAGGTAGACTTTAATATGAAAACTAAATCCAAAATCTAATCTTAAATATAACCTAATTGAACATATGGTGATTCACGGCTAATTGAATATGGTTAGTGTGTGAGTTAATACGTGTCAGATTCTGATGGAAATATACATATTGTTGTGTAACTAGTGTTTGCTCTTTGGACAAAGCCTTCATTGACATGCACTAAAATCTAACCTAAATCTAATCTAATCTTAAATCGAACATAAATCTAGACCTAATCTAATCTTAAACTCAAAATAAACCTAAATTTAATGTAATCTTAAATCTAACCAAAACCTAAATGTAATCTAACTTAAATCTAAATCTAATCTAGTTAATCTTAAATATTCTAAATATAATCTAATCTTAAACTCAACATAAACCTAAATCTAATCCAATCTTAAATCCTAAACATAAATGTAATCTAACTTAAATCTAACCTAGCTAGCTAATCTTAAATCTTGCCCTAACTTTAAATTTAACCTAATCTTACTTTCACATAAATCTAAATCTAACCTTATCTTAAACTCAACATAAACATAAATCTAAATGTAATCTAACCTAATCTTAAATCTAATATAAATCTTTAGCTAATCTTAAGTCTAACCTAATTTTAAATTTAGCATAAATTTTAAATATAAGTTAAATGTAATCTAGCTTAATCTTAGATCTTAATCTAGCTTAATTTTAATAAAATATAATTTTAAATCTAACCTAAACCTAAATCTTAATACAACATTTCTTTTAATATTTTCTCTACTTTTTTTAATCTATCTATCTCTCTCTCTCTCTCTCTTTTTTTTGGGAAAACTTATTATTTACATATATATTACATCATCTCCTCATTGATCAATGTCAGATCCGACTTATGAACTGTAAACATCTCTCTTTCATCTCTCTCTCTCTCTCTCTCTCAATATTCTCCCCTAACCTCTCTCTTTTCATCTTCTCCCCCTCCCGCTCTCTTTGGTGATCTCTCTCTCTCTCTCTCTCTCTCTCTCTCTCTCTCTCTATGAGTGATTATGTCAGGAGATATACTTATTTCTTGTAAGAATACTCCTTCTTCCTCTTAATCTATTGTCATACCCCGATAGCTCTCACCATCTTCAAAGGTGTGTGAGGTCTTGGGTCTGAGACCGTGACGGAAAAGATGTTGTGTTTTATAAGTGTGAGCATGGTTCTTGAATCTTCCATCTTCATTGCACCATAGAGTTATTAAAGGAACACAAAGTATTGTATAGTAAAATGTCTCCCTTGGTCGGGGAAACCTATAATACAAAGCCTTTTGGAGGGGGGACCGGGTCCATGTAAATAAGGTCCTCAACTGATGTCAATAGCTTAATTTCTCTCGCTTTTTAAAGTATTTTTCATGCCTATCTAACTAGGTGTTATGCTTTTTGTTTCTCTATCCATCCAAGCACTCTTGCTATGCTCATTAGGAATTTATTATAATGAAATGCTCACTATGTCTATGCGATTTTCCACTACACACATATTACTAGACCATTGAATGTTAGAAAAAGAGCACAAAGTTGTCTTGAGTTTTACGATAGGTAGCAATGTGAAGCTATGAGAAGGCTCTCTAAGCTACGATAGTAAATTGCACAATACAAAATGAGCACGTAAGCATTGGTTAAGAGCTTTGTTGTGTAACAAAGACTCTGATTGCTTATGATTTTTAACTTTTTCCTATCCTACCCGAGTTGATATCTATTCAGATTGCAAGGTTACATTGACCATTGAAGATTGTTCCTAATGCATTTGGCCTTTGATCATGAGGGCTTCCCTTGGTAATTTAATGAAAGGCTGAACATGTAGAACTCATTAAAAAATGACAAGAGATGTTTCCCAATAAGAGAAGATTAGCAAGGTTGGTGGCCCTAGATCTTGGGGTGTAAGAAACTAGGCAACTAGGCTCTACTGGATCCTCCTCCCAACCTCCCTTTATAGGTGGGCTCCTAGCCCCTTGCCCTAGCTGGATCCCCTGTCCACACTGCGTAGCCTAGACCTTGGTCGTAGTCCTTGCCTAGCCTAGTCCTTAGGATACAGGACCCATGTGCTGACATTACTTCCCCCTTAAGGAAGAGTTTTCGTCCTTGAAAACACAAGTAGTAACATCTTCTTAAGAATACTGGTGTTCTCTTTATTGACGTCCCATAAGTGAGCCAGTTGTCTGTATGACCGATAATTGGTGCAGTGAGGAGGTTCAATGAAACCAAGAGGAATATCTTGATTTTCAACATTGTTGTCCGTTTGCAACCACTTTGGTCTAAATTGTAACTCCATATATAACTCACTTGAGTGCTGTAAATGAGGAACCACAGCTAAGATTCACTTGGGTTTAAATGGTAACTCCATTTATAACTCACTTGAGTACTGTAAAGGAGGAACCACAACTAAGAGTTGTCCAAAGGCATAACCAGTTGTCAGATCTTCTGAAGTTATTGGAATAATGCAAGGAAACCTTGGCGTAACTTTCCATGCAGTTGTGAGCCGGATTTCCTACTCGCCTGATTATCTTGAACAGTCCGTTACATGTTCATCCCTAATGAAGGTTACTTGCCAACATGCTCCGGCATCACACTTGGTAAGTCTTGACGTATGAAAGTATTGACACAATCTCCAACCCCACCACAAGAGGTGTTCAAAGTCGAAAATCGTACTTAAGCAAATTCTAGAATAGGGAGAAAATCATCTATTTAGAAATGCGTTGTGTTAACGTATGCTCTTAGCAGATCCTTTAGCACAAGATTACTCTTTGTAATCTTTGTAATCTGCCTATCCCCTTGGATAACTGACAGTACTGAGGTGTGTTTTCCTCACAGTGTCAAGAAGTACGCAGTGCGACTAGGAAAGCGTCGGGCCTCTGACCGTGAGGATTCGTAGCAAAATCAAGCAATGCGTAGACGACTTGAAGCCAAAAACACACTAAAAAAGAACAAAACTCTAGCCATGAAAGTTCCACTTTGAAAAAGAACCAATACTAACTCAAAACTCTTGTGTGTATGAAGATTAGGTGTAGCCTCACTCCTAATTGCACAGATGCAGTGCTCATTCGACCTGTTAAAAACCCTAAATCTAGCTTCGATTCTTCGTTGTGACCATTTCATGGAAGCTTCAGTACTTCATTGGAGAATCCCAAGTAGTTATTTGAGGAGGGGAAACCCTAATTGGAGGCCTCACAGCCTCAACCATGTAGTGGAAGCAACACGGGATTGCACTAGCACCCTGTAGAGGAATGGCTGTATCTCCTTGCTCATGTGCCCAAATGAGCTCATTCTTGGATCTAAAAATTCCCACACAACTTTATCAACAATGCCAGCATAGTTGATGTGGAATTTTGAGCTATTTTGAGCATTTTTTTAGGGTATTTTTGACCATTTTTAGCCATTTTCGCCCAAAAAATGTCACTTTTTGCCCGTAAAAGCCCAAACAAGCTGGGAAAAATCCCTAACATTGTGGAAAAATCCCATTGGGCTCAAATTTCATGTTGAACCTCATTTTCCCACTTGGTAAGCACTTTAGACATGTCTTTCACGCCAGCGCACGAAACCTGCTATTTTTGCCCGAGATTACCTGCATTGAAATTTCTAGGCAAAACGAGCGTGCCACTTCGAAACGCTTGACATTTTTACATTCCTAAAGCAAATTAGGCATATATTTATGTGAAAAAAGCATGCTATAGTGCCACGTCGAGGGCCTCGCTGTCCCCGCAAGGTATATACACAGCTGCAACCGTGGCATCTATTTTCGCATATATCACACTATGTACATAATAGCATTTGGTCCCACACATCATAAACATTAAGAGTGAGGTAGATATTTTAATTTCACATTATGAATGTGCCATGGAACGACATCCACCCCCTCTAAACCTGCACATCCTCCGGTATGTGCCACAAATATCTTTTGCAGGTTCAGTCTTCATTTAAGTCAACATACATGTCAATTTCATCATCGCTTGCAACAAAATCTAACGCATCATCCTGTTGTTCTTCATCCACATCCATACCATTTTCATCAGAGCCTTCATTCTGACTTATCTGTGAATCAAAGGGATCTGTATCACCTCTTCTTTTGAATAACTTGATTCTTTTCCTTCCAATGGGAATCTTCATTTTTGTCCCATCTAATTCATGCAAGGTATAAGTTGCATTCCCATGTACATGCTGAACCACATAAGGACCAAACCATCTCTTTGAAAGATTTCTTATTGTTGAATGTTGGTTTTCGAGACTATTGTCATACACCAACACCCAATCACCTTCCTCAATAGCTTTAGGTCTGATCCTATGCCTCTTGTCGAATCTGTCCTTATTCTTTAACCTTGCATCTTTTAATCGTGCTACTGCAATCTCAATATCTTGGGGCCTTCTTTCTAACTGTTGTATGCGCAAAGCAAGGTCTTCCCTACTCATTCCATCTTCCCAAGGCAATACATTCCATGTGGGAATTACATCCTCAATTGGCATTATAGGTTTCTGACCATAAATCAACTCAAAAGTCATATAACCAGTAACCGAGCTATGAGTTGTACGATCAGCCCATAAAGCATAAGGCAATAACCTAGGCCACTCTCCCATTTTACCTTTGCAGGCCTTAGCCAAAGCTTTAATGATAGGAGGATGCCCACGCTCTGATTTTCCATTTCCCTCAGGATTATATGCAGGAGTGAGAGCAAGTTTAATGCCCAACCTAGAGAAAAACTCCCTTGCTTTGTTAACATCCAACTCACCCCTGTCCGCTGTTATTTTCCCAACACAGCCATAACGGCTAATTACATCATCCAAGAGGAGCTTACATATCCCTTCTGTGCTTTTTGTTCTTAGAGCACGACCTTCAACTTGGTTGGTTAAGTCTTCGTGTGCAAGCACTATGTATCTCATTTGCCATAAACCCAATGGCATCGTAACCAGATCTACTACCCACTTGTAATGCATGGCCAATGGGTAAGTAGGGTGCAACCCATCACGATGACGTACATTTGAATACATTTGACAGGTTTCACAGGACTCCACAAAGTGAGATACATCTTTATACATACCTTTCCACCAATACCTCTCTTTCATTTTAGTAAAGGTGACCCATACACCTCTATGTCCAGTATAAAGACTCTCATGAAACTTTTTCATAAGCTCATTTTGAGTGTCCTTATCATTCACGACTCTCATCGGCATTCCATTTCTTTGCTTTGGATGCTTCCACAAGTACCCATCTTTCAAAAAGTATCCATAGGCCTTTCTACGTACTCTTTTGAACTCTTGATCAGTCCACCCTTCTTGCCTTGTCAAAGTGCTCAAACTCGCGTTCAATGAGCAACTAGTCACCTTGATACAGGTCCTCTATAAATGACTCAAGTGCATTTGACAGGCAAACATGATCACCCTTGGTAGGAGAGATACTATAGAACTGTGTGCCTACATCATCGCCCTCGACAACCATGTCTTCTTCTTTTTCATACCTTTCTCTTGAAAGCATATCTGCAACTGGATTATCTTTCCCTGCAATATGCTTAAATTTTGGATTCAAGGACTTTATGTAGGCAATCCATCTCAACGTAGCAATGTCGGGAGTTGAGCAACTTGTTATCATTCCAAGAAGGGGTAGACAATCAGTCTCCACTATTACATTTGTTCCTATCAAATACTCTTTGTCACATTTCAAAGCTGTGACTACTCCCCATAACTCTCGTTTTACCTGTGGATAGTTGCGTTGACGAGCACTTAGGACTTTTGCTCCAAACCTCACTACATATCGCTTGCCATCATCATCATCTTGCCCAATTGCCCATCCAATTCCTATGGGGGCTAGTATCCACTGTTACAATTACAGATCTTCCACATTCATAGTTTGCTTTCCTCAAAGTTGGAGACATAAGTACCAACTTCTTTAATTTCCTCATGGCATGTGTATGCACTTCTTCCCATTGAAACTTTTGGTTCTTTCTCAAAAGTTGATACAAAGGTTCTGCTACATGTGCATAATGCGGAATCCAGATAACATAAAACACGCATGCACCCAAGAACCTTCGAACCTCAGTGACATTTATACATTTCTCTTTCATTCTCTGGATTACATCAATCTTTGCAGGACAAGGCCTTCTACCATATGGCCCGCACATATGTCCCACAATAAGAAATTCATTTACACCAAACACTGACTTTTGGCCAGACAAGGTAAGGTTCACCTCTTCCAACCTTGACAAGATGTTATCACAATCATTGATATGGTTTGCCACATACTTTCGACACCCCCTCGAGTCTAGAGCCACATCTTTATCACTTACATCACATCCTTTGATTGGCACATCATCAAGGAAAGGCATTGTAGTTTGCGGTATGAAGTCACGTAGGACTTTGTTCATACCATTCATCATGTGTGCAACTGAATTCCTTGCCCCCTAAGGTAAGGTGCACATCCTTACTGAACCCAAGGGTGTCCTCATGGTAGTCAAGTCCCTGCTTTCCATTGCTAGTTGGAACTCATCATACCTTGAGTACAAATCTCCCATAGAATATATTGCCCTTCCTCCAAATGCCTCTGCAAACTCATTGACAACTGGCCCTATACCCACATTTCTGATTGTCACCTTGTTTATAGGTTGCATATCCTGAATAAAGCGTAAAGAACCATTTTTCTTTGGAACAGTGAACCACCTGTTTGAATATGGAGCACAAGAAGGCTCCAAGATACCCATCTTGATCTCTTCATTAAGCAACTCAATGAGCTTTGGCAAATGAGCCTTTGGAATAGGAATAGGCCTCAAGTTCCAAGGTACATGAGGGATAGTGAAGATCACCATAGGAGCAACAATGGATGGATCAACACACCCTATCTCATAAGGCTCAAATGCAAAAGCTTTTTCGTGTTTGGCAAGCATGTCTTCAAAGCATATGTTTTCAGCTTTTGTCAAACTGTCCTCGCAACCAACCTTTAACTCTTTCAAAGAATCCTTTGTGAACTTGTGTCCAATCTTGCTTGGATCACGAAGGCTAGGTTGCAAAGCAGCTTGTTCCATCTTATTTGTGCAATCTTTTGGTAGAGGTAATGCCACTGGTTTCACTTTCTTTGCCACGGACTTATACTTGGTCTCCACTCGTACATCAACACCTTGAGAAATTTTGAAATCTTCAATGACTTTGTACATTTCTATTGAGCATACTTTCACGACCTCACTTCCCATATGCAAATTGCAATCCACTAAAGACTCCAAGTCTTGCATAGTATCCACAAGAGAACACTCATCAAACACACCTGCAATGCATTCATCATCTTCTAGCAAACCATTCATCTTCAAACCTCTTTGTACACTATTTACATGTTGTCGTTCACCCCGTTTTAAGTCCTCACACTCTGTAAAAGCAATAGATCCACAGTCTGATAATCCTACAAAACCTGTAGAAAATGTATCCTTTGCATATACATCATGCGAGAACCTTTCTCTTCTTGTACCAGTGCAATCCCTCTCTACAATGGTACATGGCCAAAACCCCTCATATCCTTGTAGTCCTTGAATTCTTTGTTCGTCTTTGGCAAGGGTTGCTCTCTAAGACTTTAACGGTTCCTTTCATGGTCTACACAAACAGTAAGGAACTGTACTGCACGCTTTCCATCCGTGATCCTTATTCTTGCATAAGCTGACCCATCATCTATCACCTTGGTTTCCATTCAAGTAGCAGTGATGTATGGCTGCCCAAGGATAAGAGGATATGTAGACATCTCCTGTACAAATAAATTTTGGCCATCTTTCACATCCCCAATAGTCACCTTTACATTTGGACAAGATCCGTACAGCTCCCCTGATGAGTTGTTTGCTGCACGAATCATCCATCCATGATTTATATCAATTGGCCATTTTCCTTTTCGTTAAAGAATCTTTGACATGAGGTTAATTTCCGACCCATGATCTATCAACACAATGTATGGCTCTTCCAAGTCTCCCACTTTTACCAGCATCTCAGTAGTTGCTCTTGCCCAGTGACTATTCAAGTAGTAGCTCTTGTGAGTGGTTTCCACTTCATCATCATCATCCAAGAAGCGAACGTGTTTTACTCCTCCCCTAGACTTGTAGCATCCAACAACAGTTTCATCACCTTGTTTGCCATAGACCTGTACACCTTGTGCATTTAAAGTCTCTTCTTCACCATGTACATGGATAGATTCAGTAAGAGACTGTCGCTTCCTCTTTATGATATGAATTATTTCTTCGTGGAATTCCCGCTTTGCTATACCAAGGACCTCACCCAAGGTAAATTCTACCTTACTGTTTAGAATCCTCTCTTCCAAAACCTTTTTGAGATCCGTTGCTGCCTCTATATCAGATTGGAGTGTGTAGGCCGGACCCTTTGCTTTCGATTTTGTTGCATCCTTCTTTTTGTCTTTAGAGGCCTCTTGCATAGGCACTTCGGGGACAGGCATCTGTTGTGGGGAAGGTGATCTAGGAGGCACTATGTCATTTCTACCTCCACTCCTTGTTGCCTGCTTTGAAGGCCCTTCATCCCCATTCTCGTGCCTATGTTTCTCTTCAACAATGGCCTCATTTGCTTCACATTTAGCAATATATGCATGCACTGACAAAGAGTCCACAGGGTCATTCCAACCTGTTTCAAGCCAAATACAGTCTCCAGCTTCATGTAAAACCTCTGTAGTCATTTTACCCTTCATAGCAGACTCTATAGCGCATGGCCATAGCTCTTCAATACCATTAGATTCCTCTTCTCCAACCTTGACTGATCCCTTTTTCTTAATAGGATCCACCTTCAACCCATAGGCGGCTGCCTCAACCATTGAGATGGCATGGCTAGTAGCTATGTCCTCAACTAGTTTCTTCATCCCGCCTTTGCCAAAGTTTGTTCCCAAGAGCTTACCTGTTTCACTTAAGTGAATTTTTCCATCTTTAAAGAAAACAAGCTCCTTTGTCAAAGCATCTTTAAAACTTTCACAATCCCTCCTTCCATGGTCAGTACTATCACACCATATGCATCTATTAACAAAGCCTTCTCTGGTTTGCGATCGTTGCCCTGTAGATTGACCTGATGGTTTCCCCTTTTCTTCTAGCCTTGTAACCTTTAACTTGAGCTCTTGCATTCCTTTGACAATATCATCTAGGATGGATTTGTCACTCTTTGGAACCACAATCAGAGGCTTTATAGGACTCTCGAGAACACTCGGGGAATGAGTAGGGTTGACTATCATCTTGTCTCTTCGTCGTTGTCGCTTATCTAGCAGTGAAATGGCATCTTCGACCTCATTCCAATCAGTCTTCAAACCCTGTTCCGCATCCTTATCCTCAAGTAGTAACTCTAACTTCTCTTGAATCTCTTTACCTGTGGCTTGCAAAAAGAGCTCTGTCTTCTCCGAGTTTAGAGTAGCCTTTTCAGTTCTTGAAAGTTGATCATAACGGCCTTTGAATTCCCTTAGCAGTTCGGTAGGCGAGAGCCCCTCTTTTGGCCGAACTACCCGCTCTAAGAAAGTCCTCTTTGTTACCCTTTCGGAGTCCTCCATGAAATACTCTTCCTTCAAGGCTAATTTGAATGCTTCCCAAGTTGCCCCATGCTCATTCCTAATTCCCCTTACATGCTCTCTGATCTCGGGAACCACAGCAAGTTCAAAACTTTGCATCATCTCTGCTTCGGGCACTCGATGAAGCTCCATCTCCTTTACATATCCACAAAGATATTTTGTTACATCTTTACCTTTAAATTGGTCCAATCTCTTCACCATAGATTGAAGCACTTTGGTTAAGGAGAGCTCCCTCCTTTCTGCAACTTGTTGCTGCTGCATAAACACTGCAAAATCTTGAAACATTTGCATTGTGACTCGATCAAACCGAACCCCCTTGTTGCTCTTGTTGCTCCATAGATTTAAAGCTTTGATTTTAGACCTTCAATGAATCTTTTGAACACTCACCCTAGCCTACTTCGCGTCGGATTCACCAAAAACATGTCAAGAAGTATGCAGTGCGACTAGGAAAGCGTCGGCCTCTGATTGTGAGGATTCGTAGCAAAATCAAGCAAGGCGTAGACGACTTGAAGCCAAAAACACACTAAAAAAGAACAAAACTCCATCCATGAAAGTTCCACTTTGAAAAAGAATCAATACTAACTCAAAACTCTTGTGTGTTTGAAGATTAGGTGCAGCCTCGCTCCCAATTGCATAGATGCAGTGCTCATTCGACCTGTTAAAAACCCTAAATTTACGCTTCGATTCTTCGTCGTGACCATTTCATGGAATCTTCAGTACTTCATTGGAGAAGCCCAAGTAGTTATTTGAGGAGGGGAAACCCTAATTGGAGGCCTCACAGCCTTAACCATGTAGTGGAAGCAGCACGGGACTACACTAGCACCTTGTAGAGGAATGGCTGTATCTCCTTGCTCATGTGCCCAAATGAGCTCATTCTTGGCTCTAAAAATTCCCACACAACTTTATCAACAACGCCAGCATCTTTGATGTAGAATTTTGAGCTATTGAGCATTTTTTAGGGTATTTTTGACAATTTTTAGTCCATTTTTAGCCCTTTTTTGCCCAAAAAATGTCACTTTTTGCCCGTAAAAAGCCCAAACGAGCTGGGAAAAATCCCTAAAATTGTGGAAAAATCCCATTGGGATCAAATTTCATGTTGAACCTCATTTTCCCACTTGGTAAGCACTTTGGACACGTCTTTCACGCGAGCGCACGAAATCTGCTATTTTTGGTCGAGATTACCCGCATTGAAATTTCTAGGCAAAACGAGCGTGCCACTTCAAAACACTTGACATTTGTACATTCATAAAGCAAATTAGGCATATATTTATGTGAAAAAGGCATGGTATAGTTCCACATCGAGGGCCTCGCTATCCCCGCAAGGTATATACAGAGCTACAACCGTGGCATCTATTTTCGCATATATCACACTATGTACATAATAGCATTTGGTCCCACACATCATAAAAATTAAGAGTGAGGTAGATATTTTAATTTCACATTATGAACGTGCCATGGCACGACAACGGTTTACATGGTAAACGAGAAATCAGATTAGTGTTTAACATTGGTAAAGAATCAACAATGTCCGAAATAACCATCGTGGAATATGCATGCCGTTCCAAATCAGCTTTTGCTAAACACTAGGGCCCATAACACCTTGTGTGCATGCATTTAGCAAAAACAGATCCGAACCTGTATATCCATGGTGATCCTTGCCTTCAACTTGTGGCAAATGTGATGCACCTAGCACACATTAAAGAGGATTGTAAATAGTTCTAAAAAGAAAGTAAATACTTTCAATTTGCAATCTTTTGCAAGCCTTGCTAAAATGTTTGAACCATAATAGAAGGTGAAACAGTTATCACGTCCAGGTACAAACAATGAAACATTTTCATTTTCTATATGTGTAAACAACCATCTGTAATGTTGTTTAGCAATACCTGTACCTTAACAAGTCATTCTAAGTATCCGACAATTTCTGGCCACGAAATTTCTCCTAATATGTAGTGCTAAAAATAGTCTAGAAAATAGATGTGACCAGCACTTAGGGACTTTGTCGTGACACATATTTGAAATAGGGGCACCAGTGTCAGTCCCAAAGACTCATATTCGCCACATGTGGAATATGTCTCAACTAAGGATGTCTGAAAAAGAACATCCTACAAGTACAAGATGTACTTGTGTGTGGAGGTAGCTCTAAATACTTTACGACAGGAGTGAGAGGGACCCTCATTCATTGCTCCACACTGGCTAAACCGAACTCCTTGAGTAGACCATGTTGTATCCCATGTGACAACATGTGCCAAATTGAACCCTACAAGTAGATTCGTAACAGCATAAGGCAGAAAGATAGATTGGATACTTGGCCCAAAATACTTTGTTCCAACATACCCTTGGCATGACTCTGTAACATTCAATCGTACTTATACGTCTTGAAAAACCAAGCAAAGCATACTAGGAATAACACCAAATGAATAGATGCATACTTGGAGATTTGAACGTAATGTTCACTTACCCGTATTCAACTGGAGAGGAGTACGTCCCCTAGCTGAAAAACAAACAGCATTGCACTGGGAAGCCTGGGTGTTGCCTTTGCAATCCAAGCTCTTGGATTAGAATCTACGTAGTCAAACCCCTTGATAAGACTCTTTGTAGAAACTGCTCAACTAGCAGATAATGGTAACCAACATAGTTAATCGTGTACAGATTGAGTGGAATCAACTTGAAAAGTGTGTTCGTCTGCTACCGTGTGGTAGATTGCGAAATTGTTTTCTTGAAAGTATAACTGGGAGAGATCAACTGTGATCCTTAATACAGATCAAATTGTGATCCTTAATGCCTATGGGGTGATGTAGCAATCACCTGTCAGGTCTTACCCCAAAATAGTATGTCCATAAACACTCCGTAGTGCTATAGAGAGAGCAGGAGACCCCACACAAGTGAACTACCTATCTCTTGTGGATAGCCATGCTGCCGGAACTGATTGTTGTATCTATACTTCCTTGTAGAGATCAACGGCTGTGAGTTGAAGATTTTCAAAAACTCAACATGAGTGTTGCACATAAAAAAAGTAGTGCCAAAATGACACCCTAAACATCCGTAATGACAAGACTCTTGCTTGTCCATTAACGTTGATGTGTACTTCCTTGGGTACATCTGTTCGATCATGAAAACAATCACCCAAAGAATGCCAATAATTGGGTCTTACCCTTGGTCAGGCTCTTAGCCTGTGTGGCTCATAGCCCTTATGCAAATTAGTTTTCAATGGATGAACCGATGAAGACTAATTTGAGGAGCATCTTAGCCACGTGTTAGCTGAGAGTTAGCGCACCTTGGCTCAGGCTCACTCACGAGCAAAACACGTATCAAAATCTTCTTAGAAGATTTTCATTTTTCCCTTCAAGAGAGAGAGAACGAGAGAACGAGAGAAGAAGAGCATGCTGGACTGAGGAACTTTCCTTAAGTTTTTAGAGAGTGTGCCCAAGCTATGTGCTCTTATGCATCTTATGCCTGACTATTATCGTATAAGCATTCCACAATTTTCCAGTATGACTCGCTCATTGAGAGAGGTAACAAAAAAAAACACAACCACATCTTGACCTACCTTCCTTGCAGGGTCCTGATTGTATGAAAACGATGTAGCATTGGCACTTTGCCTGTGAAATAAGTCCTAGATTTGGGGTTTCTTTTAGTGTTGTTGGGTGTTGATAGCAACCAACCATCAAGTTAAACAATCCATCACTTATTCTTTTCCTGACAGAGTTGCGAGTGTGGTAGCAGAAGCATATTGCATGAAGTGGTGGAATCCATGCCACCTGCTTAGCATGCCTTGCATGCAAAAGCATAAGCCCTACGCTACTATGACGGTCTGAAGCGTGAGAACCAAAACCATAAGTGCCTTGCACATTATAAACTAGTAGGGATTGTGTGAGCTGACATTCCCTATTTAGCCAGTTCCCCAAACTCGTGCATGTGCCAATGCCCTTGATTCGAAATCAATGGGCAGGATCTCGGCACAAGGGAGAAGCCTTGCTTCGTATAAATTTTCCAAAGCGCTTTGCTTTGCACAATGACAGTAATTGCCAAGTAAAGTGTAAACATTATGCTCATAGCATATACCAAACGTGGGTAGTTGCGCTGCAAGATGCGTAAATTGAAGCCTTGCTGATAGCCAACTGAAGCGGTTGTTGACATACAGATATCAGGACAAAAAGAGTCGACCTTGTCGAGTGAGTTCAACTAAAATTAGCTAGTAATGTGTGGCAAACGTCCTTTGTCCGCGTCTAGACACAGTGACAAGGAGTCGGCCATGCCGAACAACATGGCCCCACAAATTGAAGCCTTGCTTCACAAACAAGCTGTTGTGCTCATAGCCAACATATGCCCCTGCCATGATATAGCTATCATGGCAACAACGAATCGATCGTGTCGAAAATTACATCGTATAGAGAATCATGAAAGTACCTGCAATAGATATGTAACTTGATTGCAGTTGCAAAGTGTTCCTGGAATTGTGAATACCACTACGTGGTAAGTATTCTTTGCCGTCTGCTAGAAGTGGCGACAAGGAGCCAGCCCTGCAGAGCACCTTGGCTCCCTTTATGTCAACGAGCAACAGGTTGTGCCAATCTCCTTGAGATTCTAGACCTTGGCGTTGCCATAGCAAGCAATCACATCTGAATCAAAAATGTAAAATAACTGCATACCTTATGAATTGCGTGACGACTTGGAGTACCATGCCATGGTGTCAATCTCTCGCAGCATGCATGAACACGCATACCAAGATATGGCGTGCCTTGACGTCTTGCTTCCATGCCATCATAACTTACCCACACAACTGTTTCTGTCATCGGGCATGTTGTGGATTCCCCTTTCAAGCATGAGGAAAGGTATACTTCGATCCCCCTTGTTTAGTGTAGATACGACCTTGTCGTATCCGACTTTGCATGCCAATGGCGAGTCCAAACATGTATGGTGTGCACATCGTAGTGCTGACTGATGCCGACCCGCCTTGCCGGTTCCTTTCACTTTGCATGATTAGATACTTACATCGACTCGCCTCATCGGCTACAATGCTCATGTATATGAGCGTCCATGATCCTCGAACCAATCAACAAAAAATCCTTCCGTAAGAGCCTCGATCGTTCCAAAGTGTCATACTAAAATTATTCCAAAGAAGTTCTTGATGAAGAATTCCACGCTGCGTGCTGAGAGTTCTGCCGCCTTGCAGCCCATGCCGAAGATGGTGCTATGCATAATCAAAATTTTGGTTAAGGACTTCAACTGGTGCTGAGTGGGAACGCCCCCCGCCCCCACCTTTTGCTTAATTGAAGGCATGGCTTTGGTCCATCGGACGCCACTTAATGGTGGTGTGAATCAAAATAAAAATAAAAACCAGTAAAACGTATGGCAGCGATGGCGAAAACTGTTGCACAGGGAAAAACGAGATAAAAGCCGGTGTTGCATAAGGTATTAGGCACACCTTCTGTGACGAGATATTCTCCCGGACCCAAGGCGATCCCATCAAGCCAAAAATCCAGTAGATCCCTGCAGGTCGAATCCGACCTCGATCCATGTGTAGGGCTGTATCCTGCGCTGCAACTTTCTTCTTCGGCTCTTGCACAGGAGTCGTTTCCTACGGCTCTTTGCTACCGAGCTTCAACAACGCTTTGCATGGCATGCAAGGTGCAAGCCATGTACCTTGCATGAATAGCATCGACTGTTCCTTCATGGCTTAAGAAAGCACTCCATGGCAGCACCTAACCGCTGAGGTCCCATGAACGCCAAGGAAGAGAAAGATCGAGAGATAGATCGAGAGAGGGGGAAAGAGATCCATGCCTGCTCTTCCTCCATAGCTCCACCCTTCTTCTCCCCCTGAGCTCTGATACCAGTGTAAGAAACTAAGCAACTAGGCTCTACTGGATCCTCCTCCCAACATCCCTTTATAGGTGGGCTCCTAGCCCCTTGCCCTAGCCGGATCCCCTGCCCACATTGCCTAGCCCGTCCCTGGGCCATAGTCCTTGCCTAGCCTAGTCCTTAGGGTACGGGACTCGTGTCTTGACATGGGGGTGCACCCCCTCACATAATGGTGTATAAAATTCTATCAAGGCAATGTAAGTTTTGTGATCAAAGAAGGCCAAGTTTGGAAAGACACGAGCCTAGTCTCTGGCAATTTTGGAAGAAACTATTCCCAAAAAAAAAAGGAAAAGAGATAAAAGCCTAATGATGCATACAATGATAAATTTGAAGTCAATTCATGGATCAATACAAGTACTTGTCTCTATCTATCAGATACTATAATGTCTAATTTAGCCTCTTAAGTCCTAGCATGGTTACTAGCTGTTGGATGTCAAGGAGGATCAGGCAGCACAATAGTTATCATTAGTTAAGCATGCATGTGCAAGATCATGTGTACAGCAGTTTGAGATGTATTTCCTAAAACAAGCATTTACATGGAGACGATTTGTTACATTACGTAGTGTCCATTGAACTCACAAAAAGGAGAGCTTTGTGTGTGAGGGACCGGGTCAATGGTTGGCTGCCAATGGGAAGGGATCCTAGGGCCAAGAGGCTATAAATGGGAGGTTGGGCTACGGAATCGGACATAGCAGTCCGAGGGTTTTACACTGGTATCAGAGCGAGAAGAGGGGAGAGCTATGAAGGAGGGAGGAAGGCAGGGCTTGGCATGTGCTCTCTTTCTCTCTCTCTCTCTCTCTCTCTCTCTCTCTCTCTCTCTCTCTCTCTATCTGTAGGCTACCATGGCGTGGGTAGGGTCCCTTGGAAGAAGGTGAAAGGGCTGCACCGAACAGCATGGCCGGCTCCAACCGAACACGAGAATAGTCGCTTGCACACACATGGTGGGGTGTCGACCTGCACGAAAGTCTGCATGGCTGGGTGCAATGGGAGTACCTCTTCATGGGTAAAAATCCCGATGGGAGCACCTCTTCATCATCAGCTCTCTTCCTCTGTCTTCTCTTGCGCAAGCAGCCGTTGCCATCGCTACTGTAGTTTTTATTTTTGAGCCTCGCACTTGGCCCTTGGCCAAGGACTTTGTGATTTAAGTTATCAAGAGTCCATCACCCATGGCAAAGCCAAGCGTAGCTGTTTTTGAGATGGTTAGGAGCAAGGGCTTCAGATTACATGAGCATCCCTTCAGCAGATTTTTTGGTTCTTTGGACAGCATTACCATGGATTTGGCACACCATCTCATCTCCACGACTGCCGCAATTTTGACAAGGCATCAACTTGTCAAGGCATGCAAGGCATGCAAGCAACACGATATCTACAACACTCAGTTGGATGAGAAGGAATTAGCATCATGCCAATGGAAAGCAACAATCCGCACAACATGCAAGGCTGCAAACAAGTTCCAAAACTTTGACTACGCACGAAAAGAAAATCGGTAGCCACAGCCTCACTCGTGGCTACTGGCACGACCATTTTTTACGGCATGGCAATAACATGCAATCAAAAATACTACTGCCAGTTATGTGGCAAGGACGCTCCTCGGTTTCGGGAGGCGATCTACACACAAATAGCAGACATGGTATGCATATCTTGTTCACTTTTCTTATTTGATTAGTTACAATTATGCAGTGCAAGAAATTTCTAAGGCTACAACACGCTTGGCATGCATGGTCGTGCAACATTCAAGATATTGACAACATGGCATGTCGATTTGCGTGATTACTGAGACGGCAAGCACAAGGTGCTTCTGTCGCGCGAGCTTTTGCGGCACAAGCAGGCATGCATGGCATGTATTGGAAGAAGTGAGAGATGTGTGTGTTGATTGTGGGCTATAAGAGAGAGGCAGAGGGATCAAAATTATCCCTTTACTCTAGCTTCAATCCCATTGGCTCAAGCCTAGGGCTATCCAATCATAGGATTTGGTCATAACAAGAAATAGGGGTAGCAATTGGACAAGTGTCATTCTTTCTCCCTTTGAGAGAGAGAGTTTAATTAATTATTTATTTGAATCTAAATTCTCATTGGTCCTCCCTATAGGCCATTAAATAGGATTCAAGCATATTATGCGGGAATTAAAACTAGGGACCTGGCATGTGTCCTTTATGCCTCTTGTGGAAAAGGGGACTCTTGAGTGTGAGTGTGTGTTATCTCTCCTTTCCCTACAATTAGGGCTTTCCCCCTCCTTTGTAGGCTTCTTGGTAATTTGAAGCACGTGAAGCACCTTAGTCAGTAAGCTCCTCAAGTACCTTAGTTAGTAAGCACCTCAGCTTGCCTAAGGTCTAAGATACCTAAAGTTTTCCATAGTCTTACCAAAAGGTCATAGGTCTAAGGACTTTTAACACTTCACTTTGTAAGTCTTTAATGAATCTAACCCTAAGGTCATTTAAGATCAATTAAAATAACATTACTCTTTTGTAGACCATATCCTTTTGGACCCCTATTGAGAGATCCCTCCTCCTTGCCCCCCCCCCTACTGAGATAACTCTAGTAGCACATATCTATATCCGAACTCTTGTTCCAATTTATCTCCCCATATTAAATGATCAATAAAACATGAGAAAATCGTTTGGGATAGGTGAATATTATACTTTATGACATTAATTACTGGAAAATTCCAATGAGACACACATTGTTGAATTCAAGGATGGATTAAATGCTATTGTCAAGATTAATGACTTGGGGATTCTGGCTAGTTTTGAGTGTCGCACAACGAGCATCGCTAATCTTAAGAATCTCTTGTAGGTGCATTGAAGATTTAACCTATTGCATTTGGCATTTGAATCATTAGGGCTTCCCTTCCTAGTTCAAATAAGGGTTGTATACGTGGAACTCATTAAAAAATGATGGAAGATGTTTCCAAATAAGAGAAACTAGTAAGATGGTGGACCTAGATCTTGGGGACACACGAAATTTTGCGGAGTGTGTAGTTTAGTAGATAATGCATGAATCTTCTACAGTCATATACAAAACTTACCATAATAAATTTCACTTCAAAATAACCTCTCTTGGTAGCATTTTGAACTTGGAGTGCACAATATATGGGCATCATGTATTGTGATCCTTTTCCTTTTTGTAGAAGCATGGCACTAATAGCATCATCTCCCACTGATGTGTTCACATAAAACTCTTTTTCCCAATGTAGAGCTTGCATAATAGGAAGAGAACCCAAAATATCCTTGAATTTCTCAAAAACCTCTATACATTCAACAATCCAAATCAATGGGTCCACCTTCGATGCTTGTTGTAAAGGATAGAGAATCTGCGATGATAGATAGGGACATGAATCTACTCATATACCTAGATTTTTGGATAAAAATGGGCCATCTCATTGATTGGTCTAAGAATTTGGAATGGACCATAGTACCTTTTTATTAACTTAGCATAGTACTCTTGGTGTCCTGTAGGATTCTTTTCCGTCATGTGCCTTAATCAAGTGTTAGGAAATTTAAGCAATAACTCATCATTTTCTTTAAAGGCTTGGGCTCTTCTGTGCTTATCAGCAGTAGCCTTTTGCCTTTGCTGTGAGATAGAGATAGCATCCTTACTCTTTTGGAAATATTCTTGTAGGTCGCGGCTATACTCATTTGCAGCAAAGATCTTCCCGTGTACCTTAAGTAGCAGGGGACTTTTGGATCGTCCCTCTATTACCTCAAAAGGTGCTTTTCCCGTGGAGGTATGTACAATATTACTATAGGCATACTCCACTAAAGGTAACTACTTCTCCCATTGGGACCTTTGATGTACTTTCGTTACGTAGGCTTTTAGTAGATTAGCTTGCCAAACGAGCTAGTCCCAAATTATTTACATGGGGTAAATTGCCATCAAGCCATAACAAGAAGGCCCTTCCACGATGTACCCACAAGTAAACTAGTTCAATTTTATGAATGATGGTTTAAGATCGATGCATGCTGCATAGTGCTTGGAAATATGGGGAGGTGCGACAGGGTCCGTCTAAAGCGACACATGTCTCAAAGAAGAGAGAGAGAGAGAGAGAGAGAGAGAGAGAGAGAGAGAGAGAGAGAGAGATAGAGAGCACATGCAAAGCCCTGCCTTCCTCCCTCCTCCATAGCTCTCCCCTCTTCTCGCTCTGATACCAGTGTAAAACCCTGGGACTACTATGACGTTGATGTGATCCATTTCTAGCATGGTCTAATGAGCTGTTGGGATGCAAGAGATGTAGAACCCTCGGACTGCCATGTCCGAATCCGCCACTCAACCTCCCTTTTATAGCCTCCTGGCCCTATGATCCCTTCCCATTGGTAGCTGGCCCTTGACTCGGTCCATGACCTCCAGGGTCGTTGCCCTTGGCATGGCATTACTCCCCATTCGAAAAGCGTTTTCATCCTCAAAAAAAAGAGTGAGGAAATACTAATGTTTTCCACAGTGAAAACCGTCATGAATCCAGCTGGTTGCTTGACCGGAACACGGTTCAATACGAGGTTCAATGAAACCATGAGTAACATCTTGATTTTCCACCTTGTTGTCCATTTGCAACCACCTGATTATACCGGTTCCTATCCAATCATAATGTGTACGTAGACTCCATTTAGAACGCACATGAGCATGCTAAACGAGTTATCACAACAAAGATGTATCCGAAAGAGTACCACTTTCCATGAAAGTAACTTTCTGACATAACTCATCAGCCATGTTTAAGTCCTTGACTTGTTTCAAATTTCATCACTCAACAATCCCACCATAACTAGTGTTCAGGGTTGAGAACCAAACTTAAACATGAAGGGACTAAAACTAGTTGCGAACATGCTTTAACTAATGGTAAGAAAACTCCAAGTAGAACAATAAATGCTTTCTAATTGGATTTCTTGGTGCTAATATACACACTTTGCATATCCATTTGCACAAGATTACACTTTGTAATGTGCCTATCCCCTTGGATAACTGGCAGTACTGAGGTGTGTTGCCCCTACGGTTTACATACAGTCTTCCCAGATGACTGGTAAATGGGGATGGCAATATCATAGAACATTGCTGAGGAAACAACAATGTCTTGAATAACCAGCTTGGTTAACTTGAAAAACCCACCAGCACCCAAACCGAGCCATGACCTCTATTGGTGATTGGTAGACCCAAAAGTATGAGATATTGCACATAGAGTGTAAAATGCTTCATAAGCAAACTGATATGATGAATATGCATGCCGCTTCAAATCAGCCTTTGCTAAACACTAGGGCCCATAATACCTAGTGTGCATGCATTTAGCAAAAAACAGATCCGAACCTATATATCCATGATCATTCTTGTCCATACTTATGGCAAATGTGATGCTCCTAGCACACATTAAAGAGAAATGTAAAGAGTTCTGAAAAGAAACTAAATACGTTCTGCTCCAATCATTTGTAAGCCTTCCTGAAATGTTTGAACCAGAATAGAAGGTGAAACATTAATCACGTTTTGGTACAAACAATGAAACCTTCTCATTAGCAACTCATAGCGTATCGAAATGCATAAACAACCATCTATAATGTTGTTTAGTATCGTTTGTACCTTAACAAGTCATACTAAGTATCAGACAATTTTGGCACTGAAATTGCTCCTGATACGTAGTGTTGAAACTGGTCTAGAAAGCAGATTTGACCAACACCTAGAGACTTTGTCGTGACACATACTTGAAATAGGGGGCACCAATGCCCGTCCCAGAGACTCATATTCTCCACATGTGGAATATGTCTCATGTAAGAATGTCTAAAGAAAGAACATCCTTCAAGTACAAAATGTACTTGTGCATGGAGGTAACTGCAAACACTCTACGATGGGAGTGAGAGGGACACTCATTATCCTTGATCCACACTGGCTAAACCGAACTCTTCGAGTTCCTAGACCATGTTGCATCCCATGTGACAACATATGCCAAATAAACCCTACAAGTGGGTCTATAATTTCATAATGTAGAAACTTATTTTGGACACTATATCCCAAACGTCTTTGGCTCTTACATGACCTTGTCATCTCTCTGAAGAGAAGAAATGGATATGCATCCTACGTAGAAAAAAAAACCAAAAGAAACAAAACCAAAATAGATGGGCACCTGTAGCAGAGTGAAAAGAACCTACCCAAATTTCCCATCGGCAAAGGCCTAGGGACACTAATTAAAAATTATTCAAAGGCAAGTAGTATTGCATATGGAACTCTTGGTGTAAAATCAGCATTATCAAACTCCTTGGCTAAACGTTGGAGGAAAACTGCTCAATTAGCAACCAATAGTATCTTAAGTCAACTCTGGAAGCTGAAATTATCCACGAGCCCTTGGCAACTTAGGGATTTGTGTCCTTGGAAGTGCAAGTGTCAAGATTCCAATAATTGACTATCACACTTAAGAAGTGATTTGATAACAACCAGTTCGGTCTTACCCCAAAACTGGAGTCTTACAAAGACTCTTAGTACTGTAGATAAAATAGAAGATCCACTCAATTTGGAATCGTATTCACAACCGGATCTTGTCTAGCCTTAAAATTCATTGAAATCAATGGGTACTCAACTCAAGAGATTTGTTTGATCTTGAAATCAATCATTGATCGATCACAAACAGATGGCTCTTAGCCATTTCAAAATAGGTGGCTCTTAGCCCTTCAAATACAGATGGCTCTAAGCCTTGCCTGCTACCATATTGACATAGAAAGATTTTAGAAAAATCATGCCTAATTTCACCTTTCTCGCATAGAAGCTGGAAAGAGAGAATGCTAGGCTGAGGAAATCCCCTGTGGCGTGTCGTAACTTATCCTATAAGCGTACAACTACACGCTCTCGTAGAGAGATACCATAATGCACATCTGGACCCATCTATCGTATACGTGGTTATGAATGTACCAGAGTGACTGAGGTCTGGCACCGTGCTTGTGATTATACATACAAATTGTTTTAACATGTCAGTGATTTACCTTGTCCGTGACAGAGTAGTTAGAGTGATAGTGGAAGCATATAGTGATAACGGTCTTTTATGTAGCAGCTCTACCAAACTCATGTATTTTTGAACGATGTAATAAACAATGGTCTATGCACATGCAAGTCAAATGGTGGGACAAAGTTCTATCTGACGTTTGGTCCATCCCCAAACAATTTAAATTCAAGTTTTTTTTTTGGAGAGTCTGTACTGGAGTGCTCCCTATTGCTCTTAACTTGTCTAAGAAAGGGTTCACTAATGGAAAATGCAATGTATGCAAGAAGGATGAGTCGGTTAGACATGTTTTTTGGCATTGTAAACTTGTAGCTGAATGGTGGAAAAGGTCAATCAGTATGTGGTCAGATGCATGGGGGTTATAGCTCACAAAATTTTACTTGACATTTTTATACTCATCAAGATCCTGTGTATGCCTTGAAATTTTTAATCTAGCTAGTCATACCAAGTTTGGTTTTTGTGCTTCATCTGGTCCATGCAAAATGCACATGTATTTGAGGATGCTTCTAAGTTTAATCATATAGACCCTTTGTCTCTCATTAGGGACAGGATGACAGAAGATTCATTAGTATTACATGACAAAAGACTAAGAGAAAAATTACTTCTGCTCATTGGGAAGTTGAAGGCCTAGCACCTTCAAGATGATTGTAAATATGTCAGATAAATCAATTTCCCCTGCCAAAACAGAGAGAGAGAGAGAGAGGTATGAGAGAGATAAAGGGGAGACAGGACGAAACCTTTTCATAGAGTAAATTATACAAAATATTTATAAATCATCATCCAAAAGATCTATCCAAGTAGATTGATCTAAATCTAAACCCATGGCTCCTAAATCACTAACAAAGAAATCGAATTCTCATTTGTGAATGTGTTGGATTCATCACCTTACATCTCTTCAACAACAACAACTCTTGTCCTTGTGATGCAAATCCAACCAAGAGCGAAGCCCCAGTGCATGCTCGTCGCCTCTACCATTCTAATTACTTATAAGCTATGCTAAGTTTTCATGAGTGATTATGTGAGGAGATATCTTCTTTCTTGTAAGAACACTCCTTCTTCCTCTCAGTCTACTCTCACACCTCGCTAGCTCTCACCATCTTCAAAGGTGTGTGAGGTCTTCGGTCTGAGACCGTGAGGGAATTGATGTTGTGTTTTATAAGTGTGAGCATGGTGTTTGAAGCTTCCACCTTCATTGCACCAGCAAGTTATTGAAGGAACATAAAGTATTCTATCGTAAAATGTCTCCCTTGATGGGGAAACCTATAATACAAAGCCTTTTGAAGAGGGGATCGGCTCCATGTAAATCTGGTCCTCAACTGTTCTCAATAGCTTTATATATCTCTCTTTTTGAAGTATTGTTCATGCCTATCTAACTAGTTGTTATGCTTTTTGTTGCTCTCTCCATCCAAACACTCTTGCTATGCTCATTAGGAATTTATTATAATGAAATCCTCACTATGTCTATGCTATTTTCCGCTAAACACAAACTACTAGACCATTGAATGTTACAAAAAGAGCACAAAGTTGTGTTGAGTTTTACCATAGGTAGCAATGTGACGCTATGAGAAGGTGCTCTAAGTTACAATAGTAAATTGCACAATACAAAAGGAGGACGTAAGCATTGGTTAAGAGCTTTGGGGTGTGACAAACACTTTCAATGCTTATGATTTTTACCTTTTTTTCCAAATCGTACCCTACCTGAGTTGATAGCAATTCAGATTGTAAGGTTACGTCGACCATTGAAGATAGTTCCTAATGCATTTGGCCTTTGAGTCATGAGGGCTTCCCTTGGTAATTGAATGAAAGGTTGCATATGTAGCACTCATTAAAAAATGATAGGAGATGTTTCCCAGTAAAGAGAAGATTAGCAAGGTTGGTGGCCTTAGATCTTGGGGGTGCACCCCCTCACATAATGGTGCATGAAATTCTATCAAGGCACTGTAAGTTTTGCAATCAAAGAAGGCCAAGTTTGGAAAGACATGAGCCTAGTCTTTGGCGACGGCAATTTTGGAAGGTTATTTTTTAAGAAACTATTCCCAAAAAATAATAAGGAAAAGAGATAAAAGCCTAATGATGCATACAATGAGAAATTTGAAGTCAATTCATGGATCAATACAAGTACTTGTCTCTATCTATCGAGCATGAAGTTAAAATAGTATAATGTCTAATTAGCCTCTTAAGTCCTAGCACTGATAGTAGTTGATGGATCTCAAGCAGGATCAAATAGCACAACTATTATCATTAGTTAAGCACGCATGTGCAAGATCATGTGTACACAATTTTAGCAGGCCTAAAACAAGCATTTACATGGAGACGATTTTATGTAGTGTACGTTGATCTCACAAAAAGGATAGCTTTTGCGTGTAACAACTTCTCATTTGACTTATCACCTTCATCACAACTTTGTGATCCTAATAAAGACTTGAATGTAAGTTAGGTTTATAGTAGGGTTGGCTCTGAGTAAAGGATGTTGCAAGATCTACCATGCCATCATTTGTGCCACTTAGAAATGGATTACATCAACATTATGCTAAAGCCACTATCACAAACTCACACACTCTCTCTCTCTCTCTCTCTCTCCCCCCCTTGAGACATGTGTCATTTATAGATGAGGAGATAGGACTCTGTCGCACATCCGAAACCATCATTTGTAAACTTGAACTAGTTTACTTGTGGGTACATCGTGGCTTCTTAATATTTGTGCGAGGGACTAGCTTGTTTGGCACGCTGAACTAGCCTACAAAAGAAACGTGCGCTGAACGCAAACATACACACTTTCAAGGGCTGCATCTGCATCATCGACATCAAGAGCCTCGTAACTCGACAAGATGAAGCGATTCTATGCAGCAGAAGAAGAAGAGCAAGTGGACCACAGAAGCTCCAAGGTGGCGCGGCAACAGAAGCATGCCGAATGTAGCTCCTACACTGCTCTTCCTCTAGCGCCTGCTTTCCCCATGATCAGCTGCGCTCTCTCTGACGCAAAACCGCCCTTTAATGGCGGCAATGAGCAGTACTACCTGTCTGTCGCCGCTGCTTGTTTTCAGGTACCAAGTGCTGCTTGTTCCACGCAGATGCAGCTTGTTGACATGCAAGGCCCCAGCAACACGTCGTCGGCCGCTGCTTACAAAGAAACTTGGCTTTCAATTACAGGCCAGCATGAGAAGGAGTATCATGCACGTCCCTGTGCCACCTTTCGATAAGGAGTCCCTTCTCCAAGCGTCAGGATGATGAAGGACCTGAAGTTGTGATTAACCTTGACTGGCTTGAATCACCATAAAGGATGGTAATTTTCAAAAACCCTAAAATTTTGTAGAAGACGAACTCATCAGAATTGTCATGATTCATGCTTTAGTAATGAATTAATAATGATGTGAATCATGATTTGTGCCTTAACGCCTGTGCCTGCTCTTTTGTAATGAATTAATAATGATGTGAATCATGATTTGTGCCTTAACGCCTGTGCCTGCTCTTTTGGATTTTTAATGTGCCTCAACGCCTGCAGCAGAAGAAGAAGAGCAAGCGGACCACACTCACAGAAGCTGCAAGGTGGCGCGGCAACAGAAGCATGCCGAATGTAGCTCCTACACTGCTCTTCCTCTAGCGCCTGCTTTCCCCATGATCAGCTGCGCTCTCTCTGCCGCAAACCCGCCCTTTAATGGCGGCAATGAGCAGTACTACCTGTCTGCCGCCGCTGCTTGTTTTCAGGTACCAAGTGCTGCTTGTTCCACGCAGATGCAGCTTGTTGACATGCAAGGCCCCAAGCAACACGTCGTCGGCCGCTGCTTACAAAGAAACTTGGCTTTCAATTACAGGCCAGCATGAGAAGGCGCTTCTCCTTGTAAAAACCCTTACAATATACCCCACGCAAGGCCATCTCTGAATTGGGTATCATGCACGTCCCTGTGCCACCTTTCGATAAGGAGTCCTTGACTGAAGTTGTGATCAACTGTGACTGGTTTGAAATTTGAATCACCATAAAGGATGATCATTTTCAAAAACCCTAAAATTTTGTAGAAGACGAACTCATCAGAATCGTCATGATTCATGCTTTAATGTCCCCAATGATGATTTGTGCCGTGCCTGCTCTTTTGTAATTATAATGAATTAATAATGATGATTTGTGCCGTGCCTGCTCTTTTGGATTTTTAATGTATTTTCTATGCCTGCATGCGGCCGAAGTTTTAATTATTGAGTATTCTTTAATTTGCATCTCTGCCTTGGCGAATTAAACAGAGGTCAAAACCTGTCTTCTTGTCAAACCCAAAGGGACTTTCTTAGTCTTCTTGTCAAACCCAAAGGGACTATTTTAACTAGAACTTTTCATTTCCAACCAAACATTCATTAAGGTGTAGTACTGAGCAAATCTATATCTTCTGCCGCGGCATGGGCACTACTTTCCTGGGATTTCCATATGTCCACAAGAGCGACCCCTATGACATCCATCATGTTCTCGATTTGACCTCAAAAATTGAGGCAACTGCTTCATCTCGTTAAAGCAAAACATAAACAAGTGAACCCCCCTCGTCTTCTACCAACACCATCCAAGCGGGGAAATGGATTACTTTTGTGCTGGACCAGATAGCCCATCCTTCAACAAGGCGTCCTCACCTTGAATGTATTCTTGGTGCTATTTGCTCAGGTAACCCTTTGGCCAGAGCTCACATTTTTCAAGTTTCATCATGATAGAGTCAAGTGTGTCCACATTTTACAAGATGGCAACATGTATGTTAGTTTCTTCAAGCTATATCTTGCCCATCAGGTAGGAGCTCCGTATTTGTGTCAATGGAGTTGCGAGCCTCTGCGAGTTGGGCTCAACATTCACGACCTTGTGACGAATTATCTTCACAAGCTCTCTTACTTTGCCTTTCCACACTTTCAAGACTGACATGATACCCAATTGAAAGAGGGAGAGAAATTATAATCTCTGATATCGCCTCTAGCATTATCACAGAATGATTTAGAGACAAAATCTACAAATTTGAGTGTTTTTTTTTCATTTTCTTAAAAAATTACCAAGCATAAATATGTTATTTTGCATTAAATTTTGTATTAAAAATTGAAAGATATCTTATCATTAAATTAATTAGAGCCACTTGATTAACATAAAATTTCATTCTTGACAAAACAGGAGAGAGAGAGAGAGAGAGATAGAGAGAGAGAGTCCAATTGGGAATTGAACATGCTATTAACTCTAAACAAGAAATGGTAATGTTCCAGATAGATTTTACCAAAGCATTTGACACTGTACAGTTGGACTTTGTCACTCTCAAGAAAATGAGATTTTGCCCTAGAATCAGTGGATTCATTAACCTGTTAGATAGTGGAGCATTCTCGAGAGTGATTATTAATTCCCGGCTGTCTCACAAGGTCCATACTGCTTGATGAGTGAGGCAAGGGTGTCCAGTCAGTCCTCTTTCTTTTAACTGTGCTACCTACCCACCTTCTGTATGCATATTTGGATGCTTTGTCTTATTCTCGTTTCTTCCAAACACTTCAACTAGGGTCTAAGCATATTAGAGGGAAAGGCTTTGCAGATGATATATTTCCTTTTCTGAAAGCTAATAATGTAAACATTATGAGATGTACTCAAACATTAGATTTGTTCGCTGTTGCTGCTAGCGTCAACCTTAGCTTGACAAAATCAGCCTTGGTAAATATATTAGCAAGGGACTTTGATACACTGATCTGGTCAAGGAAAAGGTATCCTCAAATTCAGGCATCTGGCCTATCCAGTAGGCATGGGAGTGACTCAGAACCAACTTCAGCAATGGGTAGTTGAGAAAGTGCAAGTTAAAATTACAGCCCGGCATTGTACTGTAAATGGCCATTTATGTGCGCTTGAGAATTGTTCAGTCTGTATTCGTACCTTATATTTTACTAGTAAAACGGCGCTGCCTTCGGCGGCGGCATGTCTCCTCTTAACCTCAAACTCCTTGCTTCCACTACCTATTTAGAGAGGGTTTTGGACCACTGGCCAAAGTTATGAGATAAAAGGATCAGAGATGGCTTGGGTTTTTTTTATTGGAGCTGTGAAGACGTAGGGAGAACCTCTCAAGGAGACCAAACAGTAGGAGACACTCACAAAGGGAGATGAGTGATTTCTAGACTACATATGTGGCATTCAAATGAGCATGCAGCACAACAGACTTGAGAGGGGGTTACAGATCTACATGTGCAATCGGCTAGAGTAACCTAATAAAGCACATTAGTAATGAGAAGCGAAAGAGAGCAGCAGCGTAGCGCCGTAGGCTACGATACATTGGCAACTGTCTGCGAGACATTGAGGGGAGTTAGCCTAGGAACCTTACCTAAAAGCTGCTCAACGGCCTCCTACTGCTGCTGGTCGAAGGGCTTTGACTCTCTGAGCTCGACTGGAAATTTCAAGTTTGCCTTTATTTTCTTCGGTTAGGGAAAATATATCCACACACACACACACACACACACACACACAGCCAAGATCTGTCCTTGGTCTAATGTGCAGGAAAAAGAAGAAGAAGATCTTCCTTCATGGAAGGGAATTAATTATGCCCATAAAATGACGGCATGGAGAGAGAGAGAGAGAGAGAGAGAGAGAGAGAGAGAGAGAGAGAGAGAGAGAGCTTGGCGAAAGCAGACCTTGATGCTCGCCAGGACTACTCTACTTGTAGGGCTTGTTGAAGCATCGCCATCGCCTCCCCATGATGCTCATATTAAAGCTAGGAGGTTACAGGTCTGCATGTGTACTCGGCTGGAGTAACCTAATAAAGCACATTACTAATGAGAGGTGGAAGAGAGGAGGAGTGTAGCACCGTAAGCTACCATACACTGGCAAGCGTATGCAAGACATTGTGGGAGACAACCTAGACACCTGTCCTAAAAGCTTCTTGACGTCCTCCGATTGCTGGTGCTCGAAGGGCTCTTTTCCCTCTATGAGCTCAATTAAAAATTTCAAGTTTTTCGT
Organism: Adiantum capillus-veneris; assembly: GCF_014529385.1. NCBI lineage: Eukaryota > Viridiplantae > Streptophyta > Polypodiopsida > Polypodiales > Pteridaceae > Adiantum > Adiantum capillus-veneris. The sequence goes on from NC_140944.1 coordinate 17,277,488, forward strand.
TAATTTCTTCGGTTAGACCCCTCGATAAGCATGGACCTCACACACACACACATACATACATAGAGAGAGAGAGAGAGAGAGGAGAGAGAGAGGAGAGAGAGAGGAGAGAGAGAGAGAGAGAGAGAGCAGGCTAGTGGGCAACTGCAAGAAGCAATTGCATACCCTCGTACGCAATTTCTAGACTCCGATTGCACTTTCGGGCCTTGGCATTTCTAAAGTCTACCAGTAACAACCATTCATTGCAATCTCACCTCATCTTTTGAGTCTCTTGCCTTGTCATGTGTCTACAAAAAGAGAAGTGATACCCTAAAAAAAGGGCGACGCAGTTGCCTCAATGCTTGTGGAAAGGAGGTTGGTGATTAGGGTTCAAAAGAGCGCTATTACCACACCTCTAGAAGGGCCAATCTTGCCCTTTCACAGGTTCACAATCCCGTAGTGGAGCACAGGATACACACTCACAACACAGTCCTGCGTTGCTCACATTCTCATATAGTCTAGACTGCAGAGACTACAAAGCTAATGGTCTCTCTCTCTCTCTCTCTCTCTCTCTCTCTCTCTCTCTCTCTCTCTCTCTCTCTCTCTCTCTCTCTCTCTCTCTCTCTCTCTCTCTCTCTCTCTCTCTCTCTCTCTCTCTCTCTCTCTCTCTCTCTTTGTTCGTATAATGAACACTGCTTGAAGGTCAGAGATTGAGGATCGTTGTTGACACGTGGTAGGACCATTTCCTAAACAGTGATGCTGGGCGTCTGGGTGGCACTCAGAACAGGGGGACCGGAAGGTGCAGAGGAACAATCTCGCCGAGTTACATGAGAGAGCATTGGTCGAAGCAAGGAGCTGCCACCATGTGGGGTACGTCACTACAACTTTTAGACATTTTCTCGCTTTGAGAAAAAGGTCCTTTTTCTACCCTTTTTATCACCCTAATGTGTAAAAAACAGAGGAAGTGTGAATTATTTTTCTCATTGCTTTTTTTTTTTCAATGGTTATGTTTCTTATCCACGCGTCAAATTTTCTCATTCTGAAAGTGAGAATAAATCTCGTCCAAAATAAAGTAGTGATGTGAAAAATAATCAAGCTCATAATTATTATTGTCTTTCTTCAATTCATAACAGAAAAAACTGTTGACGCGTAATAATTGTTGGTCCTACGGAACAAAAAACCAAATTCACAATATGAAAATAATTTTCACTCAAAACCTTGCAAGTTCATGGTGTGAATTTTTTCTAATCGAGGCTCTTAAAGATTGTACTGCACCATAGAATTATTTTCATTCTACATTTCTATTGCTAATGCAAATATTTTTTACTCACACATCTTATAATAATAAATATTTCCTCTCTTAACTGAGAGAATTATCAATCTTGAGTGTAAATTATTTCCACTTGTGACATTGAAAATTATTCATTCTTAAGTTGATTTTTTCAACGAGCTAATTAATACATTGGAAGGTAGAAAACCAGTGGAAATTTTTTCCAATTGGAGCCTTGCCCTTATTTTCTAAGCAAAAGAGAGACATTAATGGTCACCGTCAGTGCAAAAAATTGAACAGGGTAAATTTTTTCACTTCACAATGACTAAAGGATCCTTATTCTCATATATAATTTTTTTGTAGTTATATTATTCACACCTAAAAAGTTTACACGTTAGAAACATTCACACCTCTAATATATTTTCATAGCCATAAATTTATCACATATGGAAAGGATCTCTATCTTGTACGCATAAAACTATCCAAATTATGGGATAGCCTCAATTCAAACATCTTTTATGGCTAGTTGTTTAGTATGAAAACTGCTAATAGTGATCAATCAACTATCATACAAGCATTCAAGACTATAACAAGAGCAATAATTAACTTGTCCCACAAAATCTTTTAGCTTTATAAGTCAGATATGCGCCTGCGCATACATGTCAAACTGCCCAAACAAGATGTCAGAATTAACGACTGTTTATCAACAAAGTTCCATAGTGAACTTGACTTTAAACAAGTTCAACTTCATCCTAACCCATATGTTTATCTTTGAGCTTAATCTTGTTTTGCCCAATGACCCAACGTACTAAAACATCCAATGCCTTTGAGTCTTGGCATTCTTTCTTGAAATAAAATGATTCCTTCGGAGTAGTCCATTGCAACTCTTTTAAAAGTCAACTAGTTGCCGATACATGACATCTATGTTGTGCTCGCCCATCAGTTTAAGAGATATCGCTTCTTTTCTTGTCATCTTAAGTGCCCCATTCTGCAAAAAATATATTATACTTGTGTAAGAACTTTGATAAAAAATCTATCTAATTTACAACGCAACACGCTCATTTGTAAGACCAAAGATGTTAGTGGCAATACATGAGTCAATAATGTTATGAGAAGGAATCAAATTCCTCTTTTTAGACTTACAAACCTGCAATAAAATAGAAACAATTCACAACATTAAAACATGCTTGATTGGATTAGTATACCAAGAAAAGGGCTTGTACCAGGGTAGAGTTATTCTCTTTGCATCTAGCAGGAACTTTGGTAACTCTTTTAGCTTTTCCACTTTCTCTTCCTTCTCTCTTCAAAAACCATTCCATCTCAAAAACATTACAAAAATAGAGATTTCAAGTCTCTACAAACAGTTGACAATGAGCAGACCCTTGAAATGATGACATCATTGTGATGATTTCTTGTTTGTGAGATCCTTTAAAGGCTGCAAAAACAAGAATTTCTTGAGCCCTTTCAAGGGGGACAACCTTTAATGACATCAAACCACCAATATCATTGAAGGTCTCTTTGTTTCCACACTATAAGTAGACATATAGATACCATTCAAACACCATTAATAGATAGAGTTTGTTCTTCACACTTTGTGTCTGGGACAATTACGTTCAAGCACATGACCTTTGGCTTATTTTTTGATATGGTAATGAGTAGTGTAGTATCACCATTCTAAAACAAAATTGACATTAGCATGCAAGTCCCAATATTTAGCTCAACAAGATAACAAACCAACAAAGTCTTCCCATCTAGATGTCTCCATATCACTTATGTCGTCAAAGTCTACTAATGCATGGTTAAGCACCTACATAAACTATCATCTATAAGAAGAAAAGTAGGTCTCAACCCATGAAATAACCAATACTAAAATGAAATCCTCACAAAATACTTGATGATTGAAACGCCATGGTCTTCACCAGCCTCTGCCAAATCAAACATCCTCCATGTCGACTATTCACCAACACCAATAAACATAGCCAAAGTTGAGGGATTGCATGTAATTAATTTTGTGGAAAAGAACACAGTCTACCTCTCTCACTTCTTCGTTTGAATGATCCAAGTGAATAGGTAGATTTGTGCTTAGAGGAGAGTCATTTCCAGAAATAGAGATATGCAAAGTGGATACATGCAAGGCCCCAGGTGGGACTGCCTTAGAATGAACCTCCCAACCCCCCTTTATATAGCCCCTGGACCTCATTCCCTATCCACAGTAGCAGTTAGCCCCTTGCGCCTGGTCCTTCACCACTGGCGTTTATGCCATTGGAATGACATTATTCCCTCCTTGGGGAAGTGTTTTCGTCCTAAAAAAGAAAAGTGGGAAACTTCTTCTTAAGAGCACGAATTTTTTCCCAAGTGGCACTTTCTTTAGGTCGATCTTTCCACTTGACAAGAGCCTGTCGATGCACATGATGATACATACGTAAATCATGATAGTTGAGAATACATTCATGTTCATGCGGTTGGGTAGGAGGCTCAACGAAATCAACCAAAATTTGCTGGTCAACAACATTGTTGCTCCATGCAAGCATTTTCATAAACGGCTTAGATGAACAATCGGATGAATACGAGAATGTAGAGGTAATGAGAGTTTGTAAGCTCGATTATCCACTCGCTTGCGTATCTTGAAAGGCCTACAATATCTCGGAGATAATTTAGGTAGTATTGTAACCTAGGGAAGTGGAAGAGGTTACCTTCTCATTATCATGGACGTGCTTCTCTTGCGGTAAGTAAATCTTCAAGGTCGAAAATTTATCTTGTGCCCAACTATGCAATTCAACTTGATGTGTTGGTATGTCCACTCCCAAGGCTTCCCATAAAGGCGCAAACATATATAGAAGATTGCTTCCGTTGATGTTACTATTGAGTATGGTGCGTGTGTATCAATTGGAGCCTAGCCTTTAACAAATCGAATAACTTCCCTTGTATTCTAGAAAGAGATGCCTTTTGAGAACTCTTTTTCCATGTTTTAATGAAAGAGCACAAGATCTATAAGTGAAAATTGCTAGCTAAGCACATAATTGGCCTCTATTGGAGGCATGTGAACAATTGTAATAACAATGACCTCTCTCTCTCTCTCTCTTTGGAGTAAAAGGTGAAAGCAAAGGTCTTGATTTAGGGTATCATCATCTATCATTTAGGGAAGAGTTTGGGCCGCTATCTTTTCTTTGAGATTAATTGTCCTCTTTTGTATATGAACGTGTGAGGCTCATGTTACCCACTCTTTACATCTTTAGTAGTATTTCTCATATCCCCAACTATGATAGATTGGTTAATATAATAATATGTCTCTCTCTCTCTCTCTCTCTCTCTATGTACATTCCTCTTTCACCAGTTTGTAGCGGATTGGTCTCATGGGTTATTTTGGCCTTTTGAAGGCATTAATATATTAGTTGATTTCATCAACCCCCCACCTCCCCTGCCCAATGCCCGTCCTTGTTTATATACCTTAGATATGTTAAGTAGAGTTTCTTTCGACTCTAGTAGCACCTCTAGATTCATCTTAGTATCTCTTTTTTGTACCTCTTGAAGATGTTAATATATCATTTCATCTCTCTCTCTCTCTCTCTCTTCTCTCTTCTCTCTCTCTCTCTCTCTCTCTCTCTCTCTCTCTCTCTCCTCTCTCTCTCTCTCTCTCTCTCTCTCTCTCTCTCTCTCTCTCTCTATATATATATATATATATATATATATATATATATAATTATATATATATTATATATATATATAATATATTATATATTATATATATATATATACCACCCTTGAAGATCATCGATCATAGTCAATCTCGGATAGCTTTCTTACACCTTGTGCGATGCAAGAAGCGAGTATTCCGAGCTCAGATGGAGCGGGACTTATACCAGTTTTTCTTGAGAAGAGACTCAGGAGAGGCATGTAGTCTCTTTCACAAGCACTCTCCTCCCCTAGTGATTACTTTTTTCGATGTATGGAGTCAGTATGCAACATCCTTATATGTGCAGACACCCCTTCCGGATCATTTTGAGCCATGTTCATGTACAAGTACCTTCTTTACTACTGAGATGGTAAAGACAACCATTGACAGGATGAAGACCAAGAGAGCATATGATCATGAATATGGTCTAGTAGCAAAGCACTTTATACATGCTAGAGATATGTTGACAAAGGTTCTTGCAGTCATGTTCACTCGTGCATCTGTGAGGGTCTAATTCAGATCATGCCTATCTTCAAGGTAGGTGATCCTACGAAGGCTAGAAACTATCATACTATTATGATTGAACACACATTGGCATGGTTGTATGCATCTATCCCTAAGCAAAAGTTGAGGAGCTCTGTAGAGAGTGAGGGTGTACATGCAGCACGACATGAGGATTTCAAGAGAGGCTTCTCCACTGTTGACCACATTCCAACACTTAGAGACATCATCAAGGAGGGGAGGGCACATGAAAGATTGATTTATTATAGCTTTGTGGATTTGGAAAAAATCATTTTACAATATGGTGCCAAGAGCTAGATTGATGCGCATGCTACAGGAGATGGGAGTAGAGGAGTATAAGCCACCTCATTATATCACCCTCTTGTACTAGGCACCCATTGTATCAATGATCACAAATTATATTACCCTCTTGTACTAGGTACCCATTGTATGAGAAATCACAAATATGCCACACAGTACCAGCTAGTAGAACTCCTAGATTCATTTTTAGGATGTCTTTTTTGTACCCAAACATGGTATCAGATTTACCAATTTGTGTCTGTTTGGTCTTATAGGTCATTATGGCCTCTTGACGACAGTACTATGTCATTTCATTTCATTCCTGACTCTCTAGATTTTGGACAAACAGAGGAGCATCCACCACTGCAAAGCTCGGCTCATGCTCACACCCACAGTACTCTCATTGACTGAGCATTGGAGCTAGTGAGATCTAGATGCTTGTGACTAAAGAGAGGAAGTTCACAACATTGATGGGGACTGCAGTAGAGGATTCGAGCCATACTATCTCGACATCTAGAGTACACACGAGGATAAACTCATGACCCATTAGATCACCCTATTGTAATGGACACCCATTGTATCATTGATCACACATACCCTACACAGTTCTAGCTAGTAGCACTCGTATATTCATTTTAGCATCTCTGTTTTGTACTCAAACATGGTATTAGATTCACTAGTTTGGAACGGTTTTAGTTTAATACGGTTTCAATGGTCTCATAGTTCATTTTGGCCTCTTGAAGGCACTAATAGATCATTTCATTCTCTCTCTCTCCCCCCCCCTCCCCTCCCCCTCCCCCACCCAAAGAAGCTTCATCTCTCTCTCTCTCTCTCTCTCTCTCTCTCTCTCTCTCTCTCTCTCTCTCTCTCTCTCTCTCTCTCTCTCTCTCTCTCTCTCTCTCTCTCTCTCTCTCTCTCTCTCTCTCTCTCTCTCTCTCTCTCTCTCGCTCTCTCTCTCTACATTTCCCTCACCTTTCCGCTAACGTCAATCTATTTCCAAGCATGACCAGCAGCTCTTGATTTAAAATGTCACCTATTAGAAGCGGCTGATGACGTTGATCTTGGCAGAAATTTGCGATGGGAGCCCTGCGGAGGCCAGCTCCGCCCACTACTCCGGCAGGCAGCCGTCCTTCGCCGCTAGGAGAGTGTCGTCGGTGCTGACTGTGGTGAGAACATTCTTGCCATCAGATGTGCCCATAGTCCATTGGATGGCTCCAATGGACGCCCAGGAGGGGCAACTGTAGTTGCTAGTGTACATACTTGCCCTCCTTGAATGGTCAATGAGCACGAGCTGGTGATGGCACAGGCGAGACGGCGTTGCTGGGGAAATCAGCTAGCGCGAACAATGTCTGCACTAGGTTGCGATGCACAATATGAGGCCAAGGCTTTCGTGTTGAGATGTAGAGAGAAAGAGAGAGAGAGACGAGACAAGAGACACACCATATACGCTCCCAAAGACTGATTCATATTGAGGACAAGATACAAATATATAGGTGAGACCAAGTTCAGTAGAGTGAGCCATATATAGCTCCAACACCCCCACTCAAACAAAGGTCTCTAGCTTTGGATGAAAAAACCCTTGGGGAGTTCAAGGGAAAAACCCAAGCCCCTATACAATGTGAAATATGAACCAGCGGTGATGATGTGAAAGTGAATTGTGCATCTATGTACAAATATTCAAGTGACTTAGATATCACAAGGTGCAAATGTGGAGTGTGCATAGTGCATGGTACCTAAAATGTTACAATGTCATATGTACAAAGCTATTACAATAGAAAAGAAGCTAATCTAGAAAGAGTGAGGCCGAAGCAACTCCAAGCTCCGAGCGCAAGAGGATGAAACGTGACTCATTGAGGCCTTTGGTCAAAATGTCTGCAATCATCTGGTCACTTGGACAGTGTTCAACCATAATGGTTCCCTTGCGTACTTCATACCTGACATAATGATAATGGACAGCAATGTGCTTTGACTTATTATGTTGAACATAGTCTTTTGCAAGACTAATAGCACTTTGGTTGTCACACCACAAGGGTGTGCTAGAAAGAGGAGAGTGACCAATATCAACCAGCATTTGTCGAAGCCAAATCAACTCACGAGCTGCAAGTGATGCCGCAACATATTCTGACTCAGTCGTAGAAACTGCAACACAACGTTGTTTCTTGCTGGTCCAAGAAACAAGACAACCATTTATAAAGAAGCAATTTCCACTAGTAGATCGCATAGATAAATGTGAGCTTGCCCAGTCTGCATCTGTGTAACCCAAAAGAGAAAGAGATTGCATAGAATCCGATGTGAGTTGTCGTCGATAGACTAAACCAAAATCTGTAGTGCCTTTCAAGTATTTCAATACACGCTTTGCAGCAGACCAATGCTTAAGAGAAGGAAATGCAAGATGTTGTCCAAGATAGTTAGCAGCAAACAGAATATCAGGACGAGTGTTCATGCCAACAAACTGAAGACATCCAATCAAGTTAGCATAAGGTTGATTTGTGACAAGTTGACCACCATTGTCAGAAGTATTCTTTGTAGAGCTCGCAAGACAAGGTGTGTTGGCTGAATGTGCAGATTCCATACCAAATTTTTGAATAGTATCTGCAATAAACTTTGACTGTCGAAGGAATAAAATACCTTTTGTACGGTTCCGTTGGATTTGAATGCCAAGACAAGAGTGAATCTCTCCAAGATCCACCATATCGAATGCAGAAGACAATAAATTTTTCACTTGTTGAAGAAATCCCAAATCATTGGAAACAAGGATGGTATCATCCACATAAAGAGCAAGAATCACAAAACTGCTACCTTGGCGTTTTATGTATGAGTTGGGGTCTGACGAGCAAAACACGCCTTGAACTTGTCAAAAGATCCATCTGCTTTTACTTTTGTTTTATACACCCACTTACATTTAATAGATGTACGACCAGGAGGTAATTCAGTTAGTATCCATGTACCTTTAGAGATAAGGGAATCGTACTCTGCTTCCATAGCCTCTTGCCATTGATCCTTTTGTGGTGAAGAGATAGCTTCATCATAAGTAATGGGATCTTCGGAAGTAGAAAAAGCATTATCAACAATATCGTCATCATAAACATGACATGAGCCATGTTCAAAATCAATAGGCAGATCAACAAAAATATCAATATCATCATTGGCGACATTCGGAATGGATGGTTGTGAAGAGGAAAGTTGCTCTATAGGAAGAGTTTCATCTTCTGAAAGAAATGGAAAAGCTTGAAGCAATGATTTAGTATCATCAGAATCATCCATGGACCATGAGCCTCCCATAAGCTGTTCGTTAAAAGTAGCATCACGATTCACAATTACTTTCTTGGAGGAAGGGTCATAGAATTTGTAGCCTTTGGAAGTGTCAGAATATCCAATAAAAATAACTTTAAGACCAGGAGCATCAAGCTTTGTTCGTGTTTCTTTGGGAACATGAATATAAGCAATACATCCAAAGGTTCGAAAATGAGATACAGAAGGAATGTCACCTGTCCATGCTGTGATGGGTATCTTACCAGAGGGTGCAGTAGTGGGAAGATGATTCTGAATAAATACTGCTGTCAAAGTAGCTTCACCCCAGAAAACACGAGATAAGCCAGAATGAATCAGCATACATCTTACAGCATTGAGAATAGTGCGATTCTTTCGTTCAGCAACACCATTCTGTTGAGGCGAATATGGAATAGTGTGTTCATGATGAATTCCACTATCAGCACAGTAACTCACAAACTCTCGAGAAACATATTCGCCTCCATTGTCACTACGAAGCTTCTTAAGGCGATGACCAGTTTGAAGTTCCGCAGCCTTGTGGAATTGTTTGAAAACAGATAAGGCTTCAGATTTTTGTCTAAGTAGAAATACAGTCGTATACCTTGAGAAATCATCAATGAAAGTAATGAAGTAGCGATATTGTGATCTCGAAGAAGGTAGAGGTCCACATATATCAGTATGAACAAGATCCAAGATGTCATGAGAATGAGTTGTATTTGAAAGAGGAAAGGGTTTACGATTGTGTTTCCCAAGAGCACAAAATTCACAAATTCCCATATGGGGATGGGCTTTAAGATCCATGCCATGAACAAGATCACGACGTTGAAGATCAAGGAGTTTTGAGAAATCAGCATGAACAAAACGGTGATGCCATACTTTGCAATCATGATCACCTGGAGCAGTGACAATATTTGCTACAGCATCGTTGAGAGAGAGTTCAAATAAATTACCGTTTCGAGGAGCAGTGGCTATAGTCTGTCCATCTTTCTCAATTCGGCATTTGGTATAATCAAATCCAACAAAAAGACCAAGATCAACAAGTCTAGCAACTGAAAGAAGATTACGTTGAAGATCTGGTACATGTAATACTCCTCGCAAAATTCGAGTGGAAGAAGATAAGGTACCAAGATATAAGTCTCCAATACCCTTTACTTGACAAGTAGTATCATCAGCAAGATAAACAACACGTTGAACTGGCAGTGGATGATAGTTATGGAGCCACTTAGACTGATATGTCATATTTCCTGTAGCACCAGAATGGACAATAAAAAGTGATCCATCACGTACATGAAGTATTCTGTCTGGAGCAACTGAACATAGGACGCAACTTGTTTCTGGTACAATGTTGTTTCGATGTTCAATAGCATATGCTCTATTCCAATCTGTGTCGAATCGACGTTTATAGCACATATGAGTGGGATGATCAGATCGTCCACAATATTCACAAGAAGAAGAAGAAGAGTCTCTAGATAAACGTGGTTGTTTTGTGGTAATATTGTGTTCTTCATCATATTGACGTGCCCAACAATCATCTTCAGTATGGCCATTTCTGTTGCGGTAAGAACATTGCTTATTAGGAAATTTGAGACGAGAGAAAATATTACCGCGACGGCCATCTCTGCGGTTTCCTTGTTGAAATGGACGCCTTCGAGCATAAAAAGCACGTTCCATCTGTTGTGACTCAGTCTCCTCTTGTGAAATCATAGCTGTATCGTGACCAGCATTCCGACGTTCTTGACGTTGAGAGTATTCAATTAAAGACATGCAAGCTTGGTCGAAATCAAGACCATCTTTATTAGAGAGCATAGTAACAATGTTATCATAAGAAGAGTCCTTCACCGTATCAAGGAGAAGTGTAATCAGTTGCTTTTGTGGAACAGGATCACCGGCAGCACCAAGTTGATTAATAATAGATTTGAAAGACTCAATATGTCCCGTCATGGCAGTACCAACTTCATATTGTAACTTGTTAAGCAACCCTCTCAAATAAAGTATTTCTGTAACAGATTTCTTCTGAAAGTTTGCAATAAGGTACTTCCATACATCATGGGAAGTAGGCAGTTCATACATATCAAGCAAAAGGGAATCAGTAAGAGCAGAAAGAATATACCGACGAGCTGCTTTATCACGTCGTTGCCAATCCGTATAGGCAACATTCCAATCTTCAAATATAGGTCCTTCAGTGATAAGCACGTTATCATTATCCGTATCAACAAGCTGAGGCGGACAAACACGATTTCCAAGAACAACATCGGAGAGTTCATCACCTTCAAGAATTAACAACATCTTTGCTTTCCAGCCTAGAAATCCTTGACCTTGGAAAGGAGGAACAGAACGTTGGCCAGAAGGAAAGCCGTTGACGAGAATATTCATAGCCATATCTTGTTGCGAGAAGACGTATAAGATAAGATCGCAGAATCTTCACACCATATATGGTGAAGGCCGCAATTGAGAATGAGAGAGATATGAGTATTGCGTTCTGTCAACGATAAACGTAAGAAGGATGCTCAAGGAACGTCCAAAGATGTGAGAGACGTCACCCAAAAAAGACAGGGTAAAGGAGACGTTAATAATAAACGAGTCCTCAAAATAGAGTGGCGTGAGACGCAAGATTGACGGACACAATATGAATAGCAAAAAGCTAAATCTTCTCGAAAAAGTTAACGCTAAAATAAGAAAAACGATCGCGGACGCTTCACGAAGAAGTAGGACGAAGAAAGCTGCGTCAAGCTCTATTGCAGTAAAAACAACATAACTTTCTGCTGCGAACTCCGATTGACGCAAACCTAGAACTCAAATCGAAGAGCTCGAGGAGACGAACAAGTTTTGGATGAAAAGTGCCATTGCGCTACGCTCCATCGCGCTTTTCCCGTTTCTCCAAATTTTGAGCAGAACAGCAAGAAAAATTGAGATGAAGTTCAGGGTGTCATTAACAAGAAAACATAATCAATGATTAGATTGATTATAAATAAACGCCACATAAAACACTAATCATATTCTTCTTAACAAAGGCCAAAATGACCCATGAGACCAACCCATTACAAATTGGTGAATTTGATACCAAGTCTTAGTATAAAAAGGAGATACTAAGATGAATCTAGAAGTATTACTAGTAGGCATTGTGTGGGGTATGTGTGATCACTAATACCACGGGTGCCCAAAAATAAGAGGGTGTTATAATGGGTAGTTCATCCAGTCTCATCTGCATTGTGGATGTCAAAGCCTTCTTTGAATAGCACATGCGACATATCGTGTTGATTGTTGTTATCCCTCTAAACCTACCGACATCAAATCTTAAGTTGTTGTGACGATGAATGCACCATAAGCAGCATACCGTAACCCATGTGTGTGTGTGTGTGTGTGTGTGTGTGTGTGTGTGTGTGTGTGTGTGTGAGTGTGAGTGTGTGTGTGTGTGTGTGTGTGTGTGTGTGTGTGTGTGTGTGTGTGTTTGAGAGAGAGAGAGAGAGAGAGAGAGAGAGAGACAGAGAGAGAGAGAGAGAGAAGGGATGTACAAATTGGTAGCTACATAAAAATTGAGGATGTATAAGCAATTTGGAAGTGTTATATAGAAAGTGCATTGTGATTTTGTGTTGTAAGTATTTTATGTCTAATTATTGTTATTGAATACCTTGATTGAACATGTTCAAAGTTCCTGTAGGGCCATGGAAGAAAGCTCGGAAAATGTCATAACTGATTTAGGCGAGGTTGTGAGAGTTGCAACCCAAGAGGGGTTGAAATCATCTAGGCTAGTTGTAAAGGGGATGGGCACATATGTTGAGCTTGACACAATGTTCTTGGAGAATTGGATGGCCAAGCACGAAGTAATTCAGTGCGAGGAACCACTCCCGTGGGTTCTCTTGTGCCAATTTCATGGTCACAAAGCTATCCGTCTAACAAGGAGAAACAACATTGAAGGCCTGGTTCATAAATTTAGGCATCATGTGGCACATACGTGATGTGAATTTACCTTGCAAAAAGAAGTGCATGTTACCCACATATGCCATACTACACATTGCTTCTTTCTACCATTGCACAATACACGAAACAAGGTGATATATGAAATGAGTGACACCATTTTTTGAATTTGGTTGCTAAAACCTAGAAATGCTGGATGTGCATGACCATGGCTGGAAATAGGGGATGTAGTATTCGTTGTAAGCAGCTCCTCCTGGTCTACTCCATCTTTCAAGGTTGTTGTCGTGTTCAATATAAATGCATAACAAAAAGCCGTTGAGCTAGGGGTTTTGAGGAGAGTTGCAACCAAAGATTATCAGAAGAGAAAACAAGTGGCAAGATTTTGAAACATGTTTGAAGGTGCTTCGTGGACGACCTCCGATTTAGAATGCCATTGATGCTAATGCCATGCCTACTTGTTTGAAGAAAGAGACATTAAAATATTGATTAGGTCACTCATTGTAGCACTCAATATTTCAACATTTAAAGAGTTTATCACATTAGAAACCTTTGCTAAACGAGTGCTTAATTTGTATATAGCGGGTGGATACTCACTTTTGTAAAAGCGGCCCACATTTTATCTTGCTTGTAGTGCTCACGTTAGAGAGAGAGAGAGAGAGGGGGGCCGGGTGGGGGGGGGATTTGTGCTCACCTAAAAGTAGAAAATGTTTGAAGCTATCAAAAGTAGACAAAGAGCATGTATATATTTCATCTTTTCTTGTGGTAATTTTTTAGAAGTGGAAAAAACAAGCCATGAAAAATAGATAGTGCAAGATTTGAATATCTTGTTTAACCGTCAAACATTATTTGCTCTTTACATACATTGCCCACCCATATGAAGGATGGCCACCCCGATGACATCACACTCATGTGGTAGCCGCATGAGCACATGTTGAAGCTCTACACCACATCAGTAAGCAATGTAAAAAAGATAACATAAATTAGGTTGATGTGAGCTCTATTCATGTGTTGAGGTAGAAGCACTCTTGAGATGGATTAAGGAGTTGAGAGATTTGTGCACTTGTGAGGCCGTTTCCAAAGTTTCAAGAGGACGGTGGAGCATAGCTTAAGAAGCACAGATGCATGGGCATTGGTGTAGAGAGAGAAGCCATTCCACCAAGAAACCATAGTGGAAGCAGCAGCAACCAGCTTAAAGATCTAGCTTGGAAGGAAGAAAAAAGAATTCTTTTGTTCTTCAATATGGCTGTTGGTATGTACATAGGTTAAAGTTAGTCATTGATCCTCATAGAAAAAATTTAGATCGTAAGAAAAATACCTATTGTGAAAGATAGCTACTTAGAACTATTTAAGTGTGGAGCTCAAATAAGAGTGAAAAAAATTATGAAAATATCCGATGAAAATAAAGTTGTGATTGTGTGAGAAAACTTCATGCCGTGTATAGTTGTATTAAAATAATTTCCGTTGAAATGCTACTGGAAGGTAAGGAAATATACTCATTGCAAAAAAAACATATGAGCTTGTTTAAGGTATAAATATTTACACGTAAGAAAGTTGCTATTTCTACCTAGAAATTCCTATTTTATTGCTAGAAAAAAGTATAGTTCAATTTTTTGCTCGAAGAAAAGGGATGTAGAAAAAGTGCCATGTGTAAAAGCCATAATATTTACATTCAAATGGATTCTAAAAAACGTTATTCACACTTTAGAGTGATAAAAGTGATATTTACGCTCAATTTTCATAGGTGTAAAAATGTCTAAAACTTGTAGTGATACCCTCCCCTGTAGGCTTCTTCTTCTTCTTCCTCCTTCCTTCAATACAACACTTTCAAGGAGCGCCTCACCTTCTCCTCCCTCATATGGTAGGAGTAGCACCTCTGCACCTCTCATCCACACCATCATTGCACTATACCCTTGGGAGAGCTGTGCCAGCTTCACACCCTCCCGAGTGGCCTCTTTCCAAGCTCCTAGCTGCAGCTTCCGGCTCCGAGCTTCCCTTGCCCATTTCAGGAGAGGAGGTTGCAACTGAGCGCATGCATTTTTGCACCTACATTGGTCTGCCTTAGCTCAACCCATTAGCAGCTAGAGATCGATGCTTGGCTTGGGCTCTACTACTCCAGACGATGGCCGAGAACATGGCGGTCGGGTAATGAGACTACTTGGCGTTTTTGCATCGATATTGGGGCCCTTTAGCTCCACCTTATCATACTCGCTACCTGCTACACGTGGGCATCGGATGTAGTTGTTGCACCCGCCGCATCCTGCAAATAAAAGAGAAAGCTGCTTGCGGCATGGCTCTTAAGTCCAGTTGAGGAGCTCAATGGAAGCTTTCAATTCTCGCAAAAGGTCCGTGAACTCTCTCTCTCTCTCTCTCTCTCTCTCTCTCTCTCTACCCGGTTGCAAGCGTCCAGCTCGGGCTCTCTCTCACACACGTACACAACCTTATAATCGTATAGTGCTCTCTCACACACATACACAACCTTATCGTATAGTGCTCTCTCTCTCTCTCTCTCTCTCTCTCTCTCTCTCTCTCTCTCTGGCGACAGATGAAACAACAAAACGCAGGCTCTCACCTACGATGGAGATGCAGGAACAATGAATCAATCTCTCTCTCTCTCTCTCTCTCTCTCTCTCTCTCACACACACACACACACACAGGACGCGGAGCTTGACTTCCTCAAAATTTCCAAAGCATGTCTGACAATAGCCATACATTTTGTCTCTCTCTGCCCCCGTTTGAAGCTGGACTCTGGAGCTTGGGATATGCCAAATTGGCAATCGTGTAAAGGGCACGTGCTATTTTATGTTTAGTACTACTGGCGGCCACCTTAGAGGCTTTTTTCTTGTCTCGTTGAGTGCAGGGCACACTACCGGAGCTTGTGACTGAGTAAGGAGGTATCGACACGGGTCAGGCGGGGGGACCGGAATCCCTCCCCCTTTTATAGAAGTATAGAAGTATAGATTATTTACTTGCCTTTTCTGGATTGGTCAGACAAAATTTTGTAAAAGTGTGTGTCTTTGATGTCTAAATTCCTGTGGAATGCTACTTCAACTGTTGTAACTCTAGTTGCATGGCATAAAATTTCACAGCCATACTGTAAAGGGGGTCTGCATATTAAGGACTTCAAGATGCATGCTCAGGCTAGAAGGGCTTGTTCTAGAGCTTGTTCTGGAGCTTTGTCTTTAAAATTCCACCAGCACAATTGATGGGGAGGTCGGCCCTTTCCCTTTTCAAAAAAGGGATAGGGAAAATCAATCAAATGATGGACTCTAACCTCCATTTGAAACTTTTTTCTGCTGCCAGGAGACAATTCGGGCTTGGAAATCATCAGAGAGGATTATGGCCATCAACTTGGAGCACATGTATACAGCATGGAAGTGTTGGGCCAGCCAAATGTACAAGAGAGACACAAACATTGGCTACTGCCTGGATATGCAGCCTATGTGGAACTCCCCATCTTTGGTCTTTTATGTAGTAACTCTACCAAAATCATGTATTTTCTAACGATGTAATAAACAAGGTTCTCTGTACATGCAAGTCAAATGGTGGGACAAAGTAATATTTGACATTTGGTCTATCCCCAACCAATTTAAATTCAAGTTTTCTTTGTGGAGAGTCTGTACTGGAGTGCTCATACTCTTAACTTCTCTAAGAAGTGGCTCACTGATGGGAAATGCAATGTATGCAAGAAGGATGAATCGGTCAGACATGTTTTTTGGCATTGTAAACTTGTAGCTGAATGGTGGAAAAGGTCAATCAGTATGTGGTTAGATGCATTAGGGTTACAACTCTAAAAAATTAGTTGACATTCTGCAAAGTGTATACTCATCAAGATCCTGCGCGGCATGCCTTGGAAGTTTCAATCCAGTCATACCGAGTTTGGTTTTTGTGATTCATATGGTCCATGCAAAATGCACGTGTATTTGAGGATGCTTCTAAGTCTAATCATACAGACCCTCTGTCTCTCATTAGGGAAAGGATGACAGAAGATGCATTACTATTACATGACAAAAGGCTAAGAGAAAGAGTACTTCTGATCATTGGGAAGCTGAAGGCCTAGCACCATCAAGATGATTATAAATATGTCAGATAAATCAATTTCCTCCGCCAAAAGAGAGAGAGAGAGAGAGAGAGAGAGAGAGAGAGAGAGAGAGAGAGAGAGAGATAGAACGCCTGCTGCTCTACATGGCCTACCCTAACTGTTAAAACACGGCCATCTATTAGCAACCAAACTAGAAGCCACTGACCTCATGCAGCTAACCCTAAGCTACTAACCTTAAGCGGATAGCCCTAAGTGGATGGAAATGGCCAAACACCGCACTAATCCAATTTAGAGCAGCCTGACCTAAGCATCTTTATAGAGCCTACTCTAATCGTCTGAACATGGATATCTATTAGGGGTCAAACCTTAAGTTGCTAATCCTAAGATGCTTGACACAACCTACCCTAACCGTCCAAACACAACCATCTAGTAACGGTTAAACCAAAATCCGCCAACCCTAAGAAGCTAGCTCTATGAAATGGCCCTAAATGGATTGAAATGGCCAAATGCTAATTTTTTGTGGATTGAAACATGCACCTAGCCAATCCTAAGTAGCAAACTCTAAACTAATTAAAATGGCCAAACCCTAACACTTGAACCAAAGTGTTTAGGTCTAACCAGACTAAAATGGTCAAATGTATGAAACGAACTAAGTTTTAATTTAAACATGAACAAATTATAAAGTCTTTTGGTTTAAGTATAAATTGACCTAAACAAAATCAAAACAACTGAATGATTCTTTTTTAAACTTACTCTTACTACCAAATTTTAATATGTTTGATTGTGAATGATAATATTTAATCGAATTTTGAAAATAAGAAATTTGATATTATTATTTTTATTTATTTGTAAAATGTGTATGTGTGTGTGCATGTTGTGCTAAATTGTGTGTGAACATATGTGCAACTTTATTTATTTACGTGTTTATGTGCATGTGTGTACTGTGTGTGTGTGTGTTTGTGTACAAGAAAAGAAAGAAATAGTGCACTCACAAGCGACCTAAGTGAGCACAAAATCCTTGAGAGGATTCAAAATGCATATATACACATTCACACACACACCAAAACCAAAAAAATTGTCACAAATTTGCAAAACAATCCTGGGGAGGTCACCTAATAAAAATGTAACCTATCACATGAGTTCAACAGAAGGGTATTTAAAGTTCTTGAAACCTACATAAATATATATACAGAAGGGCATTATTTCTTCAAATTTGAAAAAAACTTACAGACTTTAAAAGAAAAGGGTACATTATATTCTTAACAAAATTCACTGATAAGGGGTTTTACAAACATGTTTTGAACGCACGTGATATGGTGGTTTTACACATAGTGAACCCCCCGAGAAAACAATCTCACCTTGTTCTCATAATTGGTATCCTCTGAGAACTTTTCTTGACTGCTAATTTCTTGGTTTTATTTTAAGATAATTGTAGTTCCAGCTCAGAGGATGCCTAAATACATGCATCAAGATTTCATAGACTCAAATACATATACAATTTTGTTCCTGTAAAGGCATGGAGATCTATGTGAGTAGTTAAGTTCGCCTTCCCATTTTCACATGGGTTAGCTGAATCCAAAACATTTCCCATGCTGTGGCGGGGTGAAGCACTCTTGTGAGCACAAGGGTTGACTTGAATGTGGTCTTTTGGAATGCATTAATGAAAGATCTATTGTTGGAGGCAATAGGTATGGCCTTTGAGAATGATTATTTTATGCAAGTTGGGAATTATGCATGCACAAGGAGTGGAGGATGTTATCCTCTTCATGAGGACCAATTAGTTTGAGGTCATGTCTTTGTTCAATGAAACCTCTTGAGGAGACATTGAAGGCCCTCCGAGATAAACAAATATCTTTATGGTTGGAACCTACTCATTATCTTTTAAACTCACGGAGTTCACTATACGTAGGCCCTCCATAATATATCACATGCATTGAGGCCCAATTTAAAATCACTAATTTGGACATTTTTCATAAATTGAATACACCCATTTCACCTCCCCATCTTTACAAGCAATACGCAGCATGCATGAGCATGTGTCGACATGAAACCACCATTCGTAAATTGGAACAAGTTAGAGAGAGAGAGAGAGAGAGAGAGAGAGAGAAGTGTGTGTGTGTGTAGGAAAGAGAGAGAGAGAGAGAGAGGTGTATGCGTGTAGGAAATTAAAGAGAGAGAGAGAGAGAGAGAGAGAGAGAGAGAGAGAGAGAACTAATGTATGCGTATGAAAGTAAAATTAAAGAAAGAAATGAAATGAAATGCTATACTAACATCTTGAAAAGGTCAAAGTGACCTATTAGACCAGAAACTTACAATGTGGTGGATCTGATACAAAGTCATAATAACAAGATGACAAAATGACAAAATAGAATATTATGGAATCCTAAACTGCTGGGTGTGGCCTAAGCAGCTAAAACAGCTAGCTGGGAAAGGTAGATCATAGGAGATCCAACATCTGTCGCTGGCGAGCCTCATCAATCTCCTCCATGGTCAGTAGTCTGACCGGGCATTGTGCATATCGAGCCAAAGTGACCTGGATCCTCTGATGCAGCCTTTGTCGATGTTGTGTAGTCTGGCCTCCGCAGTCATGGGCGTCTGGATCTCCCTAGCTCAGTCGCTCGTTCGATCAGTAGAGAGATAGGGAAGTAGAGAGAGAGAGAGAGAGAGAGAGAGAGAGTGATATATATATATATATATATATATATAGAGAGAGAGAGAGAGAGAGAGAGAGAGAGAGAGAGAGAGAGATAGGGAAGTGGAGAGCAAGACAGAGAGAGAGAGATAGGGAAATAGGAAGAGAGAAAAAGATAGGGAATAGAGAGAGAGAGAGAGAGAGAGAGAGAGAGAGAGAGAGAGAGAGAGAGAGCGAGAGAGCAAGAGCGAGATCGAGATCGAGAGAGAGGGAGATAGCGAGAGATGAGATTGAGAGAGAAAGAACAAGAGATACGGTACGTAGACAGAGAGAGAGAAATAAAGAGATAGAGAGTGATATATATATATATATATATAGAGAGAGAGAGAATTAACTAGAGATAGCTACAGAGGTAGAGAGACAGAGATAGATAGTAGATAGAGAAAGAGAGAGAGAAAGAGTTACGTTGGCTGACCAATTGTGTGAAAAGGACAGAAACTCTCTCTATCTCTCTCTCTCTCTCCCTCTAGAAGAAACTATGGAACTAAAACAGGCAAAGGGGTTTTGCCCGCTACATGCATTGCCATGTACACCTAGGAGTGCACGTATGTGTCTACCCATATAGGATTTGACCAATAAAGACAAGATTTTGACCCGGTGGTCCTGATCTCCGTACACCTCTGGACCGAGGTGTACGGAGATTGGGCAAGACTAGAGAATGCGAGGTAGTTTGCATTGTGAGGAGTATGTATATTAAAAGAACATTCATAATCATTGTAGATGTCAACGTAATCAACTAACATGGAGGAAAAGATTGCATGCTCGTGCACGCTCTGCAAGTATCAAATCCTGCGCAAGTGTAGGATATGTAATGAGCATGTGCACAAGTACGGAGAGTTTGCTAGAGAAACCGTACATAATCTACGATACGACTCCTACGGAACGGGCATTGATTTTCGCGACATACCACCTACATATGAGAGAGAGAGAGAGAGAGAGAGAGAGAGAAAAAGGATTATGCGTGAAGGTCCGACCAACATTTACAGACAGACGATGACGGCATGGAGGAGATGCCGGATGCCTTCTTCCAGACAAGTGAGGAGAACGCTAACGAAGCAGCACCAGAAGCCGTGCGCCTACCTCGTGAAGACATGTTGAGGAAGTTGGCACGTCAACCAATCTATGAAGGCGCCAAAATATCTGTGCTTCGTACTTGTCTGGCGTTTTTGAATCTGCAGTCAGTGTACGGGTGGTCGAATACAAGCGTCACTGCTTTGTTTAGGTACGTAATTTACAAAAGAGATTTTCTGATTGCAGGGGTGACGTGCTTGGAGAGATTTTTAATTTAATGTGGCTTAAACAGGTTGTTGTGGGAGCAACTTCTCCCGACTGACAATGAAATGCCCCCCTCCAGGCCAGACGTAAAGCAACTATTGACCACAGTTGGCTTGGACTACAACAAGATTCATGCATGTCCAAATGATTGCATTCTTTTTTGCAATGAATTCGCAGATTTTTTGTCGTGTCCTAAGTGCGGAGCAATGCGCTACAAACAAGATGCAGTTGGCGAGATAGTACCAGCTAAAGTGTTGCGGCATTTCCCTATTATTCCTAGGATAAAAAGCATGTTTTGTTGTGGTTCCATTGCAAAGTTGATGCGGTGGCATTCTACGAATAGATCCACTGACGCAACATTTAGGGTGCCCGCTCATTCAAAGGCCTGGAGGCACATTGAAGATACCTGGCCACATTTTAAGAGTTAACCACGCAATTTGCGTTTGGGCATGGCAATGGATGGAGTCAATCCATTTGGCTTGAGAAGCTCGTCATGGAGCACTTGGCCTGTGTGCCTTATCAATTATAACCTCCCGCCGTGGCCAGCCATCAAGAAGGGTCATTTGATATTAATCTTGATTGTACCTGGTAAGTTCAAGGTAAAAAACATGGATGTTTATCTAGCTCCACTAGTTGACGAGCTCTAGGAGTTATGGCATGGGATCGACATAGCAGATGAGGTTGAACCAGTAGGAGAACAACATGCAAGGATCCATGGACTTCTTATGTGGACTATGCATGATTGGCCAAGATACGGAGAAGCTTCTGGTAATGGTTCTTGATTTATAAAATTCTCGCTTTTCGCAAGCACTTTGCCTTGGCCTGATTCATGCTTTAGTATATGCAGGGCTAACAACTTCGGGATACAATGCATGTCCAATTTGCGGGCAGTCTTTGGATGTGTGCTATGCTGTCTCTCTTCGAAAGACAATTTATCAAGGCCATCACCGTTATCTTCCAGATGGCCATCACTGGCGCGAAGGTCAGCTTGGTCGTGTCGAATATCATCCTATGCATGTACAAGAGTGGCGTCGCCGATGAGAGCAACATGAGGGGCAACCTGTTCCAGGAATGAAACGTTTGTCCATTCTCCATACGTTGCCGTACTGGGGTGATCTACTAATTAACCATTTGCTGGATCCAATGCATATGTTCAAGAATGTGGAAGAGCTCCTCTGGAAGACAATCATGGGAATGAAAGACAATCGAGCTTCACGAGATGATTTACAGTCAGTTGGAAAGATGCCAGAGCTGTGGCCTTTCACCAATGCAGCTGGCCAAACAAAACTTCCAAGAGCGCCATGGATATTGCTAAAAAGCGAAGAGGGACAAGTTAAAAGGGTGATTTCAGAGTTGAGGATGCCAACAGGATATATGCGATGTCTCAAGACAGCATTCACCCGTGACGATCAACTGTCAGGACTGAAATCGCACGACTAGCATAAGTTCTTGCAATTCATTCTTCCAATTGCAATCAAGGGGTGTTTAACAGAGGAAGTGCGGACTTGCATATACAAGATTTTAGAGCTAGTGCGGTGGATCTCTTTCAAGGAGATACAGAAGGAATCTATTGAAGTCGCAAGGGCTAACTCCATTGAGGCAGTTTTCATGATTGAGAAGTATCTATCCACGAGCTGCCTAACTATCCAAATGCACTTGATCGTCAATGTAGTAGATGAGGTTGCAGTGGCAAGTACAGTCCATAGCCGTTGGATGTTCTTTCTAGAGCGGTTCATGAAAACACTTAAGGGTTTTGTTCGCCAAAAAGCGCGTCCAGAGGGGAGCATGGCAGAAGGATGGCTGGTGAAAGAGTCTCTTGTCTTGACGACCGAATTTCTATCCGTTTCTGACCCAGAAATGCCTCGACTGTGGAGCGATGATGAGGATGCAAGAATGGTGGGAGAGGAGCCGCAAGGGCAATGGGTGCCGAAGAAAATGAACGACGCCATGCGAGAAAAGATCATGAAGTTCTGTATACTAAATTCAACGCCGATGCAAAAATGGCTTGAAAGGTACGAAGAAGAGAAAGAGAGACGCAATAGGGGGCGACATGATCTCAGGCGAAGCCGAACGACTAGAGGCTTACCCTTGGCAGACTATCTCGCTCCTCTACTTGAATTCCCTACAATGGCATGGTTGGACAAGACAGTGAGAGCAACTCGACAGATCGGAGAACCAATATCTCTAGAAGAGGAGGCGCTGGCTATTGGATGTGATTGGAAGTATCATACATACATGGCACTGTGGTCGCATGGAAAGCATTTCAGAACACAACAAATTGATAGCAAAAGAAACACGTTTTACAGTGGGGTAATGGTTAGTTTCATGCAAAAGAGCAGGGCCAGTGCCAGAGACACGAATGAGAGCACTAGCAACCTGGATTACTGTGGTCTGGTGTCAGATATCCTGAAAGTCAGCTTCAGGCGGTTTGAGATTTTTTTGTTGGATGTGAAGTGGTTCAAGGTGATTACTTCTGGTCGCAATGCAACGGTATGCAGAGATGGAAACAAGCTTGTGCAAATAGATTCTACAAAGGTTTGGACAGATGCGAGCGACACATTTGCTCTCCCCGAACATTGCGAGCAAGTGGTCTTTGTACCGGACCCTCGAGAGCGACAATGGTGGTTTGTGGTTCAGGTTGCTCCAAGAAAAAACAAGTATTTGAAGGGCAAGAGCTCCTGGAGGAAAGTTGGTCAGACGATGTCCATACTACTGTGACATTAGATGAGGAGGAGAAAGGTATGGCAGAGAAAGCTAACAAATATACGAGGGATGATGCAGACGAGGCAGAATTGACACTTGTAGGTGAAGATGCAATGGATGAAGACAATCTGACAGAACGAGTTGGGGCTCAGTTATGTCTGCAATTAGAGATAGACGATGATACGGTGCAAGATCTTATCGATAATGCCTCACTCGTCGAGGCCTAGGCCTATAAGTGTTTGTGTGAAGACGTTGATATTAAGCTTAAAGTTTATTTAAACAAAGGTGTTCTGACGCTTTATTTTACTTTCTTTGTGCAGAACTTTAGTATGGTAGACCAGTTTCCAGATCTCCCTTCTATGAGTGCAGATGCATTCATGGGCTTCGTCACACGGATGACGCCCAATGAGATGGCAGAGGCTTCTCAGTATTGGATAGCCAGAGGCGGGTACTACGGCTCCGGGCTTCACACCCGAGGGTCCGACGCTTATGGGGGGGACACCTATGGGGGGACGTCCGCCTATGGGAGGGGGGATGCCTATGGGGGGGGGGGGATGCCAATGGGTACGACGCCTGCGAGCTCTCCCATCGCGACCACTTCGACACCTAGGGATGCGGCAGAGGCGGGTATCTCCTCATCTCCGCAGCACAGGTGCACTCGCTGATCTCGGCGATCGTCAAGTGGAGATGGTGGTTGCTGTGGAGGAGGGTCCACAGATGCTTCGACCCCTCCTCACTCACGACCCCCGTCCTACCTAGGCACACCTCGGACACCTTGGGGGGCACACGATCCTAGTGCCTCCAAGCTCTATACTGTACCGGCACATGGTTCTGTTGACATGGATAGAGTCGGGACTGAGATGAGACAGCAGATTTGTCAGCTCGCAGAGCTGCAGCTCGTGGAGCTGTAGTTTTCGACAAGCATTCTGATGTCTTGGCTTGAGCAGGATGAGGACAAAGTCAGTTATATAGTGGATACCATCCTGAGAGAGTACCAACCTGCTCCGGATTCAAATACTGTTCCGACGAGGTGGATCAAGGCTGTTATACGGGACACCGTAAAACATCGATGAGATGTGCAGCAAGCTTTTAAGACTGGCTCGTCGAAGCCTACGGGTATCCCACACGAGACATGGCTGCAGATTAGGGAGGATGAGCGGACAGCGGACACGCGGTTCAGACAACAGCGTCAGGCTGCGCAGATACGACAGATGACCAAAGGAACATCTCATCTTGGCAACGGAGGCTTCGACACCTTTCGCTATGAGTTTGTGAGTTTCTAATCCAATCCTAGCTATGGCGTTTTTTAAAACGTGATGAATCATGTATTCTTATTACTTTGATTTTTGTATAAATGCAGAATCTTGGGATGCATCGAGCCCCGACATGCCAGGAGGAGACAGATGGATATCACAGAGGTATCTATGAAGTATTGAATGATCTTGATGCTTCACGAGAGCCTGTAGACTGGGAGGCCTTAGAGTCTCGGTGATCGCTTGAGGTGAGACGTTAATATGTGTGAGTTGATTTAATTAAATAAGTATATGTGAAGTAATATCAATACTAATTTTGTGACTTCTCCTATGAGCAGGTTGTGACGCCTAGTAATCAGTGGATTTCATATATATGCTTTGTGAGACACAGACACGCTTCTGTGTCTCTTTCTTCTATAGATATATATGGCTATGATTATTATTCAGACAGTTATTGTTTTCCTTATGGTTATGGTTATTGTCATTGTCATTGTATAGACATGGTTATTTCTCCTATTCTTGTATAGGCATGGTTATGGTTCTTGTTTTGTTTATAGTTATGTTTAACTTTTTGGTTATGCTTATGGTTATTGTTAATTTTATGGTTATGGTTATCTCAGATCATTATGGTTTTGATCAAAGTGGTTATGGTTTTAATTTGGTTATGGTTTTGCACAAATTAAGTTTGTTATGGTTATCATTTTAAGTTGGTACGGTTATGGTTTTGCACAAAGTTCATTTCATTTCTTTCATTGGCCTTAAATCTCATGTGAGATCCTACATGGATAGCATGTAGGAGGCGTATACATGATATGGTTTTTTTTTAAAAGTTTATGTAAAAACGAAGGGAACTCTGCCAAAATTTTTGCAGGGGCACGGCTGATTTTGGTGTTGCTCGCTTTCTTAGGCAGAGGACAGGCAGTTTGGCTGTGGCTGTGTCCATCTTTTCACTGGGCACAGGCCAGGCTGCATGTCCTCTGCCCAAGAAAAACATTTTCTGTTATGGTCGTCGCTATGTGCGTCCCTAAGCCCGTCGAAATACGAGTCGATAATATTACCTTTCGATGCGTATATTGACGCATATAGCAACGGTTTTGTAGGGACGTGTATATCGACGGGCTTTTCGCCGGGATGCATCGAAACCTGCGTGGAAGGTCCCCTTTTTTGTTGTAGTGTAAAAGAAACAACTTCCCTTGAATTCATATAAGGTTGCTCCTACGAATCTATAGTAGTAGCTCACATGCCTCATTGTGGTGGCTCTCAATTGGTTTCATCACCATGGTTCACAAGGACACATCAATCTAGATTCAATAATAGATCTACATATGGTAACTCATTCACCATTCTTATGGGCACTACAAGAGGTTGTGTGCTCTTGTGACGCTGTTAGCAACGGAAATACACTGGGTTTTTAAAACCCCCGGCGTCGCTAATAGCATCGCTATATGCATCGCTATAAGCGTCGCTATATAGAGACGCTCATAGCGACATTTACACAGAAGTCTATAGCGACGCTTATAGCGACGCTCTAGAGCCATAAATAGCGACGGTTATAGCGACGCCCGAGAGAATTTTTTTTTGGTGACAGGGCATTAAATGCCCTGCCACCCATCAACCATATTGTACTTGATTCACTTTTTTAAAAAAGTGCAAGGGTAGATAATAGACCCAAAATAGTCACCCACAAGACGCATTGTTTGCAAAATTGACAAGCGTAAAATTGACAATTGTACACATCATAGGCAAAATGAATTGATTGGCAAATGTAATAATGACAATTGTACAACATCATAGGCATAAAGAATTGATTGGCAAAATGAACTGCGGTGACAAATGTAATAATATACATGGTTCAAAAAGACGTATAAAATCCGTCTCATGATACATAAGCTATGAGAAACCCTAAACTAATGCTATCTAGCTACGGCTAAACTGACGTCGTCTAGTCAGACGTCTCATCGCGTCCAAGCGGCGTATCTGTCGGATTCTGCAAAAAAAGACAATAAGACAGCTTTCAGTAAGTATAAACATATAACGACATTTATAAAACAATACAAAAAATAGAAAAGAGTAAACCCTAATACTAACCATGCCACCGCGAGAACTGAGAATGTCCATCAGGGCGTTTAAGCCCTTCCTGCCTACGTACTCGCGCTCGTACAGTGTGGGATCACGTCCTATCATCGACCACTGTCAAAACATACAAAGATTTCATTATGTTAGAATTAACAAACTCATAAACCCTAAACTATCGAACATAAAGAGCAATGCGAAAACACTTAAATCGGCCTCAAATGATGCCCATCCACCGCTCCCCAAGTGGTGCGAGCTCCCTGCATCTACTCGCGCTCTGGCTGCATCCTTTTGTTGCTTCCACTTGTCGGGCTTCTTGCGCGCTGCTTTCTTCGCATTCTTCCAATCTTCTTTGGCCAGCCAATCTGGCCTGTTCCACCCATGCTTGATTGCTTTTTGCACTTCGGAACGCTTGTGTTTGCAGTATTCGCACATTCGAATCTTCATCAGGTCTTCATTGAAGTGTTGATCCCGTGTTGGAACGGGAAACTCATCATGAAGTATGTTGATGACTCTGGCTTTTAAATCACTTGGTACTTCACTCCATTTGTTTAGTATGTAGTGTCTAAACAGCTGAGAGCAAAGACCACGCATGCGCGAGATCACCTTCTTGCCGTCATCATCCATGATGATGCCGCCGCTGAAGTCGACGGAGTAAGGCAAGCCCTCTGGCCGGTGACGCGTGAACCTGGGTGTCCCGGCAGGGGTCTCTAGCGGCGTGTCGATGGGGGTACGGACGTCAGGTGTCTCCATCGGCGTCTCGGCCCCAAAGCGAGGAGTGTCGAGTGGGGTGGCTCCTGGCGGAGTAGGTAGAGGTGTGTAGCTGCTAGGAACAGTCAGCCGCGCAAAACCTGGCGTAGATGGCGATGTTGTGGCTGGTGTGGGGGCGGGCAAAGAAGGGGAGGGTAAAGAGCCTCGTCGAACACGAGGCGGTGTGGAGGCATCGACGGCAGAATCCCCACAACAACCGCCACCACCACCACTAGAGCGCCGGTGTCTAGACGAGTGTGAAGATCGTCTCGTCGACACCGAAGCTTCGGAGCGCGCCGAATGCTCCGAAAGAGAGGGAGATGCGGATGGAGTAGGAACGCGCGATGACGCGCCAGAGCGATGACGCTCGACGTACCACTGTCTCTGCTGCAGTGACAAAGAAGAAAGAAAATCCTCATCATCCATACCTGCATTAAACACACGAATATTTAAAGTTAATATTGAATGAATAGAGTAGACAATGACGCAAAGACCATTAAATACAATGACGTAATGACGCATATAAATACAATGATGCAATGAATTGAGTGATAGAAGAGGCAAGTCAAAAACTCAGAATTTTCAATCAAAAGATGTGAGCGCGAGTAGAAAAGAGCGTTATACACCATGGAAGGTACTTAGAGAGCCAGAGCTTTTACAACACGGAGCAAAATTGTTCAAATACAATATTTGTGGCTTTAAGAGATCTCTCTCTCATCCTCGCATAACTCAGCATAACTTCCTATATTTATATAGAGCTCTCCGTTTAAACACATATCCTTTGTTTCATTTTGTAGCTCCTCTGCATGCACCCCATATAAAGTAGTAGCATCTTGATGCTCGTCTGGCACCACTGCAGCGGCTTCTGATTGAGCATCTTCTCTAATCTCCTCCATTGATTCCATTGTGATTGGCACATGGTAGCCTTCATACGTCCTTGCACTACGAGGGGCTACCTCTATGACGTACCACCAGTTTGATGTAGACTTTGTACGATGAAATATTACCTGCCAGAGCCACATAACTTACATGAGAGCTTTCAAGCACATAACTTGTAAAAGGGGGATGTTAACTATTTACATACTTACTTGTTCACAATGCTCGGGTAGTACTAAAGTGTCTCTTAGGTCAGTCCATTTCTTAGTAGAATCCACCTCAAGAAAACCAGACTCTCCTCTACGCACAATAGCGTTGCGACCCTCCATGATTATCTTGAACCATTGCACGTCGAACAAGTCGACAAAAAATCCTCTATAATCGATCCTCAAAATCTCTTGTAGCGTGCCGAAGTAAGTGAGTTCCCCCACCACAGGATCTGCATCAGAGGAACGTCGTCGACTAGACTGTTCAAATTTTTCCATGATTGCACAATCTTGAGTAAAACGCTTTTTGTCGATCCGTTCCACCCTAAAATGTCGACCTTTACACCATGCTGCTGTGTATGACTTATACTACAACGAACAAAGATTATGAGTGGCCGTTCAAACGTTTAGAAATAAAGTCACTAGCTAGTCGTACATTGCAAACTTACCTTGGTCGCGCAACCACGAGAGTACTCCCACTCTTCCTCAGTCACTTCATCACCGCATTGTTGTGCGCTTTTCAATTGGTTGTGCAACCATCTTAAGCTCATGAATGTTGGTAGGCTCTCCAGACCCGTCGGATAGTGCATCAGTGGTCGTCTTCCCCGTCTCCACTCGATTCGTGCCCTTTGTCGCTCTTGCTTTGCATCCTCATATTGTGAAATCCACTTTTGCATCACTGGATTGTGAAGCATGCAAAATCGGTTGATTTTAGCCTCTAGATCTTCCGTCATCTTCTTCTCAACACCGAGATTGCACATGACAATCCCAGATATGCGCTCATCATCTATGGTTCGCCATAGCGTGTCCCGGGCTTTATCAAATCCGTCTAGCCACTCTCCAATGTACACTAGGGACTCTGATACCAACCAACCTTCTGCCATGCTACCCTCCGGACGTGCCTTTTGACACACATATCCCTTAAGCGTTTTCATGAAACGTTCTAAGAAGAACATCCATCTGGAATGAACTGTGCCAGCTATTTCCACCTCATCAACTATGTGAACAAGAAGATGCACTTGAATGGTTAGCATGGTAGTAGGAAAATGTTTCTCAAACATGCACACAAGCTCCGCAGCATTTAGTTTGGCGAATGGTATGGAGTCTACGTTGATCTCCTTTTGTGAGATCCATTGCACCAGCTTTGCAAGTTTGTAGATTGTGTTACGGATGTCGAGAGACAAACATCCCTCAATGGAAACCGGTAAAATAAACTATAAAGTATGTGCAGCAATGATATTAAAGACCACATTTTATGCAATGATATTAAAGTCCACTATGAACGTACCTGACACATTTTATGCCAATCGTGTGACTTCAAACCGGTAAGCTATCCTTCTTTAGTAAAACACGTTTGGAGCGAGTGCATTACGCCAGTGGGGGTCCGCAAAGATCGAATGGTCTCTTTTACTTTGCGTTCTTGGGCTCCTGTGAAAATCCATGGTGCTTAGGGAGTTTTATTGATCCATCAGACGCTGTTTGCGGCCAATATTGCTCCATACGATCCACATTTCTAAGGTCGACTTTGGCTCCCAAAGTATCTTTCTTGCCGGTCAGATGGTCCCATAGTAGATTACCCACATTCTTGAATATGTGCATTGGATCGAGCAAGTGATTGATCATGAGTCGGGGCCAGTATGGTAACTCGTACCATAGAGATAGTCTCTTCATCCCTGGAGGCAATCCGTCATCGCACATCTCCTTCTGCTCTAACCATGCTTGTGCAGACATCCTTGGTGGCTCTCTTCCCAAAAAGCCATCGTGTAACACATGATTCTCTGGAAGATACGCTTGATGACCTTCGTAGATTTGCTTCTTCAGTGAGGGCGCCCTACGTGCATTCAGTCTAGGTCCACATGTGACACATGCTCTGTATCCGCTTGTTTGAAGCCCTACATGTATACACATGATAATAGATCAACTATGGGAAAAAACAAGATTTACAGTGTCTGAGTGAGGAGTGTCAATAGATCACCTGAGCATTCTGTTAGCCCGGGATAGTCATGCATGGTCCACATTAGAATGCCTCTGATCAAAGCATTCCGTCGTCCTGTGTGTCGGCTCATATCCACCACCTCTATGCCAATCCACAATTGTTGTAGCTCTTCCAATAGTGGACAAAGATACACATCCATATTCTCCACTTTATATCGCCCTGGCACAATCAAGCTTAGCCATAGGTGCCCCTTCTTCGTAGTCAACCACGGGGGAATGTTGTAGTTGACGATGACAACGGGCCATACACTGTAAGATGTTGATCTTTGACCAAATGGATTTACGCCATCCATAGCCAGGCCTAAGCGCAAATTTCGAGCTTCCCTGGCAAAATACGACCATGTTCCATCTATATGTTTCCAGGCTGCGCAATCTGCAGGAATTCGTAGCACACCATCCGTAGATTTATTCTCCTTATGCCATGATGCTAGGGTGGCCATGGAATTACATTCGAAGAAATGCTTGATGCGAGGAAGCAGAGGAAAATGTCGCAAAACCTTTTGTGGAATTTTTGTCCCGTGGAGATCTACTCGATATCTTTGGGAATCACATTTCGGACACTTCTCCATGTCTATGTATTCCCCTCTGAAAAGAATGCAGTCATTAGGACAAGCGTGGATAGAATTGTAATCCATCCCCAAGTTTCGCAAAATCTTTCTTGCTTCATCTCGGGAATCTGGCATCACATTGTCAGCTGGTAGTATGTGCTCTTTAAGCAATCTACACAACATAAAAATACGATACAGTCGTGTAAAAATCTATCAGATCATTATACATTTAGAGTTTTATTAAAGTAAACTAATTGTAATAGATCACCTCAAAAGCGTTGTGATGCTAGTGTCACTCCATCCAAACTTTGCCTGCATGTTGAGAAGAACCAGGAGAGCTTTCAATCTAGACATACGTGCTCCATTATACAATGGCGTATCGGCTTCACTTTTCATATCATCATAGATAAGCCTTTCTGAATCCATGATCGTCTCGATCATTTCATCAATCTCGGGCTCAAACATTGCCTCGTTGGGAATGTGCTCTGCATGATCATCCCCCGAGCTGTCAGAGGCTACATCTTGTGGCCTCACATATGCTGCTTGATCAAAGCGCCTGCGAACACGTCTATTGGGTTGCAAGATTGCTGCTTGTTGGCCAGCTTCAGAGTCCGACGAGTTATAATTGGCAACAACTCGATCTATAATAGATGGATCGAACTCGCCAAATTCGCGAACGTGCTGCAAAGAAACACGTCTTGTCCGTCGCACAGCATGCTTGCATTGATTACAAGGACATAAGACCCTCGTTGAGAGATAGGTGTTTCGGTTGGACGGTCCCACATCCTCGTCACTACTCATAATGAGGATAAAAATCTTATAACCTGGACAACAAATTTAATATTCTATTGTAATTCTTCGTCTTATCTCTCTCTCTCTCTCTCTCTCTCTCTCTCTCTCTCTCTACCTCACATTCTCTAGTCATGTCCAATCCCCACACACCTCGGTCTAGAGGTGCACGGAGATCAGAACCACCGGGTTATAATCTCGTCTTTATTGGTCAATACCTATATTTGTGGGTACAAGAAATCTACAGACCCACGTCTACATGATACTGCATGTAGTGGACAAAACCCCTTTGCCTCTTCTCTAGCTGTAGCACTTCACAGCATTTTAACATCTTTTCACAGTAGATCTTTTCACTGTTCGTCTAACTCTAAACCCTAAACCGTAAGTAATTCTTGCGTGGACTCGATCTAACGTAAAGAAGCGTAAATCTAAATAAACGTAAATCTAACTAAAAATAAACCTAAATCTAATTTAACGTAAGTCTACATCTAACCTAATCTTTAACGTCTTTTGGGATAGTTTCCTACGACGTTAAAACTCTCTTCTTCTGGTGTGTGTGTGTGTGTGTGTGTGTGTGTGTGTGTGTGTGGGTAAACCTAAATAAACCTAAGTCTAATCTAATATAACATAAATCTAAATCTAACGTAAATTATGTTATATTAAAAACAAAGAACTAAACTAACAGGGATTATAAGAACCTTAAAACTGATTTAACACATAATTTTTCACATAACTTGGCCGGGATGCGTCGAAACCTGCGTGGAAGGTCCCCTTTTTTGTTGTAGTGTAAAAGAAACAACTTTCCTTGAATTCATATAAGGTTGCTCCTATGAATCTATAGTAGTAGCTCACATGCCTCATTGTGGTGGCTCTCAATTGGTTTCATCACCATGGTTCACAAGGACACATCAATCTAGATTCAATAATAGATCTACATATGGTAACTCATTCACCATTCTTATGGGTAGGTCCTACTATTAGCATCATTTGTGAATATTACCCCGAGAGATCATTTTCGTAAAACAAGATTGATTTTTTGGAATGTTTAAATTTCTTGTAATGGTTTTCATGATGAATTCTCATGGATATTTTCATGAGTATATAAAACAATAATACTCTCTAGGTGCTAATTATGATGCCCGTTGTTGCTTGGTTGTGACTGTTAGACTCTCACAACTTTCATCTTTTGGTTGAATTTTCTCATGGATATTTTTCTTTTTCACATGCACATATAAGAAAAACAAAAATTGTGAGGTTGTTTTTTATGCCTAGGCTAGAAGGGCATGCTTCATAAAACATATGCTACATAATGATACTGATTAGTCTCTCTGTTTGTGGAAATTGATTGACTCTATAGTGGTTTACTTTCATGGATCGGAATTTGGCATATGTCTAGCTGGGACAAAATGTTTACTGTTGTTTCAAGAAAAACAGGTTTTGGTGTTTCAAAAATATGCTTGTGAGATCTTGGAAAAAGACCTGCTCTAATTTGTTGTGGAAAGGTAGGATTAGATACACCGATAATTCACTAGGCACTGAAAGTTAGTTTTGGAGCTTTGTCTTTGAAATTCTACCTGCACAACTAATGGGGACGTTGGCCCTATCCCTTTTCAAAAAAAAGATAGTGCAAATCAATCAAATGATGGAATCTAAACTCCAGTTCAAACTTTTTTCTGCTACCAGGAGACAATTCGAGCTTGGCAATCATCAGAGAGGATTAAAACATCAACCTGGAGCACATGTATACAACTTGCTAGTGCTAGGCCAGCAAAATGTACAAGACAAACGCAGGGACTGACTACTGCCTGGATATGCAGCCAATAGGTGGAACTCCCCATCTTTGGTCTTTTATGTAGCATCTCTACCAAACTCATGTATTTTTGAACGATGTAATAAACAATGGTCTCTGCACATGGAAGTCAAATGGTGGGACAAAGTGTTGGAAGTCAAATGGTGGGACAAAGTGCTATCTGACGTTTGGTCTATTCCCAAACAATTTAAATTCAAGTTTTTTTTGTGGAGAGTCTAACAAGGGGTTCACTAATGGGAAATGCAATGTATGCAAGAAGGATGAGTCAGTCAGACATGTTTTTGGCATTGTAAAATTGTAGCTGAATGGTGGAAAAAGTCAATCAGTATGTGGTCAAATGCATGGGGGTTACAACTCACAAAATTTTAGTTGACATTCTGCAATTTTTATACTCATCAAGATCCTGCGCATGCCTTGGAATTTTCAATCCAGTCATAAGAGTTTGGTTTTTGTGGTTCATCTGGTCCATGCAAAATGCACGTGTATTGGAGGATGCTTCTAAGTTTAATCATACAGACCCTCTGTCTCTCATTAGGGGCAGTATGACAGAAGATGCATTAGTATTACATGACAAAAGACTAAGAAAAAGAGTACTTTTGATCATTGGGAAGCTAAAGGCCTAGCACCTTCAAGATGATTATAAATATGGATATTTACATGAGTATATAAAACAAATAATATTGTCTAGGTGCTAATTATGATGCTCGTTGTTGCTTGGTTGTGACTGTTAGACTCTCACAACTTTCATCTTTTGGTTGAATTTTCTCATGGATATTTTTCTTTTTCACATGCACATATAAGAAAAATAAAATTTGTGAGGTTGCTTTTTATGCCTAGGCTAGAAGGGTAGCTTGATAAAACATGTGCTACATAATGATACTGATTGGTCTCTCTGTTTGTGGAATTTGATTGACTCTATAGTGGTTTACTTTCATGGAATTTGGCATATGTCTAGCTGGGACAAACTGTTTACTGCTGTTTCAATAAAAACAGGTTTTGGTGTTTCAAAAAATATGCTTGTGAGATCTTGGAAAAAGACCTGCTCTAATTTGTTGTGGAAAGGTAGGATTAGATACACCGATAATTCACTAGGCACTGAAAGTTTTTTTGGGAGATTTGTCTTTGAAATTCCACTGCACAACTGATGGGGACGTTGGCCCTATCCCTTTTCAAAAAAGGGATAGTGGAAATCAATCAAATGATGGAATCGATCTAACCTCCAGATGAAACTTTTTTCTACTACTAGGAGACAATTCGAGCTTGGAAATCATCAGAGAGGATTATGACATCAACCTGGATCACATGTATACAACTTGTAAGTGCTAGGCCAGCCAAATGTACAAGACAGACACAGGGACTCGCTACTGCGTCGATATGCAGCCAATAGGTGAAACTCCCCATCTTTGGTCTTTTATGTAGCAGCTCTACCAAACTCATGTATTTTTGAACGATGCAATAAACATTGGTGTCTGCACATGGAAGTCAAATGCTGGGACAAAGTGCTATCTGACGTTTGGTCTATTCCCAAACAATTTAAATTCAAGTTCTTTTTGTGGAGAGTCTATACTGGAGTGCTCCCTATTGCTCTTAACTTGTCTAAGAAGGGGTTCACTAATGGGAAATGCAATGTATGCAAGAAGGATGAGTTGGTCAGACATGTTTTTTGGCATTGTAAACTTGTAGCTGAATGGTGGAAAAGGTCAATTAGTATGTGATCAGATGCATGGGGGTTACAGCTCACAAAAATTTAGTTGACATTCTGCAAAGTTTATACTCATCAAGATTGTGCGGATGCCTTGGATTTTTCAATCCACTCATACGAGTTTGATTTTTGTGGTTCATCTGGTCCATGCAAAATGCACGTGTATTTGAGGATGCTTCTAAGTTTAATCATATAGACCCTCTGTCTCTCGTTAGGGACAGGATGACAGAAGATGCATTAGTATTACATGACAAAAGACTAAGAGAAAGAGTACTTCTGATCATTGGGAAGCTGAAGGCCTAGCACCTTCAAGATGATTGTAAATATGTGAGATAAATCAATTTCCCCCACCAAAATAAAGAGAGAGAGAGAGAGAGAGAGAGAGAGAGATGAGAGAGATGAGCGGGAGACAGGACAAAACGTTTTCATAGAGTAAATTATACAAAATATTTATAAATCATCATCCAAAAGATCTATCCAAGTAGATTGATCTAGATCTAAACCCATGGCTCCCAAATCAATAAGAATGAAATCGAATTCTCATTTGTGAATGTCTTGGCTTCATCACCTTACATCTCTTCAACAACAACAACTCTTGGCTTTGTGATGCAAATCCAACCAAGAGCCAAGCTCCAATGCATGGTCATTGCCTCTACCATTCGAAAGACTAAACTATGCTATGTTTTTATGAGTGATTATGTGAGGAGATATCTTCTTTCTTGTAAGAACACTCCTTCTTCCTCTCAGTCTACTCTCACACCCCGCTAGCTCTCACCATCTTCAAAGGTGTGTGAGAGGTCTTGGGTCTGAGACCATGAGGGAATTGATGTTGTGTTTTATAAGTGTGAGCATGGTGTTTGAAGCTTCCATATTCATTGCACCAGTAAGCTATTGAAGGAACATAAAGTATTCTATGGTAAAATGTCTACCTTGATGGGGGAAACCTATAATACAAAGCCTTTTGGAGGGGGAATCGGCTCCATGTAAATCTGGTCCTCAATTGTTGTCACTAGCTTTATTTCTCTCTCTTTTTGAAGTATTGTTCATGCCTATCTAACTAGGTGTTATGCTTTTTGTTGCTCTCTCCATCCAAACACTCTTGCTATGCTCATTAGAAATTTATTATAATGAAATGCTCACTATGTCTATGCTATTTTCCGCTAAACACAAATTACTAGACCATTAAATGTTACAAAAAGAGCACAAAGTTGTCTTGAGTTTTAACATAGGTAGCAATGTGAAGCTATGAGAAAGTGCTCTAAGTTACAATAGTAAATTGCACAATACCAAAGGAGGACGTAAGCATTGGTTAAGAGCTTAATTTGGGGTGTGACAAACATTTTGATTGCTTATGATTTTTACCTTTTTTCCCAAACCCTACCCTACCTGAGTTGATAGCTTTTTAGATTGCAAGGTTTGGCCTTTGAGTCATGAGGGCTTCCCTTGGTAATTTATTGAAAGGTTGCATATGTAGCACTCATTAAAAAATTGATAGGAGATGTTTTCCAGTAAGAGAAGATTAACAAGGTTGGTGGCCTTCGATCTTGGGGGTGCACCCCCTCACATAATGGTGCATGAAATTCTATGAAGGCACTGTAAGTTTTGCAATCAAAGAAGGCCAAGTTTGGAAAGACATGACCCTACTCTTTGGCGATTGCAATTTTGGAAGGTTATTTTTTAAGGAAAAATAATAAGGAAAAGAGATAAAAGCCTAATGATGCATACAATGAGAAATTCGAAGTCAATTCATGGATCAATACAAGTACTCGTCTCTATCTATCGAGCACGAAGTTAAAATAGTATAATGTCTAATTAAGCCTCTTAAGTCCTAGCACTGATACTAGTTGATGGATCTCAAGGAGGATCAAGCCGCACAATAGTTATCATTAGTTAAGCACGCATGTGCAAGATCATGTGTACACAATTTTAGCACTTTGGGATGTATTGCCTAAAACAAGCACATACATGGAGACGATTTTACGTAGTGTCCGTTGATCTCACAAAAAGGATAGCTTTTGCGTGTAACAACTTCTTATTTGACTTATCACCTTCATCACAACTTTGTGATCCTAATAAATACTTGAATGTAAGTTAGGTTTAAGGTAGGGTCGGCTCTAATTAAAGGATGTTGCAAGATCTACAATGCCATCATTTGTGCCGCTTTAGTGTCACTTGTCTTGCATCCCAATAGCTCATTAGCTCATGCTAGAAATGGACTACATCAACATCATACTAAAGCCACTATCACAAACTCACTCACTCTCTCTCTCTCTCTCTCTCTCTCTCTCCCTCCCCCCCCCCCCCCCCCCCCCGCCCCCCCTTCCCCCCCTTCTTGAGACATGTGTCATTTATAGACGAGCAAGCAAGCAAGCATGCGCTAATCCGAAACCATCATTTGTGTGTATGGCTGAGATGATGGGAATACTAGTAGTCGATAATTACGAGTAAAAATAAGGTAGTCGTTGTTTCATTTTCACACGGAAAGTACCCA
Source organism: Adiantum capillus-veneris (assembly GCF_014529385.1). NCBI lineage: Eukaryota > Viridiplantae > Streptophyta > Polypodiopsida > Polypodiales > Pteridaceae > Adiantum > Adiantum capillus-veneris. Next base: position 17,315,595 of record NC_140944.1, read on the forward strand.
GCTCTTTATAACTAGCCTACAAAAGAAACGTGCGCTGAACGCAAACTCACACACTTTCAAGGGCTAATTACAAGGACAAAGAGGACCTGCTCTGCATCATCGACATCAAGAGCCTCGTAACTCGACAAGATGAAGCGATTCTATGCAGCAGAAGAAAAAGAGCAAGTGGACCACAGAAGCTGCAAGGTGGCGCGGCAACAGAAGCATGCCGAATGTAGCTCCTACACTGCTCCTCCTCTAGCGCCTGCTTTCCCCATGATCAGCTGCGCTCTCTTTGCTGAAAACCCACCCTTTAATGGCGGCAATGAGCAGTACTACCTGTCTGCCAACGCTGCTTGTTTTCAGGTACCAAGTGCTGCTTGTTCCACGCAGATGCAGCTTGTTGACATGCAAGGCCCCCAGCAACACGTCGTCGGCCGCTGCTTACAAAGAAACTTGGCTTTCAATTACAGGCCAGCATGAGAAGGCGCTTCTTCTTGAAAAACCCTTACAATATACCCCACGCAAGGCCATCTCTGAATTGGGTATCATGCACGTCCCTTCTCCAAGCGTCAGGATGCTGAAGGACCTAAAGTTGTGATCAACCTTGACTGGTTTGAATCACCCTAAAGGATGGTAATTTTCAAAAACCCTAAAATTTTGTAGAAGATTCATGCTTTAATGTCCCCATGATTATGATATTGTAATTGTAATCAATTAATAATGATGTGAATCCTGTGCTTGTGCCTGTGCTTTTGCCTGCTGTTTTGGATTTTTAATGTATTTTCTATGCCTGCATGCGGCCGTTTCCAAGTGAAGTTTTAATTATTGAGTATTCTTTAATTTGCATCTCTGCCTTGGCGAATTAAACAGAGGTTCGGTTATGTTAAAACCCAAAGGGATTATTTTAACTAGAACTGAGCAAATCTCCATTAGTTGGCAGTAACATTTGTAGACGCTAGTACTGCATATATTTCCTGGCTATTTCTCTCTGATTTTCCTGTGGCAAAAAGTAAAGAACACGATTGAAAATTTCAAAAAAAATAAAAAAATAATGACAAATATGGCCGACATCTTCTGTCGCGGCATGGGTACTACTTCCATATGATCCATCATGGGTACTACCCCCATGACATCCATCATGTTCTCGATTTGACCTCACAAATTGAGGCAGCTGCTTCATCTCGTTAAAGCAAAACATAAACAAGATTGATTTACAAGTGAACCCCCCTCGTCTTCTACCAACGCCATCCAAGCGGGGAAATGGATTACTTTTGTGCTAGACCAGATAGCCCATCCTTCAACAAGGCGTCCTCACCTTGAATGTATTCCTGGTGCTATTTGCTCAGGTACCCCTTTGGCCAGAGCTCACATTTTTCAACTTTCATCATGATAGAGTCAAGTGTGTCCACATTTTACAAGATGGTAGCATGTATGTTAGTTTCTTCAAGCTATCAGGTAGGAGCTCCGTATTTGTGTCAATGGAGTTGCAAGCCTTTGCGAGTTGGGCTCAACATTGACCACCTTGGGACGAATTATCTTTACAAGCTCTCTTACTTTGCCTTTGGACACTTTCAAGACTGACATGATACGCAATTGAAAGAGGGAGAGAAATTATAATCTCCGTTATCACCTCTAGCATTATCAGGCAATGATTTAGAGACAAGATCTACAAATTTGAGTGTTTGTTTTTCATTTTCTTAAAATTTATCAAGCATAACACTACAAGAGGCTATTCATATTAGCGACGCTCACACAGCGACGCTCAAATTTTTTTTTCCTGGCGTCGCTATGAGCGTGGCAAATTTACAAGTAAATTTGCGACGCTCATAGCGACGCCGGCTAAGCTAAAAAAAATAACAGAGAGCGCCCAAAAACTCAGATCTCAGATCTGAGTTTTTCGGCGTCCTCAAGCAAGGAGCAGGTAACGCTCTCCCTCTCTCTCTCTCTCTCTCTCTCTCTTTCTTCTCCACACACACACACGAGGAGAGGAAGGAGAGCCAGGTATGCTCCTTCCCTCTCCTCACTCTCATGTTCCCTTTCCCTCTTTCTCTCTCTCTCTCTCTCTCTCTCTCTCTCTCTCTCTCTCTCACACACACACACACACACATACACACACACATAGTGTTTTTGAGAGAGTGAGAGAGAGAGAGAAAGAGTACAAACATAAACAAAAACGCACACACACATACATAAACAAAGAATGCACACACACATTGAGAGAGGAAAAGAGAGAGAGAGCATGCATAAACAAAAAACGCACACATTGAGAGAGGAAAAGAGAGAGAGAACATGCATAAACAAAAAACGCACACATTGAGAGAGGAAAAGAGAGAGAAAACATGCATAAACAAAAAACGCACACACATTGAGAGAGAAAGAGAGAGAAACTAATTTAACGTTGTAGGAAACTAATTAAAATTAAAAGACCTAAAGATCTAGCCGACGAGGAGTTGAACTCAAGACCTATTATTCAAGAGGGAAATGGCATAACCAATCTATCATACTTGGCATGGGTGATAGAAAGGTTATACCATTTATCTCTTTTTGTTGGCACACACATCCACACACGCGCACACACACAAGAAGAAGAGAGTTATAACGTCGTAGGAAACTATCTTAAAAGACGTTAAAGATTAGGTTAGATGTAGACTTACGTTAAATTAGATTTAGGTTTATTTAAGTTAAATTAGATTAGATTTAGGTTTATTTTTAGTTAGATTTACGTTTATTTACGCTAGATTTAGATTTACGTTATATTAGATTAGATTTAGGTCTCCATAGACTGCGATACCTGCATGAAGCGGGTGAAGAAAGCCCTCAATGGAATATAGGGTATTGCTGCCTTCACTCATGGTGGGCTCCGTCGATCCAAAAGTACTGGTGAAATGTCTTCAGAAGATAGGGAAGAAGGTGGATCTTCAGGGCGGCAAGAGTCACTACATCCCCAACAATGACCATCTAGACAACCTCTAGTCATTCAACAACAACTTCAAAGTTAGTAACAAGAGCAAGAACGGTCCAAAGGGCCAATTGCTGTCGTCAGATGTGGATGGAGATGAGGCAGCGTCACCGCCGGAAGTTAACTCTCACATCTTTAGTGATGAGAATGCCAACTCTTGCTGAGTTATGTGAAAAATTATGTGTTAAATCAGTTTTAAGGTTCTTATAATCCCTGTTAGTTTAGTTCTTTGTTTTTAATATAACATAATTTACGTTAGATTTAGATTTATGTTATATTAGATTAAACTTAGGTTTATTTAGGTTTACCCACACACACACACAAGAAGAAGAGAGTTTTAACGTCGTAGGAAACTATCCCAAAAGACGTTAAAGATTAGGTTAGATGTAGACTTACGTTAAATTAGATTTAGGTTTATTTTTAGTTAGATTTACGCTTATTTACGTTAGATTGAGTCCACGCAAGAATTACTTACGGTTTAGGGTTTAGAGTTAGACGAACAGTGAAAAGATCTACTGTGAAAAGGGGTTTTGTCCACTACATGCAGTATCATGTAGAAGTGGGTCTGTAGATTTCTTGTACCCACAAATATAGATATTGACCAATAAAGACGAGATTATAACCCGGTGGTTCTGATCTCCGTGCACCTCTAGACCGAGGTGTGCGGGGATTGGACATGACTAGAGAATGTGAGGTAGAGAGAGAGAGAGAGAGAGAGAGAGAGAGAGAGAGAGAGAGAGAGAGAGAGAGAGAGAGAGATAAGACGAAGAATGCCAATAGAATGCACGTAGGGCGCCCTCACTGAAGAAGCAAATCTATGAAGGTCATCAAGCGTATCTTCCAGAGAATCATGTGTTACGCAACGACTTTTTGGGAAGAGAGCCACCAAGGATGTCTGCACAAGCATGGTTAGAGCAGAAGGAGATGTGCGATGACGGATTGCCTCCAGGGATGAAGAGACTATCTCTATGGTACGAGTTACCATACTGGCCCCGACTCATGATCAATCACTTGCTCGATCCAATGCACATATTCAAGAATGTGGGTAATCTACTATGGGACCATCTGACCGGGAAGAAAGATACTTTGGGAGCCAGAGTTGACCTTAGAAATGTGGATCGTATGGAGAAATATTGGCGGCAAACAGCGTCTGATGGATCGATAAAACTCCCTAAAGCACCATGGATTTTCACAGGAGCCCAAGAACGCAAAGTAAAAGAGACCATTCGATCTTTGCGGACCCCCACTGGCGTAATGCACTCGCTCCGAACGTGTTTTACTAAAGAAGGAAAGCTTACCGGTTTGAAGTCACACGATTGGCATAAAATGTGTCAGGGGATCGATTACAGAGGATTTTTTGTCGACTTGTTCGACGTGCAATGGTTCAAGATAATCATGGAGGGTCGCAACGCTACTGTGCGTAGAGGAGAGTCTGGTTTTCTTGAGGTGGATTCTACTAAGAAATGGACTGAACTAAGAGACACTTTCGTACTACCCGAGCATTGTGAACAAGTAAGTATGTAAATAGTTAACATCCCCCTTTTACAAGTTATGTGCTTGAAAGCTCTCATGTAAGTTATGTGGCTTTGGCAGGTAATATTTCATCCTACAAAGTCTACATCAAACTGGTGGTACATCATAGAGGTAGCCCCTCATAGTGCAAGGACGTATGAAGGCTACCATGTGCCAATCACAACGGCATCAATGGAGGAGATCAGAGAAGATGCTGAATCAGAAGCCGCTGGGGTGGTGCTAGACGAGCATCAAGATGCTACTACTCTATATGGGATGCATGCAGAGGAGCTACAAAATGAAACAGAGGATATGTGTTTAAACGGAGAGCTCTATATAGATATAGGAAGTTATGCTGAGTTATGCGAGGATGAGAGAGAGATCTCTTAAAGCCACAAATATTGTATTTGAACAATTTTGCTCCGTGTTGTAAAAGCCCTGGCTCTCTAAGTACCTTCCATGGTGTATAACACTCTTTTCTACTCGCGCTTACATCTTTTGATTGAAAATTCTGAGTTTTCGACTTGCCTCTTCTATCACTCAATTCATTGCGTCATTGTATTTATATGCGTCATTACGTCATTGTATTTAATGGTCTTTGCGTCATTGTCTACTCTATTCATTCAATATTAAGTTTAAATATTCGTGTGTTTAATGCAGGTATGGATGATGAGGAGTTTCGTTCTTCTTTGTCACCGCAGCAGAGACAGTGGTACGTGGAGCGTCATCGCTCTGGCGCATCATCCCACGTTCCTACTCCATCCGCATCTCCCTCTCTTTCGGAGCATTCAGCGCGCTACGAAGCTTCGATGTCGACAAGACGATCTTCACACTCGTCTAGACACCGGCGCTCTAGTGGTGGCGGTGGCGGTTGTTGTGGGGATTCTGCCGCCGATGCCTCCACACCGCCTCGTGTTCGACAAGGCTCTTTACCCTCCCCTTCTTTGCCCGCCCCCACACCAGCCAAAGCATCGCCATCTACGCCAGGTTTTGCGCGGCTGACTGTTCCTAGCAGCTACACACCTCTACCTACTCCGCCAGGAGCCACCCCACTCGACACTCCTCACTTCGGGGCCCAGATGCCGATGGAGACACCTGACGTCCGTACCCCCATCGACACGCCGCTAGAGACCCCTACCGGGACACCCAGGTTCACGCGTCACCGGCCAAAGGGCTTGCCTTACTCCGTCGACTTCAGTGGCGGCATCATCATGGATGATGACGGCAAGAAGGTGATCTCGCGCATGCGTGGTCTTTGCTCTCAGCTGTTTAGACACTACATACTAAACAAATGGAGTGAAGTACCAAGTGATTTAAAAGCCAGAGTTATCAGCATACTTCATGATGAGTTTTCCATTCCAACACGGGATCAGCGCTTTAATGAAGACCTGATGAAGATTGGAATGCGCGAATACTGCAAACACAAGCGTTCCGAAGTGTAGAAAGCAATCAAGCATGGGTGGAACAGGCCAGATTGGCTGGCCAAAGAAGATTGGAAGAATGCGAAGAAAGCAGTGCGCGAGAATCCCGACAAGTGGAAGCAACAAAAGGATGCAGCCAGAGCGCGAGTAGAGACAGGGAGCTCACACCACTTGGGGAGCGGTGGATGGGCATCATTTGAGGCCGATTTTGTAAGTGTTTTCGCATTGCTCTTTATGTTCGATAGTTTAGGGTTTATGAGTTTTTTAATTCTAACATAATGAAATCTTTGTATGTTTTGACAGTGGTCGATGACAGGACGTGATCCCACACCGTACGAGCGCGAGTACGCAGGCAAGAAGGGCTTAAACACCCTGATGGACATTCTCAGTTCTCCCCGGTGGCATGGTTAGTATTAGGGTTTACTCTTTTCTATTTTATGTATTGTTTTATAAATGTCGTTATATGTTTATACTTACGGAAAGCTGTCTTATTGTCTTTTTTTGCAGAATCCGACAGATACGCCGCTTGGACGCGATGAGACATCTGACTAGACGACGTCAGTTTATCCGTAGCTAGATAGCATTAGTTTAGGGTTTCTCATAGCTTATGTATCATGAGACGGATTTTATACGTCTTTTTGAACCATGTATATTATTACATTTGTCACCGCAGTTCCTTTTGCCAATCAATTGTTTATGCCTATGATGTTGTACAATTGTCATTATTACATTTGCCAATCAATTCATTTTGCCTATGATGTGTACAATTGTCAATTTTGCAAACAATGCGTCTTGTGGGTGACTATTTTGGGTCTATTATCTACCATTGCACTTTTTTTAAAAAGTGAATCAAGTACAATATGGTTGATGGGTGGCAGGGCATTCAATGCCCTGTCACCAAAAAAGATTTCTCTCGGGCGTCGCTATAACCGTCGCTATTTATGGCTTTTGAGCATCACTATAAGCGTCGCTATAGACTTCTGTGTAAACGTCGCTATAACCGTCGCTATAACCTTCGCTATGAGCGTCTCTATATAGCGACGCATATAGCGACGCTCTCGTAGCGACGCTATTAGCGACGGTTTTAGCGACGCCGGGGGTTATAAAAACCTAGTGTATTTCCGTCGCTAACAGCGTCACAAGAGCACACAACCTCTTGTAGTGTAAATTTGTAAAATTTTCATTAAATTCTGTATTAAAATTTGAAAGATTCTTATCATTAGATTAATTCGAGCCACTTGATTAACATAAAATTTCATTCTTGACAAAACTGGAGAGAGAGAGAGAGAGAGAGAGAGAGAGAGAGAGAGAGAGAGAGAGAGAGAGAGAGAGAGAGAGAGAGAGAGAGAGAGAGAGAGAGAGAGAGAGAGAGAGAGAGAGAGAGAGAGAGAGAGGGATTCCAATTGGGAATTGACAAGCTATTAACTCTAAACAAGATATGGTAATGTTCCAGATAGATTTTACCAAAGCATTTGACATTGTACAGTTGGACTTCGTGACTAGCATTCTGAAGAAAATGAGATTTGGTCCTAGAATCAGTGGATTCATTAACCTGTTAGGTAGTGGAGCATTCTCCAGAGTGGTGATTAATTCCTGGTTGTTTGCCAAAGTCCATATTGCTTGATCAGTGAGGCAAGGGTGTCGGGTCAGTCCTCTTTCTTTTTACAATTGCTACCCACCTTCTGTATGCATATTTGGATGCTTTGTCTTATTCTAGTTTCTTGCAAACACTTCAGCTAGGGTCTAAGCATATTAGAGGGAAAGGCTTTGCAGATGATATATTTCTTTTGATGAAAGCTAATAATGTAAACATTCTGAGATGTACTAAAACATTAGATTTGTTTGCTTCTGCTGCTAGCCTCAACCTTAACTTGACAAAATTAGCCTTGATAAATATATCAGCAAGGGACCTTGATGCACTCATCTGGTCAAGGAAAAGGTATCCTAAAACTCAGGAATCTGGGCTATCCAATAGGCGTGGGAGTGACTCAGAACCAACTTCAGCAATGGGTAGTTGAGAAAGTGCAGTTAAAAATTATAGCCCAGCATTGTACTGTGAATGGCCCATTTATGTGTGCTTGAGAATTGTTCAGTCTGTATTCGTACCTTATATGTTATTATACTTGCCTCTTCTCGATTGGTCAGACAAAATGTTGTAAAAGTGTGTGTATTTGCTGTCTAAATTCCTTTGGAATGCTACTGCAGTTGCTACAACTCTAGTTGCATGGCATAAAATTTCACAACCATACTTTAAAAGGGGTCTGCATATTAAGGACTTCAAGATCCATGCTCACGCTAGAAGGGCATGCTTGATAAATCATATGCTGCATAATGATACTGATTGGTCTCTCTGTTTGTGGAAATTGATTTATGGAATTTGGCATATGTCTAGCTGGGACAAACTATATATTCCTGTTTTAATAAAAACATGTTTTGGTGTTTCAAATATGCTAGCTGGGACAAACTATTTATTGTTGTTTTAATAAAATTAGGTTCTGGTATTTCAAATATGCTTGTAAGATCTTGGAAAAAGACCTGCTCTAATTTGCTGTGGAAAGGTAGGATTAGATACACCGATAATTCACTAGGATTTGAAAGCTTAATCTGGAGCTTTGTCTTTAAAATTCCACCTGCACAACTGATGGGGAGGTCAGCCCTATCCCTTTTCAAAACAGGGATAGTGAAAATCAATCAAATGATGGACTCTAACCTCCATTTGAAACTTTTTTCTGTTGCCAGGAGACAATTCGGGCTTGGAAATCATCAGAGAGGATTATGGCCATCAACTTGGAGCACATGTATACAGCTTGGAAGTGTTCGGCCACCCAAATGTACAAGACAAACACAAAGGCTGGCTACTGCCTAGATATGCAACTAGTACGTGGAACACCCCATCCTTGGTCTTTTATGCAGCTCTACCAAAATCATGTATTTTCTAATGATGTAATAAACAGTGATCTCTGCACATGCAAGTCAAATGGTGGGCCAAATTGATATTTGACATTTGGTCTATCCCCAACCAATTTAAATTCAAGTTTTCTTTGTGGAGAGTCTGTACTGGAGTGCTCCCTACTGCTCTTAACTTCTCTAAGAAGGGGTTCGCTGATGGGAAATGCAATGTATGTAAGAAGGATGAGTCGGTTAGACATGTTTTTTGGCATTGTAAACTTGTAGCTGAATGGTGGAAAAGGTCAATCAGTATGTGGTCAGATGCAGGGGGGTTACAGCTCACAAAATTTTAGTTGACATTCTCTAAAGTTTATTTCGTCAAGATCCTGTGCATGTTTTGGAATTTTCAATTTAGTCATACCGAGTTTGGTTTTGGTGGTTCTCTGGTCCATGCAAAATGCATGTGTATTTGAGGATGCTTCTAAGTTTAATCATACAATCCCTTTGCCTCTCATTGGGGATAGGATGATAGAAGATTCATTAATATTACAAGACAAAAGCCTAAGAGAAAGAGTACTGCGGCTCGTTGGGAAGCTGAAGGCCTAGCACCTTCAAGATGATTATAAGTACGTCAGATAAATCAATTTCGCTCCCCAAGAGAGAGAGAGAGAGAGAGAGAGAGAGAGAGAGAGAGAGAGAGAGAGAGAGAGAGAGAGAGAGAGAGAGAGAGAGAGAGAGAGAGAGAGAGAGAAAGAAAGAGAGAGAGAGAGAGAGAGAGAGAGAGAGAAAATGACGAGAGAGATGAATGGGAGACACGACAAAACCTTGTCAATATAGAGTAAATTATACAAAATATTTATAAATCATCATCCAAAAGATCTATCCAAGTAGCTTGATCGAAATCTAAAACCATGGCTCCTAAATCAATAAGAGAGAAATCGAATTCTCATTTGTGAATGTGTTGGCTTCATCATCTTACATCTCATCATGGCAATCATCCTCACTGAGAATGGTATTATGCTACTAGCAAATAAGGGTAAAGAAAATTTACACTCACTTGCTCAATATTGTGTGGAAAAACTAAGCTGCCATGCCTCTCCATGCGATAGACACTAGAGGCCACCATGTAGAGCCCATTCTCATGCCGTCTACACAAATTTAAAAACCACACTGCACTTAAGGATGAAAATATGAAAGGTTATATGCTCATCAATGTGGCGTGAACAAAAGTGGTGAGCCTTTGACCTTATAAATCTAAAGGAAAGGCACTAGAAAATAGAAAATTCATACAATAATTACAAAGATAAAGTCAAGAACTATGCAATGTGGTTTAAGCATATGAGTATCATAGCTTTGGTATGCAACCTCGTGCATACTCCCATTCTTTGTTGGTGTTTTCCTCTCCACGTGCCTTTGCTTCGGTCATTCTCGCATGGATCCACTCCGCACTAGTGAGATCACGGAAACATGCAAGGTGTCAAGGATTTGGGGGTCCCCTCCTGCTTCCTCAGGGGGGTCACCATTATGTGACTATTACGTGACTGTATTAGGAGGGGTTACTAATTTCAATCTCTTTCACATTTCTACATAGAGAAAGGTCCCTTAAGATGGAAATGGGAAAATTTTTTATAGAGTGAATAGGCAAATCTGTAGTTTATTTGTCAAAAAGTCACAAGAAAGGAGTTTAATAAATATTCCTTGAACGTACGTGATATACACAAATAAAATATAGTGACCCCCCTGAGCTGCCTCTTCAAGCTTGCTTTCATGCTTCCATCTCTTGCAAATTCCTTGCCTTTGCCATTCTTCACAAGCCACCTAGATCTTGGGGGTGCACCCCCTCACATATTGGTGCATGAAATCCTATCAAGGCAATGTAAGTTTTGCAATCAAAGAAGGCCAAGTTTGGAAAGACACGAGGCTAGTCTTTGGCGATGACATTTTTGGAGGCTTAAACTATCCCGAAAAAATAAAAAGGAAAAGAGATAAACGCCTAATAATGCATACAGCAAGAAATTTGAAGTCAATTCATGGATCAATACAAGTACTTGTGTCTATCTATCGAGCATGAAGTTAAAATACTATAATTTTTAACTTAGCCTCTTAAGTCCTAGCATTGATACTAGTTCATGGATCTCAAGGAGGATCAAGAAGCACAATATTTATCATTAGCTAAGCATGTGCAAGATCATGTGTACACAATTTTAGCAGTTTGGGATGTATTGCCTAAAACAAGCATTTACATGGACACAATTTGTTACATTACGTAGATTCCATTGATCTCACAAAATGGACAGCTTTTGTGTGTAACAACTTCTCATTTGAGTTATCACCTTCATCACAACTTTGTGATCCTAACAAAGACTTGAATGTAGGTTAGGTTTAAATCAGGGTTGGCTCTAATTCAAGGATGTTGAAAGATCTACAATGCCATCATTTGTGCCACTTTGGAGTCACTTTCTTGCATCCCACTAGCTCATTAGCCCATGCTAGAAATGGATTACATCAATCTCTCTCTCTCTCTCTCTCTCTCTCTCTCTCTCTCTCTCTCTCTCTCTCTCTCTCTCTCTCTCTCTCTCTCTCTCTCTCTCTCTCTCTCTCTCTCTCTCTCTCTCTCTCTCTCTCTCTCTCTCTCCTTTGAGACATGTGTCACTTATAGATGGACCCTGTGGCACCTCCCCATCTTTGCAACCAGTATGTAGTATGCGTCGATCTTAAGCCATCGTTTGTAAACTTGAACTAGTTTACTTGTGGGTACATTGTGTGAGGGACTCCTTGTTATGGCTGAGATAATGGCGGTTCTACCCCATATAAATGATTTGGGACTAGCTTGTTTGGCATGCGAATCTACTAAAATCTTTTGTAACGGAAGTACATCAAAGGTCCCAATGGAAGAAGTAGTTACCCTTCGTGGAGTATGCCTCCAGTAATATTGTACATACTTCCACGGGGAAAGCACCTTTTCGAGGTAATAGAGGGAAGATCCAAAAGTCCCTTGCTACTTAAGGTACAAGGGAAGATCTTTGTTGCTGCAGATGAGTATAGCCAAGACCTACAAGAATATTTCGAGAAGATTAAGGATGCTATCTCTATCTCACAACAAAGGCAAAAGGGTACTGCTGATAAGCACAGAAGAGCCCAAGCCTTTAAAGAAAGTGATTAGGTCTTGCTTAAATTTCCTACGGCTTGATTAAGTCACACGACAAGAAAAATTCCTACAGGACACCAAAAGTACTATGCTAAGTTAGCAAAAAGGTACTATGGTCCCTTCCAAATTCTTAGACCAATCAATGAGATGGTCTATCAACTTAAATTTCCCAGTCATTGGCTCATACAGAATGCTTTCCATGTGAGCCTACTAAAGCCTTATAATGGAGATCCACCTCCAGAACCAACTATTGAAGACCCACCAGAGATTGAGGACCAAGAAGAGGTGCTACAGCCCGAGTCCATTCTCCGAGATGAAGACAAGGTATTGAGAGGCGGTAAGATTATCCGACAGTATCTTATTAAGTTTAAGAACTATCCTTTTGAAGACTCTAGATGGATGCAAGGCATACAATTAAAGGATAACCTAAATTTTGTCAATGCTTACAATGCTTCCCTAGAGTAAGCAAATGTACAAATGTTTAAAATGAACAAAGTTTTTTGTCTTATAATACTCTCTTTTTCTTCATTGTGCACAAATGTTAAGAAGTATGCCTGCATAGAATCAAGTTTGCAGAGACGACGTCTTCCAAACACCAAGTAGAGCTTGTCACTTTACTATGAAAGATTGATAGGACTAATGCACAGATCGACATGCTTGTGGTAGCTTATACTTTGAAGCACCAAATGGATTAGTCATCCATTATGGAACAATGTGGTAGGGTAAGATAGGGATCCTGTACCCCATAGCCGAGGACACATGTCAACTCCCTAGCCCAATTGCCCCCAAGGTGCATTCAAATCCTATTGGATGGCCATAGAGGTGGACCAATGAGAATTAGGCTACAGTACATTTAGTTTAATTCATTTAAAAACACTTGATAAAAGAACCAATAGAAATTAATCTCTCTAGAAGACTATTGGACAGCCTTGCAAGGGGTCCAATGAGCATTCAGCAGCCCAATGGCTTGCCTGATTCCTATTGGCCAGAAGACTAAGGGGTCCAGAGAGAGTTTAATTGCATTAATTAAATACCTAAAGCTCTCACAAAAGGGGAAAGGGAGACACAGGTCACAACGCTATCACTTATGCTTCTTAATTTTTATTGGCTAAGCTTTACAGAGTCCAATGGGATGCCAACAGGTGCAATTAGCAAGAGGGGTCGACTAAGAGAGAGAGAGAGGGGGACTGAGTTTTGCAAGGCATAATCACTTATACACTCACACAATCTTATGTGAAAAGCAAAGAAGACTCTCTCTCCTTCTCAAGCTTTAATGGAAAGCTCATCATGTACTTTAAGCTTGTGACAAGGGAGGCCTCCACCAACAACTCTTGGCTCTATGATGCAAATCCAACAAAGATCCAAGCTCCACTGCATGCTCATCTCCTCTACCATGCTAGTTATTAAGCCATGCTAAGATTTTATGAGTGATTATGTAAGGATATATACTTCTTTCTTGTAAGAATACTCCTTCTTCCTCTTAATCTATTGTAATACCCTGCTAGCTCTCACCATCTTTGAAGGTGTGTGATGTCTTCGGTCTGAGACCGTGAGGGAATTGATGTTGTGTTTTATAAGTGTGAGCATGGTGCTTTAAGCTTCCATCTTCATTGCACCATCAAGTTATTGAAGGAACACAAAGTATTGTATGGTAAAATGTCTACCTTGATGGGGGAAACATAAAATACAAAGCCTTTTGGAGAGGGGACCGGCCCCATGTAAAGCCAGTCCTCAACTATTGTAAATAGCTTAATTTATCCCTCTTTTTGAAGTATTGTTCAAGCCTATCTAACTAGGTGTTCTGATTTTTATTGCTCTCTCCATCCAACCACTCTTGCTATGCTCATTAGGAATTTATTCTAATGAAATGCTTACTATGTCTATGTTATTTTCCGCTACACACAAATTACTAGACCATTAGATGTTACAAAAAGAGCACAAAGTTGTCTTGAGTTTTCCCATAAGTAGCAATCTGAAGCAATGTGAAGGTGCTCGAAGTTACAATAGTGTGTGACAAATACTCTGATTCCTTATGATTTTTAACTTTTCTCCCAAATCCTACCCTACCTGAGTGGATAGTTATTCAGATTGCTAGGTTACCTTGACCATTGAAGATTGTTCCTAATGCATTTGGCCTTGAGTCATGAGGGCTTCCCTTGGTAATTTAATGAAAGGTTGCATATGTAGCACTCGTTAAAAATGACAGGAGATGTTTCCCAGTAAGAGAAGATTAGCAAGGTTGGTGACCCTAGATCTTGGGGTTGTACCCCCTCACGTAATTGTGAGGGGTGCACCACCTCACATAATGGTGCATGAAATTCTATCAAGGCAATGTAAGTTTTGCAGTCAAAGGAGGCCAAGTTTGGAAAGACATGAGCCTAGTCTTTGGCGACGGCAATTTTGGAAGCTTATTTCTTAAGAAACTATTTCCAAAAAATAATAAGTAAAAGAGATAAAAGCCTAGTGATGCATACACCGAATTCAATTCATGGATCGATACAAGTACTCGTCTCTATCTATCAAGTATGAAGTCAAAATACTATAATGTCTAGTTTAGACTCTCAAGTCCTAGCATGGATACTAGTTTTGGATCTCAAGGAGGATGAAGCAGCACAATAGTTATCATTAGTAAAGTGCGCATGTGCAAGATCATGTGTACACAATTTAGCAGTTTGAAATGTATTGCCTAAAACAAGCATTTACATGGAGACAATTTGTTACATTACGTAGTATCCATTGATCTCACAAAAAGGATACCTTTTGCGTTTAACAACTTCTCATTTGACTTATCACCTTCATCAAAACTTTGTGATCCTGATAAAGACTTGAATGTAAGTTAGGTTTAAAGTAGGGTTGGCTCTAATTCAAGGATGTTGCAAGACCTACAATGCCATCATTTGTGCCGCTTTAATGTCACTTGTCTTGCATCCCAATAGCTCATTAGCCCATGCTCGAAATGGATTACATCAACATCATACTAAAGCCACTATCACAAACTCTCTCTCTCTCTCTCTCTCTCTCTCTCTCTCTCTAGCACAAAACTACAATTTTAAAGAACAATTCGTAGCCTCTTTGGTCGACAAGGATTGAATGCCATTAACTCATCTATTAATCCTTTCATATTACCCATGATACAATATGACCATAGCCTTGATCTTTTCATCTTTGTGTTGTTTTCATATTCTCTTTTGTGTTCTTTCTTTGTGTGTGTGAGTACAAGAGAGAAAGAATGAAGCTTCTTTGATTGCACTTCCTTCCAAACCCTATACTTCATGGCATCTATGGTTTAACTCAATCATATAGTTTTTGGAGTTCTCTCAGAAACTCTCACCGCCAAAAGCCCGGTGCTTTCCTGGTAAGACTGCAAATTTCTTGACAGCGTACTCGCGCTCGTACGGTGTGGGGTCACGTCCTGTCATCGACCACTGTTCAAAACATACAAAGAATCCATTATGTTAGAATTTAAAAGTACAAATATATGTAAGTACCAAACCTAAAGAGCAATGGAAAAACACTTACAAAATCATCCACAAATGATGCCCACCCACCGCTCACCAAGTGGTCGAGCTCCCTGTCTCTACTCGCGCTTTGGATGCCTCCTTTTGTTGCTTTTAGTTGTCATGATTCTCGCGCGCTGCTCGCTTTGCATTCTTCCAATCCTCTTTGGCCAGCAAATATGTTCTGTTTCACCCATGTTTTATCGCTTTTTGTACTTCAGAACGCTTGTGCTTGGAGTGTTTGCGCATTTCAACCTTCATCAGGTCTTCATTGAAGCGCTCATCTTGTGGCCTTACGTATGCTGCTTGACCAAAGCACCTCCGAACAAGTCTATTGGGTTGCAAGATTGCTGCATGTTGGCCAGCGTCAGAGTCCAACGAGTTATAATTGGAAACAACTCGATCTATAAATAGATGGATCAAACTAACCAAATTTGCAAACGTGCTGCAAAGAAACATGTCTTGTCCATCGCACAACATGCTTGCATTGATTACAAGGACATAAGATTCTTGTTCAGAGATAGGTGTTTTGGTTCGACGGCCCCGCATCCTCGTCACTACTCATAATGAATGTAAAAACCTTATAACCTAGACATAAATTTAATCTTCTATTGGCAACCTGTGTCTTTTCTCTCTCTCTCCTTGTTCACACTGTAAACTACCTCACATTCTCTAGTCATGTCCAATCCCCGCACACCTCGGTCTAGAGGTGCATGGAGATCAGAACCACCGGGTTATAATCTCGTCTTTATTGGTCAATGCGTATATTTGTGGGTACTAGAAATCTACACACCCACGTCTACATGATAGTGCATGTAGTGGACAAAACCCCTTTGTTTGAGGGATTACTTAGCACATTACATGCTGGCCTCCAATCTGAGTATCATGCGATGTAAACCTTTCCAACTTAAGGTCGCATCCGTAGAGAGGAAGAGAGGGATCACCGTTCGCCTAACTCTAATTTTTTTCACGTAATCCCAAAGGTAGACTTTAATATGAAAACTAAATCCAAAATCTAATCTTAAATATAATCTAATTGAACATATGGTGATTCACGGCTAATTGAATATGGTTAGTGTGTGAGTTAATACGTGTGAGATTCTGTACACATTGTTGTGTAACTAGTGTTTGCTCTTTGGACAACGCCTTCATTGACATGCACTAAAATCTAACTTAAATCTAATCTAATCTTAAATCGAACATAAATCTAGACCTAATCTAATCTTAAACTCAAAATAAACCTATATCTAATGTAATCTTAAATCTAACCAAAACCTAAATGTAATCTAACTTAAATGTAAATCTAATCTAGTTAATCTTAAATATTTTAAATCTAATTTAATCTTAAACTCAACATAAACCTAAATCTAATCCAATCTTAAATCCTAAACCTAAATGTAATTTAACTTAAATCTAACATAGCTAGCTAATCTTAAATCTTGCCCTAACTTTAAATTTAACCTAACCTTGATTTAACATAAATCTAAATCTAACCTAATCTTAAACTCAACATAAACATAAATCTAAATTTAATCTAACCTAATCTTAAATCTAATATAAATCTTTAGCTAATCTTAAGTCTAACCTAATTTTAAATTTAGCATAAATTTTAAATATAAGTTAAATGTAATCTAGCTTAATCTTAGATCTTAATCTAGCCTAATTTTAATAAAATATAATTTTAAATCTAACCTAAACCTAAATCATAATATAACATTTCCTTTCATATTTTCTCTACTTTTTTTATCTCTCTCTCTCTCTCTCTCTCTCTCTCTCTCTCTCTCTCTCTCTCTCTCTCTCTCTCTCTCTCTCTCTCTCTCTCTATGAGTGATTATGTGAGGAGATATACTTCTTTCTTGTAAGAATACTCCTTCTTCCTCTTAATCTATTGTCATACCTTGGTAGCTGTCACCATCTTCGAAGGTGTGTGAGGTCTTGGGTCTGAGACCGTGAGGGAATTGATGTTGTGTTTTATAAGTGTGAGCATGGTTCTTGAAGCTTCCATCTTCGTTACACAAAGTATTGTATGGTAAAATGTCTCCCTTGATGGGGGAAACCTATAATACAAAGCCTTTTGGAGGGGAGACTGGATCCATGTAAATCAGTTCCTCAACTGTTGTCAACAACTTAATTTCTCTCGCTTTTTAAAGTATTTTTCATGCCTATCTAACTAGGTGTTATGCGTTTTGTTGCTCTCTCCATCCAAGCACTCTTGCTATGCTCATTAGGAATTTATTATAATGAAACGCTCACTATGTCTATGCGATTTTATGCTACACACATATTACTAGACCATTAAATGTTAGAAAAAGAGCACAAAGTTGTCTTGAGTTTTACCATAGGTAGCAATGTGAAGCTATGATAAGGATATCTAAGCTACGATAGTAAATTGCACAATACAAAATGAGCACGTAAGCATTGGCTAAGAGCTTTGGTGTGTGACAAACACTCTGATTGCTTATGATTTTTAACTTTTTCCCCAAATCCTACCCTACCCGAGTTGATAGCTATTCAGATTGCAAGGTTACATTGACCATTGAAGATTGTTCCTAATGCATTTGGCCTTTGATCATGAGGGCTTCCCTTGGTAATTTAATGAAAGGTTGAACATGTAGCACTCATTAAAAAATGACAGGAGATGTTTCCCAGTAAGAGAAGATTAGTAAGGTTGGTGGCCATAGATTTTGGGGGTGCACCCCCTCACATAATGGTGCATGAAATTATATCAAGGCAATGTAAGTTTTTTGATCAAAGAAGGCCAAGTTTGGAAAGACACGAGCCTAGTCTCTGTGATGGCAATTTTGGAAGCTTATTTTGTAAGAAACTATTCCCAAAAAAAATAAGGAAAAGAGATAAAAGCCTAATGATGCATACAATGATAAATTTGAAGTCAATTCTTGGATCAATAGAATCTTGACTCTACTCAAGATTTTTAGAAAATATATCAAAATTAAATAAATACCGAGGTTGGAAAAGTGTTAGAGGCTGCAATATTACTTTCTTCTCTTGATAAATTTTACCTTGAATATGAAGGACATCTTTGCAACATTTTGATGTAGTTTGAAGCTAGCTAGCTTAAACAAGTTGTGACCTTTGAATCCAAATCTAAGCCAAAGATCTATGTTTTTCTTATACCCTAGATTGGACATGTGGTGGACCTTGTGCCTGTGTGTTCTTGAACATGTTTTTCTTGTAGCTTAGATTGGACATGTGGTGGACCTTGTGCCCGTGTGTTCTTGAACATGTTTTGGCTTTTAGTATTCACTTTAAGTACTAAGATTTAATAGAGTGTAGACTGGACATGTTTGCCACAATAGATTGCAGTTTAGACAAGTAGTGCCTTGTGTACCAATGCTAACAATGGTTGCAAGGATTCTAATAATGACTTTACCTTAAATAATACAAGTACTTGTCTCTATCTATCAAGCATGAAGTTAAAATACTATAATGTCTAATTTAGCCCCTTAAGTCCTAGCATTGTTACTAGTTGATGGATCTCAAGGAGGATCAAGCAGCACAATAGTTATCATTAGTTAAGCATGCATGTGCAAGATCATGTGTACAAAATTTAGCCAGTTTGGGATGTATTTCCTAAAACAAGCATTTACATGGAGACGATTTGTTACATTACGTAGTGTCCATTGATCTCACAAAAAGGACAGCTTTGTGTGTCAAGGACCGGGTCAATGGTTGGCTGCCAATGGGAAGGGATCCTAGGGCTCTCTCTCTCTCTCTCTCTCTCTCTCTCTCTCTCTCTCTCTCTCTCTCTCTCTCTCTCTCTCTCTCTCTCTCTCTCTCTCTCTCTCTCTCTCTCTCTCTATCTATCTATCTATCTGCTTCAAGCTAGGCTACCATGGTGTGGGTAGGGTCCCTTGGAAGAAGGTGAAAGGGCTGCACCGAATAGCATGACGGGCTCCAACCGACCACGAGAATGGTCGGTTGCACACACATGGTGGGGTGTCGACCTGGACGAAAGTCTGCATGGTTGGGTGCGATGGGAGAACCTCTTCATGGGTAAAAATCCCGTTGTAGCATCATTTGTAGATGAAGCCGGGATGGCAGGCTCATTTCCTCTGTCTTCTCCTGCGCAAGCAGCCGTTGCCATCGCTACTGTAGTTTTTATTTTTGTTGAGCTTCACACTTGGCCCTTGGCCAAGGACTTTGTGATTAAATTTATCAAGAGTCCATCACCCACGGCAAAGCCAAGCCTAGCTGTTTTTGAGATGGTTAGGAGCAAGGGCTTCAGATTACATGAGCATCCCTTCAACAAATTTTTTGGTTCTTTGGATAGCATTACCATGGATTTGGCACACCATGTCATCTCCTCGACTGCCGCAATTTTGACAAGGCATCAACTTGTCAAGGCATGCAAGGCATGTGAGCAACACGATATCTACAACACTCAGTTGGATGAGAAGGAATTAGCATCATGCCAATGGAAAGGAACAATCCGCACAACATGCAAGGCTGCAAACAAGTTCCAAAACTTTGACTACGCACAAAAAGCAAATCGGTAGCCACAGCCTCACGCATGGCTACTAGCACGACCATTTTTTACGGCATGGCAATAACATGCAATCAAAAATACTACTGCGAGTTATGTGGCAAGGACGCTCCTCGGTTTCGGGAGGCAATCTACACACAAATAGCAGACATGGTATGCATATCTTGTTCACTTTTCTTATTTGATTAGTTACAATTATGCAGTGCAAGAAATTTCTAAGGCTACAACACGCTTGGCATGCATGGTCGTGAAACATTCAGGATATTGACAACATGGCATATGGATTCGCGTGATTACTGAGACGGCAAGCACAAGGTGCTTCTGTTGCGCGAGCTTTTGCGGCAGAAGCAAGCATGCATGGCATGTATTGGAAGAAGTGAGAGATGTGTGTGTTGATTGTGGGCTATAAGAGAGAGGCAGAGGGATCAAAATTATCCCTTTACTCTAGCTTCAATCCCATTGGCTCAAGCCTAGGGCTATCCAATCATAGGCTTTGGTCATAACAAGAAATAGGGGAAGCAATTGGACAAGTGTCATTCTTTCTCCCTTGAGAGAGATAGTTTAATTAATTATTTAATTGAATCTAAATTCTCATTGGTCCTCCCTATAGGCCATTAAATAGGATTCAAGCATATTATGCGGGAATTAAAACTAGGGACCTCGCATGTGTCCTTTATGCCTCTTGAGGAAAAGGGGACACTTGAGTGTGAGTGTGTGTGTTATCTCTCCTTTCCCTACAATTAGGGCTTGCCCCCTCCTTTGTAGGCTTCTTGGTAATTTGAAGCACCTGAAGCACCTTAGTCGGTAAGCTCCTCAAGTACCTTAGTTAGTAAGCACCTCAGCTTGCCTTTTGCCTAAGGTCTAAGATACCTAAAGTTTTCCATAGTCTTACCAAAATGTCGTAGGTCTTTAATGAATCTAACCCTAAGGTCATTTAAGATCAATTAAAATAACATTGCTCTTTTGTAGACCATATCCTTTTGGACCCCTATTGAGAGATAAGTATCCCTCCTCCTTGCCCCCCCTACAGAGATATTAACTCTAGTAGAACATATCTATATCCGAACTCTTGTTCCAATTTATCTCCTCGTATTAAATGATCAATAAAACATGAGAAAATCGTTTGGGATAGGTGAATATTATACTTTATGACATTAATTACTGGAAAATTCCAATGAGACACACATTGTTGAATTCAAGGATGGATTAAATGCTATTGTCAAGATTAATGACTTGGGGATTCTGGCTAGTTTTGAGTGTCGCACAACGAGCATTGCTAATCTTAAGAATCTATTGTAGTGCATTGAAGATTTTTCCTATTGCATTTGGCATTTGAATCATTAGGGCTTCCCTTCCTAGTTCAAAAAAGGGTTGTATACGTGGAACTCATTAAAAAATGATGGAAGATGTTTCCAAATAAGAGAAACTAGCAAGATGGTGGACCTAGATCTTGGGGACACACGAAATTTTGTGGAGTGTGTAGTTTAGTAGATAATGCATGAATCTTCTACAGTCTCTCTTGGTAGCATTTTGAGCTTGGAGTGCACAATATATGGGCATCATGTATTGTGATCCTTTTCCTTTTTATAGAAGCATGGCACTAATAGCATCATCTCCCACTGATGCGTTCCCATAAAACTCTTTTTCCCAATGTAGAGCTTGCATAATAGGAAGAGAACCCAAAATATCCTTGAATTTCTCAAAAAACTTTGTACATTCAACAATCCAAATCAATGGGTCCACCTTTGATGCTTGTTGTAAAGGATAGAGAATCTCTGATGATAGATAGGGACATGAATCTACTCATATACCTAGATTTTTGGATAAAAATGGTCCCTCTGATTGATTGGTCTAAGAATTTGGAATGGACCATAGTACCTTTTTATTAACTTAGCATAGTACTCTTGGTGTCCTCTAGGATTCTTTCCCGTCATGTGCCTTAATCAAGTGTTAGGAAATTTAAGCAATAACTCATCATTTTCTTTAAAGTCTTGGTCTCTTCTGTGCTTATCAGCAGTAGCCTTTTGCCTCTGCTGTGAGATAGAGATAGCATCCTTACTCTTTTGGAAAGATTCTTGTAGGTTGCGGCTATACTCATCTGCAACAAAGATCTTCCCATGTACCTTAAGTAGTGAGGCGGTCCGGGGCGGGCAACAAGAAGAGCGGCCTCTAAACACCCTTTGACGCTCCCGTGCTGCTCAATTGGGGCTGGGGCGAGCACAATCAGAGACAAAAACAACCCACAGCCAGAAACCAAACAAGAAAAGGGGCACCACTTAGTTGTAGATGCGAACTAGGACGCACGTGATATCTCCTTGTACTCAAACCCACAAAGAGATGGGAATGCAAGATAGCCACACACACCAAACACAAACATTCACCACGCCAGAGAGAGGTAAAGAGCACAAATCAACTTGAGCAACTCAGTCTTAGCCTTAAAGACTAGATGCACACAAAGCTTGAGGAGAAATAGAGAGACAACACAAAACTTGACCTTGTTGCCAATACACAAATTGTCCTAGGGTCACAGGAGCCCTCTCACCGAGCACCCTCTTACAATTGACCTTTTAGGCAAACAATTCAACAAGCCCTCAAACCACCAAGCATAAAATGGCACAACAAACTTCAAGGACAATATACCTTCAACCACCTGATGAGCCAACTTATCAAGTCAATTTGGAGAGAAGAGTCGTAGTTGCAGCATACAATTGCACCCAAAACTATAAATCTTATTTATGCACAAGAGTAGGCTACAAGTGTGGTGAAGAGTATGGCATACACTCCACTCCTCCAGATGGAATATCTAATTTCAAGCTTCTCCATGCACCTATGTGTAGTGATGGAATAGAGCACTCACAATGCACACACACTCTACACAACTAGGCTTGAAGAGTGGTGTGTTATGTGTTGAGAATGGTGTGGTGTAGTGTGATCATGTGATCATTTATAAGGGAGAGAAGGGCTCTATTTATAGGTTTTAGAAGCCCCGATTTGGATTAGGCCTAATCAAGTTTATTTAAAGGAATAAAAGATTATGCATATATTTATTTTTTTTAATGAGGGTGGGTCTCTCTTGTCTTTTGAGTCACATGGATGTGGGCTCAAGGGAAGAGAATTATTGAGGATGAAAGGAGAGAGGGATTGAGTGAATAATTTGGGAGGGCCTACTCTAGTAGAGGGTGCGTTTTACAATAAGGTTAGTGGTTATTAGTTAGTAATTATCACTAAAAAATATTTACAAAATCATTCACCAAAATATGGTAAGATATATGATGAGAAAAGTTAGAGAAGGGATAAGCTTGTAAAGCAAGGTTGAATCTTGGAGAAGTTGACATTCACCTCTTTACAACACCGGTAGAAGAAGCGGTCAGCATGACGAAGTAGCGCGTGTCGGTGAAGCTATGTTATCTTCAAACCTTGGAAAAATCATGATAAAAACCTTCATTTGCAGAGGTTATCTTTGGATTTTTGCTGATTTTTGAAGTTCTTTACAAAGCTGAAGAGAGTATGGTAATATGGACATATATGTAGAGAGAAAGGGGGACACATAGGGTGTAGAAATAGAGGATGAAGGCTATGGAGGTGTGAGAGATGTGGCAATGGTGAAGAGGGTGAATTAGGACATGGGAGTTGCAGGTTTGGGAGTGGAAAGGAGAGGGAGGAGTGTGTGTGAAAGAGGAAAATGATAAAGTGGAAGAGGGAGTGTGGCTGCATAGCATGGGCAAACTGGGGTCCACCAATAAAATCATAGCTCACAGTTCGTAGCTCAAAAAAATATGAAAAGATTTGAGGTGAAAGTTCAGCTCACGAGCTACAACTTTTGTTTGTATCACCTTTTCAAATTCGGGGAGCATGTGATCTTGAAAAATTCAGCAAAACCGACTGTTTTTTCCACTGCACAAGGTCCTTGTGAGGTCCTTCTTTGGATGATTCTTTTGAATACCTCCAAGAGTGAGCTCCCCATGGTGCATGCATGCATTCCACATACCCTTGACCTTATTTGGTAGGTCTATAATTGAAGATATTGTTGAGATCATGATATAAGTGAATAGTATAACTAAGAAAATCAAATATTGAGGGGTCTAAAAAAATATGTACATGTCAAATATAAATAATATAGGTGGAAAAAATATAAAGGGGTCAAAATAAATCTCTCTCATTATAAGTCTACCATAAAAATATGAATATTTTTGGTGGTCTAATTTATGTGAGTAATAGAGAATAGATGTAGGAAGGAAAAAATGACAATAGTGAAAAAATATACACATAAATAAACTAGTTTTTTTGGATTTTTGTTGGGATGGAGTTACACCAAAAATAAGAGAAGCTTGCATGAAATTATTTTTATATGGAATAACGAGTACGCAAAATGGTAAGAAAAAATATGGTAATGTTGAATCAATGTACATAGCATAAATAACACACCATAGGTAGAAATATTTAAATAAATACCAAAATAATTATGAAAAATCCTTTTATTTAGGCCCTATATACAATGAAATATTTACACACAAATGGGCCATAATATACTTAAGTTTTTATTTTTTTTATTTTTTTGGCTCAACTAGCCCAGTGACTAGCTAATTAAGGTTTTTTAAGAAGATATGGGAAAAGTCCCCTAACTCACACACAGCTATATACAGTGAAATGGTAGGGATAGCCACAGTGTTTGGATGATTTTGGTAGGGTGGATTAACTCACTATGGCAATTATGGAAAGCCGAAAAACGGCTATCATTAGCCTCCCCCTTAGATAATGGTACAT
Organism: Adiantum capillus-veneris; assembly: GCF_014529385.1. Lineage (NCBI taxonomy): Eukaryota > Viridiplantae > Streptophyta > Polypodiopsida > Polypodiales > Pteridaceae > Adiantum > Adiantum capillus-veneris. The sequence goes on from NC_140944.1 coordinate 17,340,271, forward strand.
TCATGTACCATTTATCCGACCATACAACATGTAGATTGTGTAATGTCTGTCTTTGTCTGCTCTCATCTTTGAAGAACCTTTCTTGTATGATTTAAAAAACCTTGTGTGATATGAAAGGTTCTCAGAGCCAATAGCATGATGTAATGAAGTGACTGAGTAAACCTCCTCCATTGAGAAAGTTTCCATAAGCACCCCCCAGGATATTCAAAGATCTTGAAATATCTTTCCCAAAGAGAGATGTATGGTATGGAATCACTTACTGATTTCGGTTGAAGAAACTTGTAGATTTTATTGTTGTCCATCATTGCGTCTATCACTATGAATGTGATATAAAAGATTGGTTGCTCTTCCTCCTGTGTAAAGTTGATGTATCTGCTACGATCTTCAAGAGCTTGTATGAGAAAATTCATGAACTGTAGCTCATAAAATTTATTCAACGTAGGTAGGCTCATCAAGTCAAAAATTCTATGACCTTCATGATTTAGGAAATCTTGATCCATGCTTCCAACAGCTATTGGAAGATATTGCAAATAGTTTACCACATAAGTAGATAATAGACAAAGGTTTCTATTGCTTCCAACACATTGGAAGAGAAAAGATTTTGGTACTGATTGATGAATTATCCACATGTAGCAATAAACAATTTTTTCATCTATGATGAAGACCAGAAGCATCACAATGTGTGACCTCCATACACCAAAGAACCAAATGTAGAAGGTTTGGAAACATCTGTTCATCACCAAGTATTCATGTCCTCTTCCACTTAAGAAGGTATGGTGCCCCGGATGAAAGGTATATGTGAAGAGAGGAGAAGTTGACTTTGAAGAGGTGAAACCCAATGTGAAGATGATTGGGGCTTCAAAAGTTTGGATTTTCTTGCTAAGAGATTGTCCCATGAATGAAGAGCCACCCACCAAAACACCATTAGAGAGAATGATACCCTTCTGACAGTTTCCTTTTATGATTTTATTTTTTACTACTCTCCCATATTCTTAATCCCCTTCTAAGCCCCCCCTTTGGCAAGGTTGTAACTCCTCACATTGTACCACCTCAAAGGTTGATGGATTACTGTTTGATTTTGTGAAAACTTTGGCTTCTTGAATGATAGGTTCCTCTATGCTTAACATATATGGGTCATACCAATGCTTTTCAACATCCTCAAACACTTCTTGAAGATTATCCTCACATGGATTCAACTCACACTCTTCTACTTTGTTTTGGAGTTGGCATTCCATGTACACAATCATCTCTTTAGGGCAGTTAGCCCAAAGTCTATTTTTTGAAAGCTCAAAGGAGAGCTATGCCACGTTAGCGAAAAGACACAAATGAGATCGCGACTTTAAATCGTGACTTTTCTCTCTCCCACTTTCTCTGCACCCGACGTTCAATTCATCTGCTTTATTCAAAGTGCTCTTCTTGCAATCTAATCTTGTCTTCTCAAGTCGATATCCCGCTCTTCTCAAGTCGATGCAGCCAGGTACAATTTTCTCTCTCTGCCATGTGCTCCTCTCTCTCTCTCTCTCTCTCTCTCTCCCTCCCATGAGTCCTTTTGAAGTCGATGCCGCATGGAGTGAAGGGTAAGGGAGAGGTTTGGATGGTTCGCCAAGGGGGGAGCAATCTCTTACGCAATACAATTCTCTGTCTTTCTTTCTCTCACACACATTGTAAAGAGTGTTGACCACATGTACAATTCTCTCTCTCTCTCTCTCTCTCTCTCTCTCTCTCTCACACACACACACACACACACACACAAAGAGCATTGACGTATCTGAAAAAGGAGATAACAGGTTCGACGAGCACGAGTTCGAGCATAGCTTGCTTGTGAGAGGAGGAGGGAAAAAGTAAAAAGAGCATTGACGTATCTGACAAAGGAGATAGCAGGGTTGGTGAGAAGCATTTTGAGAATAGCTTGGTTGTGAGGGCCAACTAGAAGAAGGACACTCTCACACAAAAAGAGCATTGACTGTAGGTATAATTCTCTCTCTCTCTCTCTCTCTCTCTCTCTCTCTCTCTCTCTCTCTCTCTCTCTCTCTCTCTCTCTCTCTCTCTCTCTCTCTCTCTCTCACACACACACACACACACACACACACACACACACACACACACACACACACACAAAAAAAAAGAGCGTTGACGTATCTGAAGAATGAGATAGAAGGTTCAACAAACACGATTTCGAGCATAGCTTGGTTGTGAGGGCCAACTAGGAGGAGGAAAAAAGTAAAAAGAGCATTGACGTATCTGACAAAGGAGATAGCAGGGTTGACGAGAAGCATTTTGAGCATAGCTTGGTTGTGAGGGCCAACTGGAAGGAGAGAAAAATTAGGGTGCTATTGAAGGCGAGGTCGTGGGGATGAGTAGGAAGCTTCAAGCTAATGCATTGTCATTTTCTTGCCCTCACACAAGTCCTTGACACAAGTGAAAGAATTCAATAAGTTCATAATCATGAGTTTTTTGTGAGAAATATCAAGTCTTGGAATCGTCATTCCAAGATATGCCCAACATGTATGTAGCAAGAAATCTCTGCTACACCTTCAAGGCCTCTAGCCTTCTGGAAGACCGCCACAAAATTCATGATTAGATTGCTAGCATATGCGCAACATGTATGTAGCAAGCAAGCTCTGTGCTATTTTCAACGGATGGAAAGAGAGGGCCTCTCTCTTCATGCAATCATTTGTTGCTACACCTTCAAGGACTTTAGCCTTCCCCCTAGGCTTCATGCATGAGTGTGAAAGATCTCCATTGGTTCTGACGACTGAGGATGTGAGGCCAATCTTTTGCATCAAATGGCAATTTTTGAGTATGTTCTCTTCTCAGTGCCTCTCATAATCTGTTAAAGGAGCTTCTAGTAGCTCCTCAAGAGTAGATATCATGTGTCCAAAACCTCTTTTAAGCTAAAAGAAGCTTGACTTTGTGTCTGAGCAGAAGTTCACGAGAGAAATAGAAGTGTTACCTTCAAGGACATTAGCATCAACATGAGTATTATGTTGCCTCATTAGGTTTCCTCTATATGATGCCTCTCTTTATACTCTTTTGCTTGCAAAGTTGCTTTCTGTCAACTAGCACAAACTACAAATCAGGTTCAAGATCTTGCATATACTTAGTGCGTCATTAAGGTTCCTTTGTCTAATGCTGTCTTTATACTCTTTTTCTTGCAAAGTTACCACAGACTACAAATTGTGTTCAAGATCTTGCATATACTCGATGTAACATTTCTTTTTGGCCTCAACTCCTCAGCAGTAATTTTTAGACACCTCATGAGTTTTGCAATCATCAAGAGAAAGCAAGCAAATGTGCTTAGAATGGGTATGTTGGCTTCGTCTCCTCTTGCATCCACGGACAAAAACAAAAGTTTCATGTCTTTCATCACTTTGGCTGGTGGAATCATGGGTGCGATCCCAAAATAAAGCAAGACCATCATTCTTTACAATGGTAGAAGTTTTGCAGGTAGCATCGTTGAAAATGCCCCAAACCAATGGAAGTATGAAGTGTGTTGGGGGTCAATTGAGTGTGGGATTCGGTTCTCGAGATAACAAGCAGTGGCAATTGCTTCTTCCCAATAGGATTTGAGGACTCCAAAAGTGAGAAGCATCGCCCGTGCTGATTGAAAAGGGGTCCTTTTGTTCCGTTCTAAAACTCCATTCTGTTGAGGAGAGTAGGGGACATTATATTGCTGAATCCCATCATTTTTGCAGAAACCTTGAAACTCCTTAGAGATGTACTCTCTTGCATTTCCAAAGCGGAGAAAATAGACAGGAAGATCGTGTTGACGGAAGGCAAGGATACAATAGTCTTTGAAGCAGGCGAACACTTGAGACTTTTGATTCCAGAAGTACATTGTGCTGTATCTACAAAAGTCATCAACACCGCTCGATGGGAGGTTAAGACAATGAACACGGGGCTCAACTGGGCCCGAGAGAGAATCTATTTGCGGATCTATAGTGGCCAGCACACTAGAAACCAATCCAAAAACACTGATAAGAGAGCGAGGGTATATCCTCCTCGACTCGACGAGCCAACATGGCTATAAGAACCGCAAGATATAAGATAGGAATACTTCTGCTTGCGCTTAAACCAAGTACGATGAGAATAGGAGCCTAGTCCAGCCCGCAAGCGAGTACCCGGCCACAAACGCAGTGAGAAGCACTAGCTCACTTTGGCTTGGCTGAGACTAGGTGGCCTTACCCAAAAACCCTACTGGGTATATGATTTCACAACTAGACGGAGATGCATTCAGGAGCCTTTAGCTTGTGACCCCCTCAACGACTGTCACGTGACACATCCAACCCTATGTGTTCGTGGAAAAGCTACAGCATGACCAGGGTTCAGTCAGTCTAGTCAGTCTAGATTAGAAGTGATCTGGCACTTTTGTGAGTCTATTCGTAGACCGTCCATGCCCAGTCACTTAGTGTAGATGCATATCCTCTGGTTGCACACAGCATGATCATAAGCATTCCCATAAGAATCCATCAGAATCAGTTAGGGGAATTTTCCAGTGCATTTAGCCTATTTTACCTATTTTTGACATTTTTCACTTATTATTTTTAAGTGACTCTTTTTGGAAAGTAGGTAGGGCAAATTGAGTAAGTTTGTATATAAGAAAACCTAGACTAGCACTAAATGGTAGAAGAGGCAACGGGAGCCAAGCTTAGCAGGAAACTTCTCAGCAAGACCAAGCCTTGTGGACCTTCCCTCCAAGCAGCAGATACCTCCCATCCTCTAGCGTTTTGCATCAGCCTTGTCATTGCTAACAAGTTCCAGTGTATAGCGTTTTTTCATCAACAAGGATTGCTAGCAGAAGACCCCAGCTTACCTAGCATTTTTTATTACCATCAACCTAGCGTTTTTGACAGAAGCTACCTGGCATTTTCATGAGGATTTAGCCCCCTAAAGGTAGCAGACTCAGCCCGGTAAGACCTCAATTTTCAACCTTAAGAACCTCTGTTTTTCAGCCCTAAACCTGCAGAATTTCAGCGACAAAGACCCACAGAAGCAGCCCCAAAAATCAGCGTTTTTGGACCCGCAACAGATTTCAACCCATAGCGTTTTTGGACAGCAGAAGAAAGATTGCAGATTTCAGCCCTAGTGTCGGCCTCGTCATCCCCCCCGTCGTCGTCAACATAGCCTAGACTTGCATCAGTCTCATGCATACCATTTGTACCAGATTGTGCAAACATAAGTAGACCACTCTCGCCGATGAGAGTGGGACCTTCGGAGGAGGGTTTTACAACGTCTCTGGTGTCGTATCTCTCTTCTCTCTCTATCTCTCAATCTCATATACTTGCACGCACAGTGTCCATTCACTTTGTTTGTGGTCATAGCATTCTCTCATTAAGAACGGAAGGCTCTACCTTCCATAAGAATAAAAGGAACCTTGAGCACAATTCGGAGCACTCATCTTGAGCAAAGCGTAAACATTCATTCTGTTGCACCTAACAACGACATACATACCACGGGCAGTTTCAACCCCAATCAAAAAGCCTGTTGCATACATTCAGAATCCAAGAAACAAAATCCAGCACTGGTTCAGCTGAGACCATGCGGCATCCACAACACAGCCCCTTGTGGGCGATATGAATCAAGGTGACGGTACGCAAATAGATACTACTTAGTCTGTTAACAACCTACTCTTCCTTAGCACTCAAAAACCTCCACCTGCTCGGACTCGGCTGGATGTTTTGATGATTCCATCTATGTCCTAGTGCAATGGTTCTATGCCACAGCCCACTGCGGGCGCCACTAAATGCCTCTGTCAAGTAGTATGGGGGCGAAGCCCTACTGTAACGTAACCAGTTGATAAGTCTACTGCTCATGGCCCCCTCTGAGGGATGGCTCATAGCCTACACGTTTCTCCCCTGGGATGTGCCTGTGACCTGCCTATGCAGGGGCGACTTGTGTACCCGGCACGCAGTCCAGCTGTACCGAGGCGTAGTTTTCCTGGCTCTACGCTCTGAGCGCCTGCGTCGAACCCGTAGGTTCGATAATGAATCATTATGCATGTCTTTTGGCCTTAATCCCGTCAGCGTGTGGAGTACCCTTTCACATCCAGCCTCATGACCTATCCTTATTTAAACCGCAAGGGTCTGTGCCCACACAGTAGCCCTACTCGAGTTCTCAATAACCCTTTCCACCATAGGGCCTTCCCACACTGGAGGCCTCTCATTGGCTCGAAGCCCTCGAGGCCTCGAAATAGGTAAAGATGCTAGCATCGAGGGGCCGAGACGTAGTGAAGGGTCCCGAAGAGTGCTCACAAAATGGGACCAGTAACACTCACCCCTCCCCCAAAAAAGATCGATGTCCTCATCGAGAGCACCTATTTCATACAAAGAGAAGTAATTCCCCTCCTCGCGATGGGGTGTACATTGTCCAGTCCCAGGTGCATGCATATACTTAGTGTCCTCCACCGTCATAAACTCAATCCAAGCAATTAGCCAAACGAATCCAGTTGCCTCACATAAGATTTGACTGTCCCTATTCTCCGTCCTTTTGCTGTCCTCGCATTGCATCATTCCCGCCAATATACCCAAATGGCTGCTGAGTATTGAAGGCTACCTTTTGAATCTCTTTGTGCATTCACCACTATCGTAACGAGGAGGTATCCACCACTCATCCATGGTTGGTAACAGTGTAAACCGCTGCGCTTTTGGACCTCCCGTGGGCAGGTCTGTTTCGTTTGTTCGTGTCGCAGTCTTTATACTGCAATTCACTATCGTGCCTTGCCTGGGACTGTCCAGCACCCCGAGTATCAACCATACCAGGAACGTGAACACCGTTAGTGTGCCCATTTCGCATAACTGAATCACCCTTGACTTGTTTCATCGGGGAGGTACCCACCTCTTATCCACAGCTGTCCTTAGTTCCAGCTGCTTTTCCGTCCAAGATTGATCACCTCGATCATTCATGGGCATTCCCACAACAGACGGCTTACGCGCTCTCCTCTGTTTAACCTCATTCCGATTCAGCATAACCTGCTGCCTGGTTGCCCCGCTAGTTCATACACACTAGTACATTTGACCAATTGTTGGCCCATCGACTCGGGTCTATCCTGTTCATCCCTTGTTTGTCCTACGTGTTTTTTCTTAGGGGGGAATCCCTCGATCATCCCTTACTTGTTTTGACATGTTGTTCCACTCATGACCACACATCTCATGCCCACACATCTCACCAGACATCTTAGTTGCTTGTTGGCCCCCCGGCTCAGCCCGGTATATCTCCGTGGCGGTACATTGCTGACCATCCAAATGTGTCCCTTGCTGCCTCGTACGCCTGGTCTTGTGTTGAGCACACCTAACCCATTTTGCATGCTCTTGTAATTCGCCCCATCGTGGGGGAATCCAACGGCCATCTAAGGACTCCATTTGGATCAGTCCCTACTAATCCATTAGGTGTAATTTATGTCTCCGTGCAATGCGCGTACTAAGACCAGAACACAACTCTAATCTCATTGGCTTCGCCTTGCATCGACCAAGCGAGTTCCACTGTGCTGTTATCTCTGCACTTATGCACATGTGGGTCATTCCATATTCGAATGCATCCCAACATTGGGTACCTTCTTCTGGGTCCCATACGAGGCCACCTTGCCCTTTGTCCTTCCAGCATAACCGTCCTCGAGGAGTTACCATAGCAACCCCGAGACTTCTTTTGTCAAACGTCAGTACATCCTCACGTACATTGATCCTTAACAGGGTTGTCTCTGCCCCAGTACTTGCCCATCCGGTGTTTTCAGTCACCAACAGGGTTACCAGCCCTGGCTGCCATCTGCAATCCCAAGAGCACTCAATATGAGTACATGCCACGAGTACACTATTCGAACCTCAAAGAGGGGCTCTGGTCCCCTTACGATAACCAGCAATGCAGGTCTGCAACCTCCATTCTCCTGCACCACACATCTCGGCTTCATCCTTAAGCATGCTTCCACAACACACTTGGTTCCATTGCGATGGCGCAAGGCTTCTCGAGCCTCCGGGCTCTATATCCTAGAACCGACATAACCCCACATCTTTGCATAATATTTTAGTTGCCCACTGAAAAGTACGACCTCCCCGAAAGGCTAACCCCGAGCTACTTATGTGTATCTCCACTAAGGACCAGCTGTTGCTGGTTACATAGGTGCATCCCAGCACTTGTTGCATTTGCACCAACTCCACAAAATGGATCTTCGCTAGACCCTGATCTCGGTATATTCCATGAACCTCAATACACCTACTTGACTAGCCACATTGCCAGATATACTCCGCTATCTTGACTCCATTCGTGACCACTTGCATCGATGCCCCTCAATATCGTGTTTGTCAATCCCACACATACTCTATCTGGTCGTGCTTTACCTAGAACTGAACTCCCAATTTTTCCCGAAACAAGCGTCACTTGACTCGATGCGTCCACACCAAACAACTCCCCTTTGCAATACATCGCCCGAACTGCCTCTTCCGACATGTGTAACCCCCTTTAACGACCATCTGTTGTTTGATCTCGTAACCCTCCATGTAGTACAAAAAAATTTGTGGTTCCTCTGCTGTTCCTTCCTCAACTCTAGGGCTGAACAGGGCTTAGCCTTATGCTCAATCCAAGTACCATAATCATTTGGCATCTTGCGTAGTGGTTCCAAATGCTCTTTCTTACTTCGATTAGGATCAGGTAACTTGACCCAGATCCCCACTTCTTCTCTTGCATCTGGTCTCACACCTGGTTAACAAGGTTTCAAGTCTTTCAACGGACTCTAGGAGCATCCCCTCTTCCAAGGAGAACGACCCTGTCTCATGGCCTAAAAGCGCATCCACCATCTCTGGTCTTATATCCCGCTCAGTCATATCTTCCCACAGTTCCAGCACACCTGTTGTTTCTGCACCAGGCACCAACCAGTCCTTGGTTTTCGATCCATACATATGTGCATACGCTTGCGTTCCCCAATCATGTGAGGGGTGGGAGTCGTCAGGGCCCACCTAACGCTCCTCTAAGACTTCCTCATTCAATTCCACTACACGATGCATGTCAGCCTCTTCCAAATTCAACATCCCCATGCATTCTTGCACTCCCCAAGCACAATCGTAAAGAGGGGGAACAGGGCCAGTCGGGCACTCATCAATATGGCTCTCATTCGAGCAATCTTCATCCAGCACATTCGGCTTGAAAGCCATCAATTCCTCATCCCGGGAAGCATAAGAGTTACTACAAGTATCCACATCTGTATTACCACCGTCATCAAGAATAATCCCTTCGGTCAGGAACATTGCATTCAATTTCTCGGCCAAATATTGTTCCTCCATTTCAACCTCAACAAACTAATCCTCATCTCCTATCATTTCATCCCCACATGATGCATTCGCACTCCTCTTTTCTTCCGCTTCTTTATATGCCTTCGGTTTTGCGGAAGGGCCTCCGGTTTTGTCATCCAGAAAAACATTGCACTTATTGGGCACATGGAGTGTTCGCCACCGATGAGGAGGTTGTGCCGCTATGCAAGATGTCCTCCTGGAGTATGTGGGAAATCAACATCTCAACAGTGAGGCCAACTACTGAGGCTTGGGTTGTAATGAAAGGTTGCCAGGAGCAGGGTAGGGCAGCAAGTAGTAAGAGGTGTGGGTTGCTGTTCTGTGAGTACAACAGCAAGAAGGTTCTTTAGGGACGTGATCATAGGTTTCTCGTAGGAGATCAATGGGCTGGAACATGTAGTGTTTACAATGTATGATAGGGCTGCAATGTCTGGTTTTTGTGCCTGCGAAACTATTCTACCTCACCGAGTGAGAAAATGTAGCAGCAGCACAACATAAAAACTGTCTATTCTGACCTCTTCATCATGCATATGAGGATCAAGTGTCGACGTTGGCAGTGACGAAGGAGGGGAGGGTACATCTTGCATGATATCTGCACATGTATCCAAAATCCGTGATAGATTGATAGGGATAATGTCCCCATGTCCATATGCTACCCTTGCAGCTCGGGATAAGCTCCCTTGCCCCTTGAATGAGCTTCTGCTCCAAAACACATGCGAGACATCTGTATTCGGCTTTGGCATTACCGTGATAATAAATAGTTGCACCTTGTCGAGCCAAGGTACCAGAGGTAAGTCACTAAGCACATTCTTTTTGGCTGAAAACATCACGTGTCCAGCCACCTTACAATACTATCTGGTCCCGCTTCCATCTACTCCCCGTTTTTTTAAAACGTGCTTGTGTCCTCACAACCAGCTTGATGGAGGTGAACCAATTGTTTGTAGTTGAAGGAGTTTGTCATCATGGATCAGAGGAATGAGTTGATTCGTCATTTATCAAATACGAGATGTATACCCGATCAAATCGCAAAGCTGATTCCCAGAAATGCGTTGAAAAACATAAAGTGAATCTAGACCAAGTTCAGTGAGTTTGCAATGTGTCAATTTCTGAAGTTACTCCACCATATATCAGCTTATGGTATGATTTGTCATACATGTCAATCAAAGCTTTGTCAATTATTATGTTGTTTTTCATCAGATCTTGAATCTTTTGCCTTGGTCGACTTCTTGTTTCCTTGGTTGATTTCTTGTATGATGCCACATTCCTTCCAAATGCAAGGATTAGTGATTAGGAGAGATGTTTGCCTTTGCTATTTTTTTAAAAAAAAAAGATTAGGGCTTTCACCCTGGCCTTGCATATACCTTGAGATAAGTAGAGTCCAAGAGATAGCATTGCAAACATAAAGCTTACCAAGAACTTGTGTGCCGTCAAAATATATCACATGCCACATGTGTCAATCAAAGCTTTACCAAAGCTAGTCAAGCATTGTTCTCTTATCATTCTTTTGGTAATTAGCATCAAATTATATATAACTCTACATTCTAACTTCTTAAGTTTTACCATTTTCTAGTTTACAAGAAGCTCTTCAACATCTACAAAGCAACTTAACATTTGACTATAACACAAGGTATGTCATATTTAAGAATATTTTAAACACACATATAAAAAAAGATTTTAATATTAATATTTTGATAACCACAATAAGATCAAAAAGATTTTCTTTCCAAATTAGAATATTAGTCTAAGCTCAATACAAATAATATACATATCGATATAAATATTATGAAATCTTAAGGTCACCAAATATACAAAATAATAATAAACAATACGTAATTAAAGATGAAAACAAATAAACTATTACCCACAACGAAAGCATCCAAACTAAAACAAAAAGCAAAGCATATCAAGATTATAAGACATTTACGTAAAAAAACAAACTTACTTCCAACTTTTGACATTTTTAATTTAGATTTTGATTCATGGGTAAATATTTGTTCTAATTCGATCAAATCATATAACTATTGTTCCAATTGTGGAAACTTATTTTTTAAGTATGAAAAACAAAACTTAAAATATATAGAAAAAACAAATACCTATTTACGAGGATATGAATTATCTAATCCATATCTAACATCATTTCAAAATAACAAACAAGACAATATAGAAATTTATAATTGCTCCAAATGTTTTCAAAACAACATTAGAGAAAAATATTGGGTAACTTATCACAACAATGAACGTACATGAAGTACAAATGATATCTACTTTAGATATCTCTTTAAATATCAGTAAAAAGATAACATCTATTGCCATAGGTAATATAGAACAAAGATCATTATTAGATAATTCTCTATTTTCATATCAAAATAGTAATTATTTATTAAATATTCTAACAAAAAACTCACATGAAATAAACACACTATTGCTCTTTTTAGTAAAAAATAATCTATTAGTAAAAAAATTATATATTATATATGAACAACCACAAGAAACTTTAGCAATTCCTATAATTCCTTCTAATGCAATTACTACTTTACTAAACAAACATGCATCATCTTCTCCTTATGACTTAATGATAGTAGCACACAATACAAATTATGTAGGTATCTTAGATCAAGTAAACAACACACAACTAAAATCACAATACAAAATAGGCACTACAAGAGGTTGTGTGCTCTTGTGACGCTGTTAGCGACGGAATCGAAATACATTGGGTTTTTATAACCCCCGACGTCGCTAATAGCGTCGCTATGAGAGCGTAGCTATATGTGTCGCTATAAGCGTCGCTATATAGCGACGCTCATAGCGACGGTCGCTATATGCGTCGCTACAAGCGTCGCTATATAGCGACGGTCATAGCGACGGTTATAGCAACGTTTACACAGAAGTCTATAGCGACGCTCATAGCGACGCTACAGAGCCATAAATAGCGACGGTTATAGTGACACCTGAGAGAACGTCCTGTCATCGACCACTGTCAAAACATACAAAGATTTCATTATGTTAGAATTAAAAAACTCATAAACCCTAAACTATCGAACATAAAGAGCAATGCGAAAACACTTACAAAATCGGCCTCAAATGATGCCCATCCACCGCTCCCCAAGTGGTGCGAGCTCCCTGCCTCTACTCGCGCTCTGGCTGCATCCTTTTGTTGCTTCCACTTGTCGGGATTCTTGCGCGCTGCTTTCTTCGCATTCTTCCAATCTTCTTTGGCCAGCCAATCTGGCCTGTTCCACCCATGCTTGATTGCTTTTTGCACTTCGGAACGCTTGTGTTTGCAGTATTCGCGCATTCGAATCTTCATCAGGTCTTCATTGAAGTGTTGATCCCGTGTTGGAACGGGAAACTCATCATGAAGTATGGTGATGACTCTGTCTTTTAAATCACTCGGTACTTCACTCCATTTGTTTAGTATGTAGTGTCTAAACAGCTGAGAGCAAAGACCACGCATGCGCGAGATCACCTTCTTGCTGTCATCATCCATGATGATGCCGCCGCTGAAGTCGACGGAGTAAGGCAAGCCCTCTGGCCGGTGACACATGAACCTGGGTGTCCCGGCAGGGGTCTCTAGCGGCGTGTCGATGGGGGTACGGACGTCAGGTGTCTCCACCGGCGTCTGGGCCCCGAAGCGAGGAGTGTCGAGTGGGGTGGCTCCTGGCGGAATAGGTAGAGGTGTGTAGCTGCTAGGAACAGTCAGCCGCGCAAAACCTGGCATAGATGGTGATGTTGTGGCTGGTGTGGGGGCGGGCAAAGAAGGGGAGGGTAAAGAGCCTCGTCGAACACGAGGCGGTGTGGAGGCATCGGCGGCGGAAACCCCACAACAACCGCCACCGCCACCACTAGAGCGCCGGGGTCTAGACGAGTGTGAAGATCGTCTCGTCGACACCGAAGCTTCGAAGCGCGCCGAATGCTCCGAAAGAGAGGGAGATGCGGATGGAGTAGGAACGCGCGATGATGCGCCAGAGCGATGACGCTCCACGTACCACTGTCTCTATTGCGGTGACAAAGAAGAAAGAAACTCCTCATCATCCATACCTACATTAAACACACGAATATTTAAACTTAATATTGAATAAATAGAGTAGAAAATGACTCAAAGACCATTAAATACAATGACGTAATGATGCATATAAATACAATGACGCAATGAATTGAGTGATAGAAGAGGCAAGTCGAAAACTCAGAATTTTCAATCAAAAGATGTGAGCGCGAGTAGAAAAGAGCGTTATACACCATGGAAGGTACTTAGAGAGCCAGAGCTTTTACAACACGGTGCAAAATTGTTCAAATACAATATTTGTGGCTTTAAGAGATCTCTCTCTCATCCTCGCATAACTCAGCATAACTTCCTATATCTATATAGAGCTCTCCGTTTAAACACATATCCTCTGTTTCATTTTGTAGCTCCTCTGCATGCACCCCATATAGAGTAGTAGCATCTTGATGCTCGTCTGGCACCACCGCAGCGGCTTCTGATTGAGCATCTTCTCTGATCTCCTCCATTGATGCCGTTGTGATTGGCACATGGTAGCCTTCATACGTCCTTGCACTACTAGGGGCTACCTCTATGACGTACCACCAGTTTGATGTAGACTTTGTAGGATGAAATATTACCTGCCAGAGCCACATAACTTACATGAGAGCTTTCAAGCACATAACTTGTAAAAGGGGGATGTTAACTATTTACATACTTACTTGTTCACAATGCTCGGGTAGTACTAAAGTGTCTCTTAGGTCAGTCCATTTCTTAGTAGAATCCACCTCAAGAAAACCAAACTCTCCTCTACGCACAGTAGCGTTGCGACCCTCCATGATTATCTTCAACCATTGCACGTCAAACAAGTCGACAAAAAATCCTCTGTAATCGATCCTCAAAATCTCTTGTAGCGTGCCGAAGTAAGTGAGTTCCGCCACCACAGGATCTGCATCAGAGGAACGTCGTCGACTAGACTGTTCAAATTTTGCCATGATTCCACAATCTTGAGTAAAACACTTTTTCTCGATCCGTTCCACCCTAAAATGTCGACCTTTACACCATGCTGCTGTGTATGACTTATACTACAATGAACAAAGATTATGAGTGGCCGTTCAAACGTTTAGAAATAAAGTCACTAGCTAGTCGTACATTGCAAACTTACCTTGGTCGCGTAACCCCGAGAGTACTCCCACTCTTCCTCATTCACTTCGTCACCGCATTGTTGTGCGCTTTTCAATTGGTTGTGCAACCATCTTAAGCTCATGAATGTTGGTAGGCTCTCCAGACCCGTCGGATAGTGCATCGGTGGTCGTCTTCCCCGTTTCCACTCGATTCGTGCCCTTTGTCTCTCTTGCTTTGCATCCTCATATTGTGAAATCCACTTTTGCATCACTGGATTGTGAAGCATGCAAAATCGGTAGCAAGGTTGAAGCTTGGAGAAGTTGACATTCACCTCTTTACAACACCGGTAGAAGAAGCGGTCAGCATGGCGAAGTAGCGCGTGTCGATGAAGCTATGTTATCTTCAAACCTTGGAAAATTTATGATAAAAGCCTTCATTTGCAGAGGTTATCCTTGGATTTTTGTTGATTTTTGAAGTTCTTTACAAAGCTGAAGAGAGTATGGTAATATGGACATATATGTAGAGAGAAAGGGGGACACATAGGGTGTAGAAATAGAGGATGAAGGCTATGGAGGTGTGAGAGATGTGGCAATGGTGAAGAGGGTGAATTAGGACATGGGAGTTGCACGTTTGGGAGTAGGAAGGAGAGGAAGGAGTGTGTGTGAAAGAGGATAATGATAAAGTGGAAGAGGAAGTGTGGCTGCATAGCATGGGCAAACTGGGGTCCACCAATAAAATCATAGCTCACAGTTCGTAGCTCAAAAAAATATGAAAAAATTTGAGGTGAAATTTCATTTCACGAGCTACAACTTTTGTTTGTATCACCTTTTCAAATTCGGGGAGCATGTGATCTTTAAAAATTCAGCAAAACCGACTGTTTTTTCCACTGCACAAGGTCCTTGTGAGGTCCTTCTTTGGATGATTCTTTTGAATACCTCCAAGAGTGAGCTCCCCATGGTGCATGCATGTATTCCACATACCCTTGACCTTATTTGGTAGGTCTATAATTGAAGATATTGTTGAGATCATGATATAAGTGAATAGTATAACTAAGAAAATCAAATATTGAGGGGTCTAAAAAAATATGTACATGTCAAATATAAATAATATAGGTGGAAAAAATATAAAGGGGTCAAAATAAATCTCTCTCATTATAAGTCTACCATAAAAGGATGAATATTTTTGGTGGTCTAATTTATGAGAGTAATAGAGAATAGATGTAGGAAGGAAAAAAATGACAATAGTGAAAAAATATACACATAAATAAACTAGTTTTGTTGGATTTTTGTTGGGATGGAGTTACACCAAAAATAAGAGAAGCTTGCATGAAATTATTTTTATATGGAATAATGAGTACGCAAAATGGTAAGAAAAAATATGGTAATGTTGAGTCAATATACATAGCATAAATAACACACCATAGGTAGAAATATTTAAATAAATACCAAAATAATTATGAAAAATCCTTTTATTTAGGCCCTATATACAATGAAATATTTACACACAAATGGCCCATAATATACTTATTTTTTTTATTTTATTTTTATTTTTTTGGCTCAACTAGCCCAGTGACTAGCTAATTAAGGTTTTTTAAGAAGATATGGGAAAAGTCCCCTAACTCACACACACCTATATACAGTGAAATGGTAGGGATAGCCACAGTGTTTGGATGATTTTGGTAGGGTGGGTTAACTCACTATGGAAATTACAAAAAACCAAAAAACGACTATCAGTAGCAGGGGTCTTTTGGATCGTCCCTCTATTACCTCAAAAGGTGCTTTTCCCGTGGAGGTATGTACAATATTACTATAGGCATACTCCACTAACGGTAACTACTTCTCCCATTGGGACCTTTGATGTACTTTCGTTACGTAGGCTTTTAGTAGATTAGCTTGCCAAACAAGCTAGTCCCAAATTATTTACATGGGGTAAATTGCCATCATCTCAGCCATAACAAGGAGGCCCTTCCACGATGTACCCACAAGTAAACTAGTTCAAGTTTATGAATGATGGTTTAAGATCGACGCATGCTGCATAGTGCTTGGAAATATGGGGAGGTGCAACAGGGTCCGTCTAAAGTGACACATGTCTCCAAGAAGGGAGAGAGAGAGAGAGAGAGAGAGAGAGAGAGAGAGAGAGAGAGAGAGAGAGAGAGAGAGAGAGCACATGCAAAGCCCTGCCTTCCTCCCTCCTCCATAGCTCTCACGTCCTCTCGCTCTGATACCAATGTAAAACCCTGGGAGTGCTATGACGTTGATGTGATCCATTTCTAGCATGGTCTAATGAGATGTTGGGATGCAAGAGATGTAGAACAGTGTGACTGCCATGTCCAAATCCGCCACCCAACCTCCCTTTTATAGCCTCCTGGCCCTATGATCCCTTCCCATTGGTAGCTGGCCCTTGGCTCGGTCCATGACCTCCAGGGTTTTTGCCCTTGGCATGGCAGTACTCCCCCTTCGAGAAGCATTTTCATCCTAAAAAACAAGAGTGAGAAAATACTAATGTTTTCCACAGTGAAAGCCGTCATGAATCTAGCTGGTTGCTCGACCGGAACATGGTTCAGTAGGAGGTTCAATGAAACCATGAGTAGCATCTTGATTTTTGACCTTGTTGTCCATTTGCAACCACCTGATTATACCGGTTCCTATCCAATCATAGTGTGTAGACTCCATTTGGAACGCACATGAGCATGCTAAATGAGTTATCACAACAAAGATGTACCCGAAAGAGTACCACTTTCCATGAAAGCAACTTTATGACATAACTCATCAGCCAAGTTTAAGTCCTTGACCTGTTCTCAAATTTCATCACTCAACAATCCCACCATAACTAGTGTTCATGGTTGAGAACCAAACTTAAACATGAAGGGACTAAAACTAATCGCAAACATGCTTTAACTAATGGTAAGCAAACTCCAAGTAGAACAATAAATGCTTTCTAATTGGATTTCTTGGTGCTAATGTACACACTTTGCATATCCATTTGCACAAGATTACACTTTGTAATGTGCCTATCCCCTTGGATAATTGGCAGTACTGAGGTGTGTTGCCCCTACGGTTTACATACAGTCTTCCCAGATGACTGGTAAATGGGGATGGCAATATCATAGAACATTGTTGAGGAAACAACAATGTCTTGAATACCCAGCTTGGTTAACTTGAAAAATCCACCAGCACCCAAACCGAGCCATGACCTCTATTGGTGATTGGTAGACCCAAAAGTATGAGATATTGCACATAGAGTGTAAAATGCTTCATAAGCAAAATGATGTGATGAATATGCATGCCGCTCCAAATCAAACTTTTCTAAACACTAGGGCCCATAATACCTAGTGTGCATGCATTTAGCAAAAAATATATCCGAACCTATATATCCATGATCATTCTTGCCCATACTTATGGCAAATGTGATGCTCCTAGTACACGTTGTCATGAGTTTTTTGGAGCAAGGGATTGCGCATATGTACATACACATGCATGGTGCATCGAATAAAGGATTTCCCATTTTCCATAGCCAGGTGGTTACGTGGGGCCCACATGTGTACAGGTAGGACAGGGTGTACATAGTGCATCGATTTTCACTATTACCAGTACCATTGTGTTTTTTCTACAATAAGGAGGAGTTGGTAGCACCTAAAACTTCTCGAGGAAGCTATCCGTGGGCCGACGACATGAGAGAAGCAGGTGCGTCAGATGGCATCGAGTGGCGTCAGAAGGCCGAACGGGGTCAATATTTGCACGTGGATGAATACGGACACAAAGTGGTGTTTTCTTGTGAGAGTTATGCAGAAAGTTCATCATTAGGAACACTTTTTGGGGCCACTTCACGTGGTTGCGAGACGCATTATTGAAGAGAAATGAGTGCTAGGTGTGTGCATGGATGCAGCAGGGTGACAACTATGCACTGCGAGGTCAGTTTTTGGCCTGTTCGGGGCCCGTTTGAGGTCATCTAAAAGGCCAAGGGTGCCCAACTAAAAAAGCTAAGTGTGGGAACCAGAAAATATGAGAGAAGACCAGAAAAAACATGGAGAAGAGAGGAGGAACAGCCGCAGGTGTGTTTTTGGGATTTTCGGAGCCTGTTTTGGCTGTAAACTGCTCATCCGAGGTCAGATTTGAGCACTTTGACATTGTAGAATGGGGTTTTGGGCCGTTCCGGACGCGATGGCGCTGTCCATTTTTCCAAATTCCTCATTGTTTTTTTGCTGTTTTTCTGTGTAATCTTCTCCGGTGAGTGAAGCCTCTGCTTAACTTTGTGGTTGTATCTGGTGTATTTCTTCAATATTGTGTCAGCTATTTGCCCCATTGGTGTTGGCCCAAGCTCAATTGTATCTAAACATTAGAAATTCTTCTCTTTTGAGTTGAGTTTTTTAGGTGTGTGTGTGTGTGTCTGTGTGGAGTGGGCAACTGGATAGTCTCTCTCCTCTCACTCCAGAGGTGTGCCCCCTGTCTCGGCCAGGTGTGTTGTGTAAGCCGAGTGGTGCCCCATAGTGTGTGTGTGTGTGTATCATTCCAAGAGTGTGTGCTGGGTCGTTATAGAGGCGCTGTGTGTGTTTTCATCCCGCTCACATTCTTTTGGCGCCCCCACGGAGGATCTTCTTCGAGTACCTTCTGCTTCGAGCTTCAAGCTTTGAGATTCGGGATTACAGGTTACAGGTTGCAGATTACAGCTTACAGGTACAGGTTACAGGGACAGGTACAGGTACAGGTGATTCACACAGGTACAGGTAGCTGGAGTATAGTGATCTACTAGCAGTGATGTCACTTGCAGTTGTTGTGGGTATGCATCACTTGGCGCCTATTTGAGCGCATTGTCTGCTGGATTATACGTTACTTGTGGAAACTGCCATTGTACGCATTTGTGGAGCCATACTTGGTTGTATTTGGCAGTCCCATCCATTTATGAGACTTGGTGTGGAAGATAGTCATTTCTGAGACTTGACTATACGCGATTTGCATTAGCCTTCGTGTGAGGGTCAATAGCGTGAGGTTTTTATTGAGCTGGGGGATTCTCAAATGTAGAGATCCTTTCGGTGATACAGGTAGCTGGAGCACCCTTTTTGTGACCTCGCCATAGGCTATGTACTAGTGAGTCCTACTTGATGCTCGGGTTCTATTGTTGACAGTTTATGCATACATATACAGTCTATATTTTGGGTTTCTACTGCTCTATTTCTGGGGAAACTCTACCAAAATTTTTCCAAGTTATGATGGCTGGTTTTTTGGTCTTTTGAGCCATTTATACTGTTATGCTGCTGAAATTTTGGCAAAATCAGAGGATAAGACATGTGTGCTTTCTTGGGAGCTGTATGGTTGACTTTAATGGATGATCAAAATGGCCCTCAATTCACTCCTTTTCATTTAACTCAGAGAATCCAGATAAATGTTCATGTGTCCAGGAAGATTTTTTTCCAACAGTGCATAGTCTTTATGTTCGGGCCAAGAAGATTAAGAGAGATCCTGGAATGTCCTTTGCCTGTTGTAATTCCAATGATCAACTATGAAAACTCATTTGATGTGCATGTGTTTGTCCTTATCTAAAGCTAAGATCCATTGAAGTTTTTGGGGATTGGGTAGTGAAAAGTTTTGGGTTCTTGCACGTGTGCTCGAAGAGGTTCTTAAAGCATTAAACTTGGGTAGCCATGGATTTCTCTTATCCGGAATTTCATGGAAGAAGTGGTGAAGATGCGGAAGACTTTCTGGAGCAAGTCGAGGTGGCATGCATAAGCAACAATATGTGTGATGAGGAGAAGATTTTGAGGCTATTTGGATTGCTTTTGAAAGATGAGGCCCATGTTTGGTTCATGGATTTGGAAGCTAAAGAAGCAGTGGCTTCTTCTTATGGTTTGAGTCTTGACAAGTTTATAGAAGCTTTTTTAGAGCGTTTCCAGGTTGTGGAAGATGCAAATGCAATATGGAATGAGCTCAATGCTCTTAAGCAAGGTTCTTGTCAAGGTGTTGATGCCTATGTACAAGGTTTTACAGATTTATGGACTCGTTGGTGTGTTGCTCTTAAGGATGAGAGACCCCCTTGTTCATTGAAGAAAAGTTCTTTTGTTGATGGTTTGTCACCTTGGTTGCGGTTCGAGGTTGAGTTGAAGACGCCCGAGTCTTTTGAAGATGCGGTATGCATTGCAAAGCACAAGGAATGGAAGTTTAAGCGTCTTGAGGAACATGGTATCAGTACAGGTATGCATGTGCAAAATGGATTTGACATGGAAGATGAAGTTAAGCCTAAGCAGGTGAAAAGTAGCCTATCCTATGATGTTTCTCGTTTCTTCCCAAGGTCTATTGTGAAGCGTAAAGAGGTCTTGCAGGTTGATAGGTTTATGGAAGAGCCTAAAGAGGTGAGTAATGCTTTGGATACAGGATTGACAAGTCTTGAAGAGGATGCATTGGCTACTTGTGTACCTTGTGATTCTGGGTGTGAGTGTGAGGTTGAGGTTATTGATAATGAGCACGTATCTTTGGATACTAGTTCTTTGGAAATTAGGGAAGAGGGCAAGGTTGAGAGCCATTTTGTGGATTTGTTGGATGTGGAGCCTGTGTTGAAGCCATATTTTGATGTATGTGCAGTGATTGAACCGATTTGTGAGCATGATTGTGGTTTAGAGCAGGGATCTGTATTCTTGGAGACTGATGAACCCATGCTAGAAGCTATGGATAGTGGTGCTAGCCATGATTATGATGTGGATAAAGTGATGTGTGATGATAAGTATGCTTATGATGATGAGAAGGGGTTTGGCATATATGAGTCCAATCTCATCTATGTGGATGTCTATGCTAGGGATATGTGTGCTGCGAGGATACTTTTGTGCTTTGGATATCAACAACTTTACCTTCACACAATCCTTTTAGCTACTTGGGTGCATGATTTGCAGGTTGTTGCTATGGCTGGTGAAGCCAAGATGCCAGGTGATGAGTCACTTGAGCTATCTATATCGGTTGGGTTGAATGTGGCATGCAATATTTATGATTTTGGAACTCCAGGCAGGGCAGATATGTTAGTCGAATATGCCTATGGTGCATTCTGGTTGATTGTTGACAAATGTAGGTGTGGTGTTATGATGCTTCTTGTGAATCAGGCAATATTCCTTTGGCCTTTTGATCCAGGTGGAATGAGCATCTACTAGTGCTGCTGCTGAGCATGAATGCTCTAGCAGGCTAGGGGGTGGGCAAATTATGTCAGGAGTTTTTTGGAGCAAGGGATTGCGCATATGTACATACACATGCATGGTGCATCGAATAAAGGATTGCCCATTTTCCATAGCCAGGTGGTTACGTGGGGCCCACATGTGTACAGGTAAGACAGGGTGTACATAGTGCATCGATTTTCACTATTACCAGTACCATTGTGTTTTTTCTACAATAAGGAGGAGTTGGTAGCACGTAAAAATTCTCGAGAGAGCTATCCACATGACGAGGACATGAGGTAAGCAGGTGCGTCAGATGGCATCGAGTGGCGTCAGGAGGCCGAACGGGGTCAATATTTGCACGTGGATGAATACGGACACAAAGTGGTGTTTTCTTATGAGAGTTATGCAGAAAGGTCATCATTAGGACCACTTTTTGGGGCCACTTCACGTGGTTGCGAGACACATTATTGAAAAGAAATGAGTGCCAGGTGTGCGCATGGATGCAGCAGGGTGACAACTATGCACTGCGAGGTCAGTTTTTGGCCTGTTCGGGGTCCGTTTGAGGTCATCTAAAAGGCCAAGGGTGCCCAACTAAAAAAGCTAAGTGTGGGAACTGAAAAATCTGAGAGAAGACCAGAAAAAACGTGGAGAAGAGAGGAGGAACAGCCGTAGGTGTGTTTTTGGGGTTTTAAGAACATGTTTTGGCCGTAAACTGCTCATCCGAGGTCGGATTTGAGCACTTTGACATTATAGACTAGGGTTTTGGGCCGTTCTGGACGCGATGGCGCTGTCCATTTTACCAAATTCCTCACTCTTTTTCTGCTGTTTTTCTGTGTAATCTTCTCCGGTGAGTGAAGCCTCTGCTTAACTTTGTGGTTTTATCTGGTGTATTTCTTCAATATTGTGTGAGCTATTTGCCCCATTGGTGTTGGCCCAAGCTCAATTGTATCTAAACATCAGAAATTCTCCTCTTTTGAGCTGAGTTTTTTGGGTGTGTGTGTGTGTGCGTGTCTGTGTGGAGTAGGCAACTGGATAGTCTCTCTCCTCTCACTCCATAGGTGTGTTTCCTTTCTCGGCCAGGTGGTTGTGTAAGTCGAGTGGTTCCCCATAGTGTGTGTGTGTATCTTCCCAAGAGTGTGTTGATGCATGGTTTTTAGGACCCCTTCTGAAGATGCAATAAAGGCACAGTCAGTTGTTGGGGAAATAAGGATACTCTAGTCCAAGGGATCTCGAAAGAGAAGAAAAATCTACTTCACAAGCACCAAAGAGTAAAAAGTGCCATGGACAGAAGATACGTGGGAACGAGCTCTTATGCATGCCTACAACCTATATCTTACAGAATAGCCCATTCTAGGTGTGAATTTCTAGTGAAATTTACACGAGGATGTTCGTGTGGACTCACAACACAGCATACTCCGTTTTCACTTTTTTACCGACATTAAATATTTTCTACCACAGTAAATATTTTTCACCTACATGGTAAAAACAAATCACTTTTTATCTACAGTAACTTTTTTTACCCATGGTAAATATTTTTTACTGCACCATAAGTATTTGGTAGGTAACAGTTCACTGTTACTAGAAGCAGTGATTGGGCATCAACAATGCAGTTACAGGAGGAGAAAAAGGGAAAATCTTATGGTAAAGGTGAGTCAACAGGGATAAAGACTTTTGAGTTGAAAACAGACATGCTGATTTTTTCAAAGAACACATGTCAAAAGAAGCCATGGTTGAGGATTTTTTGAGAATTTGATATTCAGGAGGACCCAGCTGCCACCTCCCCCCCGCAGGTCCCCCCCTGACATGTGCAGAACCTCCAGTTTCAACAGCCACCTTACCTGCTCTTAAATGCTGGTCAAGGCCTTATCCCCATGTGTCACAATCAGAAAAATCAGCATTTACCCTCCCCTCTCACATCACTCTAGAGAATATCTTGATGGTGACATATCAGGTGACCTCAATCTGTTGACCACCCTAAGCAAAAAGTAACCCCAATCAGCGGATTCAAGCATGTTTATCCCTAATCCTAAACCCTCTCAGAAACCTATACAAGGAGGCCTTCTCTCACTCAAAACCAACACTTCACCCACTTCACCAAGCAACGAATCTATGACGACATTGCTCACAACGAGGAGCTATGGATGGAGCTCTACTCTCTCTCCCTCTCTCTCTCTCCCTCTAGTATGCTACCTTACTAGCCCTAAAACCTAAATAAGGAGTCTTCTCTCATGCTCCATGGCCACCATCCTCGCCATCATTCTCTAAGGTATTGATGTGTTGCTAGTAGGATCATACCTACTTGCTGGGTTGATTGTTTTTGACAAGGGATTATGCCATCCTTGGCTTGCTTCTCTATATCCTTGTTATGTATGATCAGATGCCGTTGTATTGTTAAGCTGATTTCTTGTGTATATATACGCTACATAAGGTCCCTAAGCTTCGTTTCTATGTGTTTTGCCATATGTTTTGATGCCATCATAATGCCAGAAGTCTCACTTGCCTATGTGCACTATGTGTGAGGTCCCTAAACCTCTTAATTTAGGGTGGTGCCCCCTTTGTTTTGTTCTTTGCTTGTTTGCATGAGGCGTGGTTTGTGGAGTGTGCACGAGTACAGAGGCCACCCGATTGCACTGCTCTTTTTTCCACTATCATTTTGGTGCCCCCACTGAGGAGGGCTACACAGACCTTCAGTCCACAAGCAATGAAGATGTGCAATCTACAACATGGACGAATGGCGTGAGGAGTTTGCAAATTGGAGAACAGAAGAGGAGGAGGCTTTAGAGTCCTTAAAAGCTTTCATCGAGGTCTTGTTACCAGGTTGCAGTGTCATTGAAATTCAAGAAGTAAGTTCTTCTACATGCCTTGTTCGTGATCGTCGCCAACGAAGGAGAGTGAGAAGAAGAGCTTGATATACCTCTCCTCTCAACCTATGAGTGCTCCAAAAACCTCCAACGCACACGAGCTTGAAATATTCTACATCAACATACACGAAGGTACTGTGACACACATTAAGGGAAGAGAAAGCATCACCAGACCTCTCTTTCCTGAGGAGCCGACTAAGAGGAGGAAGATCACCTCTACACCTAAGTGGCCCAAGGCCGCAGCGCGTGCTCAAGCGTAAGGTAACATTTGGCTTAATCTAATTAATAAGGGATTACATGACCACTACAGACAAGAAAAAGGCTAGTGAGAAACCAACTTCAACCTCCAACTTGCAACCACGACTCTCACCCCTAAATCCTCCTGAAGCAAAGAGGCGAAGGCTTGCCTACAAGATTGCCGCCCGTCTGCGAGTGCTCCTAGTGCACTTTGTGAATCCAGACACCACCAATCCCAAGCCAACCTCCTGTCGGCGTGAAGATCACTTTGGATATTGTCCAAAGTGCTTTGGAGACCGGGTGAAAAGCCTCCCTGCCCTACCTTTGCTGCTAATTTTCAAGAAGTTATCTCAATTTAAGGAAACTATCTTAGTTGATGATGTGCTGCACATTAATGGTGTCACTTTCATTCGTCATGCTGATTATGGTAATAGCATCCAATTGTTGCTTGCTAAAAGGCTCAGCATTGAACAAAGTGTTGCCATCACGCCTTACGTCTTCACAGATGCATCAGGAAGAGTCGAAGTGATCCGAGGTGCTAACCTTCTGTGGCTGATCAGGCTCATTGGTCCCAAGGTGGTGCAACTAAGCTAGGCTCTTGTGTGTAAGTATGGATGCCAATAATGAGAATGATGATCCCCGCATGTTTCCTTTCCATTTTGTGCGTCATATCCATGTGAATATTTGTATTGAAAGAAAAATATTTTATCAGCAAAGAATAGCCCTGTTGTTTGGAGCCGAGAGACTTGGGGAAATCTTGCGCTCTCCTCATCCTGTCATTCTACCCTTACTAGACTATTACCATTCCTTTGATGTGTCGATCTTCATCCTATTTTGAGCTAAGTTGTGCTAAAGCTCCAAATTTTAATTACCATACTCTATTTTAAAATAAATTGGAGCTGTTTGTGTAATTGTTTACTCTCTCACTTATGGCCTTCCCTAATTTTTATGGTAAGCCTGGGGAGGTTGCTCCAGACTTTTTGGATAATTTGGAAATGGCCTTTCTGGTATCGGAAAGGGATGACGAAGCTACTAAGTTAAGGGCCTTTCCTTTGGTCTTGAGGGAGGGTGCAAAATTATGGTATCAAACTTTGGCATCTGAAGAAAGAAGAGACTGGGAGTCCTTAAAGATGGCCTTCATCGAAGAATTTCGCCGCCATGAGCCTCCAGAGGAGATATGGAGACAGCTCTTAGAGCTACGCCAAACATCACCCAATGACTATAGAAGCTATGAAGGAAAGTTTTACAACCTGTGGGAGAAATGGTGTGCATCACTAGGTGAAGGAGAAAGGGCGCCAGAATGCCTAAAGAAGGACTGTTTCCTGGCAGGGCTTTACCCCATCCTTCGAGAAAAGGTAAAAGGTAAATTCCCAGATACCTTTGATAAAGCTATGAATTATGCAAGGAAGAAGGATAGGAAGTTAAAATTCCAAGCTCAACTACAAGGGGGAATGGAGCCTCCACCTCTAGCTCAACCTACGGCAAGGGTAGTAGCAGGGACAGGAGCAACAGACCAAGAATCCTCTCAACAAGAATTACTTCAACAAATCACCAATCAACTAGAGAGCCTGTCCATGAATCTGGTTCAAGGTGTAAGGGCTCCCTAGCCAGGAAATGAACGAAATAGACAAGAAGGACAAAGGCAAGCACGTGAGTACATTTGCTACAACTGTGGAGAGGTAGGTCATGGCATGTATTATTGCCCCCATCCACGACGCTATCAAGGAAATGGTAATCAAAGACGGCCTCCTCGCCAGCAAGTCACTCCTCCTCGAGCTAGGCCACTAAATGGACAAAATGCACACGTGGCTCCACCAATCCAAATATTGAGACCCCCTCCTCCACCACCACAAGCACTAGCAGAGATCCCTCCACTACCATCGGGAGGGGAGGACAGGGCTGTCTCTGTCATAAGTCTTGACAATGGTAAGGATAAAGGAAAAGAAAAAATGGAGGAAGCTGTTGCCATGCCAATAAAGAGAGTTAGGAGACAAAGAACTGATGAAATGGAAGCTTCAGAGCCGGATAAAGGGAATGAGGGTTCCTCCCAAGTGATAGGAGACAAGAAAAGGAAGAGTAGGTCAAGGAGGCACATAGGAGTAGAAGACTTTCCACTTGGGGTAGGATCCATACCTTACGACCTGGTAGCAGATGTGAGTAAGCAAGGACCAAAGATTTCATGGCAGCAACTCCTCCACCTTTCCCCAAAGATGCGTAGAACCTGGTCTAAGATGGTCAGCACCAGGAGGGCTAAGGCAAAGTCAGTTGGGTCTATTAGTGCAAGAGGCATGAAGGATATCGTGCCAGTCATTGATGCAGAGATTAAGAGTCAGCGAGTCTCCAATGTGTACGTAGATGGTGGAGCCGAGGTTTGTGTTATGACAGAGAAATTAATGCACAGGTTGGGTTTGGAAGTAAACGAGCAAACTTCCTTACAAGCTAAGATGGCAAATAATGTAAGGGTGGCTTATGTGGGAAAGGTTAATGGAGTGAAGGTTTCAGCTTTTGGTGTTGCAATCTCAATTGATGCTTATGTGATCCCAACTAAGGGGGAGGGCTATCCGCTAATCCTTGGAAGACCTTGGCTTATGGCTATGAAAGCTAGGCAAGATTGGGAGACAGGCTCCCTTGAGTTGCGACCAAATCATAAGGTAGGTGGCAAGCAACAAAAAATTGTGTATGACATGAAGCAGGGTAGACAACAAGACCTAGAGATGGAGACTTCTATGGAGGAATGGAGCACAAGCAGTTGCTCTTCATCTGAGGATGAGTCATCTGAGGAGGATGCTAGCTCTTTGGAAGTCATGGGTATAATACTGCGAAACCCAGAAGGAGAAGGTGGTCAAGACTCTCTAAACAAGGAAGAAGCCACAGGCTTAGAGGAGATGCTAGCTAAGGACCTACTAGAAGAAGAGAAAGAACCCTATTTGCAGGTACTAAAGAAGCATGTTGGCCTCTTTATAACTGATTACGAGCACATTAAAGGAGTGACGGTAACCCAACACCATATCCAATTAAAGGAAGGTGCCAAACCAGTGGTGCAAAGGCTAAGGAGATTAGGGCTAGTGCAACAAGATGCACTCTTAAAAGAAGTAAAAAGATTACTCAAGGCAGGATTTATCTACCCAGTGGAAGATTCTGAGTGGGTGTCTCCAGTTGTGGTAGCACCAAAGAAAAATGGGAAGTGGAGGGTATGTGTGGATTACAAGCCTCTAAAAGTAGCCACAAAAAGGGACCATTTTCCTTTGCCTTTTCAAGATGAAATACTAAATGAAGTGGCTGGTCATGAGAGGTACACAGTGTGTGATGGGTACTCAGGCTACTTCCAAATCAGAATTGCAGATGAAGACCAAAGAAAGACTACCTTCATAACACCTTGGGGGTGTTTTGCTTATAGAGTTATGCCTTTTGGTTTAACTAATGCCCCAGCTACTTTCCAGAGGTTTATGAACTTGGTGTTTCAACCTTACTTTGGTAAGTCCATACGAGTCTTCATTGATGATTTTTGCATTTACAGCTCTAGGGAAGTACATCTGTCCAAGGTTGATGAAGGTTTCACCCGTCTGGCCCAATTGGGTGGGCAATTGAATAAAGACAAGTGCCACATAGGTGAGAGCAAGGTCACTCTACTAGGCCATGTTGTGTCTCAAGATGGTATTGAGGCTGACCCTGAAAAGGTAAAGACATTGTTAGCTTTACCTACTCCTTCAAACGTGAAGCAACTAGTCTCCTTCATTCAAAAGGTTCGCTACATGGGACGATTCATACTTCTCCTTTCTCAGGCAATCTATCCTTTGCAGCAGCTCACTAAACACACTACATTGACATGGAGTGAGGAGGGTGAAAGGTGCTTTCAAGAAGTTAAAACCATTTTGAGCTCATTGCCTCTCGTCCTACAACCCACATGGGGTGAATTATTCTATGTAAATCCTAGTGTAGGTCCAGAAGCTCTAGGAGCTGTCTTGATGCAAAAAGACCCAAAGACATCTCTCATGAGACCAGTCTACTTCTCTAGTAGAGTGATGACAACCGCTGAAAAGGGTTTCAGCGCAACTGAGCAATTGGTGCTAGCTCTTAAGTTTGCAGTGGAGAAGTTTCGGGCTTACTTACTTTCGAGACAATTTGTGGTGATCACAACTAAGGAGGTTTTTCCATATGCCCTACAACACATGGAATTGTCTCAAAGAATAGCAAAGTGGGTGGTGCAGCTTCAAGAGTTGACTACACACTACAAGTAGAGGATTCCACCCGTGCTTGTTTGGCAGATGTCCTCACACAAAGGTGTTATGAGAAGGCCAAGAAAGAGGCACCTAGTAAGGTACCGCCTATCCCGGAGCCTGAAGTTCTACTGGGAGCACACAGTCTGTATTTTGATGGGGCTTACAAGAGGACCAAAGACAAGGCATCAGCAGGCATAGTAATATTAGGTCCAGAGAAGGAGAAGATCTTTGCAAAAGGGTTTCATCTAAAAGAGGTTCATTCTAACAATGAAGCAGAGTACCATGCCCTTGTTTTAGGGTTGCAATGTTGTCTTTCTCAGGGCATCACAAAGCTAAATGTTTTTGGTGACTCCATGTTGATTGTTAAGAAAATGGTTGGTGTATGGGCCTGTAAAAATGACAAATTGTCTGTTAAGATGAGGGAATCAAAGGCCTTGTTGAAGGGTTTTAAAGAAGTTCGAGTGCACTTTGTACCTAGAGATCAAAATCGAGAAGCAGATGCCTTAGCAGGTGAAGAACTACAAAATCTCGTAGTAGGTGCTATCCTTGTGAAAAGTCCTTTATACCAGGGAAAGGAGGAGCTGCATGATTTACTTTACTTTCTTGAGCATTGTGAAGCACCCTCTGGTATGAGTAAAACTGAACGTAGGTGGTTGGCAAAAAAGGCTACCAGCTATAGCTTAGTGAATGAGGACTTGTATTGTAGAGGGAAAGATGCTGTCTTAAGGAGAGTTCCTGCATCCCAAGAGATAAAGGATATTTTCTTTAGTTGTCATGAAGGTGTGTGTGGTGGCCACTTTGCACAAGAGATTACTAGCAGAAAGATTTTACAAGCAGGGTTCACGTGGCCAAGCCTCCATCAAGATGTACAACATTGGTGCCGCACATGTGAGGTTTGCCAAAAAGCTGGACCAAGGCGTCTTACCCATGAAAATCAGCATCCAATCAAAACCTATGGGCCATTTGAAAAATGGGGGATAGATGCAATAGGGCCACTACCTTGCACTCAATCAGGGAAGGAATACATCATTATGGGGGTGGAGTACATGACCAGATGGGCAGAAGCTCGTCCCACAAAGCGCATCACAGCCAAGGACGTGAGTGATTTCATTTTTGAATGCCTTTGTTGACATTTTGGCACACCTTTGGAGATTCTCTCGGATAGGGGACCGGGATTTCGAGCTGATTTAGTCGGGCAATTGATGAGCAAGTTAAAAATCAAGCGCAGGCACTCTACACCATACTACCCTCAGTGCAATGGTCTTGTGGAAAAGGTAAATGGTCTTATATGTAAAATCATCACTAAGCAAGTGCATTTACATCCTAAGGCATGGGACAAACACCTAGATGCAGCACTTTGGGCCTACAGAACATCCTTTAAAACATCCTTGGGGTATACACCTTTTCACTTGGTTTACGGGCAAGAGGCACTATTGCCTATAGAAGTAGAGCTAGCGAGCCTCCGAGTTCTAAAAGCACATCAAGAGGATAGTCAAGAGAAGCAGGCGGAAGGAAGAATCATCGATTTGGAGAGGTTAGGGCTAGATCGAGAGTCAGCAGTGAAGTACTATGCAGCCCAGGCAGAGAAGAAACGAAAGAAGTTCAATCGCAACGTTGTCAAGAAAGGTATCAAGGAAGGTTCTTTAGTGCTCAGATACGACAATCGCTTTGATCGCAGGAAGGATGGTAAGTTCTTGCTTAAGTGGGAAGGCCCTTTTGTAGTGATACAGAGGTTCTCAAATGGTAGTTACCAACTAGGTGACCTAGATGGTAAGGTACATTAGACCCCGGTAAATGGTTGGCGATTGAAGGCCTACCAATGTCGTCTTTCATAGCCATATGTTGGTGAAATCAATGCTAAGGATGGTTCAGAGGAGAGCTCATCATATTCGAGCTCCAACTAAGGTAACAATCATGTACATAGTCGTTTCAAAAAAAAAAAAAAAAAAAAAGAGAAGAAAAAAAGAAAAAAAGAGAATGCTACTTGTGAAAGCGGATATTGACAATGGATGGGGTATGGCTTTCAAGGGTCTAGGAGACCATTTGTTAGTCATGGATGGATACAATTATTCATGAGAAAGGACTAAACAGGGTGCATCAGCCAAGAAAGCAGTAACATGGCAAATTCAATTGGTACCAGGTGGGTAAGTATTCAAGAGAACCCTATTGTAGCACAACCTACAGCTAGAGGCATCAAATACCTCTAGCTTAAGGGGGAGGGCTATATGATGCATGGTTTTTAGGACCCCTTCTGAAGATGCAATAAAGGCACAGTTAGTTGTTGGGGAGATGAGGATACTCTAGTCCAAGGGATCTCGAAAGAGAAGAAAAATCTACTTCACAAGCACCAAAGACTAAAAAGTGCCATGTACAGAAGATACGTGGGAACGAGCTCCTATGCATGCCTACAACCTATATCTTACAGAATAGCCCATTCTAGGTGTGAATTTCTAGTGAAATTTACACGAGGATGTTCGTGTGGACTCACAGCACAGCATACTCCGTTTTCACTTTTTACCGACAGTAAATATTTTTTACCACAGTAAATATTTTTTACCTACAGTAAATATTTTTCACCTACATGGTAAATACAAATCACTTTTTACCTACATTAACTTTTTTTACACATGGTAAATATTTTTTACTGCACCATAAGTATTTGGTAGGTAACAATTCACCGTTACTAGAAGCAATGATTGGGCATCAACAATGCAGTTACAGGAGGAGAAAAAGGGAAAATCTTATGGTAAAGGTGAGTCAACAGGGATAAAGACTTTTGAGTTGAAAAGAGACATGCTGATTTTTTCAAAGAACACATGTCGAAAGAAGCCATGGTTGAGGATTTTTTAAGAATTTGATATTCAGGAGGACCCACCTGCCACCTCCCCCCCGCAGGTCTCCCCCTGACATGTGCAGAACCTCCAGTTTCAACAGCCACCCTACCTCCTCCTAAATGCTGGTCAAGGCCTTATCCCCATGTGTCACAATCAGAAAAATCAGCATTTACCCTCCCCTCTCACATCACTCTAGAGAATATCTTGATGGTGACATATAAAGTGACATCAATCTGTTGACCACCCTAAGCAAAAAGTAACCCCAATCAGCGGATTTAAGCATGTTTATCCCTAATCCTAAACCCTCTCAGAAACCTATATAAGGAGGCCTTCTCTCACTCAAAACCAACACTTCACCCACTTCACCAAGCAACGAATCTATGACAACATTGCTCACAACGAGGAGCTATGGATGGAGCTCTACTCTCTCTCCCTCTCTCTCTCTCCCTCTAGTATGCTACCTTACTAGCCCTAAAACCTAAATAAGGAGTCTTCTCTCATGCTCCATGGCCACCATCCTCGCCATCATTCTCTAAGGTATTGATGTGTTGCTAGTAGGATCATACCTACTTGCTGGGTTGATTGTTTTTGACAAGGGATTATGCCATCCTTGGCTTGCTTCTCTATATCCTTGTTATGTATGATCAGATGCCGTTGTATTGTTAAGCTGATTTCTTGTGTATATATATGCTACATAAGGTCCGTAAGCTTCGTTTCTATGTGTTTTGCCATATGTTTTGATGCCATCATAATGCCAGAAGTCTCACTTGCCTATGTGCACTATGTGTGAGGTCCCTAAACCTCTTAAGTTAGGGTGGTGCCCCCTTTGTTTTGTTCTTTGCTTGTTTTCATGAGGCGTGGTTTGTGGAGTGTGCACGAGTACAGAGGCCACCCGATTGCACTGCTCTTTTTCCCGCTATCATGTGTGTCGGGTCGTTATAGGGCGGATGTGTTAGTTGAATATGCCTATGGTGCATTTTGGTTCATTGTTGACAAATGTAGGTGTGGTGTTATGATTCTTCTTGTGAATCAGGCAATATGCATTTGGCCTTTTGATCCAGGTGGAATGATCATCCACTAGTGCTGCTGTTGAGCATGAATGCTCTAGCAGGCTAGGGGGTGGGCAAATTATGTCAGGAGTTTTTTGGAGCAAGGGATTGCGCATATGTACATACACATGCATGGTGCATCGAATAAAGGATTGCCCATTTTCCATAGCCAGGTGGTTACGTGGGGCCCACATGTGTACAGGTAGGACAGGGTGTACATAGTGCATCGATTTTCACTATTACCAGTACCATTGTGTTTTTTCTACAATAAGGAGGAGCTGGTAGCACGTAAAACTTCTCAAGGAAGCTATCCGTGGGCCGAGGACATGAGGTAAGCAGGTGCGTCAGATGGCATCGAGTGGCGTCAGGAGGCCGAACGGGGTCAATATTTGCACGTGGATGAATACGGACACAAAGTGGTGTTTTCTTGTAAGAGTTATGCAGAAAGGTCATCATTAGGACCAATTTCGGGGGACACTTCACGTGGTTGCGAGACGCATTATTGAAAATAAATGAGTGCCAGGTGTGCGCATGGATGCAGCAGGGTGGCAACTATGCACTGCGAGGTCAGGTTTTGGCCTGTTCGGGGTTCGTTTGAGGTCATCTAAAAGGCAAAGGGTGCCCAACTAAAAACGCTAAGTGTGGGAACTAAAAAATCTGAGAGAAGACCAGAAAAAACATGGAGAAGAGAGGAGGAACAGCCGCAGGTGTGTTTTTGGGGTTTTCGGAGCCTGTTTTGGCCGTAAACTACTCATCTGAGGTCGGATTTGAGCACTTTGACATTGTAGACTGGGGTTTCGGGCCGTTCTGGACGCGATGGCCCTGTTCATTTTGCCAAATTCCTCACTCTTTTTCTGATTTTTTTCTGTGTAATCTTCTCCGGTGAGTGAAGCCTCTGCTTAACTTTGTGGTTGTATCTGGTGTATTTCTTCAATATTGTGTCAGCTATTTCCCCATTGGTGTTGGCCCAAGCTCAATTGTATCTAAACATCAGAAATTATCCTCTTTTGAGCTGAGCTTTTTGGGTGTGTGTGTGTGTGTGTGTGTGTCTGTGTGGAGTGGGCAACTGGATAGTCTCTCTCCTCTCACTCCATAGGTGTGTTCCCTGTCTCGGCCAGGTGTGTTGTGTAAGCCGAGTGGTGTCCCATAGTGTGTGTGTGTATCATTCAAAGAGTGTGTGTCGGGTCGTTATAGAGGCGTTGTGTGTGTTTTCATCCTGCTCACAACGTTAAAGATAAATGTAAAGAGTTCTGAAAAGAAACTAATACGTTCAGCTCCAATCATTTGCAAGCCTTCCTGAAATGTTTGAACCAGAATAGAAGGTGAAACATTAATCACGTTCTGGTACAAACAATGAAACCTTCTTATTAGCAACTCATAGCCTATCGAAATGCATAAACAACCATCTATGATGTTGTTTAGTATCGTTTGTACCTTAACAAGTCATGCTAAGTATCTGACAATTTATGGCCACTGAAATTGCTCCTGATACGTAGTGTTGAAAATGGTCTAGAAAGCAGATTTGACGAACACCTAGGGACTTTGTCGTGACGGTGTCGTGACACATACTTGAAATAGGGGGCGTGAGTGCCCGTCCCAAAGACTAATATTCTCCACATGTGGAATATGTCTCATGTAAGAAGTTCTAAAGAAAGAACATCCTTCAAGTACAAAATGTACTTGTGTGTGGAGGTAACTGCAAACACTCTACGATGGGAGTGAGAGGGACATTCATTAGCCTTGCTTCACACTGGCTAAACCGAATTCCTTGAGTTCCTAGACTATGTTGCATCCCATGTGACAACATATACAAATAAACCCTACAAGTGGGCTATAATTGCATAATGTAGAAACTTATTTTGGACACTATAGCCCAAACGTCTTTGGCTCTTACATGACCTTGTCATGACCTTACTTCAACCTCCAACTTGCAACCACGACTCTCACCCCTAAATCCTCCTGAAGCAAAGAGGCCAAGGCTTGCCTACAAGATTGCCGCCCATCTGCGAGTGCTCCCAGTGCACTTTGTGAATCCAGACACCACCAATCCCAAGCCAACCTCCTGTCGGCGTGAAGATCACTTTGGATATTGTCCAAAGTGCTTTGGAGACCGGGTGAAAAGCCTCCCTGCCCTACCTTTGCTGCTAATTTTCAAGAAGTTATCTCAATCTAAGGAAACTATCTTAGTTGATGATGTGCTGCACATTAATGGTGTCACTTTCATTCGTCATGCTGATTATGGTAATAGCATCCAATTTTTGCTTGCTAAAAGGCTCAGTATTGAACAAAGTGTTGCCATCACGCCTTACGTCTTCACAGATGCATCAGGAAGAGTCGAAGTGATCCGAGGTCCTGACCTTTTGTGGCTGATCAGGCTCATTGGTCCCAAGGTGGTGCAACTAAGCTAGGCTCTTGTGTGTAAGTATGGATGCCAATAATGAGAATGATGATCCCCGCATGTTTCCTTTCCATTTTGTGCGTCATATCCCTGTGAATATTTGTATTGATAGAAAAATCTTTTATCAGCAAAGAATAGCCCTGTTGTTTGGAGCCGAGAGACTTGGGGAAATCTTGCGCTCTCCTCATCCTGTCATTCTACCCTTACTAGACTATTACCATTCCTTTGATGTGTCGATCTTCATCCTAGTTTGAGCTAAGTTGTGCTAAAGCTCCAAATTGTAATTACCATACTCTATTTTAAAATAAATTGGAGCTGTTTGTGTAATTGTTTACTCTCTCACTTATGGCCTTCCCTAATTTTTATTGTAAGCCTGGGGAGGTTGCTCCAGACTTTTTGGATAATTTGGAAATGGCCTTTCTGGTATCGGAAAGGGATGACGAAGCTACTAAGTTAAGGGCCTTTCCTTTGGTCTTGAGGGAGGGTGCAAAATCATGGTATCAAACTTTGGCATCTGAAGAAAGAAGAGACTGGGAGTCCTTAAAGATGGCCTTCATCGAAGAATTTCGCCGCCATGAGCCTCCAGAGGAGATATGGAGACAGCTCTTAGAGCTACGCCAAACATCACCCAATGACTATAGAAGCTATGAAGGAAAGTTTTCCAACCTGTGGGAGAAATGGTGTGCATCACTAGGTGAAGGAGAAAGGGCGCCAGAATGCCTAAAGAAGGACTGTTTCCTGGCAGGGCTTTACCCCATCCTTCGAGAAAAGGTAAAAGGTAAATTCCCAGATACCTTTGATAAAGCTATGAATTATGCAAGGAAGAAGGATAGGAAGTTAAAATTCCAAGCTCAACTACAAGGGGGAATGGAGCCTCCACCTCTAGCTCAACCTACGGCAAGGGTAGTAGCAGGGACAGGAGCAACAGACCAAGAATCCTCTCAACAAGAATTACTTCAACAAATCACCAATCAACTAGAGAGCCTGTCCATGAATCTGGTTCAAGGTGTAAGGGCTCCCTAGCCAGGAAATGAACGAAATAGACAAGAAGGACAAAGGCAAGCACGTGAGTACATTTGCTACAACTGTGGAGAGGTAGGTCAT
Organism: Adiantum capillus-veneris; assembly: GCF_014529385.1. NCBI lineage: Eukaryota > Viridiplantae > Streptophyta > Polypodiopsida > Polypodiales > Pteridaceae > Adiantum > Adiantum capillus-veneris. The sequence goes on from NC_140944.1 coordinate 17,376,479, forward strand.
GGCATGTATTATTGCCCCCATCCACGACGCTATCAAGGAAATGGTAATCAAAGACGGCCTCCTCGCCAGCAAGTCACTCCTCCTCGAGCTAGGCCACTAAATGGACAAAATGCACACGTGGCTCCACCAATCCAAATATTGAGACCCCCTCCTCCACCACCACAAGCACTAGCAGAGATCCCTCCACTACCATCGGGAGGGGAGGACAGGGCTGTCTCTGTCATAAGTCTTGACAATGGTAAGGATAAAGGAAAAGAAAAAATGGAGGAAGCTGTTGCCATGCCAATAAAAAGAGTTAGGAGACAAAGAACTGATGAAATGGAAGCTTCAGAGCCGGATAAAGGGAATGAGGGTTCCTCCAAAGTGATAGGAGACAAGAAAAGGAAGAGTAGGTCAAGGAGGCACATAGGAGTAGAAGACTTTCCACTTGGGGTAGGATCCATACCTTACGACCTGGTAGCAGATGTGAGTAAGCAAGGACCAAAGATTTCATGGCAGCAACTCCTCCACCTTTCCCCAAAGATGCGTAGAACCTGGTCTAAGATGGTCAGCACCAGGAGGGCTAAGGCAAAGTCAGTTGGGTCTATTAGTGCAAGAGGCATGAAGGATATCGTGCCAGTCATTGATGCAGAGATTAAGAGTCAGCGAGTCTCCAATGTGTACGTAGATGGTGGAGCCGAGGTTTGTGTTATGATAGAGAAATTAATGCACAGGTTGGGTTTGGAAGTAAACGAGCAAACTTCCTTACAAGCTAAGATGGCAAATAATGTAAGGGTGGCTTATGTGGGAAAGGTTAATGGAGTGAAGGTTTCAGCTTTTGGTGTTGCAATCTCAATTGATGCTTATGTGATCCCAACTAAGGGGGAGGGCTATCCGCTAATCCTTGGAAGACCTTGGCTTATGGCTATGAAAGCTAGGCAAGATTGGGAGACAGGTTCCCTTGAGTTGCGACCAAATCATAAGGTAGGTGGCAAGCAACAAAAAATTGTGTATGACATGAAGCAGGGTAGACAACAAGACCTAGAGATGGAGACTTCTATGGATGAATGGAGCACAAGCAGTTGCTCTTCATCTGAGGATGAGTCATCTGAGGAGGATGCTAGCTCTTTGGAAGTCATGGGTATAATACTGCGAAACCCAGAAGGAGAAGGTGGTCAAGACTCTCTAAACAAGGAAGAAGCCACAGGCTTAGAGGAGATGCTAGCTAAGGACCTACTAGAAGAAGAGAAAGAACCCTATTTGCAGGTACTAAAGAAGCATGTTGGCCTCTTTATAACTGATTACGAGCACATTAAAGGAGTGACGGTAACCCAACACCATATCCAATTAAAGGAAGGTGCCAAACCAGTGGTGCAAAGGCTAAGGAGATTAGGGCTAGTGCAACAAGATGCACTCTTAAAAGAAGTAAAAAGATTACTCAAGGCAGGATTTATCTACCCAGTGGAAGATTCTGAGTGGGTGTCTCCAGTTGTGGTAGCACCAAAGAAAAATGGGAAGTGGAGGGTATGTGTGGATTACAAGCCTCTAAAAGTAGCCACAAAAAGGGACCATTTTCCTTTGCCTTTTCAAGATGAAATACTAAATGAAGTGGCTGGTCATGAGAGGTACACAGTGTGTGATGGGTACTCAGGCTACTTCCAAATCAGAATTGCAGATGAAGACCAAAGAAAGACTACCTTCATAACACCTTGGGGGTGTTTTGCTTATAGAGTTATGCCTTTTGGTTTAACTAATGCCCCAGCTACTTTCCAGAGGTTTATGAACTTGGTGTTTCAACCTTACTTTGGTAAGTCCATACGAGTCTTCATTGATGATTTTTGCATTTACAGCTCTAGGGAAGTACATCTGTCCAAGGTTGATGAAGGTTTCACCCGTCTGGCCCAATTGGGTGGGCAATTGAATAAAGACAAGTGCCACATAGGTGAGAGCAAGGTCACTCTACTAGGCCATGTTGTGTCTCAAGATGGTATTGAGGCTGACCCTGAAAAGGTAAAGACATTGTTAGCTTTACCTACTCCTTCAAACGTGAAGCAACTAGTCTCCTTCATTCAAAAGGTTCGCTACATGGGACGATTCATACTTCTCCTTTCTCAGGCAATCTATCCTTTGCAGCAGCTCACTAAACACACTACATTGACATGGAGTGAGGAGGGTGAAAGGTGCTTTCAAGAAGTTAAAACCATTTTGAGCTCATTGCCTGTCGTCCTACAACCCACATGGGGTGAATTATTCTATGTAAATCCTAGTGTAGGTCCAGAAGCTCTAGGAGCTGTCTTGATGCAAAAAGACCCAAAGACATCTCTCATGAGACCAGTCTACTTCTCTAGTAGAGTGATGACAGCCGCTGAAAAGGGTTTCAGCGCAACTGAGCAATTGGTGCTAGCTCTTAAGTTTGCAGTGGAGAAGTTTCGGGCTTACTTACTTCCGAGACAATTTGTGGTGATCAAAACTGAGGAGGTTTTTCCATATGCCCTACAACACATGGAATTGTCTCAAAGAATAGCAAAGTGGGTGGTGCAGCTTCAAGAGTTTGACTACACACTACAAGTAGAGGATTCCACCCGTGCTTGTTTGGCAGATGTCCTCACACAAAGGTGTTATGAGAAGGCCAAGAAAGAGGCACCTAGTAAGGTACCGCCTATCCCGGAGCCTGAAGTTCTACTGGGAGCACACAGTCTGTATTTTGATGGGGCTTACAAGCGGACCAAAGACAAGGCATCATCAGGCATAGTAATATTAGGTCCAGAGAAGGAGAAGATCTTTGCAAAAGGGTTTCATCTAAAAGAGGTTCATTCTAACAATGAAGCAGAGTACCATGCCCTTGTTTTAGGGTTGCAATGTTGTCTTTCTCAGGGCATCACAAAGCTAAATGTTTTTGGTGACTCCATGTTGATTGTTAAGAAAATGGTTGGTGTATGGGCCTGTAAAAATGACAAATTGTCTGTTAAGATGAGGGAATCAAAGGCCTTGTTGAAGGGTTTTAAAGAAGTTCGAGTGCACTTTGTACCTAGAGATCAAAATCGAGAAGCAGATGCCGTAGCAGGTGAAGAACTACAAAATCTCATAGTAGGTGCTATCCTTGTGAAAAGTCCTTTATACCAGGGAAAGGAGGAGCTGCATGATTTACTTTACTTTCTTGAGCATTGTGAAGCACCCTCTGGTATGAGTAAAACTGAACGTAGGTGGTTGGCAAAAAAGGCTACCAGCTATAGCTTAGTGAATGAGGACTTGTATTGTAGAGGGAAAGATGCTGTCTTAAGGAGAGTTCCTGCATCCCAAGAGATAAAGGATATTTTCTTTAGTTGTCATGAAGGTGTGTGTGGTGGCCACTTTGCACAAGAGATTACTAGCAGAAAGATTTTACAAGCAGGGTTCACGTGGCCAAGCCTCCATCAAGATGTACAACATTGGTGCCGCACATGTGAGGTTTGCCAAAAAGCTGGACCAAGGCGTCTTACCCATGAAAATCAGCATCCAATCAAAACCTATGGGCCATTTGAAAAATGGGGGATAGATGCAATAGGGCCACTACCTTGCACTCAATCAGGGAAGGAATACATCATTATGGGGGTGGAGTACATGACCAGATGGGCAGAAGCTCGTCCCACAAAGCGCATCACAGCCAAGGACGTGAGTGATTTCATTTTTGAATGCCTTTGTTGGCGTTTTGGCACACCTTTGGAGATTCTCTCGGATAGGGGACCGGGATTTCGAGCTGATTTAGTCGGGCAATTGATGAGCAAGTTAAAAATCAAGCGCAGGCACTCTACACCATACTACCCTCAGTGCAATGGTCTTGTGGAAAAGGTAAATGATCTTATATGTAAAATCATCACTAAGCAAGTGCATTTACATCCTAAGGCATGGGACAAACACCTAGATGCAACACTTTGGGCCTACAGAACATCCTTTAAAACATCCTTGGGGTATACACCTTTTCACTTGGTTTACGGGCAAGAGGCACTATTGCCTATAGAAGTAGAGCTAGCGAGCCTCCGAGTTCTAAAAGCACATCAAGAGGATAGTCAAGAGAAGCAGGTGGAAGGAAGAATCATCGATTTGGAGAGGTTAGGGCTAGATCGAGAGTCAGCAGTGAAGTACTATGCAGCCCAGGCAGAGAAGAAACGAAAGAAGTTCAATCGCAACGTTGTCAAGAAAGGTATCAAGGAAGGTTCTTTAGTGCTCAGATATGACAATCGCTTTGATCGCAGGAAGGATGGTAAGTTCTTGCTTAAGTGGGAAGGCCCTTTTGTAGTGATACAGAGGTTCTCAAATGGTAGTTACCAACTAGGTGACCTAGATGGTAAGGTACATTAGACCTCGGTAAATGGTTGGCGATTGAAGGCCTACCAATGTCGTCTTTCATAGCCATATGTTGGTGAAATCAATGCTAAGGATGGTTCAGAGGAGAGCTCATCATATTCGAGCTCCAACTAAGGTAACAATCATGTACATAGTCGTTTCAAAAAAAAAAAAAAAAAAAAAAAGAGAAGAAAAAAAGAAAAAAAGAGAATGCTACTTGTGAAAGCGGATATTGACAATGGATGGAGTATGGCTTTAAAGGGTCTAGGAGACCATTTGTTAGTCATGGATGGATACAATTATTCATGAGAAAGGACTAAACAGGGTGCATCAGCCAAGAAAGCAGTAACATGGCAAATTCAATTGGTACCAGGTGGGTAAGTATTCAAGAGAACCCTATTGTAGCACAACCTACAGCAAGAGGCATCAAATACCTCTAGCTTAAGGGGGAGGGCTATATGATGCATGGTTTTTAGGACCCCTTCTGAAGATGCAATAAAGGCACAGTTAGTTGTTGGGGGGATGAGGATACTCTAGTCCAAGGGATCTCGAAAGAGAAGAAAAATCTACTTCACAAGCACCAAAGAGTAAAAAATGCCATGTATAGAAGATACGTGGGAACGAGCTCTTATGCATGCCTACAACCTATATCTTACAGAATAGCCCATTCTAGGTGTGAATTTCTAGTGAAATTTATACGAGGATGTTCGTGTGGACTCACAGCACAGCATACTCCATTTTCACTTTTTACCGACAGTAAATATTTTTTACCACAGTAAATATTTTTTACCTACAGTAAATATTTTTCACCTACATGGTAAATACAAATCACTTTTTACCTACAGTAACTTTTTTTACCCATGGTAAATATTTTTTACTGCACCATAAGTATTTGGTATGTAACAGTTCACTGTTACTAGAAGCAGTGATTGGGCATCAACAATGCAGTTACAGGAGGCGAAAAAGGGAAAATCTTATGGTAAAGGTGAGTCAACAGGGATAAAGACTTTTGAGTTGAAAAGAGACATGCTGATTTTTTCAAAGAACACATGTCGAAAGAAGCCATGGTTGAGGATTTTTTGAGAATTTGATATTCAGGAGGACCCACCTGCCACCTCCCCCCCGCAGGTCCCCCCCTGACATGTGCAGAACCTCCAGTTTCAACAGCCACCTTACCTCCTCTTAAATGCTGGTCAAGGCCTTATCCCCATGTGTCACAATCAGAAAAATCAGCATTTACCCTCCCCTCTCACATCACTCTAGAGAATATCTTGATGGTGACATATAAAGTGACATCAATCTGTTGACCACCCTAAGCAAAAAGTAACCCCAATCAGCGGATTTAAGCATGTTTATCCCTAATCCTGAACCCTCTCAGAAACCTATATAAGGAGGCCTTCTCTCACTCAAAACCAACACTTCACCCACTTCACCAAGCAACGAATCGATGACGACATTGCTCACAACGAGGAGCTATGGATGGAGCTCTACTCTCTCTCCCTCTCTCTCTCTCCCTCTAGTATGCTACCTTACTAGCCCTAAAACCTAAATAAGGAGTATTCTCTCATGCTCCATGGCCACCATCCTCGCCATCATTCTCTAAGGTATTGATGTGTTGCTAGTAGGATCATACCTACTTGCTGGGTTGATTGTTTTTGACAAGGGATTATGCCATCCTTGGCTTGCTTCTCTATATCCTTGTTATGTATGATCAGATGCCGTTGTATTGTTAAGCTGATGTCTTGTGTATATATATGCTACATAAGGTCCCTAAGCTTCGTTTCTATGTGTTTTGCCATATGTTTTGATGCCATCATAATGCCAGAAGTCTCACTTGCCTATGTGCACTATGTGTGAGGTCCCTAAACCTCTTAATTTAGGGTGGTGCCCCCTTTGTTTTGTTATTTGCTTGTTTGCATGAGGCGTGGTTTGTGGAGTGTGCACGAGTACAGAGGCCACCCGATTGCACTGCTCTTTTTCCCGCTATCATGTGTGTCGGGTCGTTATAGGGCGGATGTGTTAGTTGAATATGCCTATGGTGCATTTTGGTTCATTGTTGACAAATGTAGGTGTGGTGTTATGATGCTTCTTGTGAATCAGGCAATATGCATTTGGCCTTTTGATCCAGGTGGAATGAGCATCCACTAGTGCTGCTGTTGAGCATGAATGCTCTAGCAGGCTAGGGGGTGGGCAAATTATGTCAGGAGTTTTTTGGAGCAAGGGATTGCGCATATGTACATACACATGCATGGTGCATCGAATAAAGGATTGCCCATTTTCCATAGCCAGGTGGTTACGTGGGGCCCACATGTGTACAGGTAGGACAGGGTGTACATAGTGCATCGATTTTCACTATTACCAGTACCATTGTGTTTTTTCTACAATAAGGAGGAGCTGGTAGCACGTAAAACTTCTCAAGGAAGCTATCCGTGGGCCGAGGACATGAGGTAAGCAGGTGCGTCAGATGGCATCGAGTGGCGTCAGGAGGCCGAACGGGGTCAATATCTGCACGTGGATGAATACGGACACAAAGTGGTGTTTTCTTGTGAGAGTTATGCAGAAAGGTCATCATTAGGACCAATTTTTGGGGACACTTCACGTGGTTGCGAGACGCATTATTGAAAAAAAATGAGTGCCAGGTGTGCGCATGGATGCAGCAGGGTGACAACTATGCACTACGAGGTCAGTTTTTGGCCTGTTCGGGGTCCATTTGAGGTCATATAAAAGGCCAAGGGTGCCCAACTAAAAACGCTAAGTGTGGGAACTAAAAAATCTGAGAGAAGACCAGAAAAAACATGGAGAAGAGAGGAGGAACAGCCGCAGGTGTATTTTTGGGGTTTTCGGAGCCTGTTTTGGCCGTAAACTACTCATCTGAGGTCGGATTTGAGCACTTTGACATTATAGACTGGGGTTTTGGGCCGTTCTGGACGCGATGGCCCTGTTCATTTTGCCAAATTCCTCACTCTTTTTCTGCTTTTTTTCTGTGTAATCTTCTCCGGTGAGTGAAGCCTCTGCTTAACTTTGTGGTTGTATCTGGTGTATTTCTTCAATATTGTGTCAGCTATTTCCCCATTGGTGTTGGCCCAAGCTCAATTGTATCTAAACATCAGAAATTATCCTCTTTGGAGCTGAGTTTTTTGGGTGTGTGTGTGTGTCTGTGTGGAGTGGGCAACTGGATAGTCTCTCTCCTCTCACTCCATAGGTGTGTTCCTTGTCTCGGCCAGGTGTGTTGTGTAAGCCGAGTGGTGTCCCATAGTGTGTGTGTGTATCATTCAAAGAGTGTGTGTCGGGTCGTTATAGAGGCGTTGTGTGTGTTTTCATCCTGCTCACAACGTTAAAGATAAATGTAAAGAGTTCTGAAAAGAAACTAATACGTTCTGCTCCAATCATTTGCAAGCCTTCCTGAAATGTTTGAACCAGAATAGAAGGTGAAACATTAATCACGTTCTGGTACAAACAATGAAAACTTCTCATTAGCAACTCATAGCCTATCTAAATGCATAAACAACCATCTATAATGTTGTTTAGTATCGTTTGTACCTTAACAAGTCATGCTAAGTATCTGACAATTTATGGCCACTGAAATTGCTCCTGATACGTAGTGTTGAAAATGGTCTAGAAAGCAGATTTGACGAACACCTAGGGACGTTGTCATGACGGTGTCGTGACACATACTTGAAATAGGGGGCATGAGTGCCCGTCCCAAAGACTAATATTCTCCACATGTGGAATATGTCTCATGTAAGAAGTTCTAAAGAAAGAACATCCTTCAAGTACAAAATGTACTTGTGTGTGGAGGTAACTGCAAACACTCTACGATGGGAGTGAGAGGGACAGTCATTAGCCTTGCTTCACGCTGGCTAAACCGAATTCCTTGAGTTCCTAGACCATGTTGCATCCCATGTGACAACATATGCAAATAAACCCTACAAGTGGGCTATAATTGCATAATGTAGAAACTTATTTTGGACACTATAGCCCAAACGTCTTTGGCTCTTACACGACCTTGTCATGACCTTACTTCAACCTCCACCTTGCAACCACGACTCTCACCCCTAAATCCTCTTGAAGCAAAGAGGCGAAGGCTTGCCTACAAGATTGCCGCCCGTCTGCGAGTGCTCCCAGTGCACTTTGTGAATCCAGACACCACCAATCCCAAGCCAACCTCCTGTCGGCGTGAAGATCACTTTGGATATTGTCCAAAGTGCTTTGGAGACCGGGTGAAAAGCCTCCCTGCCCTACCTTTGCTGCTAATTTTCAAGAAGTTATCTCAATCTAAGGAAACTATCTTAGTTGATGATGTGTTGCACATTAATGGTGTCACTTTCATTCGTCATGCTGATTATGGTAATAGCATCCAATTTTTGCTTGCTAAAAGGCTCAGCATTGAACAAAGTGTTGCCATCACGCCTTACGTCTTCACAGATGCATCAGGAAGAGTCGAAGTAATCCGAGGTGCTAACCTTCTGTGGCTGATCAGGCTCATTGGTCCCAAGGTGGTGCAACTAAGCTAGGCTCTTGTGTGTAAGTATGGATGCCAATAATGAGAATGATGATCCCCGCATGTTTCCTTTCCATTTTGTGCGTCATATCCGTGTGAATATTTGTATTGATAGAAAAATCTTTTATCAAGAAAGAATAGCCCTGTTGTTTGGAGCCGAGAGACTTGGGGAAATCTTGCGCTCTCCTCATCCTGTCATTCTACCCTTACTAGACTATTACCATTCCTTTGATGTGTCGATCTTCACCCTATTTTGAGCTAAGTTGTGCTAAAGCACTCGCAGACGGGCAGCAATCTTGTAGGCAAGCCTTCGCCTCTTTGCTTCAGGAGGATTTAGGGGTGAGAGTTGTGGTTGCAAGTTGGAGGTTGAAGTTGGTTGCTCACTAGCCTTTTTCTTGCCTGTAGTGGTCATGTAATCCCTTATTAATGAGATTAAGCCAAATGCTACCTTACGCTTGAGCACGCGCTACGGCCTTGGTCCACTTAGGTGTAGAGGTGATCTTCCTCCTCTTAGTCGGCTCCTCAGGAAAGAGAGGTCTGGTGATGCTTTCTCTTCCCTTAATGTGTGTCACAGTACCTTCGTGTATGTTGATGTAGAATATTTCAAGCTCGTGTGCGTTGGAGGTTTCTGGAGCACTCATAGGTTGAGAGGAGAGGTATATCAAGCTCTTCTTCTTACTCTCCTTCGTTGGCGATGATCACGAACAAGGCATGTAGAAGAACTTACTTCTTGAATTTTAATGACACTGCAACCTGGTAACAAGACCTCGATGAAAGCTTTTAAGGCCTCTAAAGCCTCCTCCTCTTCTGTTCTCCAATTTGCAAACTCCTCACGCCATTCGTCCATGTTGTAGATTGCACATCTTCATTGCTTGTGGACTGAAGGTCTGTGTAGCCCTCCTCCGTGGGGGCACCAAAATGATAGCGGGAAAAAGAGCAGTGCAATCAGGTGGCCTCTGTACTCGTGCACACTCCACAAACCACGCCTCATGCAAACAAGCAAAGAACAAAACAAAGAGGGCACCACCCTAAATTAAGAGGTTTAGGGACCTCACACATAGTGCACATAGGCAAGTGAGACTTCTGGCATTATGATGGCATCAAAACATATGGCAAAACACATAGAAACGAAGATAAGGGACCTTATGTAGAATATATATACACAAGACATCAGCTTAACAATACAACGGCATCTGATCATACATAACAAGGATATAGAGAAGCAAGCCAAGGATGGCATAATCCCTTGTCAAAAACAATCAACCCAGCAAGTAGGTATGATCCTACTAGCAACACATCAATACCTTAGAGAATGATGGTGAGGATGGTGGCCCTGGAGCATGAGAGAAGACTCCTTATTTAGGTTTTAGGGCTAGTAATGTAGCATACTAGAGGGAGAGAGAGAGAGGGAGAGAGAGTAGAGCTCCATCCATAGCTCCTCGTTGTGAGCAATGTCGTCATAGCTTCGTTGCTTGGTGAAGTGGGTGAAGTGTTGTTTTTGAGTGAGAGAAGGCCTCCTTATATAGGTTTCTGAGAGGGTTTAGGATTAGGGATAAACATGCTTAAATCCGCTGATTGGGGTTACTTTTTGCTTAGGGTGGTCAACAGATTGAGGTCACTTGATATGTCACCATCAAGATATTCTCTAGAGTGATGTGAGAGGGGAGGGTAAATGCTGATTTTTCTGATTGTGACACATGGGGATAAGGCCTTGACCAGCATTTAAGAGCAGGTAAGGTGGCTGTTGAAACTGGAGGTTCTGCACATGTCAGGGGGGGACCTGTGGGGGGGAGGTGGCAGCTGGGTCCTCCTGAATATCAAATTCTCAAAAAATCCTCAACCATGGCTTCTTTCGACATGTGTTCTTTGAAAAAATCAGCATGTCTCTTTTCAACTCAAAAGTCTTTATCCCTGTTGACTCACCTTTACCATAAGATTTTCCCTTTTTCTCCTCCTGTAACTGCATTGTTGATGCCCAATCACTGCTTCTAGTAACAGTGAACTGTTACCTACCAAATACTTATGGTGCAGTAAAAAATATTTACCATGGGTAAAAAAAGTTACTGTAGGTAAAAAGTGATTTGTATTTACCATGTAGGTAAAAAATATTTACTGTAGGTAAAAAAATATTTACTGTGGTAAAAAATATTTACTGTCGGTAAAAAGTGAAAACGGAGTATGCTGTGCTGTGAGTCCACACGAACATCCTCGTGTAAATTTCACTAGAAATTCACACCTAGAATGGGCTATTTTGTACGATATAGGTTGTAGGCATGCATAAGAGCTCGTTCCCACGTATCTTCTGTCCATGGCACTTTTTACTCTTTGGTGCTTGTGAAGTAGATTTTTCTTCTCTTTCGAGATCCCTTGGACTAGAGTATCCTCATCTCCCCAAAAACTGACTGTGCCTTCATTGCATTTTCAGAAGGGGTCCTAAAAACTATGCATCATATAGCCAAGTTTAAGTCCTTGACATGTTCTCAAATTTCATCACTCAACAATCCCACCATAACTAGTATTTAGGGTTGAGAACCAAACTTAAACATGAAGGGACTAAAACTAGTTGCAAACATGCTTTAACATATGATAAGCAAACTCCAAGTAGAACAATAAATGCTTTCTAATTGGATTTCTTGGTGCTAGTGTACACACTTTGCATATCCATTTCCACAAGATTACACTTTGTAATGTGCCTATCCCCTTGGATAACTGGCAGTACTGAGGTGTGTTGCCCCTACGCTTTACATACAGTCTTCCCAGAGGTCTGGTAAATGGGGATGGCAATATCATAGAACATTGCTGAGGAAACAACAATGTCTTGAATAACCATCTTGGTTAACTTGAAAAATCCACCAGCACCCAAACCGAGCCATGACCTCTATTGGTGATTGGTAGACTCAAAAGTATGAGATATTGCACATAGAGTGTAAAATGCTTCATAAGCAAACTGATGTGATGAATATGCATACTGCTCCAAATCAGCCTTCGCTAAACACTAGGGCCCATAATAGCTAGTGTGCATGCATTTATCAAAAAACGGATCCGAACCTATATATCCATGATCATTCTTGCCCATACTTATGGCAAATGTGATGCTCCTAGCACACATTAAAGAGAAATGTAAAGAGTTCTGAAAAGAAACTAAATACGTTCTACTCCAATCATTTGCAAGCCTTCCTAAATGTTTGAACCAGAATAGAAGGTGAAACATTAATCACGTTCTGGTACAAACAATGAAACCTTCTCATTAGCAACTCATAGCCTATCGAAATGCATAAACAACCATCTATAATGTTGTTTAGTATCGTTTGTACCTTAACAAGTCATGCTAAGTATCTGACAATTTCTGGCCACTGAAATTGCTCCTGATACGTGGTGCTGAAAATGGGCTAGAAAGCAGATTTGACCAACACCTAGGGACTTTGTCGTGACACATACTTGAAATAGTGGGTGCGATGCCCGTCCCAGAGACTCATATTCTTCACATGTGGAATATGTCTCATGTAAGAATGTCTAAAGAAAGAACATCCTTCAAGTACAAAATGTACTTGTGCGTGGAGGTAACTGCAAACACTCTACGATGGGAGTGAGACGGGCACTCATTAGCCTTGCTCCACACTGGCTAAACTGAACTCCTTGAGTTCCTAGACCATGTTGCATCCCATGTGACAACATATGCAAAGAAACTATTCCCAAAAATTAATAAGGAAAAAAGATAAAAGCCTAATGATGCATACAATGAGAAATTTGAAGTCAATTCATGGATCAATACAAGTACTTGTCTCTATCTATCGAGCATGAAGTTAAAATAGTATAATGTCTAATTTAGCCTCTTAAGTCCTAGCACTGATACTAGTTGATGGATCTCAAGAAGGATCAAGCAGAACAATAGTTATCATTAGTTAAGCACGCACGTATTTCCTAAAACAAGCATTTACATGGAGACGATTTTATGTAGTGTCTATTGATCTCACAAAAAGGATAGCTTTTGCGTGTAACAACTTCTCATTTGACTTATCACCTTCATCACAACTTTGTGATCCTAATAAAGACTTGAATGTAAGTCACTATCACAAACTCACTCTCTCTCTCTCTCTCTCTCTCTCTCTCTCTCTCTCTCTCTCTCTCTCTCTCTCTCTCTCTCTCTCTCTCTCTCTCTCTCTCTCTCTCTCTCTCCCCCCCCCCCCCCCCCCCCCCCCCCGAGACATGTGTCATTTATAGATGAGGAGATAGGACTCTGTCGCACCTCCCCATCTTTGCAAAGCACTACGCAGCATGCGCCAATCCGAAACCATCATTTGTAAACTTGACAAGAGTGAGGAACTACTAATGTTTTCCACAGTGAGGAACCGTCATGAATCTAGCTGGTTGCTTGACCGAAACACGGTTCAGTATGAGTTTCAATGAAACCATGAGTAACATCTTGATTTTCCACCTTGTTGTCCATTTACAACCACCTGATTATACTGGTTCCTATCCAATCATAGTGTGTAGACTCCATTTAGAATGCACATGAGCATGCTAAATGAGTTATCACAACAAAGATGTACCCGAAAGACTACCACTTTCCATGAAAGTAACTTTCTGACATAACTCATCAGCCAAGTTTAAGTCCTTGACCTGTTCTCAAATTTCATCACTCAACAATCCCACCATAGCTAGTGTTTAGGGTTGAGAACCAAAGTTAAACATGAAGGGACTAAAACTAGTTGCAAACATGCTTTAACATATGATAAGCAAACTCCAAGTAGAACAATAAATGCTTTCTAATTGGATTTCTTGGTGCTAATGTACACACTTTGCATATCCATTTCCACAAGATTACACTTTGTAATGTGCCTATCCCCTTGGATAACTGGCAGTACTGAGGTGTGTTGCCCCTACGCTTTACATACAGTCTTCCCACAGGACTGGTAAATGGGGATGGCAATATCATAGAACATTGCTGAGGAAACAACAATGTCTTGAATAACCATCTTGGTTAACTTGAAAAATCCACCAGCACCCAAACCGAGCCATGACCTCTATTGGTGATTGGTAGACCCAAAAGTATGAGATATTGCACATAGAGTGTAAAATGCTTCATAAGCAAACTGATGTGATGAATATGCATAATGCTCCAAATCAGCCTTCGCTAAACACTAGGGCCCATAATAGCTAGTGTGCATGCATTTATCAAAAACCAGATCCGAACCTATATATCCATGATCATTCTTGCCCATACTTTGTCGTGACACATACTTGAAATAGGGGCCGCCAATGCCCATCCCAGAGACTCATATTCTCCACATGTGGAATATGTCTCATGTAAGAATGTCTAAAGAAAGAACACCCTTCAAGTACAAAATGTACTTGTGCGTGGAGGTAACTGCAAACACTCTACGATGGGAGTGAGACGGACACTCATTAGCCTTGCTCCACACTGGCTAAACTGAACTCCTTGAGTTCCTAGACCATGTTGCATCCCATGTGACAACATATGCAAAGAAACTATTCCCAAAAATTAATAAGGAAAAGAGATAAAAGCGTAATGATGCATACAATGAGAAATTTGAAGTCAATTCATGGATCAATACAAGTACTTGTCTCTATCTATCGAGCATGAAGTTAAAATAGTATAATGTCTAATTTAGCCTCTTAAGTCCTAGCACTGATACTAGTTGATGGATCTCAAGGGGGATCAAGCAGCACAATAGTTATAATTAGTTAAGCACGCCCGTATTTCCTAAAACAAGCATTTACATGGAGACGATTTTATGTAGTGTCCGTTGATCTCACAAAAAGGATAGCTTTTGCGTGTAACAACTTTTCATTTGACTTATCACCTTCATCACAACTTTGTGATCCTAATAAATACTTGAATGTAAGTTAGGTTTATAGTAGGGTTGGCTCTAAGTAAAGGATGTTGCAAGATCTACAATGCCATCATTTGTGCCGCTTTGGTGTCACTTGTCTTGCATCCCAATAGCTCATTACCCCATGCTATAAATGGATTACATCAACATCATACTAAAGCCACTATCACAAACTCACTCTCTATCTCTCCCCCCCCCCTTGAGACATGTGTCATTTATAGATGAGGAGATAGGACTCTCCCCATCTTTGCAAGCACTATGCAGCATGCGCCAATCCGAAACTATCATTTGTAAACTTGCTAATTACGAGTAGTAGGCGTTTCATTTTTTATAACTAGCCTACAAAAGAAACGTCGCTGAACGCAAACTCACACACTTTCAAGGGCTAATTACAACGACAAAGAGGACTTGCTCTGCATCATCAACATCCACAAGAACTTCATGACATATTCCCTAATGGGTTTCCAAAGTGGAGAAACCTTTGGCATAAAGGAAAAGTCATTCCCATCAAGAAATACATGTATTTCTAATGAGAAATTATGTATTCCCATATAATAATATGTAATTGTTCCATTTGGAAAAAAAAGTTCCTTATGATAATAAATATCCAAAGTGGAAATATAACTATTCCAACATGTTTTTTTCCCACTTTCATCAATCGTAAATATCTTCATTTCCACATGGAAGTTTTGGAGGGAGTTTTTTTCCCACATAGAAATAATAGAATGGAGAATCCGACATATCTTCATTTTCACATGGAAATTTTCATTTTCCATGTAGAAATAATGGCACTAATTTCTGTAACAAATTTGATCAAGTCTAGAAATAGTGTAGAATAATAGCACGAAGCTAAGCTTTATAAGCTACAAATCCCTCTCTTCTTCCGGGGTGTGTGTATGTGTGTGTGCTAATAAGAAGAGGAAAATGGTATAGCCTTTCTATCACACAAGTGTGGTAGATTGGTTATGCCATTTCCCTCTTGAAGAACAAATCTTGAGTTCAACTCTCCTCATCAGAAAGATCTTTAAGGTGTCTTGGGATAGTTTCCTACAATGTTAAAATTATTCTTCTTCTTCTTCTTCTCTCTCTCTCTCTCTCTCTCTCTCTCTCTCTCTCTCTCTCTCTCTTACACAAACATATTCACGCCTGCATGTGTGTGCACAGATTCCCTACTGAGTAGAAAACTTTGAGTTCAAGGCCAATCACATGGATCTTATAGGTATAGGTATCTTGAGATTGATTCTATGATGTTAATAGACTGCTAGCTCAATGTAGAGAAATATAATTAGTAGCATAGGACTATTGAGATATGGTGGTGTTGAATATGGTGTAACAAGACAATCATGTGGTAATTTCATCTGGTAATTAATACCGCATGCTTGATAAATGTTATATAATTGGATCGCTTTCTTTGTGGGTGACTACACTTTTTAAGAGTGACTACATCATATACTTTGAAAGGTTGTTATCATTGCTTACCACATGCAAGTAACATTAAAACATTGTGAGATAGATGTTTGAATGTTTGCCTACTTTAAACCTCTCATAACACAAGCAAGAATATTATTTTAAAAGTATAGGAAGATTATTTTAAATGTACATTTTATGCCTTCACGTTGTCAGGGACATTGTCATTTGCCAAAAAAAACAATTTAGAGTGACAATATAACAACTATGAGAGAGCTCCACAATAACTCAAACTAATAACTTTTACTAGTAATACACAAAAAGACTCAAAAAATGCCATATGAAGCAACTTCAATTAACTTTTAAATAGCATGTGCCATCCAATACAAGCTTTGATAAAAAATCCTTAAAAGAGAAATTTCAATTCTTATCTAAAGACTGTACGCATCTATATATAATTGAAATCCTTATTTCTTTCAATCTCAATAAAATAATTTGAAAACTTGAAATAAGTCCCATCTATAGTTACAAGTTATATGTGATACATCATATTGTTTGTCCATGCTTTTGAATACCTGCAAAACAAGTCATAGATTAGTAAAAGACTTTTCATAAATCACTTACACAGTATTTCACAAGACTTACCTAGTTGTTTCCACGTATCAGAATAGAGAAGATGAATTTCCAATCGACCCAAAAAGTTTCTTCATGATGATCACCTTTCCAGTAGAGCAATGCTTTCCTATTTACTGTATCAACACTTTGCACCAAAGCTTCTATTGTAGAAGCTTCAAGTCCCTTAGCAATTACAATGTCGCCCTCCTCTAGCCAAGAAGGAACACATCCTAGCCCCCTTGGAAGCACTAGACGATGACGTCGATCAGATCCATTGATTTCATACAAGACCTCCATATCAGCTCCTGCTCCTTGAATATAAAAAAACTTCCAGCAAATACAGTGAACTGGTAGCTGTGGTTGTTTTGTGTTAAGAAGAATATGATTAGTGTTTTATGTGGCGTTTATTTATAATCAATCTAATCGTTGATTACGTTTTCTTGTTAATGACACCCTGAACTTCATCTCAATTTTTCTTGCTGTTTTGCTCAAAATTTGGAGAAATGGGAAAAGCGCAATGGAGCGTAGCGCAATGGCACTTGCGCTATGGCACTTTTCATTCAAAACTTGTTCGTCTCCTCGAGCTCTTCGATTTGAGTTCTAGGTTTGCGTCAATCGGAGTTCGCAGCAGAAAGTTATGCTGTTTTTACTGCAATAGAGCTTGACGCAGCTTTCTTCGTCCTACTTCTTCGTGAAGCGTCCGCGATCGTTTTTCTTATTTTGGCGTTAACTTTTTCGAGAAGATTTAGCTTTTTGCTATTCATATTGTGGCCGTCAATCTTGCGTCTCACGCCACTCTATTTTGAGGACTCGTTTATTATTAACGTCTCCTTTACCCTGTCTTTTTTTGGGTGACGTCTCTCACATCTTTGGACGTTCCTTGAGCATCCTTCTTACGTTTATCGTTGACAGAACGCAATACTCATATCTCTCTCATTCTCAATTGCGGCCTTCACCATATATGGTGTGCAGATTCTGCGATCTTATCTTATACGTCTTCTCGCAACAAGATATGGCTATGAATATTCTCGTCAACGGCTTTCCTTCTGGCCAACGTTCTGTTCCTCCTTTCCAAGGTCAAGGATTTCCAGGCTGGAAAGCAAAGATGTTGTTAATTCTTGAAGGCGATGAACTCTCCGATGTTGTTCTTGGAAATCGTGTTTGTCCGCCTCAGCCTGTTGATACGGATAATGATAACGTGCTTATCACTGAAGGACCTATATTTGAAGATTGGAATGTTGCCTATACGGATTGGCAACGACGTGATAAAGCAGCTCGTCGGTATATTCTTTCTGCTCTTACTGATTCCCTTTTGCTTGATATGTATGAACTGCCTACTTCCCATGACATATGGAAGTACCTTATTGCAAACTTTCAGAAGAAATCTGTTACAGAAATACTTTATTTGAGAGGGTTGCTTAACAAGTTACAATATGAAGTTGGTACTGCCATGATGGGACATATTGAGTCTTTCAAATCTATTATTAATCAACTTGCTGCTGTCGGTGATCCTGTTCCACAAAAGCAACTGATTACACTTCTCCTTGATACGGTGAAGGACTCTTCTTATGATAACATTGTTACTATTCTCTCTAATAAAGATGGTCTTGATTTCGACCAAGCTTGCATGTCTTTAATTGAATACTCTCAACGTCAAGAACGTTGGAATGCTGGTCACGATACAGCTATGATTTCACAAGAGGAGACTGAGTCACAACAGATGGAACGTGCTTTTTATGCTCGAAGGCGTCCATTTCAACGAGGAAACCGCAGAGGTGGCCGTCGCGGTAATATTTTCTCTCGTCTCAAATTTCCTAATAAGCAACAGAAATGGCCATACTGAAGATGATTGTTGGGCACGTCAATATGATGAAGAACACAATATTACCACAAAACAACCACGTTTATCTAGAGACTCTTCTTCTTCTTCTTGTGAATATTGTGGACGATCTGATCATCCCACTCATATGTGCTATAAGCGTCGATTTGACACAGATCGGAATAGAGCATATGCTACTGAACATCGAAACAACATTGTACCAGAAACAAGCTGCGTCCTATGTTCAGTTTCTCCAGACAGAATACTTCATGTACATGATGGATCACTTTTTATTGTCGATTCTGGTGCTACAGGAAATATGACATATCAGTCTAAGTGGCTCCATAACTATCATCCACTGCCAGTTCAACGTGTTGTTTATCTTGCTGATGATACTACTTGTCAAGTAAAGGGTATTGGAGACTTATATCTTGGTACCTTATCTTCTTCCACTCGAATTTTGCGAGGAGTATTACATGTACCAGATCTTCAACGTAATCTTCTTTCAGTTGCTAGACTTGTTGATCTTGGTCTTTTTGTTGGATTTGATTATACCAAATGCCGAATTGAGAAAGATGGACAGACTATAGTCACTACTCCTCGAAACGGTAATTTATTTGAACTCTCTCTCAACGATGATGTAGCAAATATTGTCACTGCTCCAGGTGATCATGATTGCAAAGTATGGCATCACCGTTTTGTTCATGCTGATTTCTCAAAACTCCTTGATCTTCAACGTCGTGATCTTGTTCATGGCATGGATCTTAAAGCCCATCCCCATATGGGAATTTGTGAATTTTGTGCTCTTGGGAAACACAATCGTAAACCCTTTCCTCTTTCAAATACAACTCATTCTCATGACATCTTGGATCTTGTTCATACTGATATATGTGGACCTCTACCTTCTTCGAGATCACAATATCGCTACTTCATTACTTTCATTGATGATTTCTCAAGGTATACGACTGTATTTCTACTTAGACAAAAATCTGAAGCCTTATCTGTTTTCAAACAATTCCACAAGGCTGCGGAACTTCAAACTGATCATCGCCTTAAGAAGCTTCGTAGTGACAATGGAGGCGAATATGTTTCTCGAGAGTTTGTGAGTTATTGTGCTGATAGTGGAATTCATCATGAACACACTATTCCATATTTGCCTCAACAGAATGGTGTTGCTGAACGAAAGAATCGCACTATTCTCAATGCTGTAAGATGTATGCTGATTCATTCTGGCTTATCTCGTGTTTTTTGGGCTGAAGCTACTTTGACAGCAGTATTTATTCAGAATCATCTTCCTACTACT
The DNA here is from genome assembly GCF_014529385.1 of Adiantum capillus-veneris. NCBI lineage: Eukaryota > Viridiplantae > Streptophyta > Polypodiopsida > Polypodiales > Pteridaceae > Adiantum > Adiantum capillus-veneris. The sequence continues at coordinate 17,396,281 of NC_140944.1, forward strand.
GCACCCTCTGGTAAGATACCCATCACAGCATAGACAGGTGACATTCCTTCTGTATCTCATTTTCGAACCTTTGGATGTATTGCTTATATTCATGTTCCCAAAGAAACACGAACAAAGCTTGATGCTCCTGGTCTTAAAGTTATTTTTATTGGATATTCTGACACTTCCAAAGGCTACAAATTCTATGACCCTTCCTCCAAGAAAGTAATTGTGAATCGTGATGCTACTTTTAACGAACAGCTTATGGGAGGCTCATGGTCCATGGATGATTCTGATGATACTAAATCATTGCTTCAGGATTTTCCATTTCTTTCAGAAGATGAAACTCTTCCTATAGAGCAACTTTCCTCGTCACAACCATCCATTCCAAATGTTGCCAATGATGATATTGATATTTTTGTTGATCTGCCTATTGATTTTGAACATGGCTCATGTCATGTTTATGATGACGATATTGCTGATAATGCTTTTTCTACTTCTGAAGATCCCGTTAATTATGATGAAGCTATCTCTTCACCACAAAAGGATCAATGGCAAGAGGCTATGGAAGCAGAGTACGATTCTCTTATCTCTAAAGGTACATGGATACTAACTGAATTACCTCCTGGTCGTACAGGTATTAAATGTAAGTGGGTGTATAAAACAAAAGTAAAAGCAGATGGATCTTTTGACAAGTTCAAGGCGCGTTTAGTTGCAAAAGGTTACTCCCAAGTAGGTGGTGTTGATTATCAAGAGACTTTTTCACCGGTTGTTCGAATTACAAGTGTTCGAGTTTTATTGGCATTTGATGTTCAATTTGATTTAGAAGCTCATCAAATGGATGTGCGAACTGCTTTTCTTAATGGTGACTTGGAAGAGGAAATTTATATGGAACAACCAGAAGGGTTTGTTATTCCAGGTAAACAAGACCTTGTTGCTCAACTCCATAAGACACTATATGGTCTCAAACAAGCTTCGCGAGCCTGGTATACAAAATTTGATCTTTTTCTCACCTCTAAAGGATTCATCTCTTGCTCGTCAAACCCCAACTTATACATAAAACGCCAAGGTAGCAGTTTTGTGATTCTTGCTCTTTATGTGGATGATACCATCCTTGTTTCCAATGATTTGGGATTTCTTCAACAAGTGAAAAAGTTATTGTCTTCTGCATTCGATATGGTGGATCTTGGAGAGATTCACTCTTGTCTTGGCATTCAAATCCAACGGAACCGTACAAAAGGTATTTTATTCCTTCGACAGTCAAAGTTTATTGCAGATACTATTCAAAAATTTGGTATGGAATCTGCACATTCAGCCAACACACCTTGTCTTGCGAGCTCTACGAAGAATACTTCTGACAATGGCGGTCAACTTGTCACAAATCAACCTTATGCTAACTTGATTGGATGTCTTCAGTTTGTTGGCATGAACACTCGTCCTGATATTCTGTTTGCTGCTAACTATCTTGGACAACATCTTGCATGTCCTTCTCTTAAGCATTGGTCTGCTGCAAAGCGTGTATTGAAATACTTGAAAGGCACTACAGATTTTGGTTTAGTCTATCGACGACAACTCACATCGGATTCTATGCAATCTCTTTCTCTTTTGGGTTACACAGATACAGACTGGGCAAGCTCACATTTATCTATGCGATCTACTAGTGGAAATTGCTTCTTTATAAATTGTTGTCTTGTTTCTTGGACCAGCAAGAAACAACGTTGTGTTGCAGTTTCTACGACTGAGTCAGAATATGTTGCGGCATCACTTGCAGCTCGTGAGTTGATTTGGCTTCGACAAATGCTGGTTGATATTGGTCACTCTCCTCTTTCTAGCACACCCTTGCGGTGTGACAACCAAAGTGCTATTAGTCTTGCAAAAGACTATGTTCAACATAATAAGTCAAAGCACATTGCTGTCCATTATCATTATGTCAGGTATGAAGTACGCAAGGGAACCATTATGGTTGAACACTGTCCAAGTGACCAGATGATTGCAGACATTTTGACCAAAGGCCTCAATGAGTCACGTTTCATCCTCTTGCGCTCGGAGCTTGGAGTTGCTTCGGCCTCACTCTTTCTAGATTAGCTTCTTTTCTATTGTAATAGCTTTGTACATATGACATTGTAACATTTTAGGTACCATGCACTATGCACACTCCACATTTGCACCTTGTGATATCTAAGTCACTTGAATATTTGTACATAGATGCACAATTCACTTTCACATCATCACTGCTAGTTCATATTTCACATTGTATAGGGGCTTGGGTTTTTCCCTTGAACTCCCCAAGGGTTTTTTCATCCAAAGCTAGAGACCTTTGTTTGAGTGGGGGTGTTGGAGCTATATATGGCTCACTCTACTGAACTTGGTCTCACCTATATATTTGTATCTTGTCCTCAATATGAATCAGTCTTTGGGAGCGTACATGGTGTGTCTCTTGTCTCGTCTCTCTCTCTCTTTCTCTCTACATCTCAACAGCAAGCACAAGAGTGCCCAATCCGAATAGCACTACTCCATAGCTCTCGAGCTTGCTTCTCTGAGGTTGCAAGAAAAGCACACAAAGAATGCCAATTATGACACCCAAGGTTTGACGATTCATCAAAGCTCCTACATTGAGGTGAAAGCAAGCAAGAGTGAAGAGCTTTCATATATCTATTCTCACACAATAGCCCATCCTTGTAGATCTCTAATTGCTTCCATGTATTTGTAAACAAGATGCGACTATGGAAATTCGTATAGGATATCTCATTGGCTTTGTTGTTAGTTGGAATGCTTAAGTAGCTTGATATGCTTCTCTCAAAAGAAAAACACCAAAAACAATCACGAGAGCCATGGCGTAAGATATCGTCAAGCATCTCATCGCTACCTATACAAAGAATTAATCCAAGCATCACTTAGTCAAAACTATATAATTCAAATACTTAAAAAAATCTCATTGAGATAGTATTCTTGAGAGTCTTATGTACCTGCCACATGCTCCAAAGGGGAGCTATTGGGACCCTTGTACTGTTCTGATAAGATTCTCCATGATAATAGTAGAGAGCGACATGTTTTGATGTCGCTCAATGACCATCCTTTTCTTCTAGAGAAATTGAAGAAGAAGTGAGCAATATCAACAAGAAGCATCCCAAGTTGACGTTGTTCGTCTGTGATTCCCTGCACTACATTTAGAATGTGAGGCAGACACCACTGTACAAATTTTTGGCACTCTTCTTCCTTGAACATTTTAAAGTGCTTCGATGGGTTCCTTGGCCATCGCCCTGAGTTCAAAATAATCTTTGGAATGACAGATGTAACCTCCTTAACAACATTGCCGATGGCACACTTCATTGGTGTAGTAGCAGATAAGATCAGCTTTTTGATGTAATTTTGAAATAAGTTCAGAGATAGTACATGCATAGAATCATATACTAAGTCTTTAGACTGGTCGAACGCATATAAGTGATACAATCTCCAAAGAACGGATTTACCAAAAAAACCTGCATCCCGAAGTATATCTTCCTTGCCTTATTTAGTAGGAGAGTGTTTCGCTTGTCTGATTGCTGACCACATGTCTTCTACATTTTGACCTTGAGGAGGATGTCTAGCTTGAAACCTATTATTATCATACACATATCTTGACCCAGTTGCATCTTGCTGAAGTGATGCATGTGCTTTACACCGTCGACAAAAGCTCTTCCCGCCATCTTTCAACTTTCCTAGCTTACATTGAGCTGGATGGTCCCCAGTGCACATCATTAAGATTCCTCACAACTTTGTTGTTTCATTTGGAAGCCCTTGATGAATACGGCTTTTACTATAGGCATAGTTGGTTTCAAAACCATCGAGAAATAAGCTTTCTAAATCCTGAAGCAAGGGTTCTAGAAAACAAGAGAGAATATCTCCATGCTTCTTTTCTAACTCTTTGTTTGACAGGGGAAGAAACAATACTGGAATAGAACCAAGAGTAGATCGTTTTCCTCCATTCAAGACAGTGATCTCGACTACTGCACTATCTTTCATAGTTGTTGATGCTGCTTGAAATCCATCCCAATGCAAGAGAAGAGAAAAATTCCTTGGGTCTCCTCTAATAAGCTTCCTCTCTCCCCAAATTTGTTTTTTACACCTTGTACATGCAAACTCATAGGCTTGTGTATCCTCGTTCTAGCTTCTAAGAAGCTCTTTGCTTGAAAAACACTTGGGAAATGCTCGATATGTCATCTTGCACTTGTCATTTTGACACACAACTGGAGCCTCCCAAAAGGCATCAGGATTCCAAAAGTCCTAATAAATCCGCATTTTCTCTCCATCCCATACTTCCTGCATAAAGTCAGGATGTTGAGAGGGCTCCTTGCCCAACCATCTTTCTCGAGCTCTCCACATGCTTAAGAAATCATGACAATATTCTTCACTTTGACAGAGACATCTCAATTGATCTATCAAAGATGTGTATAAGAATGGCATCATCTCCTTTCTGCTTTTGCTGCACTTTGAACATCTTTCACAATAAACAAGGAAATCTCGCTGACGACGTCTTGATCGGACTCCATCAATGCAAACACACATGGAGGTGTCTCTATCAGCATCCTCTTTGCTAGGTGGAAAGACTTGTGGTTCATGGGGATGACTTTCACTGCCAAGACATAGTTTCCATTCTTGAGGGATAACCATACCTTTGTCTTTGTAGAGCTTCAGTATTCCAGAGAAGTTACTTGGTGTTTTGAAATCATTAAGACTTCCATTCCAATCATTGCTCTTCTCTGCCAAGAGCTTAGCAAGACATTTTTCGTTTCCTTCAGAAACAGAGCCTAAGCCTTGAAATAAGACACGCATTACATCGTCTTGAAGCTTTATGGAAGCTCGATGGGAATCCATCACAGATTGGATTCTAATAATGGTTTTCCAAATAGCTTCGTTAAGAGCATACTCGTGAGTGTGCTCTGTGTTCATTCTGAAAAATACGACAATCGCACATTACTAACTAGTAACAACCCATGATAACTCGACTACATGAAATCATTAGAGAAGTAGGCTGCTAAATTGCAATCTGGCTAGCACTTAACATTAGAGAAGCATGTTAAGCCTATCATTCGTGTTTCTCTCTCTCTCTCTCTCTCTCTCTCCACAGTAGCAATCAAGATACTATAAATCACACTGTTTGTACACCATTTGACATGTGCCGTATTCTAGCTTTGGAACCCTATGTGTACATGGACAAAGGTGTCAATGGGATGGATTATAGTTGGCATGTTTCTAAATTGAGCGGTAGAAAATGATGTTAATTATAGCTTTATGTGTGTTGAAGGGTAGATTCCGACTATACACCTTGCTAACATCCTATCATAAGCAAAGCATTGTGGCGGTTGGCTTAGATAACTGCACAATATGATCTAGGGAGTGAAAGCATTTACCAAGGTCTCCAGACTCCAGCTTAAAGTCTAGAAGATAATAGTTGTGAATCTCCATCAAAAGAAACCCGGTAAGTTAGAAAAGGACTAATTATAAGCCTTTTCGATTCAAGACGTCCTAAGGGGCCAAACTAGTTCAGTTCATGCAACTACAACCAGACAAGCAAGAGAACCGACCCTGCTCTCAACCCATTTAAGGGCCAATACAATGGGAGTTGTGGAGATCTCGCATCGGGCCAGTGGCGACGATGATCAGCTAGCAAAATTAACGTTGCTGATCATCGTTAAGGAGGTCACACTCAAGGAGGCGCCTCCACAAGGATGATCAAAGATCTCTGGACTGAAGCCACCAACAAGCTTATCAACTTGGATAGGGTTGGGTACTATAATGGAGCCTCATTATACAACATGGAGTAGCTTCTACATCCTACTTTTACAACATGAGCAGCGTTTTTTTTTTAAAACAGACTTAGCAAAATTCTCTATAATGCAAAGGTATGCTTTTAAGCATGCAACGGATGGGGGTTTGGGGTGTGGTCCTAGGCAAGGTGCACAAAAATCTCTTACTTCTATCAAATTTTCAGCGAGCCACTCTTTTGGAAGCATGGGCAACTTTATTTAACCAAGTAAAAACAATTCCAAAACCAGTTACGGTCTAACAAAGAAATAGCTGCATTAAATACACAGAGATAAAATCCATGCATGTATACTTATTCTCATTCACGTACATTAATGAACCAACTATCTATAGTAAAGCTTTTTCTATCATTGCTGTAATTACGTCCATCTATACATGCAAGCATGGCATTTGAGGCTAAGCTACACTAAAATTAAGTTTTGTCATGCACTGTTAATTCCGGAATCGAGAGAGCAGTGTACATGATGAGGGAATAAAGAGCTTGATTAATAGAGTGCCACGTCTAATTCCTCCGGACAATGGAAATAACTAGAGGAGAAAAAATGATAAGCACCTGAAAGATTTAAGAGAACTCAATGCCGATGAGTTGGAGTATTGCGACAGGCGACAGGCTACGCTGCTGCACGACGTCTTCTTCAATATGTCAAAGTGAAGCCTTCACAACTGATTTGAGCAACACGCTCGCGCGCTGGACCAGGCTTGATGGCGGCCTGCAGACTGCTATTCTGGCGTTGGCAGCTTCTTCACATGAGCTGAGATGCACCGAGAGATGAGGGAGATCAGCTACGTCAGGCGTTGGCAGCTCCTACACATGAGCTGGGATGCCCTGACAGACTACGGAGAGCAGCGCCACGCGTTCGCAGCCCCTACACATCAGCTGGAACCAGAGAGATAGAGAGAGACAGAGCAGCAAGTGATGGCGGCCCAGCTAGGCGCTAGTGTACCGATAGCTCCAGGCGATGGAGACCTGGCTTTCTGTGCCGCAGCTGAGAGAAGAAGAAGAAGAAGAAGAGAAGTTTTCTGTGCCGCAGCTGAGAGAGAGAGAGAGAGGTGTGCTGGGCCCTGGCCATTTGGGCGGGACAAGGCGAGTGGGACCTGGGTCTGTTCATGGCAGCCCACAGTCAACATTGATTGAAGCATGATGTTGGTGGCAGCTAGCACCATGTGGAGACAGAAGGGAAAAAGACTGGCGCGCACTGGAATCTCCATGTTCACGGCAGAAGTCTCACGCTCAATGTGGGAGAGCCAAAAGGAGGAGTGATCTAATCGCTCATGCAGCACTGCTGGAGTGCGGGCCACCAACCAATCATTGAATATTGGAGCATTACATAATATTAATGTTAGTGTAACATACATACATACTTTCCTTGAATTTGCAAAGAGGAAATTTTAGAAAATCCGGCTATGTTTTTGGGTGTTTACACTACTTTTCTCTATTTTGGGGTGGAATTTCTTCTTTCCCCCTTGCTCTCAACCTACATTTTTGAAATTGAAAATGGCACGATATTAAGACCTGTGACGTGCGCTTCTGGGTTACTGTTTGAGAGATGGCCACCACTTTGGAAAGTTGGCCGGGCTTAAGAGGCTGGCCATCTGACAAAGCTTCTAGGCCCAAAATCACTTTTTGGCAGATGAATAGGGGGGCGCCACCTCCTCTTGGCCATGTTTTGGGTGCCCCAGTGTGACACGGGCCTAAGTTGAGACACATTTGTCGCAAACACTGAGTTTGACAATATTAGTATACAAGCTCGAAAAAAAGTAGGTTCTCTTTATCCACAGCTTGTTCAAAATAAAAAATGGCTGGCTCAAATTTGGGCAAGAAGGTTCTCAAGCCGGTTCATATTATGAAACTTTTAGTTATAATATGTGAAAAAGTTCCAAAGCCGGGTCCACAAAAAATGTTTCACGAGCCCTCGTCCAAATTCGACTCAATAGACCCCGCCGGCTGTGCCTCGCACTTCAAAATTTACCAAAATATCCATGTGCCAATTTAGAGTGCATTAGCACGGGGCTCGGTTTACCCTTGCCAGGCTGGAAAGCTTGGCTTTTGCACAGGCTGCTACAGTTGATAACGTAGAACCCTACTCGGCAATCTCCAATCTCCACACTATATATCTATATATATATCCTCTTAGGGATTCTCTTACTACTCCTACTGCATACAATATTTATTCATAGATCCCACGTATTGGAATATGAAGGGAAAGTCAATCAATTAATTATCTATAAGTTGACACTCTACGTACATATAAAGCTTTATATATACAGTCATGGACATTGTGTATTTATACATGTGGTATCATAATTGTTATAGGTAGGTGTTTATATCCTATCTCACTAATTCCCAACTAGACAATACATGCAATACCATCATTAATATCGCCTCACATATATATATTTACATCGACGTAATAATTACTGTGGTATCATAATTATTATCACACCTTATTATCATGCACTGTCTTCTTATATCTCTTATTTACACATGCTGATGTAGTCGATATCAGAAACATGTACACTATCCACCCAAAGAAGGGGTATATTGAAAACTCTTCTAGCTTATTGTTGCTTATATGCTCAATCATTATCCAACTAGACTATATGTATCGCAATTATTAGTGTATATTATCTCTATTGTAGCTCATAGTTATTATCGTAGGTTATTAACTCTCTCGATGTTAATGTATCATATCTCAGTGTCCAACTAGACTAGAGGCATAGGCACATGTTATAAAGATTTACTAGATTGGCTCAATAGAAAATATAACATTTAGACTAGCATCAGTACTATATAATAAACATTATAACTCATGAAATGTAACAAGTCTATCTTTACATGTGGTATCATAATCATTGTAGGTTAGCGTTTATATCTTCTAGCTTACAAGTGACATGCTAACTCATCATCGATTTAGACTATATGTATCGTAACTATTAGAGTGCATCATTTATATCGTAGCACGTAAGTATTATTGTAGCTCATCACCTCTCTCGATGTTAATGTATTATATCTGGGTGTCCAACTAGTCAAGAGGCCTAGGCATGCATCATTATTATCCTACATGCATAATTTATTTATAGATCGCACGTATTGAAATATGAAGGGCAACTCCATCGATTAAATATATATACGTATAGTCTACGTACGTATATACAAATTATCTTTATATATACAAGCATGGACATTGTCTATCTATACATGTGGTATCATAATCATTGTAGGTCAGGTTATTGTTTATATCCTATCTCACTACTTCCCAACTAGACAGTACTACATGCAGTGCCATCATTATTATATCATCATAATAATTTCATGTGGTATCATAGTTATTGTCAAACCTTACTATCATGCAATATCTTCCTCTATCTCTAATTTACAACCAATGTAGTGGATACCATAAACATGTACACTATCCACCCAAAAAAGGGTTATATATATTCACAACTCTTGTAGCCTATTATTGCTTATATGCTCAATCATTATTCAACTTATAGACTATATGTATCATATTCATTAGCGTGAATTATTTATATCGTATCTTGTACTTATTATTCTAGCTCATTGTCTCTTTCGATGTTAATATATCATATACGAGTTTTTTTAGACTAGAGACCTAGGCATGCATGTATCATTATTATTTATTTATAGATTGCATGTATTGAAATATTCAAGGCAAGTCTGTCAATTAGTTATCTATATGTTGACATTTTACGTTCATGTTAATATTAACTATCTATACATGTGGATCATAATTACTGTAGGTTTAGGGTTTATATCCATTTTCACTACTTTCTAGCTAGACAATATATGCACATGAATACCATCATTATTATCGCATCACATATCGTTGGGATCATCGTAATAATTACATGTGGTATCATAATTACTATCACACCTTATTACCATGCACTATCTTCGTATATCTCTAATTTACATCCTATCTAGTGGATATACGAAACATGTACACTAGCCACCCAAAGAATGAGTATCACAACAACTCTAGCTTGTTGTTTATATGCTAGATTGTTATCCAATTACTAGACTATATGTATCGTAATTTTTAGTGTGCATTATTTATATCGTAGGTCGTAGTTATTATTGTAGCTCATCATCTCTCTCGATGTTAATATATCATAGCTTAGGTCCAACTAGACAAGAGGCCTAAGTATGTATGATTATTATCCCGCATTACTTATTCATAGATCCCATGTGGATTAATTATATAGAGGTATAGTCTACGTACGTATATACATAGATTTATATATATAAGCATGTACATTGTCTATCTATACATGTGGTATCATATGTTGACGAGGGAGACGAGAGATGAGACGGAGAGAGAGAGAAAGAGAGAGAGAGACGGATCCATAGTATTTGCAAACCCCAAGAGTGTATAAAGTTATCACATGAGATAAGTTTATATAGAGGGGACCAGGGTGCTATATATAGAGATACTATATATAGCTCAACACCCCCACTCAAATGAAGGTCCCTAACTATGGATGAAAAAACCCTTGGGGGCTCAAGGGAAAAACCCACAGCTCTATATATACCCACTGTTATATTGAAATATTTCAAATATATATTTACAATGTTCAAAGGAGCTACATCACTCCTGTTTTACAATGTGTCCTTTCAAGGGTCTTTAACAAGCCTATACATACAATTGATGCAAATTCTTCAATATCTTTGAAAAGCTTTAATATCTTTGAGTAGCTTGAATATCGTTGAGCCCCACATCACATCGGCAGCTTGAATATCTTTGAACCTCTATACACAGTACTTGACATGACTTTCATCCTGTAAACAATATCAACTCAAGAAACACATCGATATGCGAAGGTTAGAAATAACCACATCAGATTGTCCTTAGAGATGGTTTGCGACACTGCTCTAGAGACGACATAGAAGCAAACGTAATGCTGATGCAATCATATGTGCAGATGACATAGAAACAAATGCAATATCAATGTAATCACATGTGCACACATATATACAAAGCCAAGATGTAATGAACATATTGGGGCCCCCAAGATCTCAACAACTGGTAGTTGTCATCATCATGGCTTTACGTACCATGGCAACACGGTATTGACGATGACATAAGAGACGCTCAGAAAAGCTTTGAAATAGAAATCATCATGGTTTTACGTACCATGACATCATATATGTCTTCTTCAAATCAAATAAAAACTGTAAAATAGTAATCATCATCATGGATTTACGTACCATGGCATCACGGTATTCACCATGGCATTAGAGACGCTCAGAAAAACTTTGAAATTTCAATCATCATGGCTTTACATACCATGCATGGCATCAGAGACTTTTTTCTCAAATTAAATAAAAACTATAAAATAGTAATCATCATCGTGGCTTTACGTACCATGAGATCGGAGACGCTAGTTTTGTGCAAAATCTGTAAAACCTCAAGACAATGATTAGTTAGTAGATAATGTCAAAGGAAAACTATCACACACATTAGTATACAGTCCCATAAGACGATCATAAAATTACGTGAAATATTTATGACAAATTGCAACAAGATCAATAGCAACAAATTACAAGTTCTGACGTCCAAACATACAATCTCAATATGGCAAGACATCATAACTTGCAGGACAAGGACGCTTGTAATAGACTTGTCGAAGGATGCTAATAATAGACTTGCCGCGATTGCGTAGCACCTCAATATACAAATTAATCGGCTATTGATCACCATGTGCTAGTATAAAGCGTAACATATGCTTGTATGCACACTCGCCACTCCAAAAATACAAGCTGCTAGGAGGATTCTAAGGATAAAACGCAACATACGCTATACAAAGCTCCGGCAGTATATGCACGCTCCTCATTATATATATACATATTTATAAATCTTTGTATTTCTTTAAAATAAAAATAGCATTCTGTTTCTCTGTTGCAGTCCCTTCACGAAACACAGATGATATCCTTTCAATCTTCAAAATGGAATATGCAAGAAATTAAGAATATAGTGTACAAGAAGGCTAAGGTCACTCTACTAAAGCTACGCTTGCTACTGTGTTTTTATCCTCGGGCAAGTTCTACCCTAATTTGGATTAGCACGGAAGAGTTTCCTTGAACTAGAGTTCCTAAGAGTCACGGTAGAAGCAGTTCTCTCTATCGAAAACGCTGTCGTGCAGCTCCGCTCCCAAGCAAAGAAAGATGCCAGGAAAATGCACATTAAGTTTGTTTGAAGCTTATGTGTTTAATGAACAATGATGAAGGGCTGATTGCAGGACGAGTTCAATGCTGAACGTATGTCAAATGCGGCTGAAAGGGAAAAAAATATGCTTTAATAATGCTAAAAAGTGGTATGCTTGAAGTGGACACGGATGGGGTATTGTGCCATAGGAATGCAGTTCTCGATGTGCTCTACCGGCCTGTCTTTACGGCTCATCGATTGGAGCTACGGTGAAGAAGTTATGGCAGTTCGAAGTTTAAGTCAATTGCAGATCCGTGCCGGGTTGGGCAACAACGGCTGAGGGGATAGAAATGAAGTAAATGCACTAGGCTGAAGTGCTCGCTTTGTGGAGCATGTCGGTCTTTTCAGATCAGAGATATATCGATTGGACTTATGGTTATCGAATTATTAATTGTTTAACATTTACCGGGGGCCGAGTCCACGTTAGTCGGTCCACTCGGTTGGAGTGCCAACACTGCTATGGTTTGCTGTAGAAAACTGAGTAATTTGGCAGAGCTTCGCCGATATGTATGCAAAGGTGGCGGCTGCACAGAGATGTTTTTAATGGAAATACTTTAATCAGTATGTATGCCGATTGGGGAGGTGACAAGGCTGCAGAGTGTTTGGAAGTGCCTTTGCTGATTTGTATTCTAAAAGTGATTCCTTTAGGAAGGCCGACCGCCCGAAATGATTGTGTCTGGCAATGCTTTGCCGATATGTATGTCAAATGTGGTGCCCTACAAGGGCATAAAACCTCCACCCAAAGCAAGGCCAGCCGTCCAAGGCCAAAAGCCAATGGCCGCCTTAACTAAAGAAAGTGTGAAGCCAAGCAAGGGAAAAAAAAAGAAAAGACCCATGGCGTGAAGACCAGGGGCGAAGGCGCAGAGGAGGGAGATGCACTCGTAGTGCGCGGTGTAAGGCCCGGATGAGCGCGCTGAAGAAACAAAAAACACTCAGAAGTGCCTCGCAATCGGATTTGGTGCTATTGCGGCTGCAAACTGTGATGGGCATCCGACGGCCTGCCACGTCAGCAGGAGGCCGGACCCATTAGCGACATCGCTAATGGGTGCCTTGCCATTTTTAGAAAAGCATGCCCCATGCAACAAAGGGGAGGCTAAGATAAAAGCAAGAAAAACGACCCTGAGGAGGGGGAGAAGAATCATCTTGAGGGGGCTCCTTCTCATAATCTCAAAAGGCTCTCTGAAGCTCTCCTCTTAAGCTCCATCTTCGGGGAAGCTCCATAGCTTTAAACTCTTGAGCATAATCTTCGAACCTCCATAGCCGGAAATTCTTAATCTAACCCTCCTCATAATCTTATGCTCTTCTAGCCGCCTAATATGCTCTGAAGCTCTATACTCTTAAGCTCTGGATAACGGAAGCTCCATTTTCTTAATCTCCATAGCCTTAAGCCATTCATAATCGAGATTTTCTTAATCTCCATATCCGAGTCTCCATAGCCGGAACAAAGCCTAATCTCAAACTGTTAACAGTGTCCATTCGAATCAGGAAGCAGAAGGCAGAGTAAGCAGGATTCCATCAATTCTCTTGTTTAGCACCTGTTTTTTAGCCAGTATTTCTTCTTGTAAAGAGCATTTAAGCTCCATTAGTGATCGATTAATCATGGATTTTGTCAATTAACTGGGAATTAAATGGACTACCTATTTTAAATATTGTTGTCGATAAATTGTATCTGCTACACCTTGCTTGGAAAGCACCTCTCACAGCCAGGGCCCGATGCCTTCCCGGCTCACCTTTTGCACAATTATCCCCCAACATTCTTGGTGAACCCGACGCGAAACGAGCCGGGGTGGGAGGTAAAGATGGAGAACTTAGAGCAGATGATGAAGTTGATTGCAGAATTAAGTGCAAACGGTTTTGATGATAAGTCATCAGTTCCAGATTTTTCGAAGATGCTTCAATTGGTTCAAGGATCTCTGCTTGAAGTGGAGACCGTAAAGAAGAAAAATCAAATCGATGAAGCTTTGGATGCAGTATACGACGAGAGACGACTCTGTGATGGATACGATCCAGAGGGCTGAGCTAGAGACCAAGGTAAGAGGGATACCAGAAGAGTTGATGGTCAAATATTTTGAGCAGTTAGTGAGTTCAGATGTGAAGGAGCAGATTCAAGAGGTTACCAGAGCCTGCAGCGGAAACTGGGAGTATTTCAAAGAAGTTATTGTGCAAGTAAGTTATGAGCAGTATGAAAGCTATCAGGAAAAGAGTACAAATTAAGTCTACCGGACTACGCAGATATCCGAGGACAAGTACGATCACAGTTAGAAGCTGTGATTGATGAGTTTATTGTGCAGGATGCTACCTTCTTACAGGCTAATGATGAAGACATAGTCAAAGCCGTGTATGCAAAGTTGGGTCTTGCAGATGCCGTACATGAAGTAGAAGCCTTTGAGGGTGAGTCTTTACAGCTTCAAGATACAGAAGTTGATTTTTGCCTAAAACATATACATGTAGTACAGGAGGAAAAGAGATCAGGAAATCAAAACAATGAAGTGGCTAAAGCTCAAGAGAAAATCGTACAGGTGAATGAGTGCAGCCATATTCAAGTAGACATGCATGAAGATTCGGTTACAACTGATACGTTTGTTACTGACTCAGAATCAGAGCAAAGTTTTTCTGGTACAGATTCTATCATAGAGGTGGGTACAGGTTTTGCCAAAGGGTTGATTAATGATGCAAATGTCAGAGGTCAAAGCAGGGCTGCTGCTGAGAGCAGCATGACCATGGTTTTTGGTATACCAGATTTATCGAATTTGGATGTACCAGATTTTGAGGACTTGGCTAAAAAAGATTATGTGCTTGCAGATCTGCAAAATGTTGATTCAAAGGGGTGCAGACTCCTTTGATAAGTTTCTGTGACCTAGAGCTACACATCTGGCAGACTCGTCCTGAATTTGATGATGTTGATTTAGAGAGAGAGAAAACTTCCTCTCTATCAAGAATTTGTGACACATGGCTCACACTATGACAGAATGATCATGACCTTGATGATGCTGATTCAGAGGGGGTGCGTAGTGAAGTGCCATCTCTTGTTGATGAATATGATTGGTTTCATTGTGCCGATGATACAGACAGGGCAGTAGATGAAATTTTCAATGGGCATGCTGAACTTTGTACTACAGAAGTGCAAAGATATGTGGATGAGGGCGCAAGACTTGAAGAGAAATTTATAGTAGATACATTTAGTATGCATGTCATATGTGAAAATCTTGGTTTACTGCAGCAGCCCGAGATGTGCGAGATGAAGGAACCTTCTCTAGCGGTGGACCTAGATCTTATGTGCTTACTGGATGAAGCTTTAGAAGGATTCTCAAACACAGATGCTAAGGATATCGATCAATTTGGATTCATGCATGAGCAAGTTTGTTCAGATACAGTAGATGATGGCCTTATGCAGTTGTTAGATGCTGCACTACTTGATTTTGAGCCTCTACGAGATAGAGAAATGTTTTCAGATGCATCCTTTGAGCCTAATGAAGAGGATTTTACCAGAGACTTGATGTCCTCAGGTATGCATGATTGGGATTCCAATACTAATGAGAGTGAAGGTGCACTACCAATGCTTTTACCTGTGATTGATGATCGACAATTGGATGAGCCAATTGCACAGGGGATATGGTAGTATCTGATGCTACATGATGCTATATGGAATCTGATGTTACCTTATGATGTAGGGGATTTTGAGCAAGCTTTTGACCCAGGAGGTGACAAATATATGCATGGTCCTAGGCAATGGACTTATATGCCATATGATCCAGGCGGTTTGTATGAAGATTTGAGGGCTAATTTATGTTTATGCTATACTGATTGGAAATTCTTGTATTTTTCCTATGATCTTGGAGCATGGAGCAAAATTTTTAGATGAAGGCTCACAATGTGTCAAATGATTGGTTTCCCGTTTGATCCCGGGGGCTACTAAAGTGCCAGTTGCAAATTTGAAGAGTACCAGCTATCTAATGTAGCAGGTTGCATGGTACAAGGTTTTGTTTTCTAGATTATGCTAAGTCAGAATAGCTTTGGTTAGGCATTCAATAAGATTACATGGCTGGCTTCGAGCTGACTTCTTTGGACAATTGATGAAGTATCTTCACATCTTTTGAGTTGGTTCTGCTAACAGAACTTGAGGTAAATGACTTCACGGCCATTTCGTGTGCAAACAGAGTAAGACATACTTGAGCTTGACAGGGTTCCCTTAAGAGAACTTAATGGTCAAGCCGTGTGCATAAGTAACCGGAGCACTTGAGTCAGGCGGGGTTCACTAAACCGGAGCACTTGAGTCAGGCGGGGTTCACTAAACAAGTTATCCATGATTGAATGCTTTGAAGATACGACAGATGTGATTCAGAGATTTTTGATGGTAGCTACCTAATGATGAAGCTAGAACATTGATGATAGACGGTGTAAGCCTTAGTTTATTTTTCATATGTTTACCAGTTGCATGAGTCTGATGATGGCAAGGACCTAAACCTATAACAGATGCAGATTGAAGTACAGTTGGCACAGACCGGAGGCTGTGCAAGTTCAGAGGGGGTGGATGTCGTGCAGATCCTCTCCCAAGCAAAGAAAGATGCCAGGAAAATGCACATTAAGTTTGTTTGAAGCTTATGTGTTTAATGAACAGTGATCAAGGGCTGATTGCAGGCTGAGTTCAATGCTGAATGTATTTCAAATGCGGCTGAAAGGGCAAAAATATGCTCTAATAATGCTAAAAAGTGGTATGGTTGAAGTGGACACGGACGGGGTATTGTGCCATAGGACTGCAGTGTTCAATGTGCTCTACGGGACAGTCTTTACGGCTTGTCAAAAGGATCTACGGGTAAGAAGTTATGATAGTTTTAAGTTGAGTCAATAGCAGATCTGTACCGGATTGAGCACCTGCTAATAAAAGGTCAAAGGTGATAGGAATGCATGAGTCCGAAGTGCTCACTTTCAGGAGCATGTCGATCTTTTCAGTTCGTCAATCGGGGTTTCAGTTGGCAAGATATGGTCAAATTAAGTATCACCGGGGGCCGGGTTCAAACCGCCCTGGTCGGCTCGATTGGTGTCTCGGCCGGAAGTTTTGTTTATTGTCCAGGGTTGGGATGCGGGAGCAAAAATAGCTTGATGAGTCTCATGACCGGGATGTCGTTTGATGCTGCTTGGCCGGCAGTGGTCGTATTGGTAATACCTGGCTGACAAGAAAGTAACTCTGACATTTTTATCGGATGTGATGGAAAGCCCTTGCTTCAATGGAATCACTTGTATTTGCAGCTTAAAGATATGTATGCCAAATGTGATTCCCTTACGATGCTTATGGCCGCCAATGAAAAAGCCTGGCAAAGCTTCGGTCGACATGCGTATCGGACACGAAGTCCCGAGCTTTTTGGCCGATTTGTATGCCAAATGTGATGCCGTTACGAAGGCCGACCGCCTAATTGTTGTGCTTGAAATTGCCATTGCCCACATGTATGTCAAATATGCCAAATGTGATGCCATTACGAAGGCCGACCGCCTAATTGTTGTGCTTGAAATTGCCTTTGCCCACATGTATGTCAAATGTGACGCCCTACAAGGGTATTAAACCCCTCCAAGCCCAACGTCCCAAGGCCCAAAAGTCGCCCGCCCATGGGGTGGCCACCTAAAACCAAAAGGGTTTTGAAATTAAGTGTGAAGAGGGGAGAAAAGAAAGAAGAGAATGGCATGGCGGCAGCGCGCAGAAGACGCAGCAAGACGAAGAAGCAATCGCGCTGGGCGCTAGAGTGGTCGGGCGAGCTCGACACAGAAGAGAAAAACGCTCAAAAATCCATCACGCACGATTTTGGCACCATCCGCGCAGCTTTTCACGCTAGTCGAAAAACGGCCCTGCCATGTCATTAGAGTGGCTACCGAGCGACGTCGCTAATGGGTGAGCCGAATTTAGCAAAAGGGGGGGTCCCATGCAACTATATAAAGAAAAGCAACGGTTTCCTTGAGGGCATCATCTTGAGGGGGTTCCTTCTCATAATCTCAAAAGGCTCTCTGAAGCTCTCCTCTTAAGCTCCATCTTCGGAGAAGCTCCATAGCTTTAAACTCTTAAGCATAATCTTCGAACCTCCATAGCCGGAAATTCTTAATCTAATCCTCCTCATTATCTTATGCTCTTCTAGCCGCCTAATATGCTCGAAAGCTCTATACTCTTAAGCTCTGGATAACGGAAGCTCCATTTTCTTAATCTCCATAGCCTTAAGCCATTCATAATCGAGATTTTCTTAATCTCCATATCCGAGTCTCCATAGCCGGAACAAAGCCTAATCTCAAACTGTTAACAGTGTCCATTCGAATCAGGAAGCAGAAGGCAGAGTAAGCAGGATTCCATCAATTCTCTTGTTTAGCACCTGTTTTTTAGCCAGGATTTCTTCTTGTAAAGAGCATTTAAGCTCCATTAGTGATCGATTAATCATGGATTTTGTCAATTAACTCAGAATTACCTGTTTTAAATATTGTTGTCGATAAATTGTATTTGCTACACCTTGCTTGGAAAGCACCTCTCACAGCCAGGGGCCCGGTGCCTTCCCGGCTCACCTTTCGCACAATTATCCCCCGACAACGTGAACCCCCTTGCAACATGATCTTTATCCTCTAAACAAAATAAATAAGAACGTTCTCTTGAGAGGAACAAAAATATGACTTATCTTAGATCTTGCGATTGCTGTTGCAGCATGGTGCTCTGCAGACCACGACATATGCATGAACATTTTTCTTGGTGCAAATTGTTGGGAAATCGGTTGCAAGATCTTTCAATAGGCCTCTTTATACACCTCTTCCTGCCTTGCGCTATGACACAACCTGTTGCTTCGTCTCACACGCCTCTTTTGCAGCGACTTTTCGAGCGTCCACTTCACTTAGGATAGGCTTAAGTGTGCTTCCAAATAAAGTGAGCAAGCAAAAATCAGGCCGTTATGCGGACACCAGTGAAACTACCAGTATGAAAGTCTGGCTGAGTGTAGGTTTCTCCACAACGTTGTACGTTTTTCTGGCTCGCCGGAGATGATCTCATGGGTTGAGAACACCCAGATTTCTGCAACCTTAATTATAGACAAGAGTGCACCTGACATCGACGGCCATGGTGACTGCGAGCTCGTCATAGTCATCCTCGTAGTGATCCACCCGTTCTTTACAGAACCGTCATCTGTGGTAGAGTTTGTCGAGAACTACTTTCTAGCTCTTAGAGCCGTGCATGAAGTTGAAGCTCTGATACCATGTTGACGAGGGAGACGAGAGATGAGACGGAGAGAGAGAGAAAGAGAGAGAGAGACGGCTCCACAATATTTGCAAACCCCAAGAGTGTGTAAAGTTATCACACGAGATAAGTTTATATAGAGGGGACCAGGGTGCTATATATAGAGATATTATACATAGCTCAACACTATATAGCTCAACATCATAATCATTGTAGGCCAGGTTATTGTTTATATCCTATCTCAATACTTCCCAACTAGAAATAGTATATGCAGTGCCATCATTATTATATCGACATAATAATTTCATGTGGTATCATAGTTACTAATTTACATCCTATCTAGTGGATAGCAAAAACATGTACACTATCCACCCAAAGAATGAGTATACACACAACTCTAGCTTGTTGTTTATATGCTAGATCCTTATCCAATTACTAGATTATATGTATTGTAATGATTAGCGTGAATTATTTATATTGTAGCTCATCATCTCTCTCGATGTTAATATATCATATATGAGCTAGTGTGCAACTAGACTAGAGGCCTAGGCATGCATGTATCATTATTATCTCGCATTATTTGTTCATAGATCGCATGTATTGAAATATGAAGGGCAAGTCCATCAATTAATTTATATTTATATGTTGACATTCTACGTACATGTTAATATTGTCTATCTATACATGTGGTATCATAATCATTGTAGGTTATCTAGCTAGAATATATGTATCGACACTATTACAGTGGATTATCTATATCGTAGCTCGAACAATATTATTTAGCTCATCACCTCTCTTGACGGTAATATATCATATCTAAGTGTCCAACTAGTCAAGAGGCCTAGGCATGCATCATTTTTATCCTACATACACTATTTATTCATAGATCGCACGTATTGAAATATGAAGGGCAAGTCCATGGATTAATTATATATAGGTAAGACAGTCTAGGTATATACAAATATTTATATACTAGCATGGACAATGTCTATCCATACATGTGGTATCATAATCATTGTAGCTTATAAGTGTTTATACCTTCTAGCTTACAAGTTACATGCTAACTCATTATTTAGCTAGACTATACGTATCGTTACTATTAGAGTGCTTTATTTATACCGTAGCTCCAAAATATTATTGTAGCTCACCACCTCTCTTGATGTTAATATATCATATCTAAGTGTCCAACTAGTCAAGAGGCCTAGGCATGCATCATTTTTATCCTACAGACGTCAATTATTCATAGATCGCACGTATTGAAATATGAAGGGCAAGTCCATGGATTAATTATATATAGGTAAGATAGTCTAGGTATATATAAAGGTTTATATATACTAGCATGGACAATGTCTATCTATACATGTGGTATCATAATCATTGTAGGCCATGTTATTGTTTATATCCTATCTCACACTTCCCAACTAGACAATAGTACATGCATGCAATGCCATCATTATTATATCTTCATAATAATTTCATGTGGTAATATAGTTATTATCAAACCTTACTATCATGCACTATCTTCCTATATCTCCAATTTACAACCAATGTACTGGATATTAGAAACATGTACACTATCCACCCAAAAAAGGGTTATATTCACAACTCTTCTAGCCTATTACTGTTGTCATTCTACTTACATGTTAATATTGTCTATCTTTATATGTGGATCATAATTACTGTACGTTTAGGGTTTATATCCATTTTCACTACTTTCTAGCTAGACAATATATGCACATGAATACTATCATTATTATCGCATCACATATAGTTGGGACCATCGTAATAATTACATGCGGTATCATAATTATTATCACACCTTATTATCATGCACTATCCTCTTATATTTCTAATTTACATCATGTCTAGTGGATATCAGAAACATGTACACTATCCACCCAAAGAATGAGTATCACAACAACTCTAGCTTGTTGTTTATATGCTAGATCGTTATCCAATTACTAGATTATATGTATCGTAATTATTAGTGTACATTATTTATATATACTAGCATGGACAATGTCTATCTATACATGTGGTATCATAATCATTGTAGGCTATGTTATTGTTTATATCCTATCTCACACTTCCCAACTAGACAATAGGACATGCATGCAATGCCATCATTATTATATTGTCATAATAATCTCATGTGGTATCATAGTTATTATCAAACCTTACTATCATGCACTATCTTCCTATATCTCGAATTTACAACCAATGTATAAGATATCAGAAACATGTACACTATCTACCCAAAAACGGGTTATATTCACAACTCTTCTAGCCTATTATTGCTTATATGCTCAACCATTATTTAACTAGACTATATGTATCATATTTATTAGTGTGGATTATTTATACCGTAGCTTGTACCTGTTATTGTAGCTCATCATCTCTCTCGATGTTAATATGTCATATATGAGTGTCCAATTAGATTAGAGGGCTAGGCATGTGTGTATCATTATTATCTCGCGTTATTTATTCATAGATCGCATGTATTGAAATATGAAGGGCAAGTCCATCATATGTATATCTATAAGTTGACATTCTAGTACATGTTAATATTGTCTATCTATATATGTGGTATCATAACCATTGTAGATTAGTGTTTATATATTCTAGCTTACAAGTCACATGCTAACTCATCATCTAGCTAGACTATATGTATCGTAACTATTAGAGTGCATTATTTATATCGTAGCATGTAAATATTATTGTAGCTCATCACCTCTCTCGATGTTAATGTATCATATCTGAGTGTCCAACTAGTCAAGGGGCCTTGGCATGCATCATTATTATCCTACATTCATAGATTGCACGTATTGAAATATGAAGGGAAAGTTCGTCGATTAATTATATATCGGTACAGTCTACTTATATACAAAGCTTTATATCTACAAGCATGGACATTGTCTATTTATACATGTGGCATCATAATCATTGTAGGCCAGGTTATTGTTTATATCCTATCTCACTACTTCCCAACTAGACAATAGTATATGTATTGCCATCATTATTATATCGTCATAATAATTTCATGTGGTATCATAGCTATCGTCAAACCTTATTATCATGCACTATCTTCGTATATCTCTAATTTACACCCAATCTAGTGGATATCAAGAACATGTACACTATCCACCCAAAAAAGGGTTATATTAACAACTCTTCTAGGCTTCTATTGCTTGTATGCTCAATTATTATTCAACTACAATATATGTATCATATTTATTATTAGCGTGATTATGTATATCGTAGCTTCAACTTATTATTCTAGCTCATCGTCTCTTTCGATATTAATATATTATATATGAGTTTTCAACTAGACTAGAGGCCTAGGCATGCATGTATCGTTATTATCTCACATTATTTATTTATAGTTTGCATGTATTGAAATATTCAAGGCAAGTGTGTCAATTACTTATCTATAAGTTGACATTCTACGTACATGTTAATATTGTCAATCTATACATGTGGATCACAATTACTGTAGGTTTAGGGTTTATATCCATTTTCACTACTTTCTAGCTAGACAATATATGCACGTGAATACTATCATTATTATCGCAACATATATCATTGGCATCGTCATAATAAGTACATGCCTTATCATAATTGTTATCATGCACTATCCTCTTATATCTCTAATTTACATCCTGTCTAGTGGATATCAGAAACATGTACACTATCCACCCAAAGAATGAGTATCACATCGACTCTAGCTTGTTGTTTATATGCTAGATAGTTATCCAATTACTACACTATATGTATCGTAATGATTAGTCTGCATTATTTATATCATAGGTCATAGTTATTATTGTAGCTCATCATCTCTCTCGATGTTAATATATCATATCTTAGTGTCCAACTAGACTAGAGACCTAAGCATGTATTATTATTATCCCCATACTAAACTGGCCAAATTGAGTTGGAAAATACTTTCAGAAGGTTAGAGATTAATTATATTGATGACAACACCTTGTTATCATGCACTATCTTCTTATCTCCAATTTACACCCTATCTAGTGGACATCTTAAACATGTGCAATACTATCAACCCAAAGAAGGGCCATCACAACTCTTCTAGCTTACAAGTTGTATCCTAACTCAATGTCTAGCTAGAATTTCTGTGTCGTAACTATTAGAGTGCGTTATTTATCTCGTAGCTCGCAAGAAAATTAATGTGGCTCATCACCTCTTCTAGATGTCAATATATCATACTTGAGTGTCCAACTAGTGAAGAGACCTAGGCATGCATCATTATTATCTTGCATACATTATTTAATCAAAGATCACACGTATTGAAATATGAAGGGCAAGGCTATCATTTAATAATATATAGGTAATTGACAGTCTATGTATATACAAAGCTTCATATATATAAGCATGGACATTGTCTATCTATACATGTGGTATCATAATCATCGTAGGCTAGGTTATTGTGTATATCCTATCTCACTGCTTCCTAACTAGACAATACATGCAGTGCCATCATTATTATATCGTCATAATAATTTCATGTGGTATCATAGTTATTGCCAAACCTTATTATCATGCACTACGTTCCTATATCTCTAACTTCCACCCAATGTAGTGGAATCAAAAACATGTACACTATCCACCCAAAAAAGGGTTATATTCACAACTCTTGTCGGCCTATTATTCCTTATATGCTCAATCATTATTCAACTAGACTAATATTTATCATATTTGTTAGTGTGATTATTTATATCGTAGCTCGTAATTATTATTTGAGCTCATCATCTCTCTCGATGTTAATTATCACATATGAGTGTCCAACTAGACTAGAGGCCTAGGCATGCATGTATCATTATTACCTCACATTATTTGTTCATAGATCGCATGTATTGAAATATGAAGGGCAAGTCCATCAATTAATTATATCTATAAGTTGACATTCTATGTACATGTTAATATTGTCTATCTATACATGTGGTATCGTAATCATTGTAGGTTAGTGTTTATATCTTCTAACTCACAAGTTACATGCTAACTCATTATCTCCCTATACTATATGTATCGTAACTATTAGCTGAGTGCATTATTTATATCGTAGCACGTAAATATTATTTTAGCTCATCACCTCTCTCGTGTTAATGTATCATATCTGAGTGTCCAACTAGTCAAGAGGCCTACACATGCATCATTATTATCCTACATGCATTATTTATTCATAGATTGCACGTATTGAAATATGAAGGGAAAGTCCATCGATTAATTATATATATGTACAGTCACGTATATACAAAGCTTTATATATACAAGCATGGACATTAGTCATCATGGTGAATGTATCATATATGTCAACTAGTCAAGAGGCCTACACATGCATCATTATTATCCTACATGCATTATTTATTCATAGATTGCACTTGAAATATGACCATCGATTAATTATATATATGTACAGTCTACGTATATACAAAGCTTTATATATACAAGCATGGACATTGTCTATCTATACATGTGGTATCATAATCATTGTAGGCCCGGTTATTGTTTATATCCTATCTCACTACTTCAACTAGACAATAGTATATGCAGTACTGCCATCATTATTAATCGTCATAATAATTTCATGTGGTATCATAATTATTGTAAAACCTTATTATCATGCACTATCTTCGTATATCTCTAATCTACTACACCCAATGTAGTGGATATCAAGAACATGTACACTATCCCTCCACCCAAAAAAGGGTTATATTAACAACTCTGCTAGCCTTCTACTACTTGTATGCTCAATTATTATTCAACTACAATATATGTATCATATTTATTATTAGCGTTAATTATTTATATCGTAGCTTGAACTTATATTCTATCTTATCGTCTCTTTCAATGTTAATATATCATATATGAGTTTTCAACTAGACTACCTCACTATTTTTCAACTAGACAATGCATGCACTACTATCAGTATTATCGCCTCACAGACTAGACTATATGTATAGTACATATTAGTGTGCATTATTTATATCATAGCTCGTAGCTATTATTGTAGCTCACCATCTCTCTCGATGTTAATATATCATATCTTTGTGTTCAACTAGACTAGCGGCTTTATTCTTTAATTTTCTTGGGCATTTCTTGGCTAAGAAGGAGATACTTATAAGGCCATTAAGCAGATTCATGACTTCTTTCTTATTGGAAGCTCGACACTATACGTTCCAACTTCTAGCAAGGATCTCTTCGAATGAGCATCCCCACTAGCTGGTGCATGTTGGCTATGTAGTGCATAGTTGGAAAGTAACGTGTCTCCTTATTTTGAGTTGTAGCTTGGGACATCTGAGGAAGGATGGGAAGGGTTGCAATTTCGAGCACTCCAATTTCAAGTCAGGTGCATGTGAGCGGGGTAGGAGGGTAGTCCTATGAAAATACCTAGGTTGAGTGTAATTATGCATAAAACATTAGAAATTTTGAGGTTTTTCTCTAAATTTTAAAATTGAAGATTAAAAAGCCTCAATTTACTTTTTTATTGAGGTTGGAAAACGTCAATTTGAAGGTTAGAAAACTCAATTTAATGTGTGCTGTAGGCATATTGGTGCGTTGGGATTTTAAATTTGGCGGTCAGGGGGGATATGCATTGTGGAAAAATGATTTTTTTCCCGAATACTGGTTGGACTCTATTGAGACTCAACAGCCAGACAGATCAACAAATAGGAATCAAGGGCGGGAAAAACTGCCCCTGAAAGTTGAAAATTGTCCTCCCCCCAGCTCGCTATTGTGGGCCACCCCACCAATCAAGGGACAAATTGTCAAAAAGCAACTGTATCACAAGAAGCAGGTCTCTCTCAAGTCTCCATGGTGCGGCTGTGCGCAGGTGGTAAACTCCAGTGCGCACCTCAAATCCTCACTCTTTTTCCCTCTATCTTAGTGTTCGGGAAAAATGTGTTTCAGCTTAATATCGTGCCGTTTCCAATTTTCAAAAAGGCCGGTTGAGTACAAGGGGAAAAGGAAAAATTCCGCCCCAAAATAGAGATAAATAGTGTAAAAACCCAAAAAAATATCCCTTATTTTTTAAATTTCCTTTAGGAAAACTCAAGGAAAGGAATTTTGTATGGTTTGAAAAATGATTTTTCCTGAACTCTGCTCTGTCTCCACATGGTGTTAGCTGCCACCGACATCATGCTTCTATCAATGTTGGCTGTGCGCTGCTGCCATGAACAGACCCAGGTCCCACTACTCGCCTTGTCCCGCCCATATGGCCAGCACCTCTCTCTCTCTCTCTCTCTCTCTCTCTCTCTCTCTCTCTCTCTCTCTCTCTCTCTCTCTCTCTCTCTCTCTCTCTCTCTCTCTCTCTCTCTCTCTCTCTCTCTCTCTCACAGTTGCGGCACACAAATATTCTCTTCTTTTGCTTCTTCAGCTTCTCTCTCTAAGCTGCTGCTGCACAGAAAGCTAGGTCTAGATCTCTCAGCTGCGGCTGTGCACAGGCGGCGCCACTGGAGTTTGGACTCCTCTGGAGAGCTCTTTAAGCTTATACCATATTTAGGATTTAGGATTCCCAATCCAGAGGACTGCGTGTAACGATGTAATGCAGCACTGACGATTCCCACGGCCCCACCAAGCCGCGCACGCACACACACACACACACACACACGAACATGGTCAAGTACATAGTTGGAATCTGGATGATTACCGCCTAATTCCCCCTCCCCCCCCCCCAAAACACACACACACTTACTGGTTTATTTGGTGCTCATGCTAATCTCCCGCCTGCACCTGCGTCTCTCTCTCTCTCTCTCTCTCTCTCTCTCTCTCTCTCTCTCAATTCAATAGCCCCTGCGTATTTGCATATGAGTGCGCCCATGCAGCTTGAACATTCTGCTCCTCCTCTGTATATTCCCCATGTAAGAGGTTCAGCTTGAAAGCCTGTTGAGCTTTATTGAGCACGAATTTGCATCTCTTCATTGACTCAGCCACCCTCAACTTCACCTTCATACCTCCCATGGGGTGGCTACATTCTCTCACTTGAGGTCTCGCATTACAAGCTCTCTGCAGTGGTTCAGCCAGCAAGTTGAAGCTCTCTCCAGTGGTTCAGCGAGCAAGTTGTATTAGGAGCTCTCTGCAGCAGTTCCCGTATTACAAGCTCTCTACAGTGGTTCAAGGAAACGATGGCTTCTGAAACACGCTATGCCAGGCATGCATTTGCTCGAGTGTTGATTTCGGCTCATATTTCCTTGAACGTAAGTTCTTACTTTGATTGAGATTCTTTTAATTTTGCTTCCAGCTTTCCAGATTTGAACTTTGAGCTTAATAAGGTGATGACATGGGACACACCAGTAGTGGTTGATTTTGTAGAAAGATTCTGTGGTACATCCCAGTACATAGAGCCTATTTTTTTCAATTGTATCAATGGTAAGCTTCTCTTATACCTTACTATTGAAGGTTGGAATGAAATAGGCATAAAGTCAGTGGCCCATAGGTATGCTTTGTAGGTTGGTCAAAGAGGGTATTAGAAGGTGGTTCCACTTTTGTTCCAAAGAATATAACATTACCAAGCTTTCATACTTCACAGAATGTGACCATGACCTCACAAAGTGAAGCTCTAGAATACAATCTTCAACCTCAAGAAAAAACTACTTTGCCAGATCTTGTAAGTGACTCTATTTCAAGTCATGTAGTAATCCCTCTTAACGGTGCACGTCCAATAACATACGATAGGATATTCTATCCTAGGAAGGTAAAGGAAATGTATTCCACTGTTGGAAAATCCTTTCTTATAAAATATTACCGTGAGGCATGGGCGTCCTTCAACAAGGGCATGGTGAATATTAGAGAGTTGTTCGAAATGGGTTTTTGCGGGCAAGACAAAGAGGATTTTTCATCCATCAATCTCCGTAATAGTCGAGAAAAGTCTAATCAAATTCTCGAATTCATTAAAGAAAATATGAAGCACATTCCACCTCTCGACTTTGGAAAACTTGGACTATTGCCATGGCGAGTCGAAGATGTGTATATGAAGGTCTTGGAGCATAGGAACTACATCAGAAAGTGTGGAAAGGGAGTGGTGGATGTAAAGAGGCGTAGATTTTACGCACAAGGCAACAATATTTATCAAAGTCTTGGTTCGAACCACACCGAATCGCAAACGGTATTACATGTATGTATATAGTTTCATTACTTCTTGTTAGTATTGCTTGTATTGGTTGCTTCTTGATCTAATTTCACTATATAATTATTGTTCATTTTAGAATGAGTCACTCATGGATGACATCCCTACTATTGAGGCCTCACAAATTTCCCCTCGTGGGAATATTGGGTCGACAACATTGCTCAAAGAGGAGCCTCCTCGAGGTGCATTCTACACGGGTCTCGTCCAAGGCGTCATAGCCCTCGACGATAGTGATGAGGTGATTTGATTAAAAAAAGTGAATTCAATTCTTTAAATGTATGTACGTCATCTTGAAATAGTTATGCATGGATTCTGTTTAGGAGGCATGGTTGCAGGGAGAATTACAAGCAAGCTACGAAGTCCTACATCCTTGCGTCAATAAAGGTTTCTTGGAGTCCTCTAAAGATTGCCACAATAATCAAGCTCTACATGTAAGTTTTAAAGAGCTCATGATTCTAGCATGTTTAAAAACTTAGTTTGTTTCTCTAGATTTTCTTGTGTACACTATCTCTCACTCTTACAGTGTTCTATTGTTATTGGTGAAGGAATTGTCTATTACAAACATCGTGAGTGTCTCATGGGAACATCACTCAACTAAAGGGCTCATTGAAGAGTTTAGCGTGATACATCCTTCTTACAAAAATAAGAAAAACTCAATTGATATGGAAAATGGCTTTACTGTAAGTCAAATCACATTTTTGTACTTTGTATATAAATGTGTGACAGTGTGTGTGTGTATTAACTCTTAACTCCATGTGTGCACTCTAAAAATGCTTATTGAAAGTCCTAAGGAAATGGAGTAAGTGAACAATGTCAAAGCTAGATGTTAGTTTGCTCACAAATTAGTACACTCTACCATTATTCATTTCTGTAATTCTTTTTTAATGCTAGTGGTATAGTAAAATATTTCTAGTCTCTGTCAAAATGTAAGTCCATGCTTTATGTAAGTCATGTTTTGTTGTGTAAATGTAAAGGTCATTCATTCAAAATGGAAAAATGATAAAATAGGAAAAGATAGCCATCGTGTCTTTGTGTTTGTCAAAATTAATGTAAGTCCATGCTTTATGTAAGTCATGTTTTGTTGTGTAAATGTAAAGGTCATTCATGCAAAATGGAAAAATGATAAAATAGGAAAAGACACTCATCATGTCTTTGTGTTTTTTAACATCAAGTAGATTAGCTCAAGTTTTTTTCTCCATTTAGTATCTCTTTTCTTTTGCTTTGGTATGTGTCCTCTCTCTACACTAGAGCACTAACCTTACACAACACTAGCTCTTTTGTGATTTATGAGAAACCTGATGGATTTTATTTCATTTTTAGGATATGTCTAGGCCATTTTCAAAAGATGTAGAGTAGTTGAATAGAAGCACAATTGTTAGCGGCTCCATTTCTAATGAGATCCAAAATGATTTTGACTATAATGTAAGTCTTGAGGACTTTGTGCAGCAAGGTAGGACCAGTTTACAAGACAAGCGGATAGGAGCGAAAGTTAGACACTCTCTCTGCCTCTCTCTCTCTCCCCCCCCCCCCCCCCCCCTCTTTCAAATGACTTATTTTTAGTTGAAAACAATCTAGCACTTATCATTCTTTAAAAGGCTGAATATTGATTCATGTATATTAGTAGTTGATTGTTAAATGTTGTAGGAAAACATATTTATTCTATCTCATTCAAGCGGCTCGCCAGAGTCTAATGAAACAAGGGAGGATCTCAACATGCAATGCTTGGGTGGTAACGAACATTCAAAGCCGAGGGATAAATGTTGTCAACAAATGATCGATGACATAGGATTTAATAGTTTTGTAAGTAAGACCTGAGGTGTAAGAAAATTGCTTCACTCCTTTCTTCCCCCATGTCCCACCTCTCTCTCTCTCTCTCTCCCTCTTCCCCCCCCCCCGCCCCCCCAAACACACACTAAAAAAAACAGATAAAAAAACTATTCTTACTTGGTTTGTGTGTGCTCTTTGTTAAATTCTAACTTTGATTCATAGAATAAAGAAAACAATACCAAGAAGCCGACAAAAAAGTTTGCAAGCCTGTCTTCAGTGATGGTAATCATTGCCACTATGATTTAAACTAGCTTTAAATTTATATAATATCCTTATGTCCATGCCATGTACTTAATGAGAGTTTCGTCTCTTAGAACACCTCTAACAAGGAGCCTCTTAAAAAGAAAAAGAAGGTGCCAACTCTTAGTGGAAGGAAGGTACGCTCTGTGATTAACTCAAATGTTGCTATGAGCACGGTAGTTTATCAATTTTCTTGACCATATGTAGGCTCTTTGTGATCTCTCCAATAAAATCTCACCGTCTATGGCCAACGAGAATAACCCCATAGTGAGTGGAAAATTTAGTAATTTGATTTTGTGAATGTTTGGACATTCTTAAGGACGACTAATTTTGATTAATGGTTTTCTTGTGTAGATGCCTATAGCAACAAGGTTGTGTCGAATTGTTAAAAAGCTCCAAAGGTTCAACGATAACTATGATGAAGAGGTGAGATTAAGGAAATGTAAAACCTCCACATGATATTACTTCGTGATTGTAAACTAGCATTTCTTTAAGTTACTAATTTTGGTTTGTTAAATTCTTAAGGTTGTGGAGGAGGTCTTGTGCAATGACCGCATGGAGGCAATCGCAATGGACGCGTTGAACCTAGATGATGTAGATGATATGTATGGCCAACTTTGGCCAACTGTAAGAGACCTGAAGAGCATTCACAAGTCACATTTCAAACATTGCACTAGCAAATCAAAGCAAGAAGATCTCTTGAGATCTTATGTGGAGTGGATTGCTACCACTAAAGCTTCTATTTAATCGCCCTCTGTATTTTTAATCAAATTAAAAATGAAGCTTTGCCAAATTCTCCACCCTTTTGCCCTTTTGTCTCTTCATTCTACATGTGCTCATATTTATGTTTTGCTTGAAATAGAGAAAGTTTTGATAATGGGTGAAAGAGAAGAATCATTCATTGTGTTATTATACATATATTGATAAACGCAGGTATATGAGGCCATGGGATACTGCCTAAGGGATGAGGTGTAAATGTGGCTTTAAAAGTAATGTCATGGTTGCTTTATTTTGAATGCTTTGTGGGTGAAAATGTGAACTATCTACTGGAAACTTAATTTTGACTCTAGCTTTAATTATTTTTTATATGGTTTCACTGTCCAGCTTCCAAATGGGAAAAAGAGTTTCCCATGTAGAAGTTCTAATATCCCAATTGGTAATTGTAATATCCCAAGTGGAAAACTTTTCAAGTTGGGGGTGAAGTGTTTAATTTTTCCATGTTAGGAAAATTAGATTACCACGTGCATGAAGAAAAGTCTTGATTTCTTTATGGTAAAAATACCTAGAAGTATTTTACATCATGGAAAACTTTTCAACATGGAAATTCAGATGCTACACATTTCTCAATTGGAAAAGGGAATACCTCTTTCAATTTACAGTTGAATCTGGTAATCTTTATGGGAATAATGGTCTCTTTCCAACTAGAAATTGGTCATGAAGTTCTTGTGATCAAGAGCCTCGTAACTCGACAAGATGAAGCGATTCTATGCAGCAGAAGAAGAAGAGCAAGTGGACCACAGAAGCTGCAAGGTGGCGCCACAACAGAAGCATGCCGAATGTAGCTCCTACACTGCTCTTCCTCTAGCGCCTGCTTTCCCATGATCAGCTGCGCTCTCTCTGCCGCAAACCCGCCCTTTAATGGCGGCAATGAGCAGTACTACCTGTCTGCCGCCGCTGCTTGTTTTCAGGTACCAAGTGCTGCTTGTTCCATGCAGATGCAGCTTGTTGACATGCAAGGCCCCAGCAACACGTTGTCGGCCGCGCTGCTTACAAAGAAACTTGGCTTTCAATTACAGGCCAGCATGAGAAGGCGCTTCTCCTTGAAAAACCCTTATAATATACCCCACGCAAGGCCATCTCTGAATTGGGTATCATGCACGTCCCTGTGCCACCTTTCGATAAGGAGTCCCTTCTCCAAGCGTCAGGATGATGAAGGACCTGAAGTTGTGATGGTAATTTTCAAAAACCCTAAAATTTTGTAGAAGACGAACTCATCAGAATCGTCATGATTCATGCTTTAATGTCCCCACGATTAATGATATTCTAATTGTAATGAATTAATAATGATGATTTGTGCCTGAACGCCTGTGCCTGCTCTTTTGGATTTTTAATGTATTTTCTATGCCTGCATGCGGCCGAAGTTTTAATTATTGAGTATTCTTTAATTTGCATCTCTGCCTTGGCGAATTAAACAGTGGTTCGGTCACTGCGCCCTCGTGCCCTTTTGTATACATTTTGAGTTTAGTTATGTTAAAACACAAGAAGTTTTGGACAAATTCTCACAATAATTCCCACATTATGACTTACCTCAACATCATGAGCTTTTGTGAGGGAGGCACGACATACCTAGTTAGGTACCATTGGGGTAGGGGACCGGCATCCCCCCTTCGGTTGGGGGGGGAGGGGGTCTTGCCCCCAATCGTACCTAACTAGGTATGCCGTGCCTCTTTCACAGAAGCTCATGATGTTATGCATTGTATGAAAAACACTGAAAAGGCTCCCTTTTCCTACATGAGAAACTTTCTTAATCTTCTTGTGAAACGCAAAGGGATTATTTTAACTAGAACTTTTCTTTTCCAACCAAACATTCATTAAGGTGTAGTACTGAGCAAATCTCCATTAGTTGGCAGTAAAATTTGTAGGTGTTAACGCCATATTCTCAGGTAGATCTATACGCTAGTTACCAAGGGCCAGGGATCTATTGCGTTTAGTACTGCGTATATTTCCGTAGTTACTCCCGTTTCCCACTTTTATTACCGATCCTGCTTTGGTGATAAAACATTCAAAGTTGGCTATTTCTCTATGATTTTCGGTGGCAAAAAGTAAAGAACACGATTGAAAATTTCAAAAAAATAGAATAATAATGACAAATATGGCCGACATCTTTGCCGCAGCATGGGCACTACTTTCTTGGGATTTCCATATGTCCACAAGAGCGATCCCCATGACATCCATCATGTTCTCAATTTGACCTCACAAATTGAGGCAGCTGCTTCGTCTCGTTAAAGCAAAACATAAACTAGATTGTTTTACAAGTGAACCCCCTCGTCTTCTACCAACACCATCTAAGCGGGGAAATGGATTACTTTGTGTTGGACCAGATAGCCCATCCTTCAACAAGGCGTCCTCACCTTGAATGTATTCCTGGTGCTATTTGCTCAGGTACCCCTTTGGCCAGAGCTCACATTTTTCAACTTTCATCATGATAGAGTCAAGTTCGTCCACATTTTACAAGATGGTAGCATGTCATGTTAGTTTCTTCAAGCTATATGTTGCCATCAGGTAGGAGCTCCGTATTTGTGTCAATGGAGTTCCGAGCCTTTACAAGTTGGGCTCAACATTGACCACCTTGTGAGGAATTATCTTCACAAGCTCTCTTACTTTGCCTTTGCACACTTTCAAGACTGACATGATACCCAATTGAAAGAGGGAGAGAAATTATAATCTCCATTATCGACTCTAACATTATCACGGAATGATTTAGAGACAAAATCTACAAATTTGAGTGTTTTTTTTTCATTTTCTTAAAAAATTACCAAGCATAAATTTGTTATTTTTCATTAAAATTTTGTATTAAAATTGCAAGATATCTTATCATTAAATTAATTAGAGCCACTTGATTAACATAAAATTTCATTCTTGACAAAAAAATAGAGAGAGAGAGAGAGAGAGAGAGAGAGAGAGAGACACTACAACAAGAAAAGGTGTCATCGACGCAGATATCAACGCCCCGCGTCGATATCTACGTCCCTGTGAAACTGTCACTATTTGCGTCGATATCTGCGTGGAAAGGCTTTATTTGCGACGCAGATATGGACGCAGTTATAGACGCAGATAGCGACGCAGATATGGACGACCATAACAGAAAAAAAATTCTTGGACAGAGGGCAGGTAACCTGGCCTGTGCCCAGTGAAAAGATGGACACAGCCACCACACCCAGAGTTCCTGCCCTCTGCCCAAGAAAGTGAGCAGCACCAAAATCAACCGTGCTCCCGCAAAATTTTCGGCAGAGTTCCCATCATTTTTACATAAACTTTTGAAAAAAAAATATCATGTATACGCCTCCTACATGCTATCCATGTAGGATCTCACATGAGATTTAAGGCCAATGACCATAACGAACCATAACCATAACTTAAAAGCGTAACCATCACTACTAGCCAAGGGGGTGGTTAGCGACGGTTGTAGCGACGGATAAACGTCGCTTAAGCAAGATTCAGATGCGTCGCTAGAGACGTCGCTACTGTAAGTCGCATATGCCACGACCATAGCATGGCTTTTTGCATCGACTTATCGTCGCTTATGCATCGGTTGTAGCAGTGGCATGTAGCATCGCTATTGGCATCGCCTTTTGATGCTTATGCCACGCTTGTAGCATCGAATAAAGCATCGATTATTGATGCTTATGCCACGCTTGTAGCATTGACGCATCGTCTCTTATGGGACGTCTCATTTTTTGTTAAAAAATGTGCGTTGCAAGCAGCAGTTCAGGAACATTAAGAAAAAAATGACCATTTTTTATAGCCGCGAGCTTGTAACAGCTCGCGCTGCTATCTTAGCCTGCTCTCTATCTATCTCCAGCTTTCTCTCTCTCTTTTTTTGTTTGTTTAGCTAGTAGTGCTCTCTCTATCTCTCTCTCTGTCTCTGTCTCTTCTTGTTTAGCTAGTAGTGCTCTCTCTATCTCTCTCTCTCTCTCTGTCTCTTCTTGTTTAGCTAGTAGTGCTCTCTCTCTCTCTCTCTCTCTCTCTCTCTCTCTCTCTCTCTCTCTCTCTCTCTCTCTCTCTCTCTCTCTCTCTCTCTCTCTCTCTTTGACATACACATACATACACACGCTCGCTTTCTTGCGTTCGTGATTGCTTACGGAGTTTTTATTATTTGCGAAAGTTGATTGAATCAGTGCGCAAGAATTTCAGATAACTACTTCAACGGCAAGGATGAATTCTGGTAAACACACATATCCCACTCTTGTTGCTTTGTTATTTGATGCTCGACTAGATTTGGATATTAGAATGCGTAGCGTAGAATCCAACACTTATGAAGAAACTAGAGAATCATAAGCATGTTAAAAATAGATCATACCATAAAAACAACGCTTCTGGACTTAAAAAAGATGGACATCTATTAGGGCTTGCAGAAGCACCCCCCTCGCGGATGGGCACGTTTGCATACTATGGAGCTCGCCAATCGACGAAGGTTGTGAGCTCTCAGCGAGTTGTATCCCTTGGCCACACGGTGCATTGATCAATAAATTAACAAAAAAACAAAGAAAACTTTTTAGTGTTAGATTTAGTACTTGGTACTTGGTGGTTTGGTACATGGTACATAGAATTTGATGCGCCACGTATGTTCTGACTCCTGGTACTTGGTACGTAATATGTATTTTGATTTGGTACGTATAATTTGATACCTGATAGTTCAAACTCGATACTTTGGTACTTTGTACTTAGTACTCGACTTTGTATGTGATACATAGAATCTGATAAGTATCGTATTTTCTCAAATCTCTGCAGAAACTATGGAAATCAAAAGCTTGTTAATATTAGAGTGTGACATAGAAAAATATTCGTAAACTTAAAAAATGACCCATCGACCAGCCACGTTTTGTTTTCCCAATGTAAAAACGAATAAACTACGGTGCTAATTTTTGGTGCACTTTTGAAGTACATGGATCAATAAATTAACAAAAAACAAAAGAAAACATTTTAGTGTTAGATTTGGTACTTGGTACTTTGTGGTTTGGTACATGGTACGTAGAATTTGATAAGCCACGTATGTTCTGATATCTGGTACTTGGTACGTAGCATATATTCTGATTTGGTATGTAGAATTTGATACCTCATAGTTCAGACCCGATACTTTGGTACTTTGTACTTGGTACCCGACTTTGTACATGATACATAGAATCTGATAAGTATCGTATATTCTCATATCTGTGCAGAAGCTATGGAAATCAAAAGCTTGTTAATATTAGAGTGTGACATAGAAAAATATTTGTAAACTTGAAAAATGACTCATCGACCAGCCACATTTTGTTTTTCTTAATGTAAAAACAAATAAACTACGTTTCAACACTAGTTTGGTACCAAAACAGGACACTTAGGTGTCCCTTTTTGAAAAAATTATATTAAATGCTACTTGCATTAGACAATGCATTTAAAAAAACCCTCTTAATGTGATCAAACATATCAACTAGGAGATCTTTTAAAAATATAATCTTGCATTTTGGAAGCTATCATGGTCAAGAATTACACTCATCAAGTGGACCCTTGTAAGACTACCGGTTGATGTTTTCAAAACATTGACTTTACAAGCTAAAATAAAAATGAATAGACCTTGTAGAAAATAATGACAAAAGTTTGATATTGACATTTTGAGACAACACATTAAAATCCTCAAACTTTGCACGTAGATCAACTAGAATTGTTAAAAGACATGGTATGGACACAGTTGGGGCACCTAGAACCTTGGTTTCAATGTGCTTGTATAGGACTTAAAATTTTCAAGAGATTTTGCACGACAAAAAAATCAAGATTGGGTTCAAGCAACAAGATTTAATTTAGTTAGGGATCCAAAAAAATATCCACTCTCGTGGTTTTTACATATAGAACAAGTGTCTCATCTCCATCAGCTCATATACAAAACGAGTCTCATCAGCACATATACAGAACGTGTCTCATCAGTGCATATATAAAACAAATATCTACTCTCATCAGCCACATATAGAAAACAAGTCTCATCTCCATCCTCAAATATACAACAAACAAATCCCTAGTCTCTATCACTATATGAGCCGTGCTCACTACCAGAACAATCACTAGCATCCGTGTGGTGACCAACAATGTCATCTCCATCAGCATCACCCGTGGCACTACGACTATGGATATCTCAAACCACGTCCCTAGGTCTGTCATCACTGACCGGATCGCCGCTCCTCTCAGCCTCTCGGCGTCGCTCCTCTGCCTCCTGTCGAGCCACCTCTGCTGGATCGGCCTCGCCATGTTGCTCCTGTATTAGTAGTGAAATCAAATAGCAACATATTACAATGTGCATGAAAACAAAGTACAAAATAAACAATCATACTCACAAGTGGATCTGGCCTGTCAGAAAGTGTCGTGCACAAAGCCCGGTAGCCGTAGTACGTAGCGTACTCTATCTCCTGCATCGTAGGTGGACAACCATAGTCTTTGGTCTGCAATAAGACATAACCAAAGACTTGTTGTAAAATTCATTCGCTAATATTAGCTTTGAAAGTTCAAATTTGAAGGGTCTATACTCACAAATGTGGCCACGAATCCGTTTCGTCCCATCTGGCCTAGTCTAGATGTGTGACCACTAGCCACTCTCTTTCGTGCTGCCTCCTATGTAGATTTGATTATATAAAATAACATACATTAGAGAATCGTATAATAGATAAGTTTCTAATAATTCTAGTATATGTTGGCAAAAACACACACCTTCTACTAAGGAAAAGTGATACGTAAGCTCATCTCCTTGCGGTAGTTCTGCATGTCTCCATGCAAATAGACGCCTTTCTCTTGTTTGTCTCCACCAAACAGTAGCGTCTGCTTATTTTTTCATTAGAATAAGCATTAGAGTATACTGTAAGACTTGTTAGATTTCAACATTATGTTACTTTTATTGAGTTCTTATTTTGTTCATTTGATAAATGTCTCTTGTTTTTATGTTAAATGCAAATTAGATTCGGATCGGTCAGAGGGTACACCGCCACCCCCAACTACTCGTGATCGGGATGCAAATGAACCCGTTTATGATGATTTGTACTACGAAGAGTCTATTATATGTTTGTGCACTCGTTG
The DNA here is from genome assembly GCF_014529385.1 of Adiantum capillus-veneris. Lineage (NCBI taxonomy): Eukaryota > Viridiplantae > Streptophyta > Polypodiopsida > Polypodiales > Pteridaceae > Adiantum > Adiantum capillus-veneris. The sequence continues at coordinate 17,434,511 of NC_140944.1, forward strand.
TTGTGGCACATATCGGAGACCTAGACGGGAGTGTTTTTCACATCAAATGACTTATGGTACTTTTGAGCGAGCACCACCTCCTGAGGAGCGACATCGACCTATGGTATGTGACTGATCTCTCTTATTTTCATATTGAAATTTTATTAACAAAAAATTGATATGTAATAGAACCTATTATATATGTAGGTTCCTTCACCTGATGAGGAGGATGACTTCACTATTAGTGGTGCGCATGTCCCTCGCACACGACACGGATAAGTCATTTATCAGTTGCAGCTCGAGGTTTCTCGGCAGCCTCTACCTCTTGATTTGGACGCTGAGACGAGTGGAGATCACCTCTTGCCTACTCATTGCAAGCTCTAGTACAGACGTACGATCGAAGGCGATACGGAGGATGGCAGGGAGGATCACTTCCTTTAGATGGAGTTGTTTTTAGCTTTTGGGGCAATCGCTACATGATTGCTCCGTCCACCATCAGTGGAGCAGGACGAGGTCTCTTTATTGCACAGGATTTGCATGTTCCCCCTCATTCAGAGGTCACCCTTATGTCTTTTTGTTGACCTATATATGGATGGGGTCCATGGCATCGGCTTGCTCGTTACATCCAGAGCATGAGCACATATGGTTTATGTCTCAATGCAGCCTCTCTTTCTGATAGAGGGATTATACATGCAGAAGGACAAAGACTCTATGTTGATGGAAGACCTTACTCTCAAGGAAACATAGCAGGTTTAATCAACAGTAGTCGAGGGATGAGTGCAAGAACCAATTGCACATTTGTGGAGGGTGAGAATAGTCATGAACCAGGACATATGAGTAGGGTTGTACCACGATATATTGTTGTCAATGCTATCAGACCATTACTGGCTGGTGATGAATTGTTAGTAAACTATGGATGGCGTAGACCTCCGCGAGCACCCTTAACGAATTATGATTAAAAACTTCATTGTATACAAATTATTAATGTTATTTTGGACTCTTATATCCTAATTTTACACTTTAATTTACATCTTGTTTCTTTTATCTCGGATTTATTGTGATGATCGTCTTGTCTGTTATTTTAATGTTTGTACATGTGTAACAAAGTGCAATTTCAATTATAAGGAAAAGTGCTACTTATATGTGTGTGCCTGTCTAAACATGCTAATGATACAATCTTATTTGCCTATGCAGATTCCGGATTATGACATTGATAATGTCGCAAACCAAAATCCACATGACGTATCTCACATGTCTATAGAGTGCATGAGGATCCTATGCAGAAGTGATCCTCACACGTATGCAAGACTTAAAGAACAATATTCAAAGGATTTTAATGGATGGGCTGATATCTTTGATAATGACGATGGCATGGCTGATTTTATTGAGGATTGGTATCAAAATGATAGTACAAATATTCATAAAAATGAGAAATATCTTCGAGAAGAAGCTCTAAAGCATATCTACACAGGAAGCCAGCTAACACGACTAAGTGCAAGCTTACTTATACTTAATCTTAAGAATCGTTTTGGATGGAGTAATATATCTACTTCAGCACTATTGAAGTATGTACTTTTGTGATTTTTATTGATCATAGTTTTTGTTCAACTTGCAGACTACTCTCTCAGAAGTTCTTGCCGACAAGCAATATCCTTCCTACATCACATGATGAGGTGAAAAGAAGGATAAGTAGTCTTGGACTTGACTATTCTTCTATACATGCATGTCCCAATGATTGCATTTTATACAGAGGTGAGTACAAGGACAATATGTCGTGTCCAAAATGTCAAACGTCTCGTTATAAACAGAAGAAAGGTAAGGTCCTTAGAAAGGTGTTGAGACATTTTCCCCTCGCTCCACGTATAAAACATATGTTTCAAAGTCCCGAACTACCTAAGCTTATGATATGGGGAGTAGAGCACAAGAGCAAAGATGGAGTAATGCGAATTCCAATGGATAGTCCTACATTTGAGCATATTGAAACGCTATGGCCAGATTTTACAAAAGAACCACGCAATTTAAAGATGGGTGTAGCATTGGGTGGTGTGAATCCATTTTCTATGAAATCAAGTAAATGGTCTACATGGCCGGTGGTAGTTATCAATTATAACCTACCCCCATATCTCAGCATCAAGAAAGAACATTTAATGCTCTCACTCTTGATTCCCGGAAAACGACAAGTTAAAGACTTGAATGTTTATTTAGCTCCTCTTATCGATGATCTTCAAGAATTGTGGAGAGGGATTGATGTCGTTGATATGTCTAGAAGCATTGATCAGAGAAAATTTACTTTTCGTGGAATTTTAGCATGGACTATCCACAATTTTCCAGGATATGGATTTTGCTCAGGTAAATGCACTTTCATATATAAATTATCTCATATGCTAGGATATTTAATGCGCTAATCACCTTCATTATTTTTCTCATGTAGGGATATGTACGAAGGGCTATAAAGCTTGTCCTGTTTGTGGTGATTGGTTAAAATCGATTTATAGCAAAAATCTCAACAAAAATATATATCTTCGACATAGACGATTTTTACCTGAAGATCATCATCTATGAAACAGAAAGCAAGCCATACATTTTAATGGTTTGGTAGAAGATGGACGGGATCTACTCGAAGACGATCTCTGGTTCTGGTTCTGGTTCATCAAGATCAGCCATAGTCTGGGCTGTCTTGGTATACATAGAGAAAGCCTGTCAACCAATGTTAGCTGATGTATAGTGCGAACCCGGAACTTGATACAATGATTCCCGAGTATCTTTGGCAATCCTATAACAAATCACTCAACTTGCTCAGGACTTAAGAGTAACATTCCGAAACGAAGTCATCGGCAACTGTGCCTTCCAAAACTTTGATATGTATTATTCCATAGTCGAGCAACCAAGATATGAAAGTGTACTCCAAGTTGCTATCACATCTGCTTCAAAAGCCACAGTCATAAAGATAGCTGCAAATGTTCTCTTGAAATCCACCCAAGTCCTCGGCTGAATGCGGTTGTTCATAAGGCCATTCCACCATGACTGCGTATCGTCCTTCAGAAAAGTAGTGACTTTGCGAAGTTTGGAAGCCTCTGCAAAATTCTCACCATTAAAGGCGTTGTTGAACTAGTGGATAAAGGCTAAGGCCTTTACCTCATCCATCCCACCATGGAAAGTATTAAACTTGACTGACTGGCCACCTTCCTTGTAATCTTTTGCTGGTCCCACAGGAGTAAGGTCGTCGGGGATTGGAGCAGCAAAAGTCCTCGTCCCTCCAATGTATCCACCATGCTCTTGGCCTGCTCCCAAAGTGCCATCATGTGATGGTATTCCTCCCACAAAACTAGGTAGAGTTCTAAAATCATATGCGTATCTACCAAGTCAGCCTCCTCCGTTCACTTCGAGTCTATGCTTTAATGGATTCCAAGAGACAACGTTCAAAGCACACACACTCCTCAAGAATTTTACATGCTTTCTTGAGTGCACCACATTTGGCATATATGTCAAAGAGACAGATAACGGCTTTGATCAATCTTTTAAATTAATATCTCCACCTGGACGTACGACAATGGACTAGTCTACCTCCTTGGCGCCTTTCCTTGTGGGCTAGAATCTGCTCAGGGTGTAATACTTTGTCGAGCTCATCAACCTCGGGTTGTGGACTGTACTCGGGTTGATTCTTGCAATTCTCCCATGAACTGTCGAAGAAGACTCACATGGAAAGCATTATGAATCTTCCACGAGGCACGCTCGCCTTCTCAAATCGAAGCAAAACCGAATCACCTTCTCTGAAGTGCAATCGGCATCTATGCTTCTCTTGAGCTTTTTGACTGGCTCATCAGATTGATCATGTATAATCTTGTGATTTTTGATGCTCTGTTGCTGAGGCAAGAGCCTCCCTATACAGGAACAGGTGAAGTTAATTACCTCGCCAAACAGGTACAAAAATTAGCATTGTTTGGTTGTTTCTTTTGAGCTATTTGGGGGATGTTTTGTGCTCGGAATCATGCCAGAATCAAGGGGCACATGGCCCAAGGTATAGAGAACAGTACAGGGACACTAGAGAGGTGAAAACAGGTCAAAAACAGGCCATAACTAGAAAATACAGCATCCTGAAATTACCATTTTTGGATTGTTTTGCAATCGTATGGATGCTTGGAACATTGGAAACAGTGCCCAATTGTCAAGAGTTCACTTTTGGGAAGCGTTGGGACTGGAAACAGGTGAAAAACCAATTCTAGAGAGCTGTAGTTGCTCTTCTTGAGTTGGAATTAGAGGGTTTTTGTCGAAGCAAGTGAGTTCTTGGTTGGGAACTTGTTTGGGACCAGTTTCGAGTTGTTATGCTGCCAAAAATTGGTCTATACAGGTCAATAGGGTGGTGCATGACTCTCTGTCATAACCTTCTGTCGAAGAAGTCGATAAACGCAAAGCTTTCCATGAAACATCAGAAAAGGAATCAAGATGTTCGCCATGAACAAGAGCGTCATAGGGCTCAACAAAATCCGCATCTGTATTGTAATGATCTTGCATCTCATCCAACTCGGTCGCTACATGTGGGCGCCTAGACAAGGTATTTTCTACCATGTTCTCCTTGCCCACAACATGCACAAGCTGAAAATGAAACATAGACAAGAAGTTGGCCCATGACAAATGCTTCTCACAAAGCTTCGCCTAAGTGAGAAAATATCGCAATGACTGATGATCAGTCTGCATAGTAAAATCCGCTCCAAGAAGATAGTGCTTCCATGACTCTAGAGCATGGATAACGGCAAGCAACTCCTTCGCATAAATTTGCATAAGCTGCTTTGGCCCTCTCAATACCCTGCTCTCATAGTCAATAACATGTCCATCTTGCATAAGCGCAACACCAATACTACTGCCACATGCATCACACTGCCCCTGAAAAGACTTTCTCGAGTCCGGCAAAATAAGGACTGGCTCTGTAGTAAGCTTCTCTTTCAAAAGCTTGGATGCTTGCTGTTGTCTTTGGAAAGCCCTGCAGATCGTCGATGTAGAGCGAATTGATGGAAGCCCCTCCACCAAGAAATGCCTAGCCACGTGCTTTAACATCGCATAGCTAAGGTGGCCAAACCTAGCATACCAAAGGGTAGATGAAACCGCGCCCTGTGAGAGTAGAGCCTTGAGGTTGAATAACCAGCCATCACGCTCCCCTCTAGCAAGAATTGGACCTGTAGCACCATCTGTAATAATCACCTTACCATCCCCAAAAGTGACAAAAGCTCCCAAGGTGTCCAAGGAGGAAACCGAGAGAAGGTTGAAGGCTAAGTCGGGGACGAAAAGCGCATCAACCGCACTATACTTGGGGTCTACTGAAGAGCGGAAGATTGGAATCCTCCCAATCCCAGCCTGGAATCGAGTGATAATCACCCAAGGTAATGTACTGATCTGATGAAGAGGTAACCGAACTGAACCACTCCCGCATGGGAGTCATGTGAGTGGTCCCACCACTATCCACAATCCAAGCACCGGACTGTGAATAGGTCAAGGCAGGGTCCTGTGAGGCAATCAAAGAGACTCCAACACTCACCTTTACCAAAGGAAGGAAGTGCTTCAAAGCTATGGAAATCAGTATAGAATGCAAGCAATAGCGCTAGAGGCTATTCAAGAAGCTGCAGAGGCCCACATCATTTCAGTGTTGGAAGATACCAACCTATGTGCCATTCATGCAAAGCGGTGACAATACAGCCAAAAGATATGCAGCTTGCACGACGATTGCGACGAGACTTCAAGCATTAGCCGAAGTTACCCCTCTTTTTGTATTGCACACCTTATCTTTGTAATGATTTGACTTTCCAATGACAATATGATCAACGGTTGTGTCTACTCTGTCTATTATCTTTGTAATTTCAAGTTCTGTATGTAATTGTAGTCAATTTCAGTAAATTTGTGCATTTTAAGTAACCTTAGGGGTAGATAAGCCTACAAGGGGCAGAAAAAGGCCTGGCCACAACGGCGCGCAAATGGCCCATCCAAAACTGATGGATGGGCCATTTGCACGCCCTTGTGGCCAGGCCTTTTTCTGCCCCTTGTAGGCTTATCTACCCCCAAGGGTACTTAAAATAACCAAATTTACTAAAACCGATTGGTTTTGCATCAATATTTTATATGGATCCTTATGGAACCTTTTTTTGGTCATTTCAAGCTTTGAATTCCTTATAGGATATCAAAACAAATAACATATTGGGAAACCAAGTGTCCAATGTAATTTGACTTTTTTGTGCAAGGGTGTAGTAGGTAGAACTAAAGCAAGTGATAGTTTGCTGGAAACTTCATTTCATAATTGATTTGAGGCTTTTCTAGTGTCCTTGAGTGTGAACATATACTGGAATTTCCATAAAAAGGTTGCATTTAAATGAATGATGCAAAACCAATCCATTGCAATAAATTTGTGCTTTTTAAGTACCCTAGGGGGTAGATTGGCCTATAAGGGGCAAAAAAATGCTTGGCCACAAGGCGCGCAAATGGCCCATCCAAAACTGATGGATGGGCCATTTGCGCGCCCTTGTGGCCAGGCATTTTTTGCCCCTTATAGGCTAATCTAACCCCCTAGGGTACTTAAAAATCACAATTATACTCAAATTGACTGCAATTACATACCTTGAAATAACAAAGTCAAAAAACAATTCATATCACCAATTGAAACAATTTTCAAGATTGACAAATCAGATTGAAAAGAATTTGCAATATAGAGAGACAATTTCAAATATTTTTTATTCCTTCTAGCACGGTGATTTTACATCATGTATCTGAGGAGTTCAGAATTTTTTTGACCATTTCCTGGCACCTATTTTGCGCGTAAGGCAACTCCCCAGTCAAGAGGGACTGCGCTATGGCATTTGGGTCAGTTGAGCCAATGGAAGCATGTATCCCTATCTGGGCAAGCACTTTACCACGAAAGCCAGTGCCAAACGCTGTGCATACAAGGGATCTACGCACTAGGAACACTTGATGCGCAGTTTGAGCAATGGTACTCAAACACAAAAACTTGCTCAAAGCTTTTAACGACCAAGTCATAAAATGGGCTTGGGGAGTAAATTCATTATGGATAATGGCCACATCGCCAGGGGGGAGTTGTCCGAGGTAGTGCGCAAGGGAAGCTTGAGGTCCAAAGCCCGTCCGCTTGCCACCCGTCCTTGCAGCAAAATCATCAACCTCCACAACATCCTGTCATAAACCGATGAAAGTTGAGAAAAAAGACAACGAAGGATAAAATAGTAACATGAAAATTAGGATACAGTTTACCTCCTGCTCCTTGTCATCCTCCTCCCTGTTGCCCTTTGCATCCAAGTCAATGGTCCCATGCACCACAGATACAAGCTTTGGATCATCAGATGGGAGGTTGCATAATGGCATAGGCATCCTAGCAGCCTCAACATTGGCTTGCGTGGCTTGGAAATCTTCATCAGCCATGTGCAACTGCTCTGCTGCCAAGACCTCCGCACATACAACTGGAATAGTGTCAGCAACAGAGTCCCCATCTGGCAAGAGCTTGCTTTCTAGGGCATCTGGCATATTGTCTAACACTAGGTTGGTAATGGGACACTTTTATGTCCTGGGACACTTTTATGTCCTGTTAAGTGACCATTTTCCTTGAATTATGTCAAGAGTTTCAAAATGGATTTTGGTGTGCTATCTATCTAGAAAGTTGTCTCATGAGCTAAAAAAAACTCGACATTTTTTTGGAATATCAATTCCATCTTTAACCTTGTCCTTGCACAACATTTCACAAACTAAACTGTGTGAAAAAACGGGTCCTGTTTTTGGCTTTTTTCAACTTTTTGCAACTATACCACTCTAGAATTCATGTTTGTGAGGTCTATAATGCTAGAGAACTATACTTAGTAGTCCTCAACATGTCCTGATGCTTCTAGGGAGAAATAAATGTTAAAGTTGTAAGTTATGACCAAATTACAAAAATTGTCAAATCCTGTTTTTTAGCCAATTTTAGCTCTTCTATGATTTTTTTGGTGGCTTTCATGATATCCAAATGCAGTTTTGATTTTCTATGTCGCATATTGTAACATAAAGCTAATATTCCTTGAGTTTTGGGGCACCTAATACCCTATTTTGCATAGTAGACAACGATGATTGATTTTTTCAATTATAGAAGAAAACGAAACATTCTAGTATATCAAGTATTGCTTTTTCAATATTGTTAGTTTCTTGTGACAACTACATGCATTTTGTAGGTAGTAACCATATCTAGTCATAAGGATCAAATTTGGCTAGATATTGAATAGTTTCTATGGGATTCTACAACTCATAATGTTGAACCCTGATTTTTCATGTTTGCTGTATTTAGCACTTCATCTTTGTCCCCAAGATTCCCCTTGGTAAGAGATGTAATATTCTTTTGACATGCTCCATGGCTCCTTATGAACCTAAAGAACAATAGGGAACTAAGAAAACATGCATATATTATTTGTATTGAGCGTGGCTATAGAAACTTTGATGATAGGTTTGCAGAATGGTAAAAATTCAACTTTTTTGTACCTATTTCTTTTGGCAAAACAAAAAATAGTGAGTGAGAAGCAATCATATGTTCTGGTCACCAACCCATTGAAGTTAACTAGGGAATTTATCTCAAGTCCTACAAAAATCCCTAATCTTATTTTTATGCAACAAAACGTAAGAAATGACTGTTTTGATGAAAATGTACTGGTCCATCAACTTTGGAGGCTTGGTGTGACCAAAAGATGAGAAATTTTACAAGTTTCTTATTTTTTACATGTGTAGTAGGCCTTGAACTATAACCTCATGAAAGGATTTTACAAAATGAATGGATCTGCTATGGTTTTGGAGGTTTTTTTCAAAACCCTGAAAGGACATTTTTTATGTCCTGTTAGGTTACCAACCTAGTGCTAAGGGACATTTGCTGCTGTTGCATAGCACGCTCAAGCATTCATCCATGCACAAGCCAAATGCTTTTTCCAAATCAAGCAGGAACACAAACTCCTCCCCATCCACTAACAATGAGGAGAAGCGGCTAATTTCTACCTCTGGGATGGCCACATCCGTCAGTGGTAGTGGCACTGGAGTGTCACTAGGGCCAGCCGCAACTATGGATTTCTCAACCACTTCCTCAAGACCCCTAGGGTACTCGAGCTGGTGTGCTTTTCCTTCCGCTGCAGGGTTCATGGGGATAACCTGCTGCTCCTTGGTGTCCTTGATAAAGGACCCAACTTGAAGGTGTGGTAAGCGGAGCTCCTCCAAATCAGGTTCCTCGCTCACCAAGAAGATAAATGTTGCAAGCCGAGAAAGGTACTCCACCCCCAACTTGCGCTTCTTGAGCGCTGACACCCCAGGGGCTTGCTCGTCCAAGTAATGGCCTGCATTGGTTGCAATTTCTTGGAATCGTTGCAACCGCTTGGCGAATGGGCGATCACCTTTGTGTATATAGCGCAAAAGATCGCAAGGCACCCAGATCCCTGCATGTGGGGGGATAGATACAGAATATTTTATGATGTGCTCCTCCATGAACGTAGAAATCTCCTCAAATGCATCCATGTGAAGGGAAACTGTGGCGTCAAGGTCAGGGAGACGAGTAAAAAAGGTGTGGAGGTCCAACTTCCCTTTGTCTTTGGTGTCCTCGAGGAAGAGGATGAAGCGTGACAAAGGGGTGGATGTGGGTACAGATGCAGAGGCTGTGGCAGCATCCATGTTTAGCCTGGGGTGTGGATAGAGAGTGGAGGAGCTCAGGAGTTGCAAAAGTGAAAATAGTGAATGAGTTAGGTGGCCCCCCTTTTATAATGTACCCTTTTTTTAAGACATTAAAAAAAAAAGGCACTTTCACCAAAAAATGATTTCTCATCCCAATGCAAAAAATTATATTCAAAGGCATGATTTGCCGAAGCAAATCATGTTGATTACAGCGGGGATCAATATGAAAATTGCAAGAGTTACAAAGTTATAAGATCGATAGCATAGTTCCATCTATCCCCCAGTCCTCCTCGACCTTTAATTTGTCTTCCATTCTCTTCCCAATCTGCGGACATTCATTACAATAAGCATCTAATGATCGACAAACCATGATGTATTGAAAATGTGGTGGAAGGATTCTCACCTTGTGACCTTGTAAACAAAATTGTGCTTGTTGAAGGGCCTCAAAACCCATAATAACCAAATGTTCTCGAACATTACTGAGAGTCCAATGCTTGTTCACTTGGACTGCCTCCAAAGCATCGTTGGGCATCTTCACTGCAATGTCAAAGCTTGCAATAGTGCCGTCTACACTCTGTAAGGGAGTCCACACTCCAAGCTTGCACATCCAACGATCATAGTGAAATCGTATGTACAAGGAGGTGCGGGATTTCAAATAGCGCATTCCAATACCTGAAGCTCCAACCTTACAACGGTACCGGTCCCCATTGTGCATGCCCTCCACAAAACCCCAGTCCTCTTCTAAAAGCCTTCCTAATTCCTCGTAATGCGCATCTTTACATACAAGCATTGTGGTAGTCTCCACAAATCCAAACTCTTTAAAAATGTGCACAAAACAATGAATAGGCAAACACCAGCTCAAGCCCACAGACCTAGAAGCTTTAGAGTATTTCAAAGAGTTTTGGACATCCATTATCATCTTTTGCTTGAAAGATGCTACCGACCACAAATCTGGGACCGGCCACTCCATACTTAATAAGGAAGTTACTTTGATGGGTTCAAGCGTTCCAAATGCTTGTGTAGAAGTAGGGACAATATAGGAGTGAGAATAGAAGAAAATCCTTCTTTGAACCAGTTTGGTTGGGCAAAGATGCGGGAACATTATTGCTCCAATATCCGCATGTATAGCATTGAATGTGCCGGAGAGACTATGTAGTGGCTGCTCCTCCACCAACGTGGATGGAAATATGACTATAAATTCATGACAAATGTTAAGTATGAATCCATAATAACATTACACTGTGATTTCACACCTAGCTTTGTATTCTCAAAACATGTACTTACAATGTGTTGGAAATCGAGGTGGTTGTTGCAAGTGCATGGTTGACATTGAGAAAACATGTTGCACAATGGCTATGGTTCCCTTGTCTTTGCGGTTCTTGAAGCCAAGGAGCTTTCCTTTCCAATGAAGATCCAAGTTTTCACGATTTCGCACACGATGAGGGCCAACAGCAGATGGTTGCATGTATACCCAAGCACCTTTGGTGAACTCTTGTGGCACCCACTCATCATCTACACCTCTAGTGTTGTGGCATGCAAGTGCTGTGACCTCATCCTTTGGTCGCCTTTGCGAAGTAGAGTTGGCCATGGTTGAGCAAAGCAAACTAGGAGGAGGAGAAGAACCTTGCTTGTTGCTACAATGTAGGTGTGATAAAGTGATATGAGAAAATGGTCAACCCTTGTGTCAATGGGAGGAGAAGGTGGAAAACCTTGCTTGGCGTGGCACTGGGAGGAGAAGGTGGATAAGCCTTGCTTGGTGTGGCAATGGAAGGTGGTAGGGGAGGAGAGAGGAGCTTCCTTGCTGCAACAATGGAGATGGTGTAAAGAGAGAGAGTGTTGGAGTAGAGGATGAGTGTGATGGTTGCAACCAAGGAGGGGTTGGAAAAGGGGTTCTAGAGAGAGAAAATCCCTTTTTGCCTAATAACTAATTTTGGGGGAGCTCTGGATAGCAAAAAAAGATTTTTTAAAATTTTGAATTTTAGGGTTTTTGGATGCACGTTTTGACTTTTTGAGATCAGAAAATGCTTTTTTGACCATAAAATAGTTTTAGGGGGGTTTTCAGAAGATGAAATTTGAGTATTGAAATTTTTGAAAAATTTCAAATTTTTGGGATTTTTTCAAAACCGGATCAAAAAGGAGGGAAGTTGGAGGTTCCATATGCCCCCCCCCCCCCCCCCCCCCCCCCCCCCACCTTCTCACTAGGTAAGAGCCCATTTAAAAAGTGTAAGACTACTTTGTCCCCCTACATTTTTGAGGGCAGAGAGTGTGTCCACCACCCTCTTCTCATTGGCTGGCCTCTAATTAACCTTAATCCCAAAGGGCCCCTAGAGGGTTCATATTTTTCCTAATGCCATGTGCATTAGTGATCCAACGGAAGTCATTTTTATGAATTTTAAAATTTCCCATTAGGTATGGGAATGTATAATGCAAAGGTGAATCAATATTATTATTCAAAGAGAATTTACAAATTGCTTTAAATATAGTATTTTCCTCTACCATGGAGTATTCGAACTCACTAGAAGATATCCTTAATTTAGCGGCATTTCTAATGAGGTTTTTACAAATAAAAGTGGGTGTTTGGGTTGACTTATCCAATCCACAAATGAAAAGATGAGTAGTAAGATAAGCAATCTCATCTAATAAATCTTTATTTCTATACCAAGATTTTTGATTCTGTCTATGATTGGGAAAAATGGCAGAGAATTCTCTCATAACTATCTTTGTTATAAATATATGATGTGCTACAGACTCATTGATGCACATTAATTTACACACTTTTGGCCAACAATCACATAATTCATTAATGATTGCTTTGGGATTCAATGGTTCATATGGAATATGATTTAAGCCTTTACTAACCACTTCTTTAAGCAATGGATGTCTACATATCTCTTGGTTTGTAGTTACTACATGGCAACCATAGTTATCAAAAGTTTTGAGAAATGGTTTGAATCTTTTTGAAGTGGAACAAATACATTCTACTAGTGGGAAAGAGAAGTTGCAAAAAGTTTCTAAGGGTTTGTATAGTAAGGTGGATAAGTTTTAGTGTATTTCCATGCAAACCCGATGTTTAATTCCTTAAATGTTTTGTTAATATTAAATTCTTTCAAAACCTCTTTAAACACAGTTTCAGGGGATAAGAAATCAAAGAACTTATTAACAAATAGGACATGAACAAATCTCTTACTACATTTCTTCTTAGTGGAAAAAGAGAAGAGATGATTAGCTTTTCTAGTTAAGAAGCGAACCTGGTCATCATCATCATTGAAATCCAAAGCTTTCGAAGTTTCTCCCAATTCCTCTGATCCACGAAACTGTCTTGGCTTTTTGGTAGCGGATTGCATACTTCCAGGGGTATAAGGAAGCCTTTTGAATGAGTCTTTGTTTTTACAAGGCTTAAGAATAGACTCAATGGTGTTTGCAATAGGAGTATTTACTAGCTTTGGGAGTAATGGAGTATTGGGACTATAGAGGAATAGGTCACGGGATGCCTCTAGCATATGCTCATGAAACCAAAAGTATACAATAAGAGCAGTTCTTACCTCTATGGGAATAGCTGCTACCCACCCAATGAATGCATAGACTTGTGCTGGTCCAGAAGAGAATGAGAAAAATTTGGGTAAATTTTGGAAGACAAACCATAAAAGGTGGTCTAGCCAAAGGATAGAGGCTGTGCAAGATGAGTTAGGGTCTTCCCTCTTGCATTGACATTTTAAAAAAGGTCTAAAGGTATTCCAACAATTCTTAAGGAATTTTTTTGGATCCTTGGATTTGTCTTGGTTAATGGGCCCTTTTGTTCGTGCTATAAGTGACAAATTAGAGCATTTAGAAGAATCTATATCAGAAAGCTTGATTTGGCTAAGCTCAAAAAAGAAATCAGAAGATAGTAAGTGCTTTGCTTGGATAGCAGTGGTTTTACAATTCTCTACAAGATCAGGGGAGATGCTACAAATAAGGGCTAAGGATTCTAGTGAGAAAGGAGCCATGAGCTCAAAATCCCATAGCTTGTGATCAAGTCGAATAGAGTCCAATTCGACTTGTCTAGGAGGAAGTAAACGAACTAAAGTAGAGAAGGCTACAGAGATGTTTTTAGAAGGAGATAAGTCAGAAGAATGAAAAGCTAGAGTAGACAATGCTTCTTTCTCTTCAGGGTCCAATAAGTCTAAATCCAAGAGAGGGTTGACAACTTCCACTTGAGATTTAAGCTCTATAGGAATAGATGGAATACCATTTATTTGTAAAAGCTTATTTACGATATTAGGTAGGGATGAAAAGTAAAAATTCAAATCACTTGAATCTTGGCAATCTATTAATGATAACGAGACTAATAGCTTATTAAATGCCTCAAGACAATCAGTGGGGTTTTTTCGTGATGTTACGAGAAGAGAAATCCAATCATTTATAGATGCAATGTTAAGGGCAGACAGGGTTTTGTTTTCACATGATAATTTTTCAAAATCTAGGAGTTTCTTATGAAAATCAGGGCCCTTAAAACAAGATAAAATGCATTGTGTACCAATGGGAGGAATGGGAATAGGAGATTTAGTAGCAGCATATCCAGGTTTAACCAATGATGGAATCCATTTCTCCTAAATAATACATGTAAACAGTTAGATCTCTAAACAAATTTCAACTAAATTGACACTTAAGCATATGATACTAGCTGACCAAAGGCTAGTTAGGAAACAAGGGTGTGTGTGTTTTATGTTTTAATCCTAACCACAATTGGAATCATATGCTTAAGTACAATTTAGATTGAAGTTTCAATACAAAATAAATTATCTTTATGATCATAAATTCCAAAAAAACATAGCATTAATCAGCTTTACAAAGATAAATTCACAAAGAAATTGGATTTTGTAGGAGATGCTTTCTGCCACAAGCATTCCTAGATAAGGGATGAGAGACTCACCTAAACCAACCAGACAACACATAGTTAGAATTAATCATGTATTGAATGGGTGAAGTGTAAAGCCCCCCTATCCACGTGTTATAGTTGTCACATCTAGCAATGCGTAGCAATCTTGCATTCTCCAATAATGAGGTAAATTACCATTGAGAGAGAGAGAGAGAGAGAGAGAGAGAGAGAGAAGGAGAAAGAAAAAAATAATCACCATTTAATAGAAATCAGTTTTTACTCCCAACAATCTCTTATTTTGTAATCAGACAAGTTGAGAACATCTTCTCAAGACATTGAATTCACAACAAAAATATTATTGTGAATATGCATGTATCTATAAATGTAGAGGGTGTGTCCATGAAACTTATAGATTTAAAACCATCACCACGTTTGTAGTATATAATCCCTATTGTATTTATCACAAAACCCTACATTTCATTGTATGGATGTAACAAATAAACCAATATACATATGCACTTATGTCAAAATTCCTTACCGTGTGTTTGTTTGTTTGTGTGTGTGTGTGTGTGTGCACGCACGCGCACATATCGATTAGAAGTATATTTAGTTATAATCTCTAGCTTTGCTTACTTACATTTGAATGAGTGATTGTGTGTGCACATGTGCACACACGAACGCACATGCGCACAGGATTTTATACATGTGCATGCATTTTTGTAGGTATAGTGTATTCTCAAGTGAGGGTGTGTTTTGATTTTCTTTTGTGTGTGTGTGTGTGTGTGTGTGTGCAAGTGTGCATGCGCACATACATGCACAAGCATGAATGTACCTATGGGTGTGTGAATACATATGAAAACATTTGTACAAAAATTGCAACAATTTCTTCACCATATTTAAAATTGATGACAAAATGATGAATTAAACAACACCTGTGAAGTTGTGGCAAGAAGTAATGCCATGTTGCAAATCACCTCCAAGACTGTGATGTCCAAGGGTACCTTGATGATTGATATAGTGCTACAATTTATACTTTGATTGGCTTCTCAACATATGTAGCTATCATAGAATTATGCTAAATTGAAAGTTAGCAAATAGTCTTTCAAGCTCTACTGTGTAGTACAACTCAAGCTTGTGTATACTCAAGGCTCTCTTGGTAGGCAGCCATCACTCTCTTCTTCTCCTTTTATCCTCATATGTCCTAAATCTGTTGAAGAGTAGAGTGACCTATTATTAGATACACCAATTTCTATTTTGCATAGAGACAATATTGTGAGTGTGTGTGTGTGTGTACATGTGAGAAGGAGAGAGAATGATAAAAAACAACAAAGCTGCAATCCATTTCCTCCTCTTTTAGCAATACCCTTTTATTTAAAAATCAATGCCTAGGAGAGAGTTGTGTGTGTGTGTGTGTGTCCAAAACTTCTTTTGTATGGTGTGCATGAGAGCTAGTGGGAGAAGTTTTTAGAGAGTAGGGAAAATTTTACCATCTTTCGTCTTTGTTTGAAAAGAAAAAGTATATGTGATGGTCCTACATGTTTCCTTGTCAATGCAGCCACTACATTTTAAAACAAGTGAAGGATTTTCAAAAAAGTATTTGGATATCTTATTTGTACCCTTCCAATTTGTATAGAAAGAAATTGAAAGCTTTCTCAAGGCCTTGAAGCCACTACATTTTTAAACAAGTGAAAGATTTTCAAAAAAGTATTTGGATATCTTATTTGTACCCTTCCAATTTGTATAGAAAGAAATTGAGAGCTTTCTCAAGGCCTTGAACGGCATCTAGTGAAAAGGTAGTTTTAATGAGCCTTCAAAATGCAAACTAGGGCCACCATTCAAATTTGAGGGTTGGGTGAGAGTCACACCCAAAAAACATTTTAAGCAAATAATAATAAGATACCCACCCAAAAAAGGGGGGGAGGGGGATCTCCTAACTTTGAGAGTGAGTGTGTGTGTGTGTGTGTGTATACATGTGCAAATATACTGAGCTTTGTAAAACATCAAAACCTAGTGTGTGTGTGTGTCTGTGTGTGTGTGTGTGTGTTTATTTGATTCATACTCTCACCATTTTTTGTAAATCAAATAAATTGATATAAGTTTAAAATTTATTGATACAATTTCATATAATAATAGTAAAAAAATTGGTGATGGTCTAACTCACTCTCTATAGAACTTGGGTATGTGTGCATGTGTGTGATGCATTTTTGTACATGAGGTCTTTTTCAGTTTATTGTGTGTGTGTGTGTGTGTGTGTGTGTGTGTGTGTGTGAGAGAGAGAGAGAGAGAGAGAGAGAGAGAGAGAGAGAGAAAGTTTTATTAACGTCTTCTTCTAGAGGCCGAAGTCGGCCTATGAGACAGAACCATGTATATATGTGTACCCTATGGTAACCAAAAAGGATAAAAGTGCTGAAAAAACTAAAGTAAAGTGGTACATACTGCTAGGAAAAAGGTGATACAAGGTTACAGTAATCCCCTCAAGGTGGGGTGAGTACATGTGTATGTAAAATGAGGCGATGGAGCTCTATCTCTAATGGATGTGTAGCTATATACTCATGAGATACAACCATAATATGAAAACTAGCTCCATCTGGTACCAAACTAGGGGTGTAGGATATCATGCATAGGTGGGTAGGGTGTGAAGAGTCCCTGTAGTATGGTGGCAGGGTCCAAGTAGACTCGCTGTATCGCTCTCTGTCTAGCCTGCTCTTGGTGTGCTCGGATCTGGTCGATCTATCTTTGGTGTGCTCGTCAGGTCTGATATCCCACAAATCTAGGTCGTCTCCTAGATCTAACCACCTCTCCCTGCTATAGAGTGACCCTCTCTGTGTGGTAGTGATAGGGGGTGCTGGAGTCGCTCGATGAAAAAAATCTGTAAGCTGGGATTGTCTATCTCCACTGGGTGACTGTAGCATCAGATCTCTATGTTTCTGAATCTCAAGAAGAAAGCGTCCAAGCTGTCTCTGGTCTCTGGACTCCATGAGCTCTTTGAGTGTAGGCTGTCCTAAAAACAAGGCAGTGTAGTGGCTCCGTATATCATGGTAGGCTCGAGAGCTGCAAACATAATACTCCTTGCTCTGCACCTCTGCTCTACATATCCTGCATATCCTGTGCTCTCTAGGGATATGAGCTACTCGCCCTACCTCAATCTCTAGTCTGTGTGAAGAGACTTGAAGCTGTCCAATGGCTACTCTAGTGTTGTGGGGCATATAAACATCCATGTATCTAGGCCTTTCGATGAAGCCATCCTCTAGAATAGTCATGAACTGATCCTTGTAGTACAACATCTTTAGTGGAAGATGCTGTCTAGGTGTGATCCATGTCTCCCTGATATATAGCTGCCAAACATCATGTTTGAGCACCTGATTCCTCTCCTCATGGGAAAGGCGAATGAGTGGTGATTCGGGGTTGTACTGAAGGGGTGGTAGCTACTGAATATCCAAACCATGGGTGTTGAACCATTGTGTCACCTGTGCATACCATGATCCACTCTCTCCAGACTCAGCTAGCTGGCGGGATGCCTCAAGTGCTCCATGTGATGTCTATCTGGGGGAAGTTGTCGCACTCGCTAGATAGAACATACTGTCTAAAAAAGAGCCTCTACTAGCATAGGTGGTGTGGCTAGCTCTGCTCTGATGATGTCATGTGGCACTGAGGGTTTCCCGTGTATCAAACGGGATAGCATAATAATATGTGGGTTCTCAACCTTGTGTCCAGAGAGAGAGAGAGAGAGAGAGAGAGAGAGAGAGAGAGAGAGAGAGAGAGAGAGAGAGAGAGAGAGAGAGAGAGAGAGAGAGAGAGAGAGAGAGAGAGAGAGAGAGTGATGGAGACAGAGAGAGAGGGGCATTGCATGCTTGGAAGAAGAAATAGGGGCATTGTGAGCGCTCTAGGAAAGCATTCGTAGAAGGAAAAGATTTCATAGTGAATTCATTTAGTTGTTTGTGTAAAAAAACTCGTGAAACCACAGTGGTTTGTTGATACTGTTGTTTTAGAAGACTCCACATCTCATGTGTTGTTGGAGATTGCCGAACTAGTTGTAGTTGTTTGCCCCCGAGATGAAGGACGATTTCGGTGAGTGCTTCAAGGTCCTTTTTATTACAAGCATCAATGCCTGCTTAGGTGGCAGGTGGCTTTCCTGCAACTATTACACCATGGTCTGCCTCTGTTTCATCAATGACTTTCAAATTGCCTGCTTTTTCGAGAACCATTTGGAGTCGTAGACTCCATGGAAGATAGTACATCGTATCCCATAAGATAAGTGGGTGTCTGGGTATCTCGGCCTCTTCACAAGACCATTCTCAATAAGTTGGAGAAGATGCTCTCTATAGCATTAGTTACCTGCAAAGGAAATGGGAAATGGAAACGAGAGGCCCCAAATGCAACCGCAACCGAAGGGTCCTGACTCACAGAAACGCTCCCAAAACGGGGGAGTAAAAAAACTGATTATGGCTATTTTTGAGAGAGGGAGGGAGAGTCAAGAGAGAGCTAGTTGTATTATATATTTCAAGTGTTAGTCTGACATATAGTTGTTTTAAAATGTACAAATACAATGAGTGACCCTGGTCGTAGTGTTAAGCTTACCATCATCAAGACTTTGCTACGGAGCACTGGACTTTTAGGAGAGGCGTTGACAGAGGATATGTCCGATTATGTGGAGATGGATGCCGTAGGTTTAGATGACGCCATCGAGATTCTTGGGAGGTTTAGTATGCCTGTACGTCCGGGAGAGGGTACGTCCTCCCAGCCACATGTAGGAGCAGAGGATCACACTAGAGCATTTAGGTAAGCTTCTGGAGTGATAAAATTGTAATGTCAATCTTCTTTTGTGTAAAGTACTCTTAATGTTGATAGAGAAAGAGAGAGCACAGAAATAGAACCCCAAAAGTGTGTAGAATACACACATGAGATGATGTATATATAGAGGGGACCTGGGTGCCATATATAGAGAAGCCATATATTGAGTAGCTTCACATATAAGCTCAACACCCCCGCTCAAATAAGGGTCCCTAACTGTGGATGAAAAAACCCTTGGGGGATCAAGGGAAAAACCCACAGCTCTATATACACCCACCGTTATATTATACAAATCATTGAATATACAAATGTTCATGAGGAGCTACATCACTCCTTTTACAATGAATATTTTATGAGGAGCTACATCACTCCTTTTACAATGAATGTTTTATGAGGAGTTACATTACTCCTATCCTATCAAATACAATAATGAATACAAAGGTTCAATAAAGAGGTGTAAAGGCTATCGATTAGCTCGTAATCAGAAGTGTCTCCATGAATCTGCTATGTAGCTTGTCATCACTATCGTATCACCAAACATATCTTCATGTTGTCATCAATATGACATCACCAAACATATCTTCATAAGTCACCAAGTTTGTCTTCATAAAATCAATTCTTTGATGAATCCTACATAGATCATAGACTCAAAAAAAAACATAGTCATGAAAATTATTAGCATCGTTAGTGAAATAATTTACGTTCACAATGCCATAAGAAATGGTTCGTGATGCCACTCTTTTGACGACATATATACGCACGAAAACATATGGTACATAGAGTATGAACGTAAAAGTACAAGATGCGTGATTACGTGATGCAAATGATATCTGTATATACTATATAAAACAACATTTATCAACGTAGTGATCAATGAATATCATCAAAGTATTAACAAAACATCATCATTGTATCAATAAAAATGAATAAATCATCATGGTATCAACAAAAAGCATCATGATATCACCGAGAATAACCATGGTATCAACGAAACAACATCATGGCATCACCGGGAATAACCATGGTATCAACGAAACAACATCATGGTATCACCTAGAATAACCATGGTATCAACGAAACAGCATCATGGTATCAACAAAAATCACCATGGAATTAACGAAACATCATCATGGAATCACCGAGAATAACCATGGTATCAACGAAACATCATCATGGCATCACTGAGAATAACCATGGTATCAATGAAATATCATCATGGTATCAACAAAAATCACCATTACCAAAGTACTAACAAAACATCATCATGGTATCAACAAAAATCACCATGACCAAAGTACTAACAAAACATCATCATGGTACCATCAAAACCACTATGGTATCAACGAGAAATTATCAATAAAACGACGAAACTATATCTCTAAAAGAATAATTATACGAGAATCAATGAACGAGTATATCATATAACAAAAGATCATGTACCAACAGTAGCTCGATAGAATTTGGACGATCATCAACTGCTCGACTGAATCGGAACAATATGTAACTGGCTTCTGCAGCAAAGTTACGTCAGTAACAAATATATGATTGATGAAGAAAAAATATAATTGAGAAGTTTTCAATCATGAGAAAAATCAAAAGCAAAAAGTAAAATTTTGCTTTTCAAACATATTCACAGTCCGCGATACGATAACCCAAAATCGGTGCAGAATTTAGAGAAACTTTCTTCTGCAAAGTTATAGACCACATCAATTCCGATGGCTCAAGCGAATAGTTCCTCATCGATTCCGATGCCTGCAGCGGCTAGTCTCTTCTGTAAAGTTGTAGACCACATCGATTCCGATCTCTCACGCGGGTAGTTTTTGCAAATCGTTTTCAATTAGCAGAAAAATCAAAACATAAAACGAAACTTGCTTTTCACGTATGTATGCAGTCCGCGAATGATAACTCAAAATCAGGGCAAAATTTGAAAAAACTTCCTTCTGCAAAGTTGTAGATCACATCGATTCCGGTCCTTCAGACGAGTAAATCTACAAAATCGTTTTTAATTAGCAGAAAAATCAAAAACAAAAAGCGGAACATGCTTTTCAGGCATGTACGAAGTCCGCGAACGATAACTCAAAATCGGTGATGAATTTGAAAAAACTTCCTTCTGCAAAGTTGTAAACCACATCGATTCCGGTCTTTTCAACGGGTAGTTTCTACAAAATCGTTTTCAATTAGCAGAGAAATTGAAAACAAAAAGCGGAACATGCTTTTCAGGCATGTACGTAGTCCGCGAACGATAACTCAAAATCGGTGAAGAATTTGAAAAAACTTCCTTCTGCAAAGTTGTAGACCACATTGCTTCCGATCTCTACAACGGGTAGTTTCTGCAAAATCGTTTTCAATTAGCAGAGAAATCAAAAACAAAAATGTACTGCTCTGATACCATGTTGAGAGAGAAAGAGAGAGTACAGAAATAGAACCCCAAAAGTGTGTAGAATACACACATGAGATGATGTATATATAGAGGGGACCTGGATGCCATATATAGAGAAGCCATATATTGAGTAGCTTCACATATAAGCTCAACACTTAAAACTTGTTTCTTTTGCTATCTTTGCTTGCTTAGGACCCCTATCCCAGGTACATCACATCACGAGAGTCAGCGGCTTACTCCTGATGTACCTCCTCGTACTCAGGTGACACCTGAGTCACAGGCTAGTGGCCGTCAGTCTTGGAGGTATTTCTTTTATGTCGATTATGGAATTAATATCAAGTAGTGTTTAAGAACTATCATCCTAACTGCCGTATATTTGTATTCATGTAGCTCACGTTGTCGACAGAGTAGCACGCCACCAGAGATATAGACTCGCGAGAGACCGCCTCAGCCACCAGTGCCCCCCTCAGTGTCCCCGCCATTGCCGATGCGCACTTGCATCGGCAATTTGGGTGTCACGTGCGACATCCTACCTGATGGGTCTATTCTCCCTCTTGGAGTCGTCTTACTCTTCAGATGTCGGATTGGAGATCTCTGCATGTCATATCTAAAGCAAGTTCATATGCCATGGGAGTAAGTATTAATTAACATCAAAAAGTATGATTTATAGTTTGTTATTTGAATTACTAATTGACTTTTTGATGCAATGTAGTGATCAGCTTGAGGATGACAAGAAATATGTCATCAACTCACTCGAGGCGGAGTATGGGACAGGATGGAGCCACAAATGGTTGCTTAAGAGAATGTGCAAGCTCATGGCTCATCGACAAAACAATACACGGTATGCATGAGAGAGAGAGAGAGCGAGCGAGCGAGAGAGAGAGAGAGAGAGAGAGAGAGAGAGAGAGAGAGAGAGAGAGAGAGAGAGAGAGAGAGAGAGAGAGAGAGAGAGAGAGAGAGAGAAAGCTTTATTAACGCTTCTTCTAGAGGCCGAAGTCAGCCTATGAGACAAAACCATGTACATATGTGTATCCTCTGGTAACCAAAAAGGATTAAAGTGCTCAAAAACTAAAGTAAAGTGGTACATACTGCTAAAAAAAAGGTGATACAAGGCTAGAGTAATCTCCTCAAGGGTAGGGTGAGTACATGTGCATGTAAAATGAGGGGATGGAGCTCTATCTCTAATGGATGCGTAGCTATATGCTCAGGAGATACAACCATGATATGCAAACTAGCTCCATCCGGTACCAAACTGGGGGTGTAGGATATCATGCATAGGTGGGTAGGGTGTGAAGAGTCCTTGTAGTATGGTGGTAGGGTCGGAGTAGACTCGCTGTATCGCTCTCTGTCTGTCATGCTCATGGTGTGCCCGGATCTGGTGGATCTCCCTCTTGTGTGCTTGTCGGGTCCGATATCCCACAACTATAGGTCGTCTCCTAGCTCTAACCACCTCTTCCTGCTATAGAGTGACCCCTCTGTAGAGTGACCCCTCTATGTGTGGTAGTAATAGGGGGTGCTGGAGTCGTTCGATGAAAAAAATCTGTAAGCTGGGACTGTCTATCTCCACTAGGTGACTATAGCATCAGATCTCTGTGTCTTTGCATCTCTAGAAGAAAACATCCAAGCTGTCTCTGGTCTCTGGACTCCATGAGCTCTCTGAGTGTAGGTTGTTCTGAAAACAAGGCAGTGTAGTGGCTCTATTCTGAGAGAGACACAGAGAGAGACAAAGAGAGAGAGAGAGAGAGAGAGAGATCTAGTTTAAATATTTCAAACTGAGAGGTCCCAAACTCAGCCTACCTTGCAAGGATTGGCTTCTCCCCATCGGCACTACGCATCTTGGACATTTATGGGTGCGCGTAAGTCTCTGAAAGTCATTGTTTTTTGTGTTTTTCAGCGCTCTGCACTTGCTGTTTTTTTGCGGACAGCAGTGGATTTAGTGGGTCTTTTGGATGACATCGACATTTCGGAGGCTTATACACTTCTCGAAAGTGTTTTGGAGGCATCTTGGGCTGTTTTCTCGAGTTGTTTTGAGGAGGAGTCCACTTGCGGTTGTGTTTCTGTGCCTATTCAATCTTGGAGTCTTGCATCTCTCATACGTGGCGTACCTTGCCCGCTGAGGAGGGCACTAATCGGAGTTTTCAAATTATTCCTTACGGCTTCTCCATGTTCCCCGAGAGTGCCAAGTTGGACAGTGCTAACTGGTCCATATGGAAACAAAGGTGCGTACTATACGTATGTACAACAAAGTTTGGGATTGGCTCGAGGATGCGGCACAGACGGTTATGCCTCACCCAGCGGAGGAGGACTATACTACTACACATGGAACAGCAGACGAGTGGCAAAAGATAGACCGCAAGGTGTTTACTTTCCGTTTGCTTAACCTTTCTGATTCTATCCTTCAGGAAGTCAGAACGGAGTCACATGCCCATGGTCTTTGGAAGAGACTCTCAGATCTCTTCATAGACAAGTCTATTGGCCGTATTATGCGATCGGAGAAGGAGCTCTACCAGTTGCAGTGTAGCCAATTCAACTCTCTCTCAGGGTTGACCCGCACGATGCGAAAGCTATGGGATGATTTGACGATCTGACCTCTACTCGGATGGTGCAACAACTCCTATTCAAACTTCTAGACAGGTTCGACTCTTTCTACCAGTGTCTCATTCAGTCAAGGTGTACCACGCAACCCACTTGGGAGGAGGCTTTCCCTAGCTCATGCAGATTGAGAGCCAAGCCGAGTTTTGTGCCGGAGGTAAAGGTGAGTGTTGGAGTCTCTTTGATTGCCTCACAGGACCCTGCCTTGACCTATTCACAGTCCGGGTGCTTGGATTGTGGATAGTGGTGGGACCACTCACATGACTCCCATGCGAGGAGTGGTTCAAGTTCGGTTACCTCTCATCACATCAGTACATTACCTTGGGTGATTAGTCACTCGATTCCAGGCTGGGATTGGGAGGATTCCAATCTTCCTGCTCTTCAGTAGACCCCAAGTATAGTGCGGTTGATGCGCTTTTTCGTCCCCGACTTAGCCTTCAACCTTCTCTCGGTTTCCTCCTTGGACACCTTGGGAGCTTTTGTCACTTTTGGGGATGGTAAGGTGATTATTACAGATGGTGCTACAGGTCCAATTCTTGCTAGAGGGGAGCGTGATGGCTGGTTATTCAACCTCAAGGCTCTACTCTCACAGGGCGCGGTTTCATCTACCTTTGGTATGCTAGGTTTGGCCACCTTAGCTATGCGATGTTAAAGCACGTGGCTAGGCATTTCTTGGTGGAGGGGCTTCCATCAATTCGCTCTACATCGACGATCTGCAGGGCTTTCCAAAGACAACAGCAAGCATCCAAGCTTTTGAAAGAGAAGCTTACTACAGAGCCAGTCCTTATTTTGCCGGACTCGAGAAAGTCTTTTCAGGGGCAGTGTGATGCATGTGGCAGTAGTATTGGTGTTGCGCTTATGCAAGATGGACATGTTATTGACTATGAGAGCAGGGTATTGAGAGGGCCAAAGCAGCTTATGCAAATTTATGCGAAGGAGTTGCTTGCCGTTATCCATGCTCTAGAGTCATGGAAGCACTATCTTCTTGGAGCGGATTTTACTATGCAGACTGATCATCAGTCATTGCGATATTTTCTCACTTAGGCGAAGCTTTGTGAGAAGCATTTGTCATGGGCCAACTTCTTGTCTATGTTTCATTTTCAGCTTGTGCATGTTGTGGGCAAGGAGAACATGGTAGAAAATACCTTGTCTAGGCGCCCACATGTAGCGACCGAGTTGGATGAGATGCAAGATCATTACAATACAGATGCGGATTTTGTTGAGCCCTATGACGCTCTTGTTCATGGCGAACATCTTGATTCCTTTTCTGATGTTTCATGGAAAGCTTTGCGTTTATCGACTTCTTCGACAGAAGGTTATGACAGAGAGTCATGCACCACCCTATTGACCTGTATAGACCAATTTTTGGCAGCATAACAACTCGAAACTGGTCCCAAACAAGTTCCCAACCAAGAACTCACTTGCTTCGACAAAAACCCTCTAATTCCAACTCAAGAAGAGCAACTACAGCTCTCTAGAATTGGTTTTTCACCTGTTTCCAGTCCCAACGCTTCCCAAAAGTGAACTCTTGACAATTGGGCACTGTTTCCAATGTTCCAAGCATCCATACGACTGCAAAACAATCCAAAAATGGTAATTTCAGGATGCTGTATTTTCTAGTTATGGCCTGTTTTTGACCTGTTTTCACCTCTCTAGTGTCCCTGTACTGTTCTCTATACCTTGGGCCATGTGCCCCTTGATTCTGGCATGATTCGAGCACAAAACATCCCCCAAATAGCTCAAAAGAAACAACCAAACAATGCTAATTTTTGTACCTGTTTGGCGAGGTAATTAACTTCACCTGTTCCTGTATAGGGAGGCTCTTGCCTCAGCAACAGAGCATCAAAAATCACAAGATTATACATGATCAATCTGATGAGCCAGTCAAAAAGCTCAAGAGAAGCATAGATGCCGATTGCACTTCAGAGAAGGTGATTCGGTTTTGCTTCGATTTGAGAAGGCGAGCGTGCCTCGTGGAAGATTCATAATGCTTTCCATGTGAGTCTTCTTCGACAGTTCATGGGAGAATTGCAGGAATCAACCCGAGTACAGTCCACAACCCGAGGTTGATGAGCTCGACAAAGTATTACACCCTGAGCAGATTCTAGCCCACAAGGAAAGGCGCCAAGGAGGTAGACTAGTCCATTGTCGTACGTCCAGGTGGAGATATTAATTTAAAAGATTGATCAAAGCCGTTATCTGTCTCTTTGACATATATGCCAAATGTGGTGCACTCAAGAAAGCATGTAAAATTCTTGAGGAGTGTGCTTTTGAACGTTGTCTCTTGGAATCCATTAAAGCATAGACTCGAAGTGAACGGAGGAGGCTGACTTGGTAGATACGCATATGATTTTAGAACTCTACCTAGTTTTGTGAGGAATACCATCACATGATGGCACTTTGGGAGCAGGCCAAGAGCATGGTGGATACATTGGAGGGACGAGGACTTTTGCTGCTCCAATCCCCGACGACCTTACTCCTGTGGGACCAGCAAAAGATTACAAGGAAGGTGGCCAGTCAGTCAAGTTTAATACTTTCCATGGTGGGATGGATGAGGTAAAGGCCTTAGCCTTTATCCACTAGTTCAACAACGCCTTTAATGGTGAGAATTTTGCAGAGGCTTCCAAACTTCGCAAAGTCACTACTTTTCTGAAGGACGATACGCAGTCATGGTGGAATGGCCTTATGAACAACCGCATTCAGCCGAGGACTTGGGTGGATTTCAAGAGAACATTTGCAGCTATCTTTATGACTGTGGCTTTTGAAGCAGATGTGATAGCAACTTGGAGTACACTTTCATATCTTGGTTGCTCGACTATGGAATAATACATATCAAAGTTTTGGAAGGCACAGTTGCCGATGACTTCGTTTCGGAATGTTACTCTTAAGTCCTGAGCAAGTTGAGTGATTTGTTATAGGATTGCCAAAGATACTCGGGAATCATTGTATCAAGTTCCGGGTTCGCACTATACATCAGCTAACATTGGTTGACAGGCTTTCTCTATGTATACCAAGACAGCCCAGACTATGGCTGATCTTGATGAACCAGAACCAGAACCAGAGATCGTCTTCGAGTAGATCCCGTCCATCTTCTACCAAACCATTAAAATGTATGGCTTGCTTTCTGTTTCATAGATGATGATCTTCAGGTAAAAATCGTCTATGTCGAAGATATATATTTTTGTTGAGATTTTTGCTATAAATCGATTTAACCAATCACCACAAACAGGACAAGCTTTATAGCCCTTCGTACATATCCCTACATGAGAAAAATAATGAAGGTGATTAGCGCATTAAATATCCTAGCATATGAGATAATTTATATATAAAAGTGCATTTACCTGAGCAAAATCCATATCCTGGAAAATTGTGGATAGTCCATGCTAAAATTCCACGAAAAGTAAATTTTCTCTGATCAATGCTTCTAGACATATCAACGACATCAATCCCTCTCCACAATTCTTGAAGATCATCGATAAGAGGAGCTAAATAAACATTCAAGTCTTTAACTTGTCGTTTCCGGGAATCAAGAGTGAGAGCATTAAATGTTCTTTCTTGATGCTGAGATATGGGGGTAGGTTATAATTGATAACTACCACCGGCCATGTAGACCATTTACTTGATTTCATAGAAAATGGATTCACACCACCCAATGCTACACCCATCTTTAAATTGCGTGGTTCTTTTGTAAAATCTGGCCATAGCGTTTCAATATGCTCAAATGTAGGACTATCCATTGGAATTCGCATTACTCCATCTTTGCTCTTGTGCTCTACTCCCCATATCATAAGCTTAGGTAGTTCGGGACTTTGAAACATATGTTTTATACGTGGAGCGAGGGGAAAATGTCTCAACACCTTTCTAAGGACCTTACCTTTCTTCTGTTTATAACGAGACGTTTGACATTTTGGACACGACATATTGTCCTTGTACTCACCTCTGTATAAAATGCAATCATTGGGACATGCATGTATAGAAGAATAGTCAAGTCCAAGACTACTTATCCTTCTTTTCACCTCATCATGTGATGTAGGAAGGATATTGCTTGTCGGCAAGAACTTCTGAGAGAGTAGTCTGCAAGTTGAACAAAAACTATGATCAATAAAAATCACAAAAGTACATACTTCAATAGTGCTGAAGTAGATATATTACTCCATCCAAAACGATTCTTAAGATTAAGTATAAGTAAGCTTGCACTTAGTCGTGTTAGCTGGCTTCCTGTGTAGATATGCTTTAGAGCTTCTTCTCGAAGATATTTCTCATTTTATGAATATTTGTACTATCATTTTGATACCAATCCTCAATAAAATCAGACATGCCATCGTCATTATCAAAGATATCAGCCCATCCATTAAAATCCTTTGAATATTGTTCTTTAAGTCTTGCATACGTGTGAGGATCACTTCTGCATAGGATCCTCATGCACTCTATAGACATGTGAGATACGTCATGTGGATTTTGGTTTGCGACATTATCAATGTCATAATCCGGAATCTGCATAGGCAAATAAGATTGTATCATTAGCATGTTTAGACAGGCACACACATATAAGTAGCACTTTTCCTTATAATTGAAATTGCACTTTGTTACACATGTACAAACATTAAAATAACAGACAAGACGATCATCACAATAAATCCGAGATAAAAGAAACAAGATGTAAATTAAAGTGTAAAATTAGGATATAAGAGTCCAAAATAACATTAATAATTTGTATACAATGAAGTTTTTAATCATAATTCGTTAAGGGTGCTCGCGGAGGTCTACGCCATCCATAGTTTACTAACAATTCATCACCAGCCAGTAATGGTCTGATAGCATTGACAACAATATATCGTGGTACAACCCTACTCATATGTCCTGGTTCATGACTATTCTCACCCTCCACAAATGTGCAATTGGTTCTTGCACTCATCCCTCGACTACTGTTGATTAAACCTGCTATGTTTCCTTGAGAGTAAGGTCTTCCATCAACATAGAGTCTTTGTCCTTCTGCATGTATAATCCCTCTATCAGAAAGAGAGGCTGCATTGAGACATAAACCATATGTGCTCATGCTCTGGATGTAACGAGCAAGCCGATGCCATGGACCCCATCCATATATAGGTCAACAAAAAGACATAAGGGTGACCTCTGAATGAGGGGGAACATGCAAATCCTGTGCAATAAAGAGACCTCGTCCTGCTCCACTGATGGTGGACGGAGCAATCATGTAGCGATTGCCCCAAAAGCTAAAAACAACTCCATCTAAAGGAAGTGATCCTCCCTGCCATCCTCCGTATCGCCTTCGATCGTACGTCTGTACTAGAGCTTGCAATGAGTAGGCAAGAGGTGATCTCCACTCGTCTCAGCGTCCAAATCAAGAGGTAGAGGCTGCCGAGAAACCTCGAGCTGCAACTGATAAATGACTTATCCGTGTCGTGTGCGAGGGACATGCGCACCACTAATAGTGAAGTCATCCTCCTCATCAGGTGAAGGAACCTACATATATAATAGGTTCTATTACATATCAATTTTTTGTTAATAAAATTTCAATATGAAAATAAGAGAGATCAGTCACATACCATAGGTCGATGTCGCTCCTCAGGAGGTGGTGCTCGCTCAAAAGTACCATAAGTCATTTGATGTGAAAAACACTCCCGTCTAGGTCTCCGATATGTGCCACAACAACGAGTGCACAAACATATAATAGACTCTTCGTAGTACAAATCATCATAAACGGGTTCATTTGCATCCCGATCACGAGTAGTTGGGGGGGTGGCGGTGTACCCTCTGACCGATCCGAATCTAATTTGCATTTAACATAAAAACAAGAGACATTTATCAAATGAACAAAATAAGAACTCAATAAAAGTAACATAATGTTGAAATCTAACAAGTCTTACAGTATACTCTAATGCTTATTCTAATGAAAAAATAAGCAGACGCTACTGTTTGGTGGAGACAAACAAGAGAAAGGCGTCTATTTGCATGGAGACATGCAGAACTACCGCAAGGAGATGAGCTTACGTATCACTTTTCCTTAGTAGAAGGTGTGTGTTTTTGCCAACATATACTAGAATTATTAGAAACTTATCTATTATACGATTCTCTAATGTATGTTATTTTATATAATCAAATCTACATAGGAGGCAGCACGAAAGAGAGTGGCTAGTGGTCACACATCTAGACTAGGCCAGATGGGACGAAACGGATTCGTGGCCACATTTGTGAGTATAGACCCTTCAAATTTGAACTTTCAAAGCTAATATTAGCGAATGAATTTTACAACAAGTCTTTGGTTATGTCTTATTGCAGACCAAAGACTATGGTTGTCCACCTACGATGCAGGAGATAGAGTACGCTACGTACTACGGCTACCGGGCTTTGTGCACGACACTTTCTGACAGGCCAGATCCACTTGTGAGTATGATTGTTTATTTTGTACTTTGTTTTCATGCACATTGTAATATGTTGCTATTTGATTTCACTACTAATACAGGAGCAACATGGCGAGGCCGATCCAGCAGAGGTGGCTCGACAGGAGGCAGAGGAGCGACGCCGAGAGGCTGAGAGGAGCGGCGATCCGGTCGGTCAGTGATGACAGACCTAGGGACGTGGTTTGAGATATCCATAGTCGTAGTGCCACGGGTGATGCTGATGGAGATGACATTGTTGGTCACCACACGGATGCTAGTGATTGTTCTGGTAGTGAGCACGGCTCATATAGTGATAGAGACTAGGGATTTGTTTGTTGTATATTTGAGGATGGAGATGAGACTTGTTTTCTATATGTGGCTGATGAGAGTAGATATTTGTTTTATATATGCACTGATGAGACACGTTCTGTATATGTGCTGATGAGACTCGTTTTGTATATGAGCTGATGGAGATGAGACACTTGTTCTATATGTAAAAACCACGAGAGTGGATATTTTTTTGGATCCCTAACT
Source organism: Adiantum capillus-veneris (assembly GCF_014529385.1). NCBI lineage: Eukaryota > Viridiplantae > Streptophyta > Polypodiopsida > Polypodiales > Pteridaceae > Adiantum > Adiantum capillus-veneris. The sequence goes on from NC_140944.1 coordinate 17,465,706, forward strand.
AAATTAAATCTTGTTGCTTGAACCCAATCTTGATTTTTTTGTCGTGCAAAATCTCTTGAAAATTTAAGTCCTATACAAGCACATTGAAACCAAGGTTCTAGGTGCCCCAACTGTGTCCATACCATGTCTTTTAACAATTCTAGTTGATCTACGTGCAAAGTTTGAGGATTTTAATGTGTTTGTCTCAAAATGTCAATATCAAACTTTTGTCATTATTTTCTACAAGGTCTATTCATTTTTATTTTAGCTTGTAAAGTCAATGTTTTGAAAACATCAACCGTAGTCTTACAAGGGTCCACTTGATGAGTGTAATTCTTGACCATGATAGCTTCCAAAATGCAAGATTATATTTTTAAAAGATCTCCTAGTTGATATGTTTGATCACATTAAGAGGGTTTTTTTAAATGCATTGTCTAATGCAAGTAGCATTTAATATAATTTTTTCAAAAAGGGACACCTAAGTGTCCTGTTTTGGTACCAAACTAGTGTTGAAACGTAGTTTATTTGTTTTTACATTAAGAAAAACAAAATGTGGCTGGTCGATGAGTCATTTTTCAAGTTTACAAATATTTTTCTATGTCACACTCTAATATTAACAAGCTTTTGATTTCCATAGCTTCTGCACAGATATGAGAATATACGATACTTATCAGATTCTATGTATCATGTACAAAGTCGGGTACCAAGTACAAAGTACCAAAGTATCGGGTCTGAACTATGAGGTATCAAATTCTACATACCAAATCAGAATATATGCTACGTACCAAGTACCAGATATCAGAACATACGTGGCTTATCAAATTCTACGTACCATGTACCAAACCACAAAGTACCAAGTACCAAATCTAACACTAAAATGTTTTCTTTGTTTTTTTGTTAATTTATTGATCCATGTACTTCAAAAGTGCACCAAAAATTAGCACCGTAGTTTATTCGTTTTTACATTGGGAAAAACAAAACGTGGCTGGTCGATGGGTCATTTTTTAAGTTTACGAATATTTTTCTATGTCACACTCTAATATTAACAAGCTTTTGATTTCCATAGTTTCTGCAGAGATTTGAGAAAATACGATACTTATCAGATTCTATGTATCACATACAAAGTCGAGTACTAAGTACAAAGTACCAAAGTATCGAGTTTGAACTATCAGGTATCAAATTATACGTACCAAATCAAAATACATATTACGTACCAAGTACCAGGAGTCAGAACATACGTGGCGCATCAAATTCTATGTACCATGTACCAAACCACCAAGTACCAAGTACTAAATCTAACACTAAAAAGTTTTCTTTGTTTTTTTGTTAATTTATTGATCAATGCACCGTGTGGCCAAGGGATACAACTCGCTGAGAGCTCACAACCTTCGTCGATTGGCGAGCTCCATAGTATGCAAACGTGCCCATCCGCGAGGGGGGTGCTTCTGCAAGCCCTAATAGATGTCCATCTTTTTAAGTCCAGAAGCGTTGTTTTTATGGTATGATCTATTTTTAACATGCTTATGATTCTCTAGTTTCTTCATAAGTGTTGGATTCTACGCTACGCATTCTAATATCCAAATCTAGTCGAGCATCAAATAACAAAGCAACAAGAGTGGGATATGTGTGTTTACCAGAATTCATCCTTGCCGTATTGAAGTAGTTATCTGAAATTCTTGCCGCACTGATTCAATCAACTTTCGCAAATAATAAAAATCCGTATAAGCAATCACGAACGAAGAAAGCGAGCGTGTGTATGTATGTGTATGTCAAAGAGAGAAGAGAGAGAGAGAGGAGAGATGAGAGAAGAGAGAGAGAGAGAGGAGAGAGAAGAGAGAGAGAGAGAGAGAGGAGAAGAGAGAGAGAGAGAGCACTACTAGCTAAACAAGAAGAGACAGAGAGAGAGAGAGAGATAGAGAGAGCACTACTAGCTAAACAAGAAGAGACAGAGAGAGAGAGAGAGATAGAGAGAGCACTACTAGCTAAACAAACAAAAAAGAGAGAGAGAAAGCTGGAGATAGATAGAGAGCAGGCTAAGATAGCAGCGCGAGCTGTTACAAGCTCGCGGCTATAAAAAATGGTCATTTTTTTCTTAATGTTCCTGAACTGCTGCTTGCAACGCACATTTTTTTAACAAAAATGAGACGTCCCATAAGAGACGATGCGTCAATGCTACAAGCGTGGCATAAGCATCAATAATCGATGCTTTATTCGATGCTACAAGCGTGGCATAAGCATCAAAAGGCGATGCCAATAGCGATGCTACATGCCACTGCTACAACCGATGCATAAGCGACGATAAGTCGATGCAAAAAGCCATGCTATGGTCGTGGCATATGCGACTTACAGTAGCGACGTCTCTAGCGACGCATCTGAATCTTGCTTAAGCGACGTTTATCCGTCGCTACAAACCGTCGCTAACCACCCCCTTGGCTAGTAGTGATGGTTACGCTTTTAAGTTATGGTTATGGTTCGTTATGGTCATTGGCCTTAAATCTCATGTGAGATCCTACATGGATAGCATGTAGGAGGCGTATACATGATTTTTTTTTTTCAAAAGTTTATGTAAAAATGATGGGAACTCTGCCGAAATTTTTGCGGGAGCACGGTTGATTTTGGTGCTGCTCACTTTCTTGGGCAGAGGGCAGGAACTCTGGGTGTGGTGGCTGTGTCCATCTTTTCACTGGGCACAGGCCAGGTTACCTGCCCTCTGTCCAAGAATTTTTTTCTGTTATGGTCGTCCATATCTGCGTCGCTATCTGCGTCTATAACTGCGTCCATATCTACGTCGCAAATAAAGCCTTTCCACGCAGATATCGACGCAAATAGTGACAGTTTCACAGGGACGTAGATATCGACGCGGGGCGGTTGATATCTGCGTCGATGACACCTTTTCTTGTTGTAGTGTCTCTCTCTCTCTCTCTCTCTCTCTCTCTCTCTATTTTTTTTGTCAAGAATGAAATTTTATGTTAATCAAGTGGCTCTAATTAATTTAATGATAAGATATCTTGCAATTTTAATACAAAATTTTAATGAAAAATAACAAATTTATGCTTGGTAATTTTTTTAAGAAAATGAAAAAAAAACACTCAAATTTGTAGATTTTGTCTCTAAATCATTCCGTGATAATGTTAGAGTCGATAATGGAGATTATAATTTCTCTCCCTCTTTCAATTGGGTATCATGTCAGTCTTGAAAGTGTGCAAAGGCAAAGTAAGAGAGCTTGTGAAGATAATTCCTCACAAGGTGGTCAATGTTGAGCCCAACTTGTAAAGGCTCGGAACTCCATTGACACAAATACGGAGCTCCTACCTGATGGGCAACATATAGCTTGAAGAAACTAACATACATGCTACCATCTTGTAAAATGTGGACGAACTTGACTCTATCATGATGAAAGTTGAAAAATGTGAGCTCTGGCCAAAGGGGTACCTGAGCAAATAGCACCAGGAATACATTCAAGGTGAGGACGCCTTGTTGAAGGATGGGCTATCTGGTCCAACACAAAAGTAATCCATTTCCCCGCTTAGATGGTGTTGGTAGAAGACGAGGGGGGTTCACTTGTAAAACAATCTAGTTTATGTTTTGCTTTAACGAGACGAAGCAGCTGCCTCAATTTGTGAGGTCAAATTGAGAACATGATGGATGTCATGGGATCGCTCTTGTGGACATATGGAAATCCCAAGAAAGTAGTGCCCATGCTGCGGCAGAAGATGTCGGCCATATTTGTCATTATTATTCTATTTTTTTGAAATTTTCAATCGTGTTCTTTACTTTTTGCCACCGGAAAATCATAGAGAAATAGCCAACTTTGAATGTTTTATCACCAAAGCAGGATCGGTAATAAAAGTGGGAAACGGGAGTAACTACGGAAATATACGCAGTACTAAACGCAATAGATCCTTGGCCCTTGGTAACTAGCGTATAGATCTACCTGAGAATATGGCGTTAACACCTACAAATTTTACTGCCAACTAATGGAGATTTGCTCAGTACTACACCTTAATGAATGTTTGGTTGGAAAAGAAAAGTTCTAGTTAAAATAATCCCTTTGCGTTTCACAAGAAGATTAAGAAAGTTTCTCATGTAGGAAAAGGGAGCCTTTTTCAGTGTTTTTCATACAATGCATAACATCATGAGCTTCTGTGAAAGAGGCACGGCATACCTAGTTAGGTACGATTGGGGGCAGACCCCCTCCCCCCCCAACCGGAAGGGGGGGGGATGCCGGTCCCCTACCCCAATGGTACTAACTAGGTATGTCGTGCCTCCCTCACAAAAGCTCATGATGTTGAGGTAAGTCATAATGTGGGAATTATTGTGAGAATTTGTCCAAAACTTCTTGTGTTTTAACATAACTAAACTCAAAATGTATACAAAAGGGCACGAGGGCGCAGTGACCGAACCACTGTTTAATTCGCCAAGGCAGAGATGCAAATTAAAGAATACTCAATAATTAAAACTTCGGCCGCATGCAGGCATAGAAAATACATTAAAAATCCAAAAGAGCAGGCACAGGCGTTCAGGCACAAATCATCATTATTAATTCATTACAATTAGAATATCATTAATCGTGGGGACATTAAAGCATGAATCATGACGATTCTGATGAGTTCGTCTTCTACAAAATTTTAGGGTTTTTGAAAATTACCATCACAACTTCAGGTCCTTCATCATCCTGACGCTTGGAGAAGGGACTCCTTATCGAAAGGTGGCACAGGGACGTGCATGATACCCAATTCAGAGATGGCCTTGCGTGGGGTATATTATAAGGGTTTTTCAAGGAGAAGCGCCTTCTCATGCTGGCCTGTAATTGAAAGCCAAGTTTCTTTGTAAGCAGCGCGGCCGACAACGTGTTGCTGGGGGCCTTGCATGTCAACAAGCTGCATCTGCATGGAACAAGCAGCACTTGGTACCTGAAAAAAAGCAGCGGCGGCAGACAGGTAGTACTGCTCATTGCCGCCATTAAAGGGCGGGTTTGCGGCAGAGCAGAGAGAGCGCAGCTGATCATGGGGAAAGCAGGCGCTAGAGGAAGAGCAGTGTAGGAGCTACATTCGGCATGCTTCTGTTGTGGCGCCACCTTGCAGCTTCTGTGGTCCACTTGCTCTTCTTCTTCTGCTGCATAGAATCGCTTCATCTTGTCGAGTTACGAGGCTCTTGATCACAAGAACTTCATGACCAATTTCTAGTTGGAAAAGAGACCATTATTCCCATAAAGATTACCAGATTCAACTGTAAATTGAAAGAGGTATTCCCTTTTCCAATTGAGAAATGTGTAGCATCTGAATTTCCATGTTGAAAAGTTTTCCATGATGTAAAATACTTCTAGGTATTTTTACCATAAAGAAATCAAGACTTTTCTTCATGCACGTGGTAATCTAATTTTCCTAACATGGAAAAATTAAACACTTCACCCCCAACTTGAAAAGTTTTCCACTTGGGATATTACAATTACCAATTGGGATATTAGAACTTCTACATGGGAAACTCTTTTTCCCATTTGGAAATGCTGGACAGTGAAACCATATAAAAAATAATTAAAGCTAGAGTCAAAATTAAGTTTCCAGTAGATAGTTCACATTTTCACCCACAAAGCATTCAAAATAAAGCAACCATGACATTACTTTTAAAGCCACATTTACACCTCATCCCTTAGGCAGTATCCCATGGCCTCATATACCTGCGTTTATCAATATATGTATAATAACACAATGAATGATTCTTCTCTTTCACCCATTATCAAAACTTTCTCTATTTCAAGCAAAACATAAATATGAGCACATGTAGAATGAAGAGACAAAAGGGCAAAAGGGTGGAGAATTTGGCAAAGCTTCATTTTTAATTTGATTAAAAATACAGAGGGCGATTAAATAGAAGCTTTAGTGGTAGCAATCCACTCCACATAAGATCTCAAGAGATCTTCTTGCTTTGATTTGCTAGTGCAATGTTTGAAATGTGACTTGTGAATGCTCTTCAGGTCTCTTACAGTTGGCCAAAGTTGGCCATACATATCATCTACATCATCTAGGTTCAACGCGTCCATTGCGATTGCCTCCATGCGGTCATTGCACAAGACCTCCTCCACAACCTTAAGAATTTAACAAACCAAAAATTAGTAACTTAAAGAAATGCTAGTTTACAATCACGAAGTAATATCATGTGGAGGTTTTACATTTCCTTAATCTCACCTCTTCATCATAGTTATCGTTGAACCTTTGGAGCTTTTTAACAATTCGACACAACCTTGTTGCTATAGGCATCTACACAAGAAAACCATTAATCAAAATTAGTCGTCCTTAAGAATGTCCAAACATTCACAAAATCAAATTACTAAATTTTCCACTCACTATGGGGTTATTCTCGTTGGCCATAGACGGTGAGATTTTATTGGAGAGATCACAAAGAGCCTACATATGGTCAAGAAAATTGATAAACTACCGTGCTCATAGCAACATTTGAGTTAATCACAGAGCGTACCTTCCTTCCACTAAGAGTTGGCACCTTCTTTTTCTTTTTAAGAGGCTCCTTGTTAGAGGTGTTCTAAGAGACGAAACTCTCATTAAGTACATGGCATGGACATAAGGATATTATATAAATTTAAAGCTAGTTTAAATCATAGTGGCAATGATTACCATCACTGAAGACAGGCTTGCAAACTTTTTTGTCGGCTTCTTGGTATTGTTTTCTTTATTCTATGAATCAAAGTTAGAATTTAACAAAGAGCACACACAAACCAAGTAAGAATAGTTTTTTTATCTGTTTTTTTTAGTGTGTGTTGGGGGGGGGGGGGGGGGGGAAGAGGGAGAGAGAGAGAGAGAGAGGTGGGACATGGGGGAAGAAAGGAGTGAAGCAATTTTCTTACACCTCAGGTCTTACTTACAAAACTATTAAATCCTATGTCATCGATCATTTGTTGACAACATTTATCCCTCGGCTTTGAATGTTCGTTACCACCCAAGCATTGCATGTTGAGATCCTCCCTTGTTTCATTAGACTCTGGCGAGCCGCTTGAATGAGATAGAATAAATATGTTTTCCTACAACATTAACAATCAACTACTAATATACATGAATCAAAATTCAGCCTTTTAAAGAATGATAAGTGCTAGATTGTTTTCAACTAAAAATAAGTCATTTGAAAGGGGGGGGGGGGGGGGGGGGGGGGGAGAGAGAGAGAGAGGCAGAGAGAGTGTCTAACTTTCGCTCCTATCCGCTTGTCTTGTAAACTGGTCCCACCTTGCTGCACAAAGTCCTCAAGACTTACATTATAGTCAAAATCATTTTGGATCTCATTAGAAATGGAGCCGCTAACAATTGTGCTTCTATTCAACTACTCTACATCTTTTGAAAATGGCCTAGACATATCCTAAAAATGAAATAAAATCCATCAGGTTTCTCATAAATCACAAAAGAGCTAGTGTTGTGTAAGGTTAGTGCTCTAGTGTAGAGAGAGGACACATACCAAAGCAAAAGAAAAGAGATACTAAATGGAGAAAAAAACTTGAGCTAATCTACTTGATGTTAAAAAACACAAAGACATGATGAGTGTCTTTTCCTATTTTATCATTTTTCCATTTTGCATGAATGACCTTTACATTTACACAACAAAACATGACTTACATAAAGCATGGACTTACATTAATTTTGACAAACACAAAGACACGATGGCTATCTTTTCCTATTTTATCATTTTTCCATTTTGAATGAATGACCTTTACATTTACACAACAAAACATGACTTACATAAAGCATGGACTTACATTTTGACAGAGACTAGAAATATTTTACTATACCACTAGCATTAAAAAAGAATTACAGAAATGAATAATGGTAGAGTGTACTAATTTGTGAGCAAACTAACATCTAGCTTTGACATTGTTCACTTACTCCATTTCCTTAGGACTTTCAATAAGCATTTTTAGAGTGCACACATGGAGTTAAGAGTAAATACACACACACACTGTCACACATTTATATACAAAGTACAAAAATGTGATTTGACTTACAGTAAAGCCATTTTCCATATCAATTGAGTTTTTCTTATTTTTGTAAGAAGGATGTATCACGCTAAACTCTTCAATGAGCCCTTTAGTTGAGTGATGTTCCCATGAGACACTCACGATGTTTGTAATAGACAATTCCTTCACCAATAACAATAGAACACTGTAAGAGTGAGAGATAGTGTACACAAGAAAATCTAGAGAAACAAACTAAGTTTTTAAACATGCTAGAATCATGAGCTCTTTAAAACTTACATGTAGAGCTTGATTATTGTGGCAATCTTTAGAGGACTCCAAGAAACCTTTATTGACGCAAGGATGTAGGACTTCGTAGCTTGCTTGTAATTCTCCCTGCAACCATGCCTCCTAAACAGAATCCATGCATAACTATTTCAAGATGACGTACATACATTTAAAGAATTGAATTCACTTTTTTTAATCAAATCACCTCATCACTATCGTCGAGGGCTATGACGCCTTGGACGAGACCCGTGTAGAATGCACCTCGAGGAGGCTCCTCTTTGAGCAATGTTGTCGACCCAATATTCCCACGAGGGGAAATTTGTGAGGCCTCAATAGTAGGGATGTCATCCATGAGTGACTCATTCTAAAATGAACAATAATTATATAGTGAAATTAGATCAAGAAGCAACCAATACAAGCAATACTAACAAGAAGTAATGAAACTATATACATACATGTAATACCGTTTGCGATTCGGTGTGGTTCGAACCAAGACTTTGATAAATATTGTTGCCTTGTGCGTAAAATCTACGCCTCTTTACATCCACCACTCCCTTTCCACACTTTCTGATGTAGTTCCTATGCTCCAAGACCTTCATATACACATCTTCGACTCGCCATGGCAATAGTCCAAGTTTTCCAAAGTCGAGAGGTGGAATGTGCTTCATATTTTCTTTAATGAATTCGAGAATTTGATTAGACTTTTCTCGACTATTACGGAGATTGATGGATGAAAAATCCTCTTTGTCTTGCCCGCAAAAACCCATTTCGAACAACTCTCTAATATTCACCATGCCCTTGTTGAAGGACGCCCATGCCTCACGGTAATATTTTATAAGAAAGGATTTTCCAACAGTGGAATACATTTCCTTTACCTTCCTAGGATAGAATATCCTATCGTATGTTATTGGACGTGCACCGTTAAGAGGGATTACTACATGACTTGAAATAGAGTCACTTACAAGATCTGGCAAAGTAGTTTTTTCTTGAGGTTGAAGATTGTATTCTAGAGCTTCACTTTGTGAGGTCATGGTCACATTCTGTGAAGTATGAAAGCTTGGTAATGTTATATTCTTTGGAACAAAAGTGGAACCACCTTCTAATACCCTCTTTGACCAACCTACCAAAGCATACCTATGGGCCACTGACTTTATGCCTATTTCATTCCAACCTTCAATAGTAAGGTATAAGAGAAGCTTACCATTGATACAATTGAAAAAAATAGGCTCTATGTACTGGGATGTACCACAGAATCTTTCTACAAAATCAACCACTACTGGTGTGTCCCATGTCATCACCTTATTAAGCTCAAAGTTCAAATCTGGAAAGCTGGAAGCAAAATTAAAAGAATCTCAATCAAAGTAAGAACTTACGTTCAAGGAAATATGAGCCGAAATCAACACTCGAGCAAATGCATGCCTGGCATAGCGTGTTTCAGAAGCCATCGTTTCCTTGAACCACTGTAGAGAGCTTGTAATACGGGAACTGCTGCAGAGAGCTCCTAATACAACTTGCTCGCTGAACCACTGGAGAGAGCTTCAACTTGCTGGCTGAACCACTGCAGAGAGCTTGTAATGCGAGACCTCAAGTGAGAGAATGTAGCCACCCCATGGGAGGTATGAAGGTGAAGTTGAGGGTGGCTGAGTCAATGAAGAGATGCAAATTCGTGCTCAATAAAGCTCAACAGGCTTTCAAGCTGAACCTCTTACATGGGGAATATACAGAGGAGGAGCAGAATGTTCAAGCTGCATGGGCGCACTCATATGCAAATACGCAGGGGCTATTGAATTGAGAGAGAGAGAGAGAGAGAGAGAGAGAGAGAGAGAGAGAGAGAGAAGACGCAGGTGCAGGCGGGAGATTAGCATGAGCACCAAATAAACCAGTAAGTGTGTGTGTGTTTTGGGGGGGGGGAGGGGGAATTAGGCGGTAATCATCCAGATTCCAACTATGTACTTGACCATGTTCGTGTGTGTGTGTGTGTGTGTGCGTGCGCGGCTTGGTGGGGCCGTGGGAATCGTCAGTGGCTGCATTACATCGTTACACGCAGTCTGGATTGGGAATCCTAAATCCTAAATATGGTATAAGCTTAAAGAGCTCTCCAGAGGAGTCCAAACTCCAGTGGTGCCGCCTGCGCACAGCCGCAGCTGAGAGATCTAGACCTAGCTTTCCGTGCAGCAGCAGCTTAGAGAGAGAAACTGAAGAAGCAGAAGAAGAGAATATTTGTGTGCCGCAGCTGTGAGAGAGAGAGAGAGAGAGAGAGAGAGAGAGAGAGAGAGAGAGAGAGAGAGAGAGGTGCTGGCCATATGGGCGGGACAAGGTGAGTAGTGGGACCTGGGTCTGTTCATGGCAGCAACGCACAGCCAACATTGATAGAAGCATGATGTCGGTGGCAGCTAACACCATGTGGAGACAGAGCAGAGTTCGGGAAAAATCATTTTTCAAACCATACAAAATTCCTTTCCTTGAGTTTTCCTAAAGGAAATTTAAAAAATAAGGGGTATTTTTTTGGGTTTTTACACTATTTATCTCTATTTTGGGGCGGAATTTTTCCTTTTCCCCTTGTACTCAACCGGCCTTTTTGAAAATTGGAAACGGCACGATATTAAGCTGAAACACATTTTTCCCGAACACTAAGATAGAGGGAAAAAGAGTGAGGATTTGAGGTGCGCACTGGAGTTTGCCACCTGCGCACAGCCGCACCATGGAGACTTGAGAGAGACCTGCTTCTTGTGATACAGTTGCTTTTTGACAATTTGTCCCTTGATTGGTGGGGTGGCCCACAATAGCGAGCTGGGGGGAGGACAATTTTCAACTTTCAGGGGCAGTTTTTCCCGCCCTTGATTCCTATTTGTTGATCTGTCTGGCTGTTGAGTCTCAATAGAGTCCAACCAGTATTCGGGAAAAAATCATTTTTCCACAATGCATATCCCCCCTGACCGCCAAATTAAAATATCCCAACGCACCAATATGCCTACAGCACACATTAAATTGAGTTTTCTAACCTTCAAATTGACGTTTTCCAACCTCAATAAAAAAGTAAATTGAGGCTTTTTAATCTTCAATTTTAAAATTTAGAGAAAAACCTCAAAATTTCTAATGTTTTATGCATAATTACACTCAACCTAGGTATTTTCATAGGACTACCCTCCTACCCCGCTCACATGCACCTGACTTGAAATTGGAGTGCTCGAAATTGCAACCCTTCCCATCCTTCCTCAGATATCCCAAGCTACAACTCAAAATAAGGAGACAGGTTACTTTCCGACTATGCACTACATAGCCAACATGCACCAGCTAGTGGGGATGCTCATTCGAAGAGATCCTTGCTAGAAGTTGGAACGTATAGTGTCGAGCTTCCAATAAGAAAGAAGTCATGAATCTGCTTAATGGCCTTATAAGTATCTCCTTCTTAGCCAAGAAATGCCCAAGAAAATTAAAGAATAAAGCCTCTAGTCTAGTTGAACACAAAGATATGATATATTAACATCGAGAGAGATGGTGAGCTACAATAATAGCTACGAGCTATGATATAAATAATGCACACTAATATGTACTATACATATAGTCTAGTCTGTGAGGTGATAATACTGATAGTACTGCATGCATTGTCTAGTTGAAAAATAGTGAGGTAGTCTAGTTGAAAACTCATATATGATATATTAACATTGAAAGAGACGATAAGATAGAATAATAAGTTCAAGCTACGATATAAATAATTAACGCTAATAATAAATATGATACATATATTGTAGTTGAATAATAATTGAGCATACAAGTAGTAGAAGGCTAGCAGAGTTGTTAATATAACCCTTTTTTGGGTGGATAGTGTACATGTTCTTGATATCCACTACATTGGGTGTAGATTAGAGATATACGAAGATAGTGCATGATAATAAGGTTTTACAATAATTATGATACCACATGAAATTATTATGACGATTTAATAATGATGGCAGTACTGCATATACTATTGTCTAGTTGGGAAGTAGTGAGATAGGATATAAACAATAACCGGGCCTACAATGATTATGATACCACATGTATAGATAGACAATGTCCATGCTTGTATATATAAAGCTTTGTATATACGTAGACTGTACATATATATAATTAATCGATGGACTTTCCCTTCATATTTCAATACGTGCAATCTATGAATAAATAATGCATGTAGGATAATAATGATGCATGTGTAGGCCTCTTGACTAGTTGGACACTCAGATATGATACATTAACACCGAGAGAGGTGATGAGCTAAAATAATATTTACGTGCTACGATATAAATAATGCACTCAGCTAATAGTTACGATACATATAGTATAGGGAGATAATGAGTTAGCATGTAACTTGTGAGTTAGAAGATATAAACACTAACCTACAATGATTACGATACCACATGTATAGATAGACAATATTAACATGTACATAGAATGTCAACTTATAGATATAATTAATTGATGGACTTGCCCTTCATATTTCAATACATGCGATCTATGAACAAATAATGTGAGGTAATAATGATACATGCATGCCTAGGCCTCTAGTCTAGTTGGACACTCATATGTGATATATTAACATCGAGAGAGATGATGAGCTCAATAATAATTACGAGCTACGATATAAATAATTCACACTAACAAATATGATAAATATAGTCTAGTTGAATAATGATTGAGCATATAAGGAATAATAGGCGACAAGAGTTGTGAATATAACCCTTTTTTGGGTGGATAGTGTACATGTTTTTGATATCCACTACATTGGGTGGAAGTTAGAGATATAGGAACGTAGTGCATGATAATAAGGTTTGGCAATAACTATGATACCACATGAAATTATTATGACGATATAATAATGATGGCACTGCATGTATTGTCTAGTTAGGAAGCAGTGAGACTAGGATATCACAATAACCTACTACGATGATTATGATACCACATGTATAGATTGACAATGTCCATGCTTATATATATGAAGCTTTGTATATACATAGGACTGTCAATTACCTATATATTATTAAATGATAGCCTTGGCCCTTCATATTTCAATACGTGTGATCTTTGATTAAAATAATGTATGCAAGATAATAATGATGCATGCCTAGGTCTCTTCACTAGTTGGACACTCAAGTATGATATATTGACATCTAGAAGAGGTGATGAGCCACATTAATTTTCTTGCGAGCTACGAGATAAATAACGCACTCTAATAGTTACGACACAGAAAATTCTAGCTAGACATTGAGTTAGGATACAACTTGTAAGCTAGAAGAGTTGTGATGGCCCTTCTTTGGGTTGATAGTATTGCACATGTTTAAGATGTCCACTAGATAGGGTGTAAATTGGAGATAAGAAGATAGTGCATGATAACAAGGTGTTGTCATCAATATAATTAATCTCTAACCTTCTGAAAGTATTTTCCAACTCAATTTGGCCAGTTTAGTATGGGGATAATAATAATACATGCTTAGGTCTCTAGTCTAGTTGGACACTAAGATATGATATATTAACATCGAGAGAGATGATGAGCTACAATAATAACTATGACCTATGATATAAATAATGCAGACTAATCATTACGATACATATAGTGTAGTATTGGATAACTATCTAGCATATAAACAACAAGCTAGAGTCGATGTGATACTCATTCTTTGGGTGGATAGTGTACATGTTTCTGATATCCACTAGAAGGATGTAAATTAGAGATATAAGAGGATAGTGCATGATAACAATTATGATAGGCATGTACTTATTATGACGATGCCAATGATATATGTTGCGATAATAATGATAGTATTCACGTGCATATATTGTCTAGCTAGAAAGTAGTGAAAATGGATATAAACCCTAAACCTACAGTATTTGTGATCCACATGTATAGATTGACAATATTAACTGTACGTAGAATGTCAATTATAGATAAGTAATTGACACTTGCCTTGAACTATTTCAATACATGCAAACTATAAAAAAAAAATGTGAGATAATAACGATACATGCATGCCTAGGCCTCTAGTCTAGTTGTAAACTCATATATAAATATATTAACATCGAAAGAGACGATGAGCTAGAATAATAAGTTGAAGCTACGATATACATAATCACGCTAATAATAAATATGATACAATATATTGTAGTTGAATAATAATAAGCATACAAGCAATAGAAGCCTAGAAGAGTTGTTAATATAACCCTTTTTTGGGTGGATAGTGTACATGTTCTTGATATCCACTAGATTGGTGTAAATTAGAGATATACGAAGATAGTGCATGATAATAAGGTTGACGATAGCTATGATACCACATGAATTATTATGACGATATAAATAATGATGGCAATACATATACTATTGTCTAGTTGGGAAGTAGTGAGATAGGATATAAACAATAACCTGGCCTACAATGATTATGATACCACATGTAAAATAGACAATGTCCATGCTTGTATATATAAAGCTTTGTATATAAGTAGACTATACCGATATATAATTAATCGATGAACTTTCCCTTCATATTTCAATACGTGCAATCTATGAATGTAGGATAATAATGATGCATGCCAAGGCCCTTGACTAGTTGGACACTCAGATATGATACATTAACATCGAGAGAGGTGATGAGCTACAATAATATTTACATGCTACGATATAAATAATGCACTCTAATAGTTACGATACATATAGTCTAGCTAGATGATGAGTTAGCATGTGACTTGTAAGCTAGAATATATAAACACTAATCTACAATGGTTATGATACCACATATATAGATAGACAATATTAACATGTACTAGCAATGTCAACTTATAGATATACATATGATGGACTTGCCCTTCATATTTCAATACATGCGATCTATGAATAAATAACGCGAGATAATAATGATACACACATGCCTAGCCCTCTAATCTAATTGGACACTCATATATGACATATTAACATCGAGAGAGATGATGAGCTACAATAACAGGTACAAGCTACGGTATAAATAATCCACACTAATAAATATGATACATATAGTCTAGTTAAATAATGGTTGAGCATATAAGCAATAATAGGCTAGAAGAGTTGTGAATATAACCCTTTTTTGGGTGGATAGTGTACATGTTTCTGATATCTTATACATTGGTTGTAAATTCGAGATATAGGAAGATAGTGCATGATAGTAAGGTTTGATAATAACTATGATACCACATGAGATTATTATGACAATATAATAATGATGGCATTGCATGCATGTCCTATTGTCTAGTTGGGAAGTGTGAGATAGGATATAAACAATAACATAGCCTACAATGATTATGATACCACATGTATAGATAGACATTGTCCATGCTAGTATATATAAATAATGTACACTAATAATTACGATACATATAATCTAGTAATTGGATAACGATCTAGCATATAAACAACAAGCTAGAGTTGTTGTGATACTCATTCTTTGGGTGGATAGTGTACATGTTTCTGATATCCACTAGACATGATGTAAATTAGAAATATAAGAGGATAGTGCATGATAATAAGGTGTGATAATAATTATGATACCGCATGTAATTATTACGATGGTCCCAACTATATGTGATGCGATAATAATGATAGTATTCATGTGCATATATTGTCTAGCTAGAAAGTAGTGAAAATGGATATAAACCCTAAACGTACAGTAATTATGATCCACATATAAAGATAGACAATATTAACATGTAAGTAGAATGACAACAGTAATAGGCTAGAAGAGTTGTGAATATAACCCTTTTTTGGGTGGATAGTGTACATGTTTCTAATATCCAGTACATTGGTTGTAAATTGGAGATATAGGAAGATAGTGCATGATAGTAAGGTTTGATAATAACTATATTACCACATGAAATTATTATGAAGATATAATAATGATGGCATTGCATGCATGTACTATTGTCTAGTTGGGAAGTGTGAGATAGGATATAAACAATAACATGGCCTACAATGATTATGATACCACATGTATAGATAGACATTGTCCATGCTAGTATATATAAACCTTTATATATACCTAGACTATCTTACCTATATATAATTAATCCATGGACTTGCCCTTCATATTTCAATACGTGCGATCTATGAATAATTGACGTCTGTAGGATAAAAATGATGCATGCCTAGGCCTCTTGACTAGTTGGACACTTAGATATGATATATTAACATCAAGAGAGGTGGTGAGCTACAATAATATTTTGGAGCTACGGTATAAATAAAGCACTCTAATAGTAACGATACGTATAGTCTAGCTAAATAATGAGTTAGCATGTAACTTGTAAGCTAGAAGGTATAAACACTTATAAGCTACAATGATTATGATACCACATGTATGGATAGACATTGTCCATGCTAGTATATAAATATTTGTATATACCTAGACTGTCTTACCTATATATAATTAATCCATGGACTTGCCCTTCATATTTCAATACGTGCGATCTATGAATAAATAGTGTATGTAGGATAAAAATGATGCATGCCTAGGCCTCTTGACTAGTTGGACACTTAGATATGATATATTACCGTCAAAGAGAGGTGATGAGCTAAATAATATTGTCGAGCTACGATATAATTAATCCACTGTATATAGTGTCGATACATAATTTCTAGCTAGATAACCTACAAATGATTATGATACCACATGTATAGATAGACATATCTAGAACATGTACGTAGATTGTCAACATATAAATTATAAATTAATTGATGGACTTGCCCTTCATATTTCAATACATGCGATCTATGAACAATAATGCGAGATAATAATGATACATGCATGCCTAGGCCTCTAGTCTAGTTGCACACTAGCTCATATATGATATATTAACATCGAGAGAGATGATGAGCTACAATATAAATAATTCACGCTAATCATTACAATACATATAATCTAGTAATTGGATAAGGATCTAGCATATAAACAACAAGCTAGAGTTGTGTGTATACTCATTCTTTGGGTGGATAGTGTACATGTTTTTGCTATCCACTAGATAGGATGTAAATTAGTAACTATGATACCACATGAAATTATTATGTCGATATAATAATGATGGCACTGCATATACTATTGTCTAGTTGGGAAGTATTGAGATAGGATATAAACAATAACCTGGCCTACAATGATTATGATGTTGAGCTATATAGTGTTGAGCTATGTATAATATCTCTATATATAGCACCCTGGTCCCCTCTATATAAACTTATCTCGTGTGATAACTTTACACACTCTTGGGGTTTGCAAATATTGTGGAGCCGTCTCTCTCTCTCTTTTCTCTCTCTCTCCGTCTCATCTCTCGTCTCCCTCGTCAACATGGTATCAGAGCTTCAACTTCATGCACGGCTCTAAGAACTAGAAAGTAGTTCTCGACAAACTCTACCACAGATGACGGTTCTGTAAAGAACGGGTGGATCACTACGAGGATGACTATGACGAGCTCGCAGTCACCATGGCCGTCGATGTCAGGTGCACTCTTGTCTATAATTAAGGTTGCAGAAATCTGGGTGTTCTCAACCCATGAGATCATCTCCGGCGAGCCAGAAAAATGTACAACGTTGTGGAGAAACCTACACTCAGCCAGACTTTCATACTGGTAGTTTCACACTGTGTCCGCATAACGGCCTGATTTTTGCTTGCTCACTTTATTTGGAAGCACACTTAAGCCTATCCTAAGTGAAGTGGGCGCTCAAAAAGTCGCTGCAAAAGAGGCGTGTGAGACGAAGCAACAGGTTGTGTCATAGCGCAAGGCAGGAAGAGGTGTATAAAGAGGCCTATTGAAAGATCTTGCAACCGATTTCCCAACAATTTGCACCAAGAAAAATGTTAATGCATATGTCGTGGTCTGCAGAGCACCATGCTGCAACAGCAATCGCAAGATCTAAGATAAGTCATATTTTTGTTCCTCTCAAGAGAACGTTCTTATTTATTTTGTTTAGAGGATAAAGATCATGTTGCAAGGGGGTTCACGTTGTCGGGGGATAATTGTGCGAAAGGTGAGCCGGGAAGGCACCGGGCCCCTGGCTGTGAGAGGTGCTTTCCAAGCAAGGTGTAGCAAATACAATTTATCGACAACAATATTTAAAACAGGTAATTCCCAGTTAATTGACAAAATACATGATTAATCGATCACTAATGGAGCTTAAATGCTCTTTACAAGAAGAAATCCTGGCTAAAAAACAGGTGCTAAACAAGAGAATTGATGGAATCCAGCTTACTCTGCCTTCTGCTTCCTGACTCGAATGGACACTGTTAACAGTTTGAGATTAGGCCTTGTTCCGGCTATGGAGACTCGGATATGGAGATTAAGAAAATCTCGATTATGAATGGCTTAAGGCTATGGAGATTAAGAAAATGGAGCTTCCGTTATCCAGAGCTTAAGAGTATAGAGCTTCCGAGCATATTAGGCGGCTAGAAGAGCATAAGATTATGAGGAGGATTAGATTAAGAATTTCCGGCTATGGAGGTTCGAAGATTATGCTTAAGAGTTTAAAGCTATGGAGCTTCCCCGAAGATGGAGCTTAAGAGGAGAGCTTCAGAGAGCTTTTGAGATTATGAGAAGGAACCCCCTCAAGATGATGCCCTCAAGGAAACCGTTGCTTTTCTTTATATAGTTGCATGGGACCCCCCCTTTTGCTAAATTCGGCTCACCCATTAGCGACGTCGCTCGGTAGCCACTCTAATGACATGGCAGGGCCGTTTTTCGACTAGCGTGAAAAGCTGCGCGGATGGTGCCAAAATCGTGCGTGATGGATTTTTGAGCGTTTTTCTCTTCTGTGTCGAGCTCGCCCGACCACTCTAGCGCCCAGCGCGATTGCTTCTTCGTCTTGCTGCGTCTTCTGCGCGCTGCCGCCATGCCATTCTCTTCTTTCTTTTCTCCCCTCTTCACACTTAATTTCAAAACCCTTTTGGTTTTAGGTGGCCACCCCATGGGCGGGCGACTTTTGGGCCTTGGGACGTTGGGCTTGGAGGGGTTTAATACCCTTGTAGGGCGTCACATTTGACATACATGTGGGCAAAGGCAATTTCAAGCACAACAATTAGGCGGTCGGCCTTCGTAATGGCATCACATTTGGCATATTTGACATACATGTGGGCAATGGCAATTTCAAGCACAACAATTAGGCGGTCGGCCTTCGTAACGGCATCACATTTGGCATACAAATCGGCCAAAAAGCTCGGGACTTCGTGTCCGATACGCATGTCGACCGAAGCTTTGCCAGGCTTGTTCATTGGCGGCCATAAGCATCGTAAGGGAATCACATTTGGCATACATATCTTTAAGCTGCAAATACAAGTGATTCCATTGAAGCAAGGGCTTTCCATCACATCCGATAAAAATGTCAGAGTTACTTTCTTGTCAGCCAGGTATTACCAATACGACCACTGCCGGCCAAGCAGCATCAAACGACATCCCGGTCATGAGACTCATCAAGCTATTTTTGCTCCCGCATCCCAACCCTGGACAATAAACAAAACTTTCGGCCGAGACACCAATCGAGCCGACCAGGGCGGTTCGAACCCGGCCCCCGATGATACTTAATTTGACCATATCTTGCCAACTGAAACCCCGATTGACGAACTGAAAAGATCGACATGCTCCTGAAAGTGAGCACTTCGGACTCATGCATTCCTATCACCTTTGACCTTTTATTAGCAGATGCTCAATCCGGTACAGATCTGCTATTGACTCAACTTAAAACTGTCATAACTTCTTACCCGTAGATCCTTTTGACAAGCCATAAAGACTGTCCCGTAGAGCACATTGAACACTGCAGTCCTATGGCACAATACCCCGTCCGTGTCCACTTCAACCATACCACTTTTTAGCATTATTAGAGCATATTTTTGCCCTTTCAGCCGCATTTGAAATACATTCAGCATTGAACTCAGCCTGCAATCAGCCCTTGATCATTGTTCATTAAACACATAAGCTTCAAACAAACTTAATGTGCATTTTCCTGGCATCTTTCTTTGCTTGGGAGAGGATCTGCACGACATCCACCCCCTCTGAACTTGCACAGCCTCCGGTCTGTGCCAACTGTACTTCAATCTGCATCTGTTATAGGTTTAGGTCCTTGCCATCATCAGACTCATGCAACTGGTAAACATATGAAAAATAAACTAAGGCTTACACCGTCTATCATCAATGTTCTAGCTTCATCATTAGGTAGCTACCATCAAAAATCTCTGAATCACATCTGTTGTATCTTCAAAGCATTCAATCATGGATAACTTGTTTAGTGAACCCCGCCTGACTCAAGTGCTCCGGTTTAGTGAACCCCGCCTGACTCAAGTGCTCCGGTTACTTATGCACACGGCTTGACCATTAAGTTCTCTTAAGGGAACCCTGTCAAGCTCAAGTATGTCTTACTCTGTTTGCACATGGAATGGCCGTCAAGTCATTTACCTCAAGTTCTGTTAGCAGAACCAACTCAAAAGATGTGAAGATACTTCATCAATTGTCCAAAGAAGTCAGCTCGAAGCCAGCCATGTAATCTTATTGAATGCCTAACCAAAGCTATTCTGACTTAGCATAATCTAGAAAACAAAACCTTGTACCATGCAACCTGCTACATTAGATAGCTGGTACTCTTCAAATTTGCAACTGGCACTTTAGTAGCCCCCGGGATGAAACGGGAAACCAATCATTTGACACATTGTGAGCCTTCATCTAAAAATTTTGCTCCATGCTCCAGGATCATAGGAAAAATACAAGAATTTCCAATCAGTATAGCATAAACATAAATTAGCCCTCAAATCTTCATACAAACCGCCTGGATCATATGGCATATAAGTCCATTGCCTAGGACCATGCATATATTTGTCACCTCCTGGGTCAAAAGCTTGCTCAAAATCCCCTACATCATAAGGTAACATCAGATTCCATATAGCATCATGTAGCATCAGATACTACCATATCCCCTGTGCAATTGGCTCATCCAATTGTCGATCATCAATCACAGGTAAAAGCATTGGTAGTGCACCTTCACTCTCATTAGTATTGGAATCCCAATCATGCATACCTGAGGACATCAAGTCTCTAGTAAAATCCTCTTCATTAGGCTCAAAGGATGCATCTAAAAACATTTCTCTATCTCGTAGAGGCTCAAAATCAAGTAGTGCAGCATCTAACAACTGCATAAGGTCATCATCTACTGTATCTGAACAAACTTGCTCATGCATGAATCCAGATTGATCGATATCCTTAGCATCTGTGTTTGAGAATCCTTCTAAAGCTTTATCCAGTAAGCACATAAGATCTAGGTCCACCGCTAGAGAAGGTTCCTTCATCTCGCACATCTCGGGCTGCTGCAGAAAACCAAGATTTTCACATATGACATGCATACTAAATGTATCTACTATAAATTTCTCTTCAAGTCTTGCGCCCTCATCCACATATCTTTGCACTTCTGTAGCACAAAGTTCAGCATGCCCATTGAAAATTTCATCTACTGCCCTGTCTGTATCATCGGCACAATGAAACCAATCATATTCATCAACAAGAGATGGCACTTCACTACGCACCCCCTCTGAATCAGCATCATCAAGGTCATGATCATTCTGTCATAGTGTGAGCCATGTGTCACAAATTCTTGATAGAGAGGAATTTTTCTCTCTCTCTAAATCAATATCATCAAATTCAGGACCAGTCTGCCAGATGTGTAGCTCTAGGTCACAGAAACTTATCACTGATCAGCCCGACCTTTACAAGTCAGCAAATGCAAGCACATAATCTTTTTTAGCCAAGTCCTCAAAATCTGGTACATCCAAATTCGATAAATCTGGTATACCAAAAACCATGGTCATGCTGCTCTCAACAGCAGCCCTGCTTTGACCTCTGACATTTGCATCATTAATCAACCCTTTGGCAAAACCTGTACCCACCTCTATGATAGAATCTGTACCAGAAAAACTTTGCTCTGATTCTGAGTCAGTAACAAACGTATCAGTTGTAACCGAATCTTCATGCATGTCTACTTGAATATGGCTGCACTCATTCACCTGTACGATTTTCTCTTGAGCTTTAGCCACTTCATTGTTTTGATTTCCTGATCTCTTTTCCTCCTGTACTACATGTATATGTTTTAGGCAAAAATCAACTTCTGTATCTTGAAGCTGTAAAGACTCACCCTCAAAGGCTTCTACTTCATGTACGGCATCTGCAAGACCCAACTTTGCATACACGGCTTTGACTATGTCTTCATCATTAGCCTGTAAGAAGGTAGCATCCTGCACAATAAACTCATCAATCACAGCTTCTAACTGTGATCGTACTTGTCCTCGGATATCTGCGTAGTCCGGTAGACTTAATTTGTACTCTTTTCCTGATAGCTTTCATACTGCTCATAACTTACTTGCACAATAACTTCTTTGAAATACTCCCAGTTTCCGCTGCAGGCTCTGGTAACCTCTTGAATCTGCTCCTTCACATCTGAACTCACTAACTGCTCAAAATATTTGACCATCAACTCTTCTGGTATCCCTGTTACCTTGGTCTCTAGCTCAGCCCTCTGGATCGTATCCATCACAGAGTCGTCTCTCGTCGTATACTGCATCCAAAGCTTCATCGATTTGATTTTTCTTCTTTACGGTCTCCACTTCAAGCAGAGATCCTTGAACCAATTGAAGCATCTTCGAAAAATCTGGAACTGATGACTTATCATCAAAACCGTTTGCACTTAATTCTGCAATCAACTTCATCATCTGCTCTAACGGCAATCAAACTTCATCTTTGCTCTAAAGTTCTCCATCTTTACCTCCCACCCCGGCTCGTTTCGCGTCGGGTTCACCAAGAATGTCGGGGGATAATTGTGCAAAATGTGAGCGGGAAGGCACCGGGCCCTGGCTGTGAGAGGTGCTTTCCAAGCAAGGTGTAGCAGATACAATTTATCGACAACAATATTTAAAATAGGTAGTCCATTTAATTCCCAGTTAATTGACAAAATCCATGATTAATCGATCACTAATGGAGCTTAAATGCTCTTTACAAGAAGAAATACTGGCTAAAAAAACAGGTGCTAAACAAGAGAATTGATGGAATCCTGCTTACTCTACCTCTGCTTCCTGATTCGAATGGACACTGTTAACAGTTTGAGATTAGGCTTTGTTCCGGCTATGGAGACTCGGATATGGAGATTAAGAAAATCTCGATTATGAATGGCTTAAGGCTATGGAGATTAAGAAAATGGAGCTTCCGTTATCCAGAGCTTAAGAGTATAGAGCTTCCGAGCATATTAGGCGGCTAGAAGAGCATAAGATTATGAGGAGGATTAGATTAAGAATTTTCGGCTATGGAGGTTCGAAGATTATGCTTAAGAGTTTAAAGCTATGGAGCTTCCCCGAAGATGGAGCTTAAGAGGAGAGCTTCAGAGAGCCTTTTGAGATTATGAGAAGGAGCCCCCTCAAGATGATTCTTCTCCCCCTCCTCAGGGTCGTTTTTCTTGCTTTTATCTTAGCCTCCCCTTTGTTCCATGGGGCATGCTTTTCTAAAAATGGCAAGGCACCCATTAGCGATGTCGCTAATGGGTCCGGCCTCCTGCTGACGTGGCAGGCCGTCGGATGCCCATCACAGTTTGTAGCCGCAGTAGCACCAAATCCGATTGCGAGGCACTTCTGAGTGTTTTTCGTTTCTTCAGCGCGCTCATCCGGGCCTTACACCGCGCACTACGAGTGCATCTCCCTCCTCTGCGCCTTCGCCCCTGGTCTTCACGCCATGGGTCTTTTTTTTTTTTTTTTCCCTTGCTTGGCTTCACACTTTCTTTAGTTAAGGCGGCCATTGGCTTTTGGCCTTGGACGGCTGGCCTTGCTTTGGGTGGAGGTTTTATGCCCTTGTAGGGCACCACATTTGACATACATATCGGCAAAGCATTGCCAGACACAATCATTTCGGGCGGTCGGCCTTCCTAAAGGAATCACTTGTAGAATACAAATCAGCAAAGGCACTTCCAAACACTCTGCAGCCTTGTCACCTCCCAATCGGCATACATACTGATTAAAGTATTTCCATTAAAAACATCTCTGTGCAGCCGCCACCTTTGCATACATATCGGCGAAGCTCTGCCAAATTACTCAGTTTTCTACAGCAAACCATAGCAGTGTTGGCACTCCAACCGAGTGGACCGACTAACGTGGACTCGGCCCCCGGTAAATGTTAAACAATTAATAATTCGATAACCATAAGTCCAATCGATATATCTCTGATCTAAAAGACCGACATGCTCCACAAAGCGAGCACTTCAGCCTAGTGCATTTACTTCATTTCTATCCCTCAGCCGTTGTTGCCCAACCCGGCACGGATCTGCAATTGACTTAAACTTCGAACTGCCATAACTTCTTCACCGTAGCTCCAATCGATGAGCCGTAAAGACAGGCCGGTAGAGCACATCGAGAATTGCATTCCTATGGCACAATACCCCATTCGTGTCCACTTCAAGCATACCACTTTTTAGCATTATTAAAGCATATTTTTTCCCTTTCAGCCGCATTTGACATACATTCAGCATTGAACTCGTCCTGCAATCAGCCCTTCATCATTGTTCATTAAACACATAAGCTTCAAACAAACTTAATGTGCATTTTCCTGGCATCTTTCTTTGCTTGGGAGCGGAGCTGCACGACAGCGTTTTCGATAGAGAGAACTGCTTCTACCGTGACTCTTAGGAACTCTAGTTCAAGGAAACTCTTCCGTGCTAATCCAAATTAGGGTAGAACTTGCCGAGGATAAAAACACAGTAGCAAGCGTAGCGTTAGTAGAGTGACCTTAGCCTTCTTGTACACTATATTCTTAATTTCTTGCATATTCCATTTTGAAGATTGAAAGGATATCATCTGTGTTTTGTGAAGGGACTGCAACAGAGAAACAGAATGCTATTTTTATTTTAAAGAAATACAAAGATTTATAAATATGTATATATATAATGAGGAGCGTGCATATACTGCCGGAGCTTTGTATAGCGTATGTTGCGTTTTATCCTTAGAATCCTCCTAGCAGCTTGTATTTTTGGAGTGGCGAGCGTGCATACAAGCGTATGTTACGCTTTATACTAGCACATGGTGATCAATAGCCGATTAATTTGTATATTGAGGTGCTACGCAATCGCGGCAAGTCTATTATTAGCATCCTTTGACAAGTCTATTACAAGCGTCCTTGTCCTGCAAGTTATGATGTCTTGCCATATTGAGATTGTATGTTTGGACGTCAGAACATGTAATTTGTTGCTATTGATCTTGTTGCAATTTGTCATAAATATTTCACGTAATTTTATGATCGTCTTATGGGACTGTATACTAATGTGTGTGATAGTTTTCCTTTGACATTATCTACTAACTAATCATTGTCTTGAGGTTTTACAGATTTTGCACAAAACTAGCGTCTCCGATCTCATGGTACGTAAAGCCACGATGATGATTACTATTTTATAGTTTTTATTTAATTTGAGAAAAAAGTCTCTGATGCCATGCATGGTATGTAAAGCCATGATGATTGAAATTTCAAAGTTTTTCTGAGCGTCTCTAATGCCATGGTGAATACCGTGATGCCATGGTACGTAAAGCCATGATGAGGATTACTATTTTACAGTTTTTATTTGATTTGAAGAAGACATATATGATGTCATGGTACGTAAAACCATGATGATTTCTATTTCAAAGATTTTCTGAGCGTCTCTTATGTCATCGTCAATACCGTGTTGCCATGGTACGTAAAGCCATGATGATGACAACTACCAGTTGTTGAGATCTTGGGGGCCCCAATATGTTCATTACATCTTGGCTTTGTATATATGTGTGCACATGTGATTACATTGATATTGCATTTGTTTCTATGTCATCTGCACATATGATTGCATCAGCATTACGTTTGCTTCTATGTCGTCTCTAGAGCAGTGTCGCAAACCATCTCTAAGGACAATCTGATGTGGTTATTTCTAACCTTCGCATCTCGATATGTTTCTTGAGTTGATATTGTTTACAGGATGAAAGTCATGTCAAGTACTGTGTATAGAGGTTCAAAGATATTCAAGATGCCGATGTGATGTGGGGCTCAACGATATTCAAGCTACTCAAAGATATTAAAGCTTTTCAAAGATATTGAAGAATTTGCATCAATTGTATGTATAGTCTTGTTAAAGACCCTTGAAAGGACACATTGTAAAACAGGAGTGATGTAGCTCCTTTGAACATTGTAAATATATATTTGAAATATTTCAATATAACAGTGGGTATATATAGAGCTGTGGGTTTTTCCCTTGAGCCCCCAAGGGTTTTTTCATCCATAGTTAGGGACCTTCATTTGAGTGGGGGTGTTGAGCTATATATAGTATCTCTATATATAGCCCTGGTCCCCTCTATATAAACTTATCTCATGTGATAACTTTATACACTCTTGGGGTTTGCAAATACTATGGATCCGTCTCTCTCTCTCTTTCTCTCTCTCTCCGTCTCATCTCTCGTCTCCCTCGTCAACATATGATACCACATGTATAGATAGACAATGTACATGCTTATATATATAAATCTATGTATATACGTACGTAGACTATACCTCTATATAATTAATCCACATGGGATCTATGAATAAGTAATGCGGGATAATAATCATACATGCTTAGGCCTCTTGTCTAGTTGGACCTAAGCTATGATATATTAACATCGAGAGAGATGATGAGCTACAATAATAACTACGACCTACGATATAAATAATGCACACTAAAAATTACGATACATATAGTCTAGTAATTGGATAACAATCTAGCATATAAACAACAAGCTAGAGTTGTTGTGATACTCATTCTTTGGGTGGCTAGTGTACATGTTTCGTATATCCACTAGATAGGATGTAAATTAGAGATATACGAAGATAGTGCATGGTAATAAGGTGTGATAGTAATTATGATACCACATGTAATTATTACGATGATCCCAAGGATATGTGATGCGATAATAATGATGGTATTCATGTGCATATATTGTCTAGCTAGAAAGTAGTGAAAATGGATATAAACCCTAAACCTACAGTAATTATGATCCACATGTATAGATAGTTAATATTAACATGAATGTAAAATGTCAACATATAGATAACTAATTGACAGACTTGCCTTGAATATTTCAATACATGCAATCTATAAATAAATAATAATGATACATGCATGCCTAGGTCTCTAGTCTAAAAAAACTCGTATATGATATATTAACATCGAAAGAGACAATGAGCTAGAATAATAAGTACAAGATATGATATAAATAATTCACGCTAATGAATATGATACATATAGTCTATAAGTTGAATAATGATTGAGCATATAAGCAATAATAGGCTACAAGAGTTGTGAATATATATAACCCTTTTTTGGGTGGATAGTGTACATGTTTATGGTATCCACCCTACATTGGTTGTAAATTAGAGATAGAAGAAGATATTTGATGATCGTAAGGTTTGACAATAACTATGATACCACATGAAATTATTATGATGATATAATAATGATGGCACTGCATGTAGTACTGTCTAGTTGGGAAGTAGTGAGTTAGGTATAAACAATAACCTGACCTACAATGATTATGATACCACATGTATTAGATAGACAATGTCCATGCTTGTATATATAAAGATATTTGTATTACGTACGTAGACTATACGTATATATATTTTAATCGATGGAGTTGCCTTTCATATTTCAATACGTGCGATCTATAAAATAAATTATGCATGTAGGATAATAATGATGCATGCCTAGGCCTCTTGACTAGTTGGACACCCAGATATAATACATTAAACATCGAGAGGGTGATGAGTACAATAAGATTTATAACGTGCTACGATATAAATGATGCACTCTAATAGTTACGATAATATAGTCTAAATCGATGATGAGTTAGCATGTCACTTGTAAGCTAGAAGATTATAACGCTAACCTACAATGATTATGATACCACATGTAAAGATAGACTTGTTACATTTCATGAGCTATAATGTTTATTATATAGTACTGATGTAGTCTAAATGTTATATTGTCTATTGAGCCAATCTAGTAAATCTTTATAACATGTGCCTATGCCTCTAGTCTAGTTGGACACTGAGATATGATACATTAACATCGAGAGAGTTAATAAGCTACGATAATAACTATGAGCTACAATAGAGATAATATACACTAATAATTGCGATACATATAGTCTAGTTGGATAATGATTGAGCATATAAGCAAAAATAAGCTAGAAGAGTTTTCAATATACCCTTCTTTGGGTGGATAGTGTACATGTTTCTGATATCGACTACATCAGCATGTGTAAATAAGAGATATAAGAAGACAGTGCATGATAATAAGGTGTGATAATATTATGATACCACATAATTATTACGTCGAGTAAATATATATATGTGAGGCGATATTAATGATGGTATTGCATGTATTGTCTAGTTGGGAATTAGTGAGATAGGATTAAACACCTACCTATAACAATTATGATACCACATGTATAAATACACAATGTCCATGACTGTATATGTAAAGCTTTATATGTTAGTAGAGTGTCAACTTATAGATAATTAATTGATTGACTTTCCTTCATATTCCAATACATGGGATCTATGAATAATATTGTATGCAGTAGGAGTAGTAAGAGAATCCCTAAGAGGATATATATATAGATATATAGTGTGGAGATTGGAGATTGCCGAGTAGGGTTCTACGTTATCAACTGTAGCAGCCTGTGCAAAAGCCAAGCTTTCCAGCTGGCAAGGGTTAAACCGAGCCCCGTGCTAATCATGGCACTCTAATTTGGACATGGATATTTTGGTAAATTTTGAAGTGCGAGGCACAGCCGGCGGGGTCTATTGAGTCGAATTTGGATGAGGGCTCGTGAAACATTTTTTGTGGACCGGCTTGGAACTTTTTCACATATTATAACTAAAAGTTTCATAATATGAACCGGCTTGAGAACCTTCTTGCCCAAATTTGAGCCAGCCATTTTTTATTTTGAACAAGCTGTGGATAAAGAGAACCTACTTTTTTTCGAGCTTGTATACTAATATTGTCAAACTCAGTGTTTGCGACAAATGTGTCTCAACTTAGGCCCGTGTCACACTGGGGCACCCAAAACATGGCGAAGAGGAGGTGGCGCCCCCCTATTCGTCCGCCAAAAAGTGATTTTGGGCCTAGAAGCTTTGTCAGATGGCCAGCCTCTTAAGCCCAGCCAACTTTCCAAAGTGGTGGCCATCTCTCAAACAGTAACCCGGAAGCGCACGTCACAGGTCTTAATATCGTGCCATTTTCAATTTCAAAAATGTAGGTTGAGAGCAAGGGGGAAAGAAGAAATTCCACCCCAAAATAGAGAAAAGTAGTGTAAACACCCAAAAACATAGCCGGATTTTCTAAAATTTCCTCTTTGCAAATTCAAGGAAAGTATGTATGTATGTTACACTAACATTAATATTATGTAATGCTCCAATATTCAATGATTGGTTGGTGGCCCGCACTCCAGCAGTGCTGCATGAGCGATTAGATCACTCCTCCTTTTGGCTCTCCCACATTGAGCGTGAGACTTCTGCCGTGGACATGGAGATTCCAGTGCGCGCCAGTCTTTTTCCTTCTGTCTCCACATGGTGCTAGCTGCCACCAACATCATGCTTCAATCAATGTTGACTGTGCGCTGCCATGAACAGACCCAGGTCCCACTCGCCTTGTCCCGCCCAAATGGCCAGGGCCCAGCACACCTCTCTCTCTCTCTCTCAGCTGCGGCACAGAAAACTTTTCTTCTTCTTCTTCTTCTCTCAGCTGCGGCACAGAAAGCCAGGTCTCCATCGCCTGGAGCTATCGGTACACTAGCGCCTAGCTGGGCCGCCATCACTTGCTGCTCTGTCTCTCTCTATCTCTCTGGTTCCAGCTGATGTGTAGGGGCTGCGAACGCGTGGCGCTGCTCTCCGTAGTCTGTCAGGGCATCCCAGCTCATGTGTAGGAGCTGCCAACGCATGATGTAGCTGATCTCCCTCATCTCTCGGTGCATCTCAGCTCATGTGAAGAAGCTGCCAACGCCAGAATAGCAGTCTGCAGGCCGCCATCAAGCCTGGTCCAGCGCGCGAGCGTGTTGCTCAAATCAATTGTGAAGGCTTCACTTCGACATATTGAAGAAGACGTCGTGCAGCAGCGTAGCCTGTCGCCTGTCGCAATACTCCAACTCATCGGCATTGAGTTCTCTTAAATCTTTCAGGTGCTTATCATTTTTTCTCCTCTAGTTATTTCCATTGTCCGGAGGAATTAGACGTGGCGCTCTATTAATCAAGCTCTTTATTCCCTCATCATGTACACTGCTCTCTCGATTCCGGAATTAACAGTGCATGACAAAACTTAATTTTAGTGTAGCTTAGCCTCAAATGCCATGCTTGCATGTATAGATGGACGTAATTACAGCAATGATAGAAAAAGCTTTACTATAGATAGTTGGTTCATTAATGTACGTGAATGAGAATAAGTATACATGCATGGATTTTATCTCTGTGTATTTAATGCAGCTATTTCTTTGTCAGACCGTAACTGGTTTTGGAATTGTTTTTACTTGGTTAAATAAAGTTGCCCATGCTTCCAAAAGAGTGGCTCACTGAAAATTTGATAGAAGTAAGAGATTTTTGTGCACCTTGCCTGGGACCACACCCCAAACCCCCATCCGTTGCATGCTTAAAAGCATACCTTTGCATTATAGAGAATTTTGCTAAGTCTGTTTTTAAAAAAAAAACGCTGCTCATGTTGTAAAAGTAGGATGTAGAAGCTACTCCATGTTGTATAATGAGGCTCCATTATAGTACCCAACCCTATCCAAGTTGATAAGCTTATGCTCATTCAAGTTGATTGATAAGCTTGTTGGTGGCTTCAGTCCAGAGATCTTTGATCATCCTTGTGGAGGCGCCTCCTTGAGTGTGGCCTCCTTAACGATGATCAGCAACGTTAATTTTGCTAGCTGATCATCGTAGCCACTGGCCCGATGCGAGATCTCCACAACTCCAATTGTATTGGCCCTTAAATGGGTTGAGAGCAGGGTCGGTTCTCTTGCTTGTCTGGTTGTAGTTGCATGAACTGAACTAATTTGGCCCCTTAGGACGTCTTGAATCGAAAAGGCTTATAATTAGTCCTTTTCTAACTTACCGGGTTTCTTTTGATGGAGATTCACAAATATTATCTTCTAGACTTTAAGCTGGAGTCTGGAGATCTTGGTAAATGCTTTCACTCCCTAGATCATATTGTGCAGTTATCTAAGCCAACCGCCACAATGCTTTGCTTCTGATAGGATGTTAGCAAGGTGTATAGTCGGAATCTACCCTTCAACACACATAAAGCTATAATTAACATCATTTTCTACCGCTCAATTTAGAAACATGCCAACTATAATCCATCCCATTGACACCT
Organism: Adiantum capillus-veneris; assembly: GCF_014529385.1. Lineage (NCBI taxonomy): Eukaryota > Viridiplantae > Streptophyta > Polypodiopsida > Polypodiales > Pteridaceae > Adiantum > Adiantum capillus-veneris. The sequence goes on from NC_140944.1 coordinate 17,497,343, forward strand.
TTGTCCATGTACACATAGGGTTCCAAAGCTAGAATACGGCACATGTCAAATGGTGTACAAACAGTGTGATTTATAGTATCTTGATTGCTACTGTGGAGAGAGAGAGAGAGAGAGAGAGAGAGAGAGAGAGAGAGAGAGAGAAACACGAATGATAGGCTTAACATGCTTCTCTAATGTTAAGTGCTAGCCAGATTGCAATTTAGGAGCCTACTTCTCTAATGATTTCATGTAGTCGAGTTATCATGGGTTGTTACTAGTTAGTAATGTGCGATTGTCGTATTTTTCAGAATGAACACAGAGCACACTCAGGAGTATGCTCTTAACGAAGCTATTTGGAAAACCATTATTAGAATCCAATCTGTGATGGATTCCCATCGAGCTTCCATAAAGCTTCAAGACGATGTAATGCGTGTCTTATTTCAAGGCTTAGGCTCTGTTTCTGAAGGAAACGAAAAATGTCTTGCTAAGCTCTTGGCAGAGAAGAGCAATGATTGGAATGGAAGTCTTAATGATTTCAAAACACCAAGTAACTTCTCTGGAATACTGAAGCTCTACAAAGACAAAGGTATGGTTATCCCTCAAGAATGGAAACTATGTCTTGGCAGTGAAAGTCATCCCCATGAACCACAAGTCTTTCCACCTAGCAAAGAGGATGCTGATAGAGACACCTCCATGTGTGTTTGCATTGATGGAGTCCGATCAAGACATCGTGAGCGAGATTTCCTTGTTTGTTGTGAAAGATGTTCAAAGTGCAGCAAAAGCAGAAAGGAGATGATGCCATTCTTATACACATCTTTGATAGATCAATTGAGATGTCTCTGTCAAAGTGAAGAATATTGTCATGATTTCTTAAGCATGTGGAGAGCTCGAGAAAGATGGTTGGGCAAGGAGCCCTCTCAACATCCTGAATTTATGCAGGAAGTATGGGATGGAGAGAAAATGCGGATTTATCACGACTTTTGGAATCCTGGTGCCTTTTGGGAGGCTCCAGTTGTGTGTCAAAATGACAAGTGCAAGATGACATATCGAGCATTTCCCAAGTGTTTGTCAAGCAAAGAGCTTATTAGAAGCTAGAACGAGGATACACAAGTCTATGAGTTTGCGTGTACAAGGTGTAAAAAACAAATTTGGGGAGAGAGGAAGCTTATTAGAGGAGACCCAAGGAATTTTTCTCTTCTCTTGCATTGGGATGGATTTCAAGCAGCATCAACAACTATGAAAGATAGTGCAGTAGTCGAGATCACTTTCTTGAATGGAGGAAAACGATCTACTCTTGGTTCTATTCCAGTATTGTTTCTTCCCCTGTCAAACAAAGAGTTAGAAAAGAAGCATGGAGATATTCTCTCTTGTTTTCTAGAACCCTTGCTTCAGGATTTAGAAAGCTTATTTCTCGATGGTTTTGAAGCCAACTATGCCTATAGTAAAAGCCGTATTCATCAAGGGCTTCCAAATGAAACAACAAAGTTGTGAGGAATCTTAATGATGTGCAGTGGGGACCATCCAGCTCAATGTAAGCTAGGAAAGTTGAAAGATGGCGGGAAGAGCTTTTGTCGACGGTGTAAAGCACATGCATCACTTCAGCAAGATGCAACTGGGTCAAGATATGTGTATGATAATAATAGGTTTCAAGCTAGACATCCTCCTCAAGGTCAAAATGTAGAAGACATGTGGTCAGCAATCAGACAAGCGAAACACTCTCCTACTAAAGAAGGCAAGGAAGATATACTTCGGGATGCAGGTTTTTCTAGTAAATCCGTTCTTTGGAGATTGTATCACTTATATGCGTTCGACCAGTCTAAAGACTTAGTATATGATTCTATGCATGTACTATCTCTGAACTTATTTCAAAATTACATCAAAAAGCTGATCTTATCTGCTACTACACCAATGAAGTGTGCCATCGGCAATGTTGTTAAGGAGGTTACATCTGTCATTCCAAAGATTATTTTGAACTCAAGGCGATGGCCAAGGAACCCATCGAAGCACTTTAAAATGTTCAGGAGCAGAAGAGTGCCAAAAATTTGTACAGTGGTGTCTGCCTCACATTCTAAATGTAGTGCAGGGAATCACAGACGA